>NC_081805.1:23740833-24490000 GCF_030704535.1 Vitis vinifera | reverse complement strand
TCGTCGTAAGTCACCTTTAATGCTTGCTCATCTCCTCCATGCCCGTTCATCCTTTGCTCATGTACTAGTAAGTTGTTCTACAACTCATTAATGGTTAAGGTGTCTAAGTTATTAAACTCTTGAACCGAACACACAACATAGTCGAACCTTGAGGTCATGGATCTCAAGATCTTTCAATGATCACCACTTGTTGCATGTTTTCACCACGAATCTTCATCTTGTTTACTATGATGAGTGTTCGAGTGAAGTACGCATCAACACTCTCACCCTCTTTTATCTATAGAACCTCAAACTTCTTCCGAAGAGCTTGGAGTTGTGCTCTTTTGACTCTTGTGGAACCCCGGTACTTCTGCTTCATAGAGTCCCAGATGTGCTTGGCAGTGTCTCTGTTGAGGATTGTCTCCATAATGGTTCAATCAATGGCTTGGAACAGATAATTCTTAACCTTCAAGTCTACAATTGATTTTTGTTGTACTTCAATAAGCTTCACTCCTTCTGCTGCAGTAGGGATTCCAGTCTCCACCAAACTCCAATACTCCTTTGAACGAAGAAAATTTTCCATAAGCATGGACCAATGATCATAATGGCATCAAACTTAGGAATTGCAGGTTGAACGAAATTATTTTCAGCTGCCATACTTCGATTCTCTCTCTTTTCACTTTGTCTCTTCTTAAGAAACTGCGGTTTCTTTTCTCTCATATTCAGGCCCGTAATGGGGCTCTGATACCAAATTGTTGTAAACTCTAAGCATAAAGCAATTCAGAAAAATATCTAAAAAATTAATGTTATTGAATTCAAAACAAGTTGTTGGCTTATATAAGCCTTACAAATAGATAAAATTGGAAACAAACAACACACGTTTTACATGTCCTAATAACGTGGTAAATGGCTAAGGAAATGGTCAGACTCTACCTACATGTCCTAAATAATAGGATTTATTAACTAAATGAACTTTTGACAACTTCAACTATAACTCTAACAACCCCAACAACAAAGCCTTAAACACAATTATTTTCTTTTCCTCATTTTCTTGGTACAAAATGTAAAATGATTTTGAAAGTTTGTTTGAAATTAATTTTTGAAATGACTAAAAATATTTTCCAATGTTGAAAAACATTTTTTCTCAAAATTAAGTATTTGATAAAGATTTGAAAATTAATTTTAAGAATCTAAAAATTGTTTTTTAGATATATAATACATTGCCAAAAATATTAATTTATGTCAAACTAAATTCTCCTTTAAAAGTGATTCTACCAGCAACAATAATGAAAACTAAATTTTATGATGCATTTAGGAATGAATATTTTTGAATTCAATAGTTGAAAAACAATTTTTAAGAAAATTTTCAAAAAAAAAATTTGAAAAGTATGTTTGAAAATTTTGAAGATTTTTATCATGTTTTCTATGTTTTCAAATATTCATTAAAAAAAACTTTTATATGTAATATTTTAATTTCAATCATTCATTGTATATTTCTAATTATTTTTCAAAATAACACTTATAAAATAAGTGAAAATAATATTTTCAAAAAATATCTTATTTTTTGAATGAATTATCAAAAAAAAATTTATCAAAAAAATTATTGAATATGTTTTCTGAGTGTAGATTTTTTTTTTTTTTAATAATAGAAAGTTGTTTTGAAAAATAGTTTCGAAATGCTAACTCACTTTTTCTTCTATACAACATAACTTTAAACGGTGCAATTGGATTTGGTACGTGGGAATGGAAATTGAAATAAGATGGGAAATAGACACGAATCATAGTTCTAAAAATAAATCGAAACCTTCAAATTATACACTTGATTAAAAGTAAGGAAAGTTAGAAATATAAATTTTAAAATAAAATATTACAAAATTTTAAAAATAAAAAATAAAAGCTTTCAAGTTATACACATGATTATTTGAAATATGAAAGTCACTTAACCAAAAAAAATGGTCATATGTGGAATAAAAGAGTTGAAATACTTATATTTATAAATATTATTGTAAAAAAAAAGTAAAAAAGAATTACATTAGCAATTTTCAATACAAACTAAATGAAATAAGTTGTTTGGAAATCCTCCATACATTATACTTAATATTATAATTTTACTTACTTTATCAAAAGTATTTAATTAATGATTAGCAAAACTTAATATTTATTAATTAATGATTTAAATAATTTTTAAATTACATTTTCCGTATTTCTTCCCTGTATCCACAACATGTGAGCAAGACAAATTATATACCAAGACAGATTTGAATTGCTGATGATGGTGAAGAGAAAGCATGTCTCATTTCCTAGACAAAACCATGATATGCATATAGATTCAAAGATGAGGCCATCATAGTTGAAAACACTACTGTAAACATAATTCTCATCTTCTGATCTTGAATTTTCATACATCTTCATCAAATCCTTACTGCAATGGGAAAGATCTTCACGAGAAGAATTTGAAGTTCTTGGCATTAAGGATGATCTGTCTTAGGGCGCCGATGGGAGCTAAAATCATCAATAAAACACCCAGCACAATGCAGATCTGAAATTGCACATATTCAAACAAAAGCCTGTTAATAAACAAAAGAGAGACAGAGGCTAAGCCTTCGGATACTGGAGTTTGGAGTTAATTAACATACCCAATTTGCAAACCATGATAAGCTAAACCTTCTGGGTTTGTAAATAGCAAGCCACATGATACAAGGGAGCTGCACAAATCCAAGATTTAAGATATTAGCGTGTTCTATTGTGAAGGATATTTAATAGCCTAATATGATGCCTGTAACATGGATGTGGGGGGATTTATTCCTTACAAAGTATGTTGTTGGGGCAAAAGCCAATCCTCCCAAGAATCCAAGGAGACTGCCGAAGAAAGGGATCAGTATACCGACGAACATAGTAAAAGCTGCAATCAAGGAAGATAAATAAGAACATGAAAATAGGCTGATGAAGCTTTGTCATAACTCGTCCAAATAAAAGAAGAGCATCAACCACCCACCAACATATAGGGTGCGGGTAATAAGACGAAGCATGAAAGATGGTCTGAATTTCAGATTCTTCACCAACAATGTCTCCAACATGTCAAACACTGGCATCGCATAGATCTGCAGTTCCCGCAAACTTATGAGGAAATGAAGATTCAATGAAATAAAAACATATCATTTGGAAAAGATTTCGATTTCAACCTGGTAGCTTCCAATAACGTGGATGACAACAAACATATTGGCTCCTGCTATAAGCCATCGTGGTTTCTCGAGTGTGATGAGGATGTTATCAGCAACGCTGTTCCCAAACATCCAGTATCCAATCAGAGCAACAGGGAAGTAGCAAAGGGCAACAACAATATAAGCAAAAATCACCCCTTTCCACATGGGTCCCTTGGAAGGCTTCTCAGGGGTGGAAGGAATTGTTGCTTGGATCTCCAACACCACGTTGTGACCAGCATAGGCAAATGCTACATCACCCAAGGCGCTAAAGAAGGTGAAGACTCTTCCAGTTGTGGTCGAAGCTGTGTATGAATACTGCACATCTGGTTGGACACCCTTATGAACCGAAGCTGTCCAAGCAATAGTTGAGTAACTGCAGATTGAAAGGTAAGAAAATCAATCTTACAGCATGGAGATTGTCACAGAAAGCTCACAAGAGATAGGAATAGATAGACTTACGTTAAGGACATGACTGCGGCAGCAAATGAGACACCACTGATGGAGTTGAAATTGGGCAAATGGGAGAGAACAAAGTGACAAGAAGCAAAAATCATGATGAAATAGGTTGTCTTGATGGGTTTGCAGTCGGGACAGACTGTGTTATGGAACTTCTGCAAGGATTTGCCTCCGGTGATCATGTAGACAATGTCCACACCCACTTCTACAATCACCTGTTGAGGCACTACAATCCAAAGGCCAAGCTTTTCGCCGAAGGCATGCTGCCCTAACTCATGGTATCTGTCAAACCTCTTCCCAGGAACCATTTCATGCATCTCAACCATTTGCCATAGAGTGTACAATGTGATGATCCATGACAGAACAAGAATGACCACCCCAGGACCCCTAAATTTCCAAGAAAAACGACTGTTATCAGAGCTTTTGAAGATCGAGAATAGATAACAATCCCTTGAATACTACCCACATACCGAAAATCCCTTAAATAACCAAAAACATAAAGAGGAGACAAAAATCTCTGTAAACAGAATCAAAACCCAGTTTCAGGACAATAAAGCGTTTGTATTCAAAGTAAACGTTGTAGGAGTTTCATTTTTAGGAATGAAAGAAACATGAAACATACCATCCAAGCCCTGCCATGGCGTAAGGGAGACTGAGGACGCCAGCCCCAACCATGGCGGTCACATTATGGAATGCAGAGTACCACCATTTCGCGTTCCTGGAGGACGTGATCGGAAGCCAATCATTAATTTCCTTGTCTCTAGCATCCTTCTCCTGCTGATCATCAAGCCCCATTTTTCCCAACTAATTGAAGAAACTGGCCAAGGATTTTTTGGAGTGATGATTTGTTTCAGCCTAAAACAACGAAATATATAGAGATCAAAGGGAATGAAGAAATGGTAATGGGCAAATAACAGTTGGGATGGAAGCTGTAACGTTGCTTCCATTTATAACAGAAATTTGAAAGTATTGGATGCGCTGTGATGCTTCGGTTGTTAAATTACCAAAAAAGGCCTGATTTTTCTACGTTTACTCTTTAGACTCTTTACACATTCGGCAAATCGGTGGAGTATCCAGGGTCTAAATGTCCATTCATCTTTGAGTACTGGCTTCCGCGGCATCATTTTTTCCACTGATTGTTTTTTAAAAAATTATTAATTTTGTAATTAATGATATTTTTGGAATACTATTAATATTTTATTTTATATATATCTTTTCCTTTCTTTATTTTCTATTTTTTTTAATAAAAAAAATTACCATATTTTTTTATATTTTCTATATATGTACCAAGAGTTTCTCAAAAATAAAAAAGGAATAAGAATAATTTAATTGATAAAGTCTCTTATCAGATATGTTATTTCTGATTTTAGTCTCTAAATATGGTAATAAATAAAAGTATATACATAGCATGAGTTTTGTGAAAAACAAAAAAGGAATGGGAGAAGTTGAATGGTGTTTGTTTTTTAGGGTTCTGATGAAAATATAAGTAAAGATATATTTTGAATATATGGTAAGAATAAAAGTACTAAAATAAATTCTTTCAATTGTATTAAAAAATAAATATGCATTCAAAATATCAAATATTCATGACTAGAAAGTGAAGAATCATATTCAAATTATCAAATCTTACGGGAATAAGCATATATTCAATCCCCCAAGAGTACAACTCACTTCCAAACTGTAAATCTTCAAGATTTTCCCTTAACACCCGAAAAATAGAGAATATTAAAACTTTTTTTTCTCTCTCTCTCTCAATTTTTTTTTTTTTTTATAAAAAAAAAAAATTGTTGTGGAAGGATATTTATATTAAAAAGCAAGAACCTAAATTTTGAGTTAAAGTAAAGGTAGGATTTCTAATTTTCAAAAAGAAAGAAAAAAAAAACCTTAAAAATCGAGTCCAATAAGGGAAGTGATTTTTTAAATCATTAATACAAGAGAATTTTATATTAAAAAATAATTTTAAATTCCGATAAAAATAAAAGTATGTTTGTAGCGATTTTAGAAAGTATTTTTATCTTTTCTAACATTTAAAAATTTTTATTTTTCAAGTATTAATAAAATTAAAAACACTTATAAGAAAATAATTTATATACAATAACACTAAAAACAATTTATTATCTATTAAATGCTTTTTTAAGAAATATTATAAATAATTCTTTAATTTTAAAATTTTTTCAAATATCTAACTTTTTAAAAATGTTTTTTATAATATTCGGATTTTCTAAAGTCCTATGGGATTTTCTAATCTTTTTAATTTTATCAAAGGGTGACTCCATTTAGACATTTTTACCCTTTTTATTTTGTTTCCCTCCAAAAGCATCATCGTTCTACTTATTTTGTTTTCCCATCGTAACTTTAATTCCAACGTAGTCCCTTTCACAACATGTTTTTTAGTAACCTCAAACTTTCCTTATTTCTCATCTTATGAACATCTATTATGTTTTTAATTTGCTTTATTTTTCTCTCTTCACGACACATTTAAGAATTTTATTTCTCATCTCATACCTCAAAATGCTCTATCCATTCCTAAAATAAATTTGGAGGCACATGTTATTTAAAACATATTTACTTTGCATGAAATATAATAATTATTTTTAAAACATATTAAAAACAAGTTGAAAACATTTTAAATTTCTAAACATACTTTTATTTTATAAAATATCAAATAATAATTTTTAAAAACTATTTTTCAAAACAGTTAAGAAATAAGTCGCAAATTATAATGATTTGAACTAAATTGTATTTAAGTTTTTTTTTTATCTACAAATTTTACTTATAATATTTATCTATTTGATTTGAAATGCAATAAAAAAAAACCAATTTAAAAAAACTCTATTCAAATTTCCCAGAAAGAGAGAGATATGTTATTTTTGATTGATGAAGTCTCTTATCATAAATAATTTGACTAATAAAGTCTCTTATCAGATATGTTATTTATGATTTTAGTCTCTAAATATATATATATATATGGTAATAAATAAAAGTATATACATAGCATGAGTTTTTGTGAAAAACAAAAAAGGAATGAGAGAAGTTGAATAGGTGTTTATATTTTTAGGGTGCTAATTTGTTTTTTGAATATATGGTAAGAATAAAAGTACTAAAATAAATTCTTTCAATTGTATAAAAAATAAATACGCATTTAAAATATCAAATATTCATGACTAGAAAATCAAGAATCATATTCAAATTACCAAATCTTACCAAAATAAGCCTATATTCAATCCCACAAGAGTACAACTCACTTCCACATGGTAAATCTTCAAGATTTTCCCTTCACACCCGATGAATTTGTCCCTTGAAAAGACTATCACCCGTACTAAAATAAGAGTATGAAATAGTTAAATTTGTTAGGGTGATGATGGAACAAACCTGTAGTAATTCAAAGAAAAAACAAGAAAAATTCAAATGGAAGTAAAAAGAGAATCGTTTGTTTGGAGGCTTGCAAATTGCAATGTCCTAAAGACATAATTTTGGCACCCTGTTCTTGATTGCAATAGTAAAGGTTGTCTGTCTTTTAGGATACAACTCTCTTAACTGATATAAAGAAGATAATCTCCTATTTATATCCTTGCAAACCAAGTGTTGTGTCCCCCCAAAAGGTTGTGTCTCCTTCATTAGACATGTTCTTTTCATTCACCAATTTTCCAATAATCCCCCACATGAATGAAATGACTTAGTACATTATTAGAGAGACAGATGAGAATGCATCAGGTAAGGTGTATTTTGGACTTGAACCTACCTTAGTGAATATCCATCGGATTTGCTCGACGACAAAGTGAACTTAAGTCTTGAACTTGTCCACCTTAGTAGTAGTCAAGACAATGGATATCACACATAACTCATTTAAACACATTTTGGTTTATACGATTGTGTTCATTTTGGTCCTGAACAGATCCTAACTTCACGAGAGCTTTAGAGAATGAAGTCTTCACATTCTCATATAAGCGACCCAACTTCTACCCTCATATAGGTGACATCAGTTAAAAGTATTCTGCTATACTTTTCTTAGTATAAGATACCGATGTCATTAAATGTATAACATACCCTAACCTTCCGTAGATAACACACTTATTTACATATATAGGAATGAGAATAGTGTGTTTTTTTAGCATGATCACCTTTTGCTAGTTGGCCTATTGAACGTAGATCTTGGGATCTCCAGTCAACTAGGTTAGGTCTTCGCCCGAGTCGATCATGTTATAGGTTTTAAACCCATTCATTTCATAGTAACTACAACTTGCTCTCTAGACAGTCCCTTTGTAAGTGGATCTGCTATATTATCTTTTGACTTCACAAAGTCGGTAGTGATCACTCTATTCTAGAGCAACTGTTTGATTGTATTATGTTTGTGTCTTATATGCATTCATTTACCATTATAAACGACATTTTTAGCCCTTGCTAATGCTATTTGGCTACCACAATGAATACATATGGCCATTATAGGCTTTGGCCACATTGGAATGTTTTCTAGAAAATTTCGAAGCCATTCAACTTCCTCTCCTGCTTTATCTAAGGCTATGACCTCTAATTCCATGGTCGATCGTGCTATACACGTTTGTTTGGAAGACCTCCATGATATTGTTGCTCTACCTAAAGTGAATATATATCCACTTGTTGATTTAGATTCCAAACTGTCAGAAATCCGATTGACATCACTAAATCCTTCAATAACAGATGGATACCTTGTGTAATGCAATCCATACTCAATAGTGTGCTTAAGGTATCTTAGTACCCTAACAAGAGCAAACCAATACTCTTTGGTTGGTTTATTAGTGTATCTTGTCAGTCTATTTACAGAATAGGCAATATCAGGTCTAGTACAATTTGTAATGTACATCAGACTTCCAATCACCCTAGAATACTCTAGTTGCAATACACTATCACCCATATTATTTTTCAATTTACAGTTTTGATCAAAAGGTGTAGCACATGGTTTGCTATCATAATGACCAAACCTTTTGAGCACACTTTCTACATAATGGGATTAGGTAAGAACATATCCTTCATGATTTTTCTTAACTCTAATACCAAGAATCACATCAGCAAGACCTAAGTCTTTCATGTCAAATTTTGATCTTAACATTTTCTTGGTAGAATTTATAATGTTCTTGTTTGTTCCCATTATGAGCATGTCATCTACATATAGACATGTTATGACATGTGAGTCATTAGTGCTCTTGACATACACACGTTTGTCACACTCATTTATCTTGAAACCATTAGATAACATGGTGTGATCAAATTTTTCATGCCATTGTTTGGGTGCTTACTTTAACCCATAAAGAAACTTGATAAGTCTACAAACTTTCTTTTCTTATCCCTTTACCACAAACCCTTCAAGTTATTCCATATAAATTTCTTCATCTAAATCTCCATTTTGA
Organism: Vitis vinifera; assembly: GCF_030704535.1. NCBI lineage: Eukaryota > Viridiplantae > Streptophyta > Magnoliopsida > Vitales > Vitaceae > Vitis > Vitis vinifera. The sequence goes on along the minus strand of NC_081805.1, from coordinate 24,480,978 downwards.
AAGGCTGTCTTGACATCTATTTGATGAATTTCAAAATTATGGATGGCAACTATAGCAATTAACATCCTAATGGATGTAATTCTTGTTACAGGATAGCAAGTGTCAAAGAAATTTAAACCCTCATTTTGTCGATATCCTTTAGCTACTAGGCGTGCTTTGTACTTGTCAATAGTACCATCAGTTCGCAGCTTTCTTTTAAATATCCATTTGCAACCAATTGGTTTATTTCCCGGAGGAAGATTAACCAATTCCCAAGTATGATTTTGCATAATGGAATTTATTTCATCATTTACTGCTTCTTGCCAATAAGGAGTTTCTGGTGTTGACATAACTTCTTTATATGTTTGAGGTTTTGCTTCTATCAAGAAGGTGATAAAATCAAGTATAAAAGACATGTTAGTTCTAGCTCTTTTGTTTCTCCTAGGTTCAACATCATCCATTTGTTCATGTTGAGTTCTAGGCAAGCTATCGTCAATTTTTCTTTTGATGATTTCATTGTGTCTTTCTTTGAAAGGAAATATCTCTTCAAAGAATTCAACATCTATGGATTCCATAATGATATTATTATTAATATCATGAACTTCAGATTTGATCACTAGGAATCGATATGTTGAACTATTTGAAGCATATCCAATGAAGACACAATCAATTGTCTTTGGTCTGAGTTTTGTTCATTTAGGTAATAGAACTTGCACCTTTGCAAGACACCCTCACACTTTCAGCTTTTTATAGGAAGGTAGTTTTCCTTTCCACAACTCATAAGGAGACTTTGATGCTTTCTTATGAGGTTTCTATTTAAAATGGTATTAGTTGTAAGCAATGCTTTCCCCCACATGTAGTGTGGTAACCCCGAACTATTTAACATAGAATTAACCATGTCCTTAAGTGTTCGGTTCTTTCTTTCAGCAATACCGTTTTGTTGTGGTGTATATGGTGTTGTAGTTTGATACACTATACCAGGCAATGCACAAAATCCAGAGAGAGTTGTAGAGTCATACTCTCGTCCTCTATCAGACCTTAGCATTTTCAAAGTCTTATTCTTATGATTTTCAACGTCATTCATATATGTCTTAAAGACATCAATGGTTTCATCTTTGCTATGTAACAAATAAACATAGCAAAATCTGCTATAGTCATCAATAAAAGTTATCAAATATTTTATGTCACCTCTAGTTGGAGTCATTTTCAAATCACAAAGATCACTATGAACTAATTCAAGTAGTTCACTAGATCTTTCAATTGATTTAAATGGCTTTCTTGCAAACTTTGATTCAACACATATTTCACACTTATGTGTTTTATTAATATCAAATTTAGGCAATAAACCTAAGTTTGACATCTTATACATGGAACGATAATTAACATGTCCCAACCGAGAATGCCATAATTCACAAGACTCAACAATGTAAGCAGAAGACATAAAGCTTTTATTGATAATTGAAGCAATTACATTGTCATTGAATACATTGAGTTTGAACAAGCCCTCACTTATGTATCCCTTTCCCACAAAGGTTCCACCCTTAGTCAACGCATGTTTGTCACTCTCAAATACAAGTTTAAATCCCTTCTTATTGAGAAGAGAAGCAAATACAAGGTTCTTCCTAATTTCAGGTACAAAGAGGACATCCATCAAGGTGAGTTTCTTCCCTGAAGTGAGATTCAAAACCACATCACCCTTGCCTTCCACCATAGATGAAGAAACATTTCCCATGTAGAGTTTTTCTCCACTTTCAATCTTTTGGAAATTCACAAAGGAATTTCTATCACCACAAATGTGTCTAGTGGCTCTAGAATCAATCCTCTAATCCTTAGAGTCCATCACAACATTTGAATTTAGGATTACAACAACAAAATTTTCAGATTCTGCCATGTTTGCTTGACTGGTTTTTCCATTTCTTTCAGGTTTCTTCTCATCATTTTTGTGCCAACAATCCTTGGCACGATCATCGGATTTCCCACAAACCCAACAAGCCCCTTTGATCTTCCTATTATCAAGCTTGTTGTTGGTAGGTTTCTTCATTTTTCCATTATTGAAGGGAAGTTTCCTCTTCTTGGAGAACTCTCCTTCCACAATATGGGCATTGGCTTCCATGAATGACTTGTCAACAGATTTGTCATTCTTTCTGTTGTCTTCTTCAATCCTAAGCCTTACTATCAAATCCTCCATCGACAATTCCTTGTGTTTATGTTTCAGATAGTTCTTAAAGCCCTTCCATGAAGGAGGCCACTAGTCAATGATGAAAGCAACTTGAAATGCTTCATTGATCATCATTCCCTCATCATGGATTTTATCGATGAGGATTTGAAGCTCTTCAATTTGATTAATAACAGTGATAGAATCAATCATTTTGAAATCTAAAAACTTACCAATAATGAATTTCTTTGTTCCAACATTTTCAGTCTTGTACTTCTTCTCAAGTGCCTCCCACAACCCTCTTGCTATAGTGAATGAAGAGTAGACATTGTAGAAGGAGTCAACCAAGCCATTGAGAATGTAGTTTCTACATAAGAAGTTTGAATGCTTCTAGGCCTCTATAGCATTGAATGTCTCATTTGTTGGTTGTTTTGATGCTTTGGGGCATTCCTCTTTCAGGACATGAACAAGGCAGAGGGTGGTGAGATAAAAGAGCATTTTTTTGTTGCCACCTTTTAAAGTCATCTCCATTGAATTTCTTTGGTTTTTCATGGTGTGTTCTTGCCTTAATAGGAACAGGAACTTCAGTGTTTGGTAAGGTAAAGTCTCACTTGAATGTTTGTTCCATGATCACTAAGCAAAATTTTGTCTTTAGATTGTTAAGGTGATGATGGAACAAACCTGCAGTAATTCAAAGAAGAAACAAGAAAAATTCAAATGGAAGTAAAAATAGATTTGTTTGTTTGGAGGTTTGCAAATTGCAATGTCCTAAAGACAAAATTTTGACACCCTGTTCTTGATTGCAACAGTAAATGGGGTTTGTCTTTCAGGATACAACTCTCTTAACTGATATAAAGAAGACAATCTCCTATTTATATCCTTGCAAATCAAGTGTTGTGTCCCCTCCGAAAGTTGTGTCTCCTTCATTAGACATGTTCTTTTCATTCACCAATTTTTCAACAAAAATTTTCAAAAAAAATAGAGAATATTAAAACTTCTTTCTTTTTTCTCCCTCTCAATTTTTTGTTTCAAAAAAGTTGTTGTGGAAGGATATTTATATTAAAAAAGCAAGAACCTAGATTTTGAGTTAAAGTAAAGGTAGGATTTCTAATTTTAAAAAAGAAGGAAAAAAAACCTTAAAAATCTAATTTGAGTCCAATAAAGGAAGTGATATTTTAAATCATTAATATAAGAGAATTTTACATTAAAAAATAATTTTAAATTCCTATAAAAATAAGAGTATGTTTGTGGTGATTTTAAAAAGTATTTTTTAAAACTTTTTTAACTTTAAGTATTAGTAAAATTAAAAACACTTACAAGAATAACTGACAAACACACTCTAAAATAATTTATATACAATAACACTAAAAATAATTTATTATCTATTAAATGCATTTTTAAGAAATATTATAAATAATTCTTTAATTTTTAAGTTTTGTCAAATATGTGATTTTTTTAAAATGTTTTTTATATTATAAGGATTTTCTAATCTTTTTAATTTTATCAAAGGATGACTTCTTTTAGACATTTTACCCTTTTTATTTTGTTTCCCTCCAAAAGCATTATCGTTTTAATTTTGTTTTCCCATCAAAACTTTAATCCCAACATAGTCCCTTTCATAACATATTTTTTAACTCTTAGTGTAACCTCAAACTTTTCTCATTTATCATCTCATGAACATCAATTATGTTTTTAATTTGCTTTATTTTTCTCTATTCATGACACATTCAAGAATTTTATTTCTAATGCTCTATCCATTCCTAAAATAAATTTGGAGGGACTTGTTATTTAAAACGTATTTATTTTGCATTAAATATAATAATTATTTTTAAAATATATTTAAAAATATTAAAAAATTTTAAACATACTTTTATTTTATAAAATATCAAATAATAATTTTTGAAAACTATTTTTCAAAATAGTTACGAAATAAGTTGAACTAAATTATATTTAAGTTTTGAGAGAGAGAGAGAGAGAGAGAGGTTTTCTTATGTTTTAGAGGAGGGTTATGCGTTTGAAGATCGTAGAAAACGGTGGTCCAGAGAGGGCATTTCCGTCATAATTCCTAAAGAAGAAGGGCAAAAGATGAATTTATAAAAAAAGAAAAGCAAAGAAACTCGCACACCAGAACACGTGTATAAATACTCAGCTGAAGCAAAATTTTCCCGCCAAATTCTCTGCAAAACCCTAGATCCGCCATGGAGGAGGAGATCATGTTGGAGTTCAAAAAGATAGGATTTTCGTTCCACAAAGAGGAAGAAGAAGAAGTGCTGAAGAAATGTGAGCTCTGTTTTCTCCATTTTCCCCCTGAATCTCATGCTTATTTTCCAAAAACTGTTGTAATGTTCTCTTTGGTATCATCTTCTTGTTCAGGTCTCACGTTTTGTATAAATTACAAGCTCAGCCCGTCCGATCTGGTTTCGAGCTGGGAAGTTTACTATCTCAACAGGTAAGTTCACTATTTTTTAATTAATTTTAATTATATTCAATTTTTATTGGTATTTTTTATATTTCAACCAAACATAAGAAAATCTTTTCCAGGAACCAAACATAACATGAGAGTTTTTGTATCCTATGTAAAAGTTACTACCATATTCTGATTTAAAAACAGGAAGAGTATCCAAACAAGCACTAAGCTAATTGGCTTCTGTTTCCTTCAATTTCTTTGCAATCAATAGGCTCTTAACTCATCTTTTTGGTTATTGGAGAGAATTATATATGGAAAAAATATTTGAAATTGATTGAGACTTAAGAATGGCTTCTTAGTAACGGATTTAATGTCATGGAGTTGGGTCTTACAAATGAGAATTGGAGTTGGAACTGGAGGCTACAATTACAAGCCTGTAGTTTGGTTGCTTTAAATATAGATAGGTTTTGGATTGCATTTGAATTTCAGAAACCCCAAGTACAAGATTGATCCTGTAGGACAAGAATAAAATACTTGAATTCCCCATAATTGGACTCCAAATTGAATCTAACACTCTGTAACCAACAAAGCCTAAGCATTTTTTTCTCTTGTTCCTGAGAACCAAATTGACGGTTAAAGGCAGTGAAAAGGCACTGAAATTTCTATATGCTTTACTCTTATCTGAAATATAATTTTGCCACAGGCAACTAGACGAATCAGTTGTTGGAAATGCTCTGATGGATGGGTTTTTACTGCACCTCCAAAATGAGCAGAAAGAAGCAGTTATTAAAGAGGAACCCCATTTGCATATCTATTCAAGTAACGATGTTGATATGTGAGTATTGTACACAGTTTCTAACTTCTCCTCTGTTTATTTATTTATGTTTTATTTTCTTATTTATTTCACATGGCGTGTGGATGCACAAATGGGGCTAAGGCAGTTAGGTTGGATTGAGTTCATACCACTTGGGGCTCATATTGCAATTACTTGGCACATTGCTTCATAGTTCCAACAGACACCTGGAAGAGGATTTTGCTTCTCTTGAACCTATTATATTTCATATATGGTTTTTATGGAAGCTTCAATGGGTTGAACTAGAAACAAAGGAGACATGGAACACATCTCTGTCGATTAACTCTCAGACCCGCTTCCTTTCCCCCTTCCTCTTTCTCTCTTTATCCCAATGTTGTTACTATTTGGGTAGTGGTGGACTTCACATGTAGCATGTATGGTTCCATACTGTTTGTTACCTAACTGGAGATTACCTAGATTGTATTACCTGAGTGGTTATGGTAGCATGAAATGAAATAAACTATATTATCTTTGTAAGAGTTTATGTTGTTATTTAGATGGCAGAATCAAGTCCCCACTGTTCCTTTGTTTGCTGTTAACTTTTTGGTCTGAATTTTGCAGTTAATATCAACAACACTTCTTTAGTTCTTATAATGTGAATCACTGGAGAAAAACTTTTCTGTAGGATTTTAAGTGATGAACATGAAGAGATAAAAGAAGATATCCTTGGTACTCCTTCAGACAGATCTGGAAGGCACCATGCTGATCCCTTTGATTCAGCCCAGCGAACAAATGGGAACAGCTCCTCTTATGGAAAACCATCAAACCATGTGACACCATTCGGCAAACGAACAAGCAAGTTTGTAGTGCAATTAACAGTCAATAACCCACCCAGTGCAGAGAATGGAAAAAATGAGAATAAGTTTGAGAATGTTGATGATGATATTATTAGGAGAGTACAACCCAGCAAACGATGTTCCTTGCTAGTTCATGGATCGCGGCCTGGACCAGGTTGCAGGTTCATGTATGACAGGATTGAAGACAGGGTATGTGATGCTTCTTATAGCAGAGAATGGATCTAGGTCAACACCATATATATGTGTGTAACGCTAACTTATAATTTTGGTGATTTAGTTTAACTCTCTCGAAAACCGTATCAAAAAACATACAACAGCGCTTGTTGCCACTGGACTGTATAAGGAACCAACAGATCCTACAGTTGCTTCACAGGTTATTTTTTTTTATTGCATTATTTCTCTCTATGGTGTCACTTAGTATTGAAGGTCATAATGTCATTTTGCAACTTTGTTTAAAGTATAGCTTGTAGGCCTTTACATTTTCGTGTTTTTATTTAAGATTTGCATGTCAATTGAAGCTGCACATCATGGCATCTGATGGAATCTAATGTTTCAGAAAAGTGTATTTGCAACTGGCATGATCTGTTGTGATGGAGAAGGTCGTTTGAATGAGAAGTCTATCTTGTTGCAAAGCAGGTAGAGAAACCTGCTCTTTCTCTTTATACCAACCAATAATTCAGTCTACTTCTAGGGGTCAGGATCATAGGAAGATCCTCTCCCTGATGCATCAACCATATCAGCAGATTCATGATCAGGTGGATTTAGAAATGCATGAAATTGTCAACAACATGAAAATAAACTCTTACACATTTAGAGTACTTGACTATATCAATTTTTGAGCAGCAGGAGGAAATGATGTATCTCATTAATGTAAGTCAGATGTATTAAACAATGTGGTCAAAGTTTCCTCTTGACTAGACTGAAAAATGGGGCCTAGATGTGCCTGTTCTTAGGCACAACGATTTTATTTGATCAAGTAATTATGATGAGCTTCATAGATAGAATTGTAGGGCCATACCACATTATGTCTGACATTGCATAAAGCATTCTGGAAGTGCTGCTTACATTCCCTGGTATGAGTAATATGTTTAGCTTTGATGTTATGTATGGGTTTCATAAATTATGTCTGACATTGCATGAAGCAGTCTGGAAGTGCTGCTTACATTGCCAGCTATGAGTAATATGTTTAGCTTTGATGTTATGTATGGGTTTCATAAATCTAAGTTTCTGCAGTGTTCAGCATTCTGGAGGGCAACGGGTACGTCTTGACCTATCAAAATTGAATCAGTTTTCCATTTTTCCAGGCCAGGTATGAAAAAAAATGAACTATCATGTTTGTTGATTTATGTTGGAAGTCCTTGTTAGGATTGGATACAAACCTAAAAGGATTGAATTTCTACAGGTGGTGGGCATAGAGGGGCACAATCCCAGTGGACACTGTTTGATTGCATCAAAAATATTAGATTCTATTCCTGTTTCTGCTCCTACTGATGTGGATTTGCATCCTGCAAAGAAGCAGGCTCGGGATGAAGAGTTCCAGTCTGCTGATTCATCCCACAAGCTAGCAGAGCTATCATTGGTGTGCATGCTTCTTTCTAATTGGATAAAATGCAGGCTAAGGATATAGCACAAGTTGTTTTAATGCCTAATTTTTATTGGTTTCTATACCTCATGTATATCATTTTTATTAAATGATATTAGCATCACTAGTACAGATACAATTAAAGATGTGAGCATTTGGAAAACCTAAGAGTAGCCTCATGGAGTGATGGATTAAGGAAAAGTGATTTGGATAATTTAGACATAATCTGGGAAAACTCATGCCATCATTAATGGAACAGAAAGTTGAAGGGTCTAAAAAGGGGATAAGAAGGTTTGAGAAGTTGTGGATAGAATTAGCAGTAGAGAGTTACTGACTTTTACTGAATGGAAAGGCAAAAGTGGGTTCAGATGTTTGTTCCCAAATGTTTGAACTGGGGCAGTTTCCATGGTACAAAACAAGATATTTCATTTTTCTTTTTTTTTCTTTTTTTTTTTTTTGATACTTTTAGCATGTATTATAAACACCAGGTTTTATGTGCAAGTTGCATGTTCTCATAGCTGTATTCATGATTCCTAACTCAAAAGTTTAGTTGATAGGGGAATAGTATGTGCAACAATGGTTCCTCATTAGGAAACTATGCAACCTCTCTATAGTTGATATATTTACTTTTTTTTTTTTTTTTTTTTGGAATTTTAACAGATGGTTGCAGCAGGCCCTTTTACCACAACTGACAACTTATTGTTTGAGCCTCTAACAGAGCTTCTAGCATATGCAAGAAGAAAGATGCCTCAGTTGCTTATACTGGTTAGAAGCCAATGTTCTCATTTCAATACTGTCATCAAACATTTTTGTGTATTTAATTAGAATAAAGAAGTTGCATTTGTTTACTAATTGAACATTTTGTCAGCTGGGACCATTTGTTGATTCTGAACATCCAGAGATTAGGAAAGGAACAGTGGACAGGAGCTTTGATGAAATATTTCATCTGGAAATTCTCAGAAGGGTATCTACTCACACAATGGTTTAATTGTTTTAGCAATTTTTTTTTTTTATGTTTCCATGCTTCATCCTTCTTTTCTTAATATCTTTTTTCCTGTTTTCTATATTCTCTTTTCCAGTTACAAGATTATGTGGAATATATGGGTTCTGCAGCTCGTGTAATTCTTGTGCCATCTATACGAGATGCTAACCATGACTTTGTTTTTCCTCAGGTGATTTTGTTGCTGAATTAAAATAATAATAATAGTAAAGTGTCCCACTTATTCAATTGGCTGACATGAGATTTAACTCCATATGCTTTTATCCTTTCTGCAGCCTGCTTTTAGTATTCATCCACCCGATCTCAAACATCAGGTATTTATGGTTCTTAAGGTTTGCAGAGCACATTCTTTGTGGTAATGAAGCAGCTACTGATAATTTCCTCCATATGCAGTCACACCTTTTTAATGAATGTTCCCTGTTCTTATGCAGATAACCAGTCTCACAAATCCAGGGATGTTTGATGCAAATGAGGTTAACACCAACAAACTTTGCTGACAATTTAAGATTATTCATTATTTTATCCATTTATATGTTGTCTGTGCATCTTGTCACTTTTTAAACGTAGTATGAAATAAAAAATTTCATTTTACAATTGCACTTGTTCTTTTTAGAGGGGAGAACCAATGAGCTGGCTTTAGAGTCCATTTGGGAGTGTGAGATCACTTTTAGAAATCCAAACAGTCGCTTGGAGTATTTTTGGACTAACGCATGGTAGATGTTCTTTTTCAAAAATCACTATTTTCAAAACATTTTTTTCATTGGTATCCAAACACTGACCAAATCTCCATAAAATTGTTCTGATAAAAGCGCTCCTCACAATAGCACTACAGGCTAAAATCATTTTTACAAAAATTATTCCCAAATGGTCCTTAATCAGACTAGCAATACTATGGCAGTTCATTTCTATGTGTATGAACGAGAATTTGTGTGAGACACACAAAATAGACATTCACATACACAAACAAAATAGACATTTTTACAAAAATTATTCCCAAATGGTCCTTAATCTGACTAGCAATACTATGGCAGTTCATCTCTATGTGTGCATAAACAAGAATTAGTGTGAGACACACAAAATAGACATTAACATACACAAACCAAATGCAAGGTTTCAATGCTTTTGCTGATCATTCGGTCCTTACAATTTCACGTGCACTCTTTAAGGAGCATTTTCCATTGTTTTGGATTTCAGGTCAAGGTCGGGTGCTGCACAGTTGATGTTATCAAACAGCTCAGTGGAGAAATGATTTCACGAAATCCTACAGATGGGTCATCCAGGGATCGCATGACTACCATTGCAAACCATATTCTCAGCCAGCGCAGGCATGTTGTAGTTATTCATCTTGTTGGAAAATTTTCACTTGATCCTAGTAGGTTTAAAAAACTAAAAGTATTTTATTTATTTATTTTTGTTTTACACTTTTTGGAAACAGTTTCTATCCTTTATATCCACTGGCGGAAGGCATTCCTCTGGATTTCTCACTTGCTCCAGAAGCTCTTGAGGTCTCTACTATTCCCGATGTTCTCATCCTCCCATCAGATTTGGCTTCTTTTGTAAAGGTAAAGATCAAGCCATTTACCTCCATACCAAATCAAATGTGCCAGAAGATGTGGCAACACATTCAAAAATACATGTTCTGCACTGATGATAAATGGATTTAAGTTTATGCAACTTGAGATGATTATAGGAAAACAATTCTTCTGCATCTAAGATCAATCCTTCATTTGCCTCTGGGCACAGGTGCTATCCCTGGGTGGAAGAAATGAAGGGGAAGAGCTAGTGAAGTGCATTTGTGTGAATCCAGGAAGACTGGCCAAGGGTGAAGGTGGGGGTCACTTTGTGGAGCTTAACTACCAAGGGAGTCCAGACAAAACGAGTGCTTCAGTCATCCGCATATAGCTCTTAAACTGCAGTGTGCATTAAAGTGATCCAGGAGCTGTCCTAGAAGATAATAGTTCACGATCCAGAAGAGTTTATCGGATTGACCATTGTTAAAAAAACTCCACACCCTGCAATAGACCATATTGGTCACATGTGCTTCGCTTCGGACTTCAGATGATTACAATGAGATAGGGCATATGAGATTGGTGATGATATCAGGGGGGTTTACCCCGACTGTTCTTTTGCTCATGCAAATAATAATTCCTGTCATCAGTTGTATGTTTAACCTAGCCGGTGGACCAATGCAAGTTTTATTTTGTATTCAGCAATTTCTACAATTATCTATCAGAGGAGCATTCTAACACCTTCTCAGTGGGACAGCTGGGGAGGCATGTCACTATTTGTTTGTTATATTTACATCACGGTGTATCTATTCTATATATATATTAGTAAATTTGATGGAATATGTTCCCAAACATATATTGATACATAGGGGAATGAGCCCTATCACTATAAACGTATACGGGGGTAGTGTTTTCTTAACAAGATGTTATATCTCACCATTTTTACTTTACATAGAAAATATTTTCCTGTACTTCATGAGTGTATCTTCCAATATAATGCCATTGCTACGGATACATGTATTGACAGCATCACCCTTGATTTTCGAGTTTGGTTTCAAAACACCTTAATTACAGAGTTTACAGAGTTTATAGAGTATGGTACAAGAGTTGAAAGCCTTAAATCTCCAGTATGAAAAACCTGCAATAATTCTAACTTACTTTCTTCTGCAACTTTTGACCTCTTGTTCTAATCAGCTCCATCCAAAGATTCAGAACCCACAACATGCTACCCAAGATTGCAGCCACCACAACAATCATCCAAGAAATCCACACCAACCTTGGGATCACATTATCGGCTACCCCACTTGAATAAAAGGCCCCAATCTCATACAAAAACAATGGTCCTAGAATCCCTCTAACTGTAGAATAGAAAGCACAAAAGGGGGGAGACAAGAATTCATAGAATTTGGAAGCAGCGGGCACATCCTCTTTCCGGGCATTGGCTAGGGTCCGTATATTTTGACAAGGACTCGTAGCTTCTGCAAGAACTAGAAGCCCCAGAATCGCCAAAGCTCCATGATTGACCATGTATCGGCATGTTATGAAGACATAGAGGGTTCCTAAATGGTGGCTGATGAAGAGGACATCATTGGGAAAGAACAGCAGGTAGTGCAAAAGGTCCACCAGGAAGTACGCAATGCTGAATTCTAGTACAAAATTTTGAGAAGTAGAGTTTGCAGAAGCGAAACTCCGTGGATTTTCAGTATCTAGTATTGCATGGATGGCCATGAAAACAGCAGGACTGCCATGGGCCAAAGAGATGAGGCAGCTCGAAGCCTCCAGCCGCTGTTTTTGACCCCAGTTGCGGAAAACTCCGACGTAACCAAAGATATAGACAAGGAGAAAAACCATGAGGAACACAGGAAGGGTTGGGCTGTAAAAACAAATGGTTTCCATGAAGCACCAAAGAGAGAGAGACAATACTCACAATTGAATCAGGAACTAGCAAATTCTTGGAACTTTAGTATCTTGAGAGGCAGAGAAACATGCTGAGGGCCCCTGTGACGTTTAGGGGCATTTGGAGTTGGGATATGAGAGAGTTGGAGTTACAAGTTGCAATGGAGATAAAATAGAAGGCACATGACACTTCAAACATTAGGGATATACCAGACTCCCACCTTTATTATTCGTCATATGCTTTTTGGGATATTCGGATCAGAGAGTCCTGCAAGTTGAAACTTGCAAACCAAAGCTTATCTATTAATAATTGATAAACAAACTTTTGCTATAACAAGCTACTCTTTTCTTTTACATTCCTTTTGCCATACGAAATCTATGCTGAGAGTGAGACAAAGACATCTATTCTATTTTTTTTTTTTAAATAAACACAGCAGAAAGCACTTCTCCACTGGGCATTGAAGCCCTTGTAATGAAATGTAAAAACATGCTTGGAAGAATTTAGCTAGAAACATTCCATTTCTTTCGACGAAAATTAGATGCAAGGAAAAGCCAAAACTTCAAGTTTGTCAATTTCCCACTTGAGAGATTTTCCGTGCCATTAAAATTTCCACAATGCCAGAAGCAGCCTGAAAAATAGGCTGCATTCTACACTGTTTGGTTTCGTTAAACATGCCTGAAATTCTATGAAACTTACCTCACTAGTCCTTTTATTGTTTACAATGAGCAAAAAGAGGAAAGAAAAAATGGGGGAAAATTGCCTAAAACACGGCTATACTTAATTAAGCCATGAAATACAGTACCACTGCCACTAGTCCTCTGAATCTCAGATGCTTCATTTGGACTTCAACCAGGTGAGATAGATTGCTGACCTACATCACCATTCCTCCATCGATAGTGAACACCTGCGATAGAAATCATTGACCTAACTAAGCAACTAGGTTGGTTGAAACAGGAGTGAAAAGGCAAAGTCGTGACACAGGCTTGGCCCCATATGAGCCACACTTTTTAACCAATGAGTTGCAGAAACATGTGATTTTGTGTCAGCATACAATGGAGCCAAGACCATGAGGTTTGTCAGTTGGAACTTGCAGTCAAAGAAAAAAAGGAAGAAATATGAAAATGAAATAGAATCTGGAACCTGTCCTGTAATGTAACTGGCTGCAGGATCGAGGGCCAAAAACTCAACCAGTCCAGCAACTTCTTCTGGTTGGCCATACCTTCCTGAATTCACAATAAGGATAATATCGATTATTAACTATGTGATCCACTTATCACATATTTCTCAACTATTTCAGGCAGTCTAACAACTTTATGATAATAATTTAAAATTAATGATCATTATTCTGGGGCCTTAGCTCCACTGCCCTCATCCAACTTTTTCAATTATAAACCCGAACCAATGTAGTCATTAAGTAATAAAGATTACAATGATAGTATTAGTGTGTAATGCCTTGAGCCTAAGCATATTTTTTTCCAAATCTACGTATTCCATATTTTGTGAAGATTTCAGGATACCTTTGGTGGAGCTACTGTTTAAACAATCAGAGAAATTTTATACTTTTTCTAGAGCCTTGACATGGGTGAAAACCCTACATCTGATTCATCCATAAAATAATCATCTTATTAAACCTTCTGATTCATGGACCACTAAAATTGGCAAGACTTGGTACCACCTTAAGCAAATTGCAATGGCATAAAAAATTTTACTTGTAAGATGGAAGCAAATATTAACAGAAGAAAAATTGAAACAAAATGCCCAAGAAAATAAATAAAACTTCTTTATCTCTCACCCAAGGGGATGGTTTCCAAGATTTTCTTCTCAATGTCTTCCCCAAGCTTAGCAGTCATATCTGATGCAATGAACCCAGGGGCAACAGCATTAACCTGAAAGAAAATGCATTGATAAGAACTGATTTTCATCTACTAGAATTAGCAGCATCTTGCAGTGTATGTAACTACTGGAACAAAAAAAAGGGAAAATGATTCCCGGAAACTGACATTAATGTTTCTGCCAGCATACTCCTTTGCAACAGTCTTTGTAAGGCCAATTACTCCTGCCTTCGCAGCACTGTAATTAGCTTGCCCAACATTGCCAACCAGACCAACAACTGATGCTATATTAATTATCCTTCCCTGTGAATTCGGCAGGACCAAGCCAGAGGATTGGATTAGAGAAAAGATATCAAAATATCCACATAAATCAAAATCTCCCTCTCCAAGTGTATTTAAATAATACAATATTGAAAACCTTTTCTTTTCTTTCTTTTGGATAAGAAAATTGTTAGCTGTTAAAGAGTTGATAGCATCTGGAACTTTTAATATTTAACATGTACCTTCCCTAAAAGAATACATTTAAAAGGCGGGCCAGGGATACAAAGTGTGTGTGCATGTTAGCAAAGCCAATTGGGAGTTAGGTAAATAATCCAATCAAAATGATACTTTGGAGATATACCCACAATTTCTGTGTGCTTCTTTGGAGATATTATGGAGCTACACCACTTATATGATTGAAATTATTGTATATAACAAGGGTAGTTTCATTACATGACAAAGTAAACTCCAAGTTCAAGATGCTAATCCAGGAAAGGAAGGAGGCTTAACCCTCAGCTCAAATGGTTGATTTCCAATTGACAAAGTTACAAACCAGTCAGATTAACAGAACCCAAGAATAATAAATAAATAAAAAAATAGAACTTTGAGATGGGAGAACAGGTTACCTTTCTCTTCTTCATCATAATTTTAGCTGCTGCCTGAAAAAGACATACAGCATCATTTACAAAAATGAAAATTCAACCAAATGCTTATGTAAATTGTCAGGTCTTCAAAAAACATACACACCTGTGTGCAGAGGAATACACCTGTGAGATTCAAATTAATGACCTCCTGCCATTGTGGTGTCTTCATTCTCATCAACAACCCATCCCGAGTAATTCCTGAAACCATAGTAGATCAGTTAGTGGACAAAGTTTGAAACTAGTAAGCTACAAAAAAAAGGAGGTCAAGTTTCAACAACCTGCATTGTTTATCAATATATCAACTGTTCCCCATGCATCAACTGCCTGTGGATATGAAAAAAAAAATCGTGAAGTGCACCACAATCAGCATATTACATTAAACAAAATCAGCAGATGGAACATTTGCTCACAGCTTTAATCATTGCTTCCACATCAGCCTCTTTTGAAACGTCTCCTCCAAAAGTAATAGCATGACCACCACATGCCTCGATCTGAAAGAAAGAGTTGAATAAATTATCAATAATGTTTTTTATTTTGCAATTTGAGTAGCCTAAACATCACTGCCTAAATAACCATAAGAAATGAAATAACAGATACAGAGAGTAAATAGAACCCAAAATCACAAAGGCAACCAGGTGGTTAATTTAATGAAGGCATTAGCAATAAACAGACAACTCTTGAATAGGAACTAAAATGCACAACTCCAAATGAAACAATGAATCATCATAAACAAGTTGTTCCCAGGAGGAATGCAAGACATCAGACACAGACATCATACATGAATCACCATAAACAAGAGCAAACACTTTCATGTGGTCACAGTGTACCATCAGAAATCACCAAATGTGAAAATTGAACAATCAAACATGAGAAACTTCTCATTTTTGGCCATCTGCTTGGCCCCTAGATTCCTTACAACCAAAAGACAATAGCAACACATCAAGTAGAATCTATGACAAATTTATTATGTGGAAATTCAAGTGTTCTTCCAAGGATATATTCGATGATCAACATCAAGGGCAGAGAAGCAGTATGCAATAGAAGTTGTTAATTACCATTTAAAGAAAATCACCCTGGAAAAAGATTAAATGCCTAGCACCAGAGGAAAATTTTGGACAAGGATATTTAAATGGATGATATCATTCACCTCCTTGGAAACTTCTTCAGCTTCCCTTGATGACCTAGCATAGTTAACCAAGACCTGCAATAGAACAATTAATACCATGATTATCATTGGAAGATCAAAAAGAAAATGTGAAACAACTCCATTATTCACAAGGACATTTTCTGTATAGTTTGAACAGGAATTGTGCATGGCAGTTTACAGAGCACTACACTGCATGTATGCACAATCTAGTAAAAGAATTAATTTTTTTCTCAAAATCAGCAGAGATATAGTGATTTCCTTCAATGTGAACATTTAGGGAAAAAAAAATTCTGGAAAAATTCTGATATGGTACCTACTGCTCTTTCATCTTTTCCAATTAATTACTAACAAGACAAGGAAAAAAATTCAGGTAAAAAATTTATTCATGGCAGCAGAAAACAACAAATGTGAAAATATGTGATCAATGACCATCCCAAATTCCTAAAATTATTGTGAGCTAAAGGAAGTGAACTAACCTTACAACCAGCTTTCCCCAAGGCCAATGCAATTGCTTTTCCGATACCTCTAGAAGCTCCAGTCACAACAACAACAGGGGCTTCCACGGTTTGTGCTGCTTCAGCACTTGCTTGTTCAATAGTGGCAACCTGAGCTCTTACACCTGCATGTGCCATGCTATCAATGAGATCTGCATTATTGAATAAGATGGTGGCTGAATAAACAGAAAGCAAATATCCTATAACCATTATTGCATTCTTCAAAATGTTTTCTGCTAATGTTTCTAAGCATCATGCACACCCAAACATAAATGCTAACATGTTTGCTCTAACAACACATTAAATAAAGGAAAAACACCAAAATATCTCAAGTCATCATGATTGTTAAAGGAGTATTGCTAGATTCACTCTGAAATGCATCCCCGTGAGAACACTGGAAATAGAGGCCCTTGATTTTGTAAAAATTACCAACCATGCAAATGTCTGTAGGGTATCAGACTGACAAACATATTTTGTTCACAAATGATTTTCTTTGCTAAAATTAACTCATCTCAACCCAATTCAAAAATGATATATATCCAACAACTTGGGTCAGCTATATGAACCATGTTTCACTATTCAGCTCTATTTCCAGTCGGATCCTCAACCAATCCTTGACAATCACACCTACTCTCTCCACCTCATACACATCCTATTTGGCCTCCTCGTTTTTCACCTTCAGTTTGACCAAGGAAATCACCAAAAAAAATAAAATTAAAATTATAGTAACATTCCCCACAACAATCCTTCAGATTCCTTCCCCTAATTATGATAGAGGATTACTCCAAAAATCCCCAATTCATCCCAAAATTTAAAAGAAAACTAAAATTTTCACCACATATCTCCAAATTCACAGAATCACAGTAGAGTATAAACATTTCTCCAAATTCACAGAATCACAGTTGAGTATAAAAAAATTTATTGTTCATAAGTTCAGAATATTTCTCGAATGACATCATATTTTTCGGAGTATTTAGCATCCACTGTCTTCCGACAATCAAATTCGCTATTCGATTTTCTCTATATTTTACCTGACATTACCAGAATTCCAGCCATTCAAAGTCAAACAATTCCAGAATCACAAGTTCATCACTGAGACAACACAACCAACTCGTCTCCAATTGCCATGCCAAACACCAATCACCGATTCAATATCCAGACAATATCAAATTCAACCATTAAATCATTAACATCCACAATGAGAATACAAACACCAACATCAACCGCATATAAAAAGAACGTAAAAATAATAACTAAAAGCTTCGAACAAAAGCGGATACCGGAAGAAGCAAACGAACTCCTCGATCTGCACTGAAGGCCAATCGAAGCTCGGAGCTGAGCGGATCCAATTCCGCCAGAAACCGGAGAGCAATGCTGAAAGGTTGCAACTCGTCGATCGGCGGAACCTCCAGGCTTCGTGACAACTCCTCCGGTGGATTTGAACGTGATGACGGCGGATCCGGCAGCAGCAGCCATGAGAGCGACGGCGAGGATCCCGAGCGATAAATTTGAAGAAAGGGAGCGAAAAGTGAAGAGTGTTTTGAGAAATGAAGAAAAACGCTTTGGGTTTTTATAAAGCAAAAACAAAGTGAACGTGTGTTCTGTTGTTTTAGCTTTGGGAACTCCGCGGAGAGTGAGAGTGGCGATCAAAGCAAAGCCCGGCTTCGGATTGGTATTTGAAAGGGGTCTGGTTTAGGATCTAATTACCATGCAGCCATTGAATTTGAGTTAAGTGGTGGGAAGAGGGAATTGGGGGTGAGTGGCAAAATTGCAATAATGGACAACCTTGTGTGCATTTGTTTCCTGGGATTTTGTACACCACTAATAGCAGGAACTTAGGATGGTCCGCCCACCTAAGTCGCATCTACTTTCCTAACACAAGTCATTATTTTTCTTCTGTTTTTTTTATTCCTTTCTAAAAAAATTTCCTTTTATTTTTCTGAAAACAATTTTTTTGGATCATACCATGAACCTTTTTTTTTTTAACCTATTTTCTCGCCATAATTCAGTTATTTTTTTTTTATCTTAATTACTTTTTAACGTGTAATTACATTTTTCACAGTATTTTTAGAATTTAGACTCATCATTAATTGAAAAAGTTATTCATTCATAATTCAATAATCAAACGATGGTTACTAGCGATTCATGTTAGGTAGATTGTATTAGTGTCGTATCAAACCTTAAATATTTTACTACATAACTCAATCGAAATCCGATACAAAAAAAGTTATTAATTCACAGTTTAATAATCAATCGATGATTACTAGCAAATCATATTAGGTAAATTGTGTTAGTGTATCAAACCCTAAATATTTTACTATATAATTCAATCCAAGCCCGACACAAACACGATTAATAATAATGTCAAAAACATAAATTCAAATACTACTTAATTATTAAACATATCATGTAACTCATTTAACAATCAGGTCATCATATTTAATAATTAAGTTGAGTTAGATCTTATATATATTCATATGATTAATGTCACAATCAAATATGTTAGTAACTCAACTGATAACAAATTTAAAATAAGATAAATATGAGTTAAACGGTTTAAAAATATAATTATGTTAATAGCAAGATTATTAAAGAAGTAAATTCGAATCAAATTTATGTTATATACATTAACCAAAAAATCATTTATTTATTAAACAACTTATATAAGTTAATACGAATTTGACTCAAACTCATTTATGATCAATACAAACCCACAAAAAACGTGTTAGGGTTATATTGTATTGGCGAATCAAGCTTGTCTTATGTTGGAGAATCATATCAAACTTTGTCATCTTATCAATGATGTCATTAATATAATTTATATATTATTAAAATTAAAAAGTAATTATATATATATTTTTAAATATAAATAATTAAACATTTTGAATGCATTTTATTATTTTAAAACATTGAATTTCATATCTTAATGCTTGCAAATGGTCCCTTAAAAATTGCTCTTTTTTTTTAATAATTTATTTTAAAAATGCAAATTTATTATTTTTGTATTATGTAACATGTTAGTAGTTCAGAATAGCAGGAAAAAAATGGCAAGGCAAGCCTTTTTTTCTTTGATAAATTTTATTTAGGTTGATATTTGGTCTTATTTTTTAAAAAAATTAATTGCAAAATTCTAAATTAATAAGAGAAATTTTGGTTTAACTCAAGTTTGTTATGGAGAGTAGGAATGATAATTAAATGAGTTTTTTGGAATGTATTGGTGATAGGTTTGGGGAAAAGCTTAAAACAGTAGAAATTTTTATTTTTTATATTTTGATCATTCTTCATATTTGTATAATTATTTTTAAAAATAATTTTTAGAAAATAAATAAAAATAATTGAAAACAATTAAAATGTGTGTTCTAAAAACATATTTTTTTTATTTATTTTTAATAATGATTTTTTTTCCAATTACGAAATGATTGTTTCTTTTTTCTGAAGAATAAAAAATGGTTTTAAAAAATAGTTGTCAAAAGAGTCTAAGATCTGATTGGTAACTATTTTTTAAAATTATTTTCAAAAATTATTTCTTAAAACTATTTTTGTTATGTTTTGTAGAACAAATGTTTGTTTGGAATTTGAAATATTTTTAATTTATTTTTTATGTTTTAAAAATAATTTTTATATATAATAATGTAATTTTAATTATTCTTCATATTTATATAATTATTTTTTAAAACGTCATTAATTCAAGAAAATTAAAATTTTTGTGCTCTTAAAATTAGACTTAATTTGCATGTCAAGAATCATAAACAAACGCAATATCATCTAAACATTCTACAAAACAAAGAAACTTCATCATTTCATGTACAAACTTCGCAATATTCACTTCTTCCTCTTCATTCATGGTCACCCTCCTCTTCTTCCACCAACACATTCATTGTTTCTTCTATCATTAGTTTTGGAATTTAACAATCCTGTTCTTTTCTTGCAATCTCCTTAGTTTTCTTGATTTCTTCATTGTATTCAAAAGCATCATTTCTTTTTCTTCATTCGATTCACCCTTCTGCATAATAAGATTATACCATACGTACACATGTGATGCCTCTATGTGCCTCGCCTCCAATGCACTCTTTGGATACTTATCTTCTTTATTTCACCTCCTTCCAATCTAGAAATTCCATCTATTTCAAATCAGAGAAAAAAATAAGAAAAAAATAAGAAAAAAAGACTGATTTTCATGTAATTTGATTTTCTCATTGTTGAATATCAAACCACTTACCATTCCTTGCCTAAATAGACTATGTTTGGTTTTTGGGACAATTAATATCTTCATCGTCTTCCCTCTCATCAATCCATGGCCATCCTCTTTTTCCCCCAATCCCTCCATTGTTTCTTCTACCACAAGTTTTGGCATGATAGCTTGTTAGTTCTTGGCATTTAACAATGGGGTTTCTAATCCACATGCTAAGAATGAAAGCTCTTGTTCTCTTCCTACACTCCCCTAGCTTTCTTGATTTCTTCACTGCATTTAGAAGTTTCATGCCTTGTTCTTCATTCGATTCACCCCCTTTGCATAACAAGATGATGTTGTAAACATATGATGCCTCCATGTGCCCCATTTCCATTGCTCTCTTTAGACATTCTCCTCCTAATTCCACATTCTTCCTACTAAGGAATTTCCATCTATTTCAAACAAGAAAAATAATCAAAGAAAATTTGATTTTCATGCTGCCTAATTATCTCATTCTTGAAAATTAAAATACTTACCATTCCTTGTCTAGATAAAGCTTCCGGATTTCCGTTTTCTTTGCAAGCTTTCAACAATGAAGAGACTTCATCCTTTACTTGTCATCATGCAAGTGTTGGAAATTTCTCTATTGAGATATTCTTCGTTATGAACTCATCTTTCGATGCTTCAAGACAATTTCTACAACTAAAATAAAAATAAAAGGTATAGATTAATATTTTAAGAAGAAAAAAAATAAAATGCATGTATAGTTATTATAGACATACCTTAATTTTGCATTGAATAAGTCAATGAATGAAGATGATGCACCCAAATGAGAACTTCTATCAATAAGTCATAGTCACTTGGAAGAGATTCAATGATGGAACCATGACTATTTTTATTTTTTATTTTTTTTTGTTTTTTTTTTAATTTCATGGTGAAAGAAAGATTTGACATATTGATTACAAGAAAAACTAAAGTATAGATTTGTCTTCTAAAAATTATTATTGTTTTATCGTTATATATAGGTTTGGTGGGTTAATTGCTTACTTAAAATAGAAATAAAAAAACTTGAAATTTGTTAAATATAAGAATTAAGGAAAGAAGACATATTATTTTAAAAGAGATTTCTTTTAAATAGGATACTGTATTTTTGGAAACTTTGTTTTTGGATTTGGAAATAGATAATGATTAGGATTTCTATTTACAACAAAGTTTATATATATATATATATATAAAAGTGGGTTTTAAATCTTTTTATCCTTATAAAATAATTTGCTTTTTATTTATATAGATGATTAGCATATATAATATTAGAAACTTTATTATTAAGAAAATAATTATTAAAAAACATGTTCAATTTCCAAAGCATTTTGCAAAACAATTTATTTTTGAAAATTTTCTATTTGATGTTTTGTATAATAAATGTTTGTTTGAAATCCTAAAATATTTTTAATTTTAATTGTTCTTCACATTTTATATAATTATTTTTAAAACGATTAACAAAAAATAAGTGAAAACTATTAAAAGATGTTTTATTTTTGGATGAATAATACAAATATTAGAAATTTTATTATTAAGAAAATAATTTAAAACCACAGATTTGTTAGTTTAAAAAAATAATGATTTAAGTTATATTTCTTGTACGGCTCTAAGAAAAAAAAAAAAAAAAAAAGGAAAATGGTTGACGCTGAGGAAAATATTTTTCAAGAAAATCGTACATGTAAGGAGAGGTGTATTTTTATTACAACTGTGACAGAATTAGGAACATGAAATGACGTTCTTCCTCCATCCAACTCTCTCCCAAACGCAACCATTTAGCCCAATTGATCCAAGATTTTACATCCAAAAATTGATTTTCTCGGCGACCAAACAGATGACAAAAATTTAACATGTCTCGTAAAATACCCAGAAGAAGAAAAAAAAATCTCACTTGTTTACACAACAGTATCTTTCTGTCTAAAGAAAAAACACCTGTTCTTAAAATAGAAACCGTGATTAATGTTTTCTTGATTGGGATTTGGGATTTAGACTTAAAAAAAAAAAAATCATTAATTCAAGAAAATTAAATTCTTTAATTTGCTCTTGAAGAGTAAATAAACACATGATCATCTAAATAGCTTACAAAACAAAGAAACTTCATCTTCCCACATGCAACCTTCACAGTAATTCACTTCTTCCACGTCTTTATCTTCATTGTCTTCCCTGTCATCAATCCATTGCCACCATCCTCTTTTTCCTCCAATCCCTCCATTGTTTCTTCTACCACAAGTTTTGGCATGGTGGTTCACTAATTCTTGGCATTTAACAATGGGGTTTCTAATCCACATGCTTAGAATGAAAGCTTTTGTTTTTTTTCTGCATTCTCCCAACTTTCTTGATTTCTTCACTGCATTTAGAAGTTTCATGCCTTGTTCTTCATTCGATTCACCCCCTTTGCATAACAAGATGATGCCATAAACATATGATGCCTCCATGTGTTCCATCTCCAATGCTCTCTTTAGATATTCTTCTCCCGATTCCACTTTCTTCCAACTGAAGAACTCCATCTATTTCAAACAAGAAAAATAATTAAAGAAAAATTAATTTTCATGTTGTCTAATTATCTCATTGTTGAAAATTAAAATTCTTACCATTCCTTGTCTATATAATGCTTCTGGATTTCCACTTTCTTTGCAGGCTTTCAAGAATGAAGAGACTTCATCCTTTACTTGCCACCATGGAATTGCTGGAAATTTCTCTATTGAAATATTCTTCATTATGAACTTATCATCCGATGCTTCAAGAAAATTTCTACAACTAAAATAAAAACAAAATATATAGATTAATATTTAAATAAATTAAATGTGTGTATAGTTATTATAGACATACCTTAATTTTGCATTGAACAAGTCCGTGAATGAAGATGTTGCAACCCGAGTGAGAACCTCTATCAATAAGTCACTTGGAAGATATTCAATGGTGGAACCATGACTATTTCTTTTTGTTTTCTTGAATTTCATCGTGGTAGAAATATTTAACATATTGATTACAAGAAAAACTAAGGTATAGATTTGTCTCATAAAAATTGTTAATGTTATACCATTATATATATAAGGTTTGGTAGGTTAATTGCTTACTTAAAATAGAAATAAAAAAACTTGAAATTTGTTAAATATAGGAATTAAGGAAAGAAGGCATATTATTTGAAAAGATATTTGTTTTAAATAGGATACCGTATTTTTGGAAACTTTGTATTTGGTTTTGGAAATAGATAATGATTAGAATTTCCTATTTGAAGCGGAGTTTCTATATATATAAAATTGGGTTTTAAATCTTTTTATTCTAATAAAATAATTTACTTTTGATGTGTATGGATGAATTGTAGATATAATATTAGAAGTTTTGTTATTAAGAAAATAATAATTATAAAAAATCATGTTCAATTTTCAAAGCATTTTGTAAAAACAATTTGTTTTTGAAAAATAGATTTTTTAAAATCCGATTCTTGTTTCCAATATTTTTAAATATATTGGACTCCATGTTGTATAATATATGATGCCCGAGGATTTCCACGCTTGAAGCGGTTCTTTAAAAAATAAATTTGGTATGCATGAGATGGCGTTATAAGATGATTTTGTTTTTGTTTTTGTTTTTTTAATTAATTAATTAAAGAAATAGAAAGTATAATTTTAAATGAAGTTGGGTGAGAAATGGAATAGGCGTAGGAATTCTCCCCTGAATCGTAGAAACAAAATCCTCTTATAAATTCTTATAAATAAAAAAACTTCGAATTTTGGTAATTTAGCAAGAAAGACTTAGATACTTCTATTTTTGTGAATTTTAAAAATAGAGCTATAATTATCTAATTACATGGTTTATTTTTTAAAGCATGTTAAGTTAAAAGTGGTAAAGTTTGATACGATTTACCAACACGATTTGAATCCAACATATTTTTCGTGAGTTTGAATTGAGCATAATTGAGTTTAAGTCAAATTCATATACGTAACCCGTTTAATAAATAGATAGGTTTTGGATCAACTTACGTAATACAAATTTAACTTGAATAAATCTGTTTAATAATTCTATTAGTTAGCCTAATTATAATTTTAAACTATTTGATTCATATTTGACTTATTTTAAATTTATTTTAAAATAAATAGGTTAATTGAATCATAAATATGTTGGTTAAGATATTAATTATATGGACTTATATAAGATGTAAAATATTTTTTTTTTCAAAAAACAATTTATTCAAACAAATCTTTTTATTTTTTATTTTTAAAATCCTTTTATGATAATAACTTACGGAATATCCTTAATTTTATAAAACATTTAAAAACTTTTTTTGATTATTTAACTTTAAAAAAGTTTCTAAAAAAATATAAGAAATCATGATCAAACAAAAAATTTTTAAAAATTAATTAAAGTACCTAATTGACTTGTATTAAAAATGAATATAAAAATTATTTTTATTTCACTAAAAAACAAAATATTGTTTCATAATTAATATATATATATATATATATATATAAATATATATATATATATATATATATATATATATATATATATTTATTTATTTATCTTTAACTCATATATAATTGTGGATTTAATTTTTATTTTTCAGTAAGACTTAACTTGAATTTGATTTCATATTATTATAAATTAATTTTATAAAATTTTTATAAAATAAAAGTAATACATTATTTTTAAAAATAATATAAATTCTTTCATCCAAACAAACTTCTTGTTTTTTGTTTTAAAAAACTATTTTTTAAAACATCTTGTCAAACACGGTAGTCTTTTAAAAATTTTAAAAAACTGTTTTTTCTTTTCTATTTTGAAAACAACTTTAAAAAAAAAAAATTTAAAACAAAATTTAAAAAACAGTGCCAAACCGGCCCTATGATTTACAATATATTGTAATTATTTTTACTTAATTTTTAGGGGTTATTTTAAAAAACAATTATATGAAAACAATCAACCAAATTTAAATATTATATGAAAAAATTTATTTTTAAGGAATATTTTAAAACATAAAAAATATAAAGAAATAAAATACGACATATTATTCTCATTCACGATGATAGATATTTATATATAAATATAATTGAGTTTTAGTATAATTCAAACTCTAACCCCTACTCTAATTCAAACTAATAATAAATTTCTACCCTAATTCAAATTCTATGATTTATTCTAATTCAAACTAATATATAATAAATGGGTAAATACAATATTTAAAATAAGGATAAGATTAACTTTAAAACCTACGATGCCACGGACTACTCAAAAACCTATGATGCCAAGGACTACTCAAAGATGAATGGACATTTAAACCCCAGATACTCTCACCGGTTAGTCGAATCTGCAAAGACTAAACAATAGAGAAATCAGGCCTTTTTGGTAATTTAACAACTGAAACATCAAAACCATCCCAACTGTAACACTATTTGCCCATTATCTTTTCTTCATCTCCTTCAATCTCTCTATATATGTCGTTGTTTTACGCTGAAATAAACCATCACTCCTCAAAGCCCTTCAACAGTTGTCTGTCGTCTCTGCATCAGGGTCTGAAATATCCTTGGCCAGTTTCTTCAATTTGTTGGGAAAAATGGGACTTGATCGTCAGCAGGAGAAGGATGCTAGAGACAAGGCCATTGATGATTGGCTTCCGATCACGTCCTCCCGGAACGCGAAATGGTGGTACTCTGCATTCCACAATGTGACCGCCATGGTTGGGGCTGGCATCCTCAGTCTCCCTTACGCCATGGCAGGGCTTGGATGGTATGTTTCATGTTTCTTTCATTCCTAAAAATGGAACTCCTTCAGCATTTACTTCAAATATAAATGCTTTATTGTCTTGAAACTCGGCTTTGATATTGTTTACAGAGATTTTTGTCTCCTCTTTTGTTTTTGGTTATTTAAGGGATTTTCAGTATGTGGGTATTTAAGGGATTTTTATCTTTTTTCGATCTTCAAAAGCTCTGATCATAGCAGTCGTTTCTCTTTTCAAATTTAGGGGTCCTGGGGTGGTTATTCTTGTTCTGTCATGGATCGTCACATTGTACACTCTATGGCAAATGGTTGAGATGCATGAAATGGTTCCTGGAAAGCGGTTTGACAGATACCATGAGTTAGGACAGCATGCCTTCGGTGAAAAGCTTGGCCTCTGGATTGTGGTGCCTCAACAGGTGATTGTAGAAGTGGGTGTTAACATTGCCTACATGATCACCGGAGGCAAATCCTTGCGGAAGTTCCATAACACAGTCTGTCCCGACTGCAAACCCATCAGAACCACCTACTTCATCATGATTTTTGCCTCTTGTCACTTTGTTCTCTCCCATTTGCCCAATTTCAACTCCATCAGTGGTGTCTCATTTGCTGCCGCAGCCATGTCCTTAGCGTGAGTCTCTCTATTCCTATCTCTTGTGAGCTTTCTGTGACAATCTCCATGCTGTAAGATTGATTTTCTTACCTTTCAATCTGCAGTTACTCAACTATTGCTTGGACAGCTTCGGTTCATAAGGGTGTCCAACCAGATGTGCAGTATTCGTACACAGCTTCCACCACAGCTGGAAGAGTCTTCACCTTCTTTAGCGCCTTGGGTGACGTAGCATTTGCCTATGCTGGTCACAACGTGGTGTTGGAGATCCAAGCAACAATTCCTTCCACCCCTGAGAAGCCTTCCAAGGGACCCATGTGGAAAGGAGTCGTTTTCGCTTATATTGTTGTTGCCATCTGCTACTTCCCTGTTGCCCTGATTGGATACTGGATGTTTGGGAACAGCGTTGCTGATAATATCCTCATCACACTGGAGAAGCCACGTTGGCTAATAGCAGCAGCCAACATGTTTGTTGTCATCCACGTTATTGGAAGCTACCAGGTTCAATTCGAAATCTTCTCCAAATAATATGTTTTTATTTCATTGAATCTTCATTTCCTCACGAGCTTGTTGGAACTGCAGATATTTGCAATGCCAATGTTTGACATGTTGGAAACATTGTTGGTGAAGAAACTGAAATTCACACCATGTTTTAGGCTTCGTCTTATTACCCGCACTCTATATGTTGGTGAGTGGTTGATGCTCTTCCTTCTTTGGATGAGTTATGACAAAGCTTCATCAGCCTATTTTCATGCTCTTATATATCTTGGTTGACTGCAGCTTTTACTATGTTCATTGGTATGCTGATGCCTTTCTTCGGTAGTCTCCTTGGATTCTTGGGAGGATTGGTTTTTGCCCCAACAACATACTTTGTAAGGAATAAATCCTCCCACATCCAATTAAAGGCATATTAGGCTATTATATATCCTTCACAATACAGCACTAATATCTTAAATTTTGGTTTTGTGCAGCTCCCTTGTATCATGTGGCTTTCTGTTCACAAACCCAGAAGGCTTAGTTTATCATGGTTTGCAAATTGGGTATGTTAATTAACTCCAAACTGCAATATCTTAAGGCTTCCCCTGTCTCTCTTTTGGGTATTAACAGGCTTTGTTTGAATATGTGCAATTTCAGATGTGTATAGTACTGGGAATAATATTGATGATTCTAGCTCCCATTGGTGCACTAAGGCAGATCATCCTTCAAGCCAAGACCTTCAAGTTGTTCTCGTGATGATCTTCCCATTGTATGGTAGTAATGGCTCCGAAGATTGAAAGATCTGAAGATGGGAATTCACATGAAACTTTATATATATGATCAAAACATATATGGTTGGCAATAGAAATGACAATTCACATTGATAGATGATTTTAAATATAACATAAATAATAATTAAGTTAAAAATGTAGACTCAAATATGATCCAAGAAAATGGTATAAGATAAATTGTTGGATGTAGGGCTTACGATTCTCCGTTCTACATTGATTTGTTGGACCTTTGTATCGTTTTTCATAGACTAATTTCTATTTAGTGACTTGTTCTATCTGCGCAACCAATTCATGTTGATATCATTTTTATTTTGTTAATTTCATCAATAATTCAAATTTATCTGTGTATAGTTTATTTATATTTGAGTCATTTGCAATCTTTAATATGGGGTTGACATGTGTGGATGCATGGAAATATTAAAAAAGGGTAATAATTCATATTCACAACTTAATAACTTAAAATTAACGATGATAAATATATTAATTTAATAATTTAAAATAAATTTTAAATTAGTTTTGTCAAACAACTTTAATACTTTAAAAAAATAATTTCCACAAAAATTAACTTTCCACAATTTTTAAATCATGTGATAAAATGATTTAAATGAAACTTTATTCTCTTTCTTATTTATTCTTTGTAAAATAATTTAGCAATCAAAATAAAATAAGTAAATAAGTGAATAAATAAAATGATTGTACGACTATTCAAGGTGCTTGAGTGGCATCAGTTTTATTTCACGTTAGATATAATATCAAGTTTAAGGTACAACGTGATGATACTTACTTTTATAAATGAATAGACGATAATTCCTTTATGCAAAATTAACTAGTAAGACACTAATATAATTCATTTTTACTTATGTTTTTTACAATAGTATTTATGAAGTATTTTAACTCTTTTATTCCATTGTATGACCATGTTTTTTAGTGACTTCCATTTTTAGTTTTTAAATACCCATGTGTATAATTTGAAAACTTTTATGTTTTATTTTAAAAATTTTATAATATTTTATTTTAAAATTTAAATCTGTAAAATTTCTTACTTTCAATTAGGTGTATAATTTGAAAGTTTTGAATATTGAAAGAACTGCAAATTCGAAAATTAAGGGTGTGAAGAGTAGCTGTGGAGTCCCACATCGGCAAGAGTCAGAGTAATAAGGTGATAGAGTGGTATAAATCAAACGAGACGGTTCACCATCAACATACTTACCTGGACGGGGTCTATGGCCGATCAAGAAGAGTCATGGCCTAGGACAGTGACCTCCATTGCACTTGGGAGGGGCACTGCCCTAAGATCTGCCCAAGTGGCAGAGTCTACGTCATAATTTGTGGTAGAGGGGGTTCGCGTTCGCGCGACCCCTGCCCCAATTCAGCTCTCAAAGTTTTATCTGCGTTGTTGATTTTTTACGTAAGATTCATTCTGCTTGTTTTACTTTGCCTTGGTCTGTAATTATCATCAGGTATATCAATAGCGGCAATCTTAAATTGAGGTGAAAATGTGAAATGAAGGATATTGTGGTTAATTTGAGGTTCGATTTTGGTTTTAAGGTCTGTGTCAAGGATGTTTCTGTATGCATGTCACATGTTTGACAAATGGTTTGACAGAGACATGTAGTGAAATGTTTAATTTTAGGCACTCGAACGTTATCATGACTGAACTCTTCAATCATGACTCCCTTCATTCAGTTTCTGTTCTCAATTTGGGTGCTGTCTGATTTTGATTTTTATGATGCAATTACCCATGTGTTGTTGCAAGTGGGTGGTGTTGGGATGACTCAATTTGATACTGATGAAGGCTTTGATATTTAATATTCATGATAGATTCAACAGACTACTTCTGTGCTGTAATGTTGTCCGGTGCGGCTGGAGTAAACCTGGTAAGCCTAGTTGGATGTTGGATTAGAATATGCTGATTTGTCGATTTTAATGTCTTCAAACACTTTGTGTAAAGTGGTAAATAATGTTCAGTTGACTGATCAGAACCATGCTAATTATAGAAGTTTGATTTTATTGGGTACTAATAAGTATAGGCCCATTATTTACAGCTCTCAGAGACGATTAATAAAAGCATGAAGTTATGGAGCACTAGTACTCTGATAGCTTTTTGAATTGTTATTTGGTTCTTACCATCTCCTTAATCCTCACCTTCCTTTTCTGTTTCCTTACTATCGGCATATTTCTTTTAGCTTTCTTCTTACTTTGGTCAATTACTGGACTTTCATTTCCCTTTTTGTTCGCTTCTTTATCTTCTCCATTAGTTGCTTCATTTTGTGCTGTCTTTACCCTTTTGCGGAACAAGTTTTCCAAGGGCACTGTCAGCTTCTTCACTTTTCATGAGCTCTTCTGCAATCGCTGTTGGGGTCAACTGTCAATAACAAATAAGAAACAGTTTATGAAGGGGGAAAAACGGGTATGTCTAGTAATATTTATGTTCTTCCACCAAATTATGCACTTATACTCTGTTCTTGTTATGTAGGGATTATTAGTTTTTCAGAAGTGAGAATTTAGAGGAAGAAGAAAAACATCATTATTGCAATAATAATAAAAATTTAGGGCTTCATGAAGGTGAATCCTTATAAACTCACCTGGCTGTCATTTAGATTATGCTCTTTAGCTTGTTGGCCCTGCAGCTCACCGCTGCAGTCAATATCTTCAATCACAAGTATTGATTGGTTCCTGGTTGTGACTAACAGTCTTCTAAACTCTTGAGTTGCAACAGAGACTGCTGAGCCCTAAGTCGCAGATGTGAAATTTCAAGTCATAGTTGGCCAGTGCCTGGAGGTACCACAAATATCCTCGTTTCCATGCCCTTCCAACTCCTTTATAGTACTTTCTTTTGACAAATCGATCTAAGTCATTTATCAAGTCCTGCTTGAGCTTTGAATCCATTGCTGGTGTTTCAAAAGT
Source organism: Vitis vinifera (assembly GCF_030704535.1). Taxonomy (NCBI): domain Eukaryota; kingdom Viridiplantae; phylum Streptophyta; class Magnoliopsida; order Vitales; family Vitaceae; genus Vitis; species Vitis vinifera. Next base: position 24,449,712 of record NC_081805.1, on the reverse strand, counting down.
TGATGAATGGTTGAGGTTGGTTGATTCCCATGACCCACAGTATGAATAGAGCTTCAGCACCTTGTTTTCTTGTTTGAAGGCTTCTGATCTCTCTACCACATATGGCAAGTTGGAGCTCAGTATCTTTTTCATGTTTTTCTTAGGGAAACTAAGCTCTATTGATCTTGGTTCATAATCTATGCCTTCATTGGACTGCTTCTTGGTATAAACCATGTCCCATTTGACCTGAATTCCTTCAAATATGTCAATAGCCTTTTCACCTTCACCAATGGTGATTGAAAGGTTCTTATCTTATGGAGCTTTCGATCTGCAATTACTCAACTATTGCCTGGACAGCTTTGGTTCATAAAGGTGTCCAACCAGATGTGCAGTATACATACACAGCTTTGACCACAACTGGAAGAGTCTTCACCTTCTTTAGCACCTTGGGTGATGTAGCATTTGCCAATGCTGGTCACAATGTGGTGTTGGAGATCCATGCAACAATTCCTTCCACCCCTTGGAAGCCTTCCAAGGGACCCATGTGGAAAGGGGTGATTTTTGCTTATATTGTTGTTTCCTTGTGCTACTTCCCTGTTGCTCTGATTGGATACTGAATGTTTGGGTACAGCATTGCTGATAATATCCTCATCACACTGGAGAAACCATGTTGGCTTATAGCAGCAGCCAACATGTTTGTTATCATCCATGTTATTGGACGCTACCACGTGCAATTGAAAATTCTAACTTCTGCAAATACTATGTTTGATTTCACTTAATCTTTCATTTCCTCATAAGTTTGCGGCAACGCCAGTGTTTGACATGTTGGAAACATTGTTGGTGAAGAAACTGAATTTCAGGCCATGTTTCAGGCTTCCTCTTATTACTCACACTCTATATGTTGGTGAGTGGTTGATGCTCTTCTTTCTTTGGACGAGTTATGACAAAGCTTCATTAGCCTATTTGCATGTTCTTATATATCTTCGTTGATTGCAGCTTTTAGTATGGATTCATGAACTAAAAATATGTGGTTGAGAACAGAGATTACAATTCATATTCATAGGTGGTTTTAAATATAACATAAATAAGAAGCAAAATAGTACTTAGGAAAATAGAATGAGATGGATTGTTGGATGTAAGGGATTGTGACTTTGTTGGCCTTTTGGTGTTGTTTCTCATAGGCTAGTTTCTATTTAGTGACTCAGTACATTTGCGCAATCGATTCATGTTGATATAATCTTATTTTAAGTTCATAAACAATCCAAATCTCTCTGTGTATAGTTTGTCTATATTTGAGTTATATGCAATCTTCGATACGGTGGTGACATGTTGTGGATACATGGAAAAATGTGGAAAGGGTAACTTAAAATCAATCTAGATTATTAAATAATAAGTATTAATTATTAAATTTTACCTAACATCTTCGAAGTATATTGATAATATAACAATTTAAGAATGATTTTGACAAATTAATTTAATAATTTAAAAATAATGTGCAATGAATTTCTAAAAAAGGTTATAAGGTGACAACTAATTTAGTTTATATTGAAAATTGCTAGTTAATTTTGAAAAGGAAATGTTTTAAATTATTTATTTAATTATTTATTAAAAATCCACTTACTAGAATTACCATTATTAAACAAAATTTTAATATGATTTTCTAGAACAATGAATCTAGTATATTGTATGTTGGCAATTTTGTTTCAATATTTTTTGGTTTAGAAAATATTTTTAAATAGTGACTTATTCTCCATTGGAGATTCAAGATTGTTATTGGAGAAAGTCACAAGTAAGTCTAAAAAGATTTGTTTAGTACAAGTTAAGTGGTTAAGGGTTAAAATGGATTAGTGCATTTTCTTTAAATTAAAAAATGCTTAAATTAATATTTTGGAAAAACAAGGATGCTCGAGCTCAAGCATTGGAATTGCTCAAGGGCTTATCCAATGCTCAAGCTCAAGTGTTTGGTGCTCGAGCGGTCATCATGTCGATAGATTATATTTTTAAAATTCACTAGTATTCTTTTTAGAAATTTGGGATACCGATCTTGTAGGCCTATGGACCTCTATAAATCCTCCTTTAACCCATTAGGATTGGACACATTGAGAAAGACTCAACCTAACCTACCTTATCATTCTCGATCTCTTAACAAAGACTCAAAATTTGAATCTCAGGTTGTTAGAAGACCTATATCCCTTTAACGAGGTAAAGAAAAATTCACTAAAGCAATTGAAAATTGTTGTGTCATAGATGAGGATCAAGTTATAAGTTTTGGAGAGTATGTCTTAAAAGCAAGCTGTGAGGTAATTTTGTATTACTTTATCTAGTGAATCTTATATTAGAGGTCTTAGATCTCGTTATTTTTTATCTCCACAGTTGGTGTACAGGTTTTCCTTGTAAAAATTCTTATATCACTTATTTATTTAGTTGATGTTTGGTAATTTTGTTTATTTGATATTTTCTAGTATTAAATTGGATTAAAATAATTAATTCTTATATTATAATTTTTTTAAATATACACATTCAATCCATCTGGTGTTATCCTACTGAACAACAGTTTTTTAATTGGTATTAATATGAGTTTTTCAAATAAAAATCAAATTTTTATTGAACCTGCAAGTCCAAAATGGAATAATAGAAATTTGGGGCTCCACTAAACAGTCCACCATACTTAGACGAGAGTAACTGCCTCCACTGGAAGGCCCAAATGATGCAAATTATACTTGGGTAAAAATGCAAATTATACCATTTTCATCATATTATTTATTAACTCAATATAATATTTTATTATTAGAGCTCAAAGAGTAAAAAAAAACCAAGAAGAGAAATATTTCTTTGAATAAATTTTATTTACACGCTTAAAACAAGTTTTTTTTTTCCCCTACAAAAATGAATTATGAATCATCAACGAAAAATGCCTCCATGTGCCCCATCTCCATTGCTTTCTTTAGATATTCATCCTTCGATTCCATTTTCTTCCAAATAAAGAATCCCATCTATTTCAAACAAGAAGAATAATTAAAGAAAAATGGATTTTCATGTTTTCTAATTTTCTCATTGTTAAAAATTAAATTTTTTACTATTCCTTGTCCATATAATGCTTCCAAATTTCCACTTTCTTTGCAAGCTTTAAAAAATGAAGAGACTTCATCATTTACTTGCCTCCATGGAATTGTTGAAAATTTCTATATGGGGATATTCTTCATTATGAACTTATTCTTGGATGTTTCAAGAAAATTTTTACAACTAAAATAAAAACAAAACATATAGATTAATATTTAAAAATAATAATAAATTAAATGTATGTATAATTATTATAAACATACCTTAATTTTGTATTGAACAAGTCTGCAAATAAAGATGATACAACCCGAGTAAGAGTCTTTATCAATAAGTCACTCGGAAGAGATTTAATGGTAAAACAATAACCATTTTTTTTTTCTTGAATTTAATGGTAGTAGAAAGATTTGACATATTGACTACACGAAAAACTAAGGTGTAGATTTGTTTCCTAAAAATTATTAATTCTATATCATTATATATAGGGTTTAGTAGGTTATATGCTTACCTAAAATAGAAATAGAAAACCTGAAATTAGTTAAATATAGGAATGAAGGAAAGAATGAATATATTTTATTTTAGAAGAGATTTCTTCTAAATAGGATACTGCATTTTTTGGAAACTTTGTATTTCGTTTTGGAAATAGATAACGATTAGGATTTTCTATTTGCAATAGAGTTTCTATACATATAAAAGCAGGTTTCACACCTTTTACATATAATATTGGAAATTTTATTATTAAGAAAATACCAATTATAAAAAAAAAATCATGTTCAATTTCCAATGCATTTTGTAGAAACAATTTATTTTAGAAAAATAGATTTTTAAAAATCTGATTCTTGTTTCTTGCGAATGAAATGACAAACTTATTGCAAAAGGAAGACAAAAAAACACCTTAAAAAAATATTATAATTCATATTAATCTCGAAAAAATATTGGACTCCATGTTGTTTCATATATGATGATTGATGCCTGAGGATTTCCACACTTTGAAGCAATTTTTTGAAAAATAAATTTGGTATGAAACGTGTCGGTTGGATACTTCTATTTATGTGAATTTTAAAAATAGAGATATAATTACCTAATTATATGATTTATTTTTTAAAGCATGTTAGGTCAACGTGGCAAAGTTTGATATGATTCATCAACATGTTTTTTTTTCAAATTAGGTTAAATATAATTAGGTTTTGGTCAAATTTGTATCAATTTACATAATTTGTTTAATAAATAGGTAGGTTTTTGGTCAACTTGCATAACATGAATTTGACACGAATTGACCATGTTGACTAACTTAAGTATAATTTTAAACTATTTGGTTCATATTTAACTAATTTTAAATTTATTTTTAAATAAATAGATTAATTGAGTAATAAATATGTTTGGCTAAAATATTAAGTATATAGACTTATATAAGATCTAGTTTAGCATAATTATTAAATAGAAGGACTTAGATTAATAAATGGGTTACACGAGGTGTTACCTATTTAATAATTAGATAGTATTTGAGTTATATTTTTGACACGATTATTATTTGAATCGGATTTAACTTGATTTATGTAGTAGAATGCCTTAATTAAAAACTTAGTTAATTTTTGGAGGTTATTTTAAAAAATAATTATACAAAACATAGAAAAGAGGTTAAAAACATTGAAGCTGTAAAATATGCCGCCGCGGACACGACTCCTCAGAGATGAATGGACATTTAAACCCCAGATACTCTCTCACCAATTAGTCGAATCTGTAAAGACTAAACGTAGAGAAATCAGGCCCTTTTGGTAATTTAACAACTGAAACATCTGAAACATCAAAACCATCCGAACTGTTAACACTATATTTGCCCATTATCTTTTCTTCATCTCCTTCAATCTCTATATATTTCGATGTTTTACGCTGAAATAAACCATCACTCATCAAAGCCCTTCAACAGTTGTCGTCTCTGCATCAGGGTCTGAAATATCCCTGGCCAGTTTCTTCAATTTGTTGGGAAAAATGGGGCTTGATAGTCAGCAGGAGAAGGATGCTAGAGACAGGGCCATTGATGATTGGCTTCCGATCACGTCCTCCCGGAACGCGAAATGGTGGTACTCTGCATTCCACAATGTGACCGCCATGGTTGGGGCTGGCGTCCTCAGTCTCCCTTACGCCGTGGCAGGGCTCGGATGGTATGTTTCCTGTTTCTTTCATTCCTAAAAATGAAATTCCTTCAGCTTTTACTTTGAATATAAAAGCTTTATTGTCCTGAAATTGGGTTTTGATTCTGTTTACAGAGATTTTGTCTCCTCTTTTGTTTTTGGTTATTTAAGGGATTTTCAGTATGTAGGTATTTAAGGGATTTTTATCTTTTTTCGATCTTCAAAAGCTCTGATCATAGCAGTCGTTTCTCTTTTCAAATTTAGGGGTCCTGGGGTGGTTATTCTTGTTCTGTCATGGATTGTCACATTGTACACTCTATGGCAAATGGTTGAGATGCATGAAATGGTTCCTGGAAAGCGGTTTGACAGATACCATGAGTTAGGACAGCATGCCTTCGGTGAAAAGCTTGGCCTCTGGATTGTGGTGCCTCAACAGGTGATTGTAGAAGTGGGTGTTAACATTGCCTACATGATCACCGGAGGCAAATCCTTGCGGAAGCTCCATAACACAGTCTGTCCCGACTGCAAACCCATCAGAACCACCTACTTCATCATGATCTTTGCCTCTTGTCACTTTGTTCTCTCCCATTTGCCCAATTTCAACTCCATCAGTGGTGTCTCATTTGCTGCCGCAGCCATGTCCTTAACGTAAGTCTCTCTATTCCTATCTCTTGTGAGCTTTCTGTGACAATCTCCATGCTGTAAGATTGATTTTCTTACCTTTCAATCTGCAGTTACTCAACTATTGCTTGGACAGCTTCGGTTCATAAGGGTGTCCAACCAGATGTGCAGTATTCGTACACAGCTTCCACCACAGCTGGAAGAGTCTTCACCTTCTTTAGCGCCTTGGGTGACGTAGCATTTGCCTATGCTGGTCACAACGTGGTGTTGGAGATCCAAGCAACAATTCCTTCCACCCCTGAGAAGCCTTCCAAGGGACCCATGTGGAAAGGAGTCGTTTTCGCTTATATTGTTGTTGCCATCTGCTACTTCCCTGTTGCCCTGATTGGATACTGGATGTTTGGGAACAGCGTTGCTGATAATATCCTCATCACACTGGAGAACCCACGTTGGCTAATAGCAGCAGCCAACATGTTTGTTGTCATCCACGTTATTGGAAGCTACCAGGTTCAATTCGAAATCTTCTCCAAATAATATGTTTTTATTTCATTGAATCTTCATTTCCTCACGAGCTTATTGGAACTGCAGATATATGCAATGCCAATGTTTGACTTGTTGGAAACATTGTTGGTGAAGAAACTGAAATTCACACCATGTTTTAGGCTTCGCCTTATTACCCGCACCCTATATGTTGGTGAGTGGTTGATGCTCTTCCTTCTTTGGATGAGTTATGACAAAGCTTCATCAGCCTATTTTCATGCTCTTATATATCTTGGTTGATTGCAGCTTTTACTATGTTCATTGGTATGCTGATCCCTTTCTTCGGTAGTCTCCTTGGATTCTTGGGAGGATTGGTTTTTGCCCCAACAACATACTTTGTAAGGAATAAATCCTCCCACATCCAATTAAAGGCATATTAGGCTATTATATATCCTTCACAATACAGCACTAATATCTTAAATTTTGGTTTTGTGCAGCTCCCTTGTATCATGTGGCTTGCTGTTTACAAACCCAGAAGGCTTAGTTTATCATGGTTTGCAAATTGGGTATGTTAATTAACTCCAAACTGTATATCTTAAGGCTGCCCCTGTCTCTCTTTTGGGTATTAATAGGCTTTGTTTGAATATGTGCAATTTCAGATGTGTATAGTTATGGGAATAATATTGATGATTCTAGCTCCCATTGGTGCACTGAGGCAGATCATCCTTCAAGCCAAGACCTTCAAGTTGTTCTCGTGATGATCTTCCCATCGTAGTAAGGATTTGGTGGTAATGGCTCTGAAGATTGAAAGATCCGAAGATGGGAACTATGTTTACAATGGTGTTTTCAACTATGATGGCCTCATTTCAGAATATGCATATTATGGGTTAGTCTAGGAAAATGGGACTTGGCTGAGGAGTCAGCTGAAACAGTTGTATCTGTTCTCAGGGTTTAATGGTTTTCTCTTTAGTTCTTTCATTTGCATGGACACATCTATATTACATACATAATTTCAGCTCTTTGGTGAAAAATGTTGTGAATTTCAATTCTCTTCAATATTATCTCCCCTTATATGTCAACCATATTTCCAAACCGCATTGAATCCCCAATGAAATCAAATTATTTAGCTTGAAAATGATGACATGGGTTGATGATCAAAATATTAATGCTATATTTGGTTCAAAAATACTATAAAGGCAAGAAAATGTTAACTCAAGATTATAATATTGTCCTTGGTTTTCACCACCACTAATAATCACTAGTGACATTTTGATGGCCAATGACCCTTATTAGCCTTTGGAAAGTTGCCTTCTTTTGATACATACTCTAATGAATGAAAAAGATTCATCAGATTTAACAATGAAATGAATACATGATCTAAACATATATGGTTGAGAGTAGGTTAATTCACTGTTAGATATAACATCAAGTTTAAGGTACAACTTGATGATATTTATTTTTATGAATGAATCAACAAAAATTTCGTTTTTGTAAAATTAATTAGTAGGACACTAATATAATTCATTTTTATATCAATGTTTTTCTTTTTTAGTTTTTAAATAATCATGTGTATAATTTGAAAACTTTCATTTTTTTTTTTTTAAATTTTATAATATTTCAACTTAAAAATTTTTATCTATTATTTTTCTTACTTTCAGTTAGGTGTATAATTTGGAAGTTTTGAATATTAAAAACTGCAAATTCGAAAATTAAGGGTGTGAAGAGTAGTTGTGGAGTCCCACATCGGCAAGGAGCAGAGTAATAAGGTGATAGAGTGGTAAGTAATGAACGTCAGTGATATGATGAACGTCAACCGTCTCTGCCACTTGGGACCTCCCAAGTACAATGGAGGTCACTGTCGTAGGCCATGGCTCATCTCTGATTCTTCGATTGGATGCTGTCCTAGTTGAATGTCTTCAAAAACTGTGTGAAGTGGTAAATAATGTTCAGTTGACTGATCAGAACCATGCTAACAATTGAAGTTTGTTTTATTGGGTACTAATAAGTATAGAGCCATTATTTACATAGCTCTCAGAGACAATTAATAAAAGCATGAAGTTATGGAGTACTATTACTCTAATAGCTTTTCAAATTGTCATTTGGTTCTTACCTATTATCTACTTAATCCTCACCTTCCTTTTCTGTTTCCTTGCTGTCGGCATATTTCTTTTGGCTTTCTTCTTACCTTGGGACGATTACTAGGCTTTCATTTCCCTTTCTGTTTGCTTCTTTATCTTCTCCATTAGTTGCTTCATTTTGTGCTGTCTTTACCCTTTTGAGGAACAAGTTTTCCAAGGGCACTGTCAGCTTCTTCACTTTTCATGAGCTCTTCTGCAATCGTTGTTGGGTCAACTGTCAATAACAAAAAGAAACAGTTTATGAAGGGGAAAAAACTGGTATGTCTTCTAATATTTATGTTCTTCCTCCAAATTATGCACTGATACTCTGTTCTTGTTACATAGGGATTATTAGATTTTCAGAAGTGAGAATTTAGAGGAAGAAGAAAACATCAGTGGAAATATAATTATTGCAATAATATAATAAAAATTTAGGGCTTCATGAATGTGAATCCTTACAAACTCACCTGGCTGTCATTTAGATTATGCTCTTCAGCTTGTTGGCCCTGCAGGTCACTGCAGCAGTCAATATCTTCAATCACAAATATTGATTGGTTCCTGGTTGTGACTAACAGTCTTCTAAACTCTTGAGTTGCAACAGAGACTGCTGAGCTCTAAGTCACAGATATGAAATTCCAAGTCATAGTTAGCCATGGCTGCAATCAAGCTCGACTTTCCAGTGCCTGGAGGTACCACAAATATCCTCGTTTCCATGCCCTTCCAACTCTTTTATTGTACTTCTTTCTTTTGACAAATCGATCTAAGTCATTTATCAAGTCCTGCTTGTGCTTTGAATCCATTGCTGGTGTTTCAGAAGTTGATGGATAGTTGAGGTTGGTTGATTCCCATGACCCACAGTATGAATAGAGCTTCAGGACCTTGTTTTCTTCTATGAAGGCTTCTGATCTCTCTACCACATATGGCAAGTAAGAGCTCAGTATCTTTTTCATGTTTTTCTTAGGGAAACTAAGCTCTATTGACCTTGATTCACAATCTGTGCCTTCATTGTACTGCTTCTTGGTATAAACCATTTCCCATTTGACCTGAATTCCCTCAAATATTTCAATAGCCTTTTCACCTTCACCAATGGTGATTGAAAGGTTCTTACCTTCTGGAGATTTCGATCTGCAGTTACTCAACTATTGCTTCGACAACTTCGGTTCATAAGGTTGTCCAACCAGATGTGCAGTATACATACACAACTTCGACCACAACTGGAAGAGTCTTTACCTTCTTTAGCACTTTGGGTGATGTAGCATTTGTCTATGCTGATGACAACATGGTGTTGGAGATCCAAGCAACAATTCCTTCCACCCCTGAGAAGCCTTCCGAGGGACCCATGTGGAAAGGGGTGATTATTGCTTATATTGTTGTTGCCTTGGTCTACATTCCAGTTGCTCTTATTGGATACTGAATGTTTGGGAACAGCGTTGCTGATAATATCCTCATAACACTGGAGAAACCATGTTGGCTTATAGCAGCAGCCAACATGTTTGTTACCATCCATGTTATTGGAAGCTACCACGTGCAATTGAAAACTCAAATTCTTCTGCAAATACTATGTTTGATTTCACTTTATCTTTCATTTCCTCGTAAGTTTGCGAAAATTGCAGATATATGCAATGCCAGTGTTTGACATTTATGAAACATTGTTGGTGAAGAAACTGAATTTCATGCCATGTTTCAGGCTTCGTCTTATTACCTGCACTCTATTTGTTGGTGAGTGGTCGATGCTCTTCCTTCTTTGGAGGAGTTATCACAAAGCTTCATCAGCCTATTTTCATGTTCTTATATATCTTCCTTGATTGCAGCTTTTACTATGTTCATTGGTATGCTAATCCCTTTCTTCAGTAGTCTCCTTGGATTCTTGGGAGAATTGGTTTTTGCCCCAACAACATACTTTGTAAGGAATAAATTCTCCCACATCCATATTAAAGGCATATTGGGCTGTTATATATCATTCACAATAGAACACTAATATCTTAAATTTTTGTTTTGTGCAGCTCCCTTGTATCATGTGGCTTGCTGCTTACAAACCCAGAAGGTTTAGCTTATTATGGTTTGCAAATTGGGTATGTTAATTAACTCCAAACCGCAATATCTGAAGGCTTAGCCCCTGTCTCTCTTTTGGGTATTAACAGGCTTTTGTTTGAATATGTGCAATTTCAGATCTGCATAGTTCTGGGAATAATATTGATGATTTTAGCTCCCATTGGTGCGCTAAGACAGATCATCCTTCAAGCCAAGACCTTCAAATTGTTTCTTGTGATGATCTTCCCCATTGCAGTAAGGACATGGTGGAATAGCTATGAAAAATCAAGATCAGAAGATGAGAATTATGTTTACAGTAGTGTTTTTCAACTATGATGGCCTGATTTCAGAATCTATATATGCATATTATGGTTTAGTCTGGGAAATGAGACTTGGCTGAGGAGCCAGCTGAAACAGTTGCATCTGTTCTCAGGGTTCAATGGTTTTCCGTTGTTTCTTTCTTTCTTTCTTTTGCTTGTACACATGACTTTGTTAGCCTTTTGGTATTGTTTCTCACACGCTAGTTTTTATTTAGTGGCTCATTTCATTTGGGCAATCCATTCATATTGATATAATTTTTATTTTATGACAATGAATTTAATGCATTGTATGCTAACTATTTTGTTTCAATATTTTTTGGCTAAGAAAATATTTTAGATAGTGACTTAAAGTTTGTTTAGTAGTGATTTTAGAAAACATTTTTAATATTTTTAACACTTAAAATTTTTTATCATTCAAGTATTAAAAAAATTAAAAATATTTTATAAAATCACTACCAAACGCATTCTTATTCTTCACTTGAGATTCAAGGTGGTTGTTGGATCAATCAAAAAGTCGTAGGGAAGTCTACTAAAGTCTGTTTAGTGGTAAGTTAGGTGGTTAAAGGGTTAAAATGGATGTATTTTTTTATTTAAAAATGTTTAAATTAATGTTTTGGAAAAACTGGGGACGCTTGGGTGGTGGAAGCAACACTCAAGAACTAGAATCGCTCGAGCGCTTATCCAATGCTCAAGTGCTCGAGGCTCTTGAGTGGTGGGTAAGTGCACTCGAGTGGTCATCTCGAATATGCTAGAACATGATAGATAATGTTTTGAAAATTCACAAGTATTCCTTTTAGAAATTCAGGATACCAATCTCCTAACTTATAGACCAATATAAATCCTCCTTTAACCCATTTAAGGTTTGGACACATTGAGAATAACTCAACCTACTTGTCTTATCATTCTCAATCTCTCAATGAAGATTCAAAGCCTAAATCTTAAGTTGTTAGAAGACCTACATCCCTTTAGTGACGCTAAGAAGAATTCACTAAAATAATTGGAAATTATTGTGTTGTAGACGTGAATCAAGTTGTAAGCTGTGAAATAATTTTATGTAACTTGATCTCAAGTAGTGGATTTTATATTAGAAGTCTTAAACTTTGTGGTTTTTTATCTCCATAGTTAATATAGAGGTTTTCCTTGTAAAAATTCTTGTATCCCTTGTTTATTTGGTTGATGTTTGGTTATTTTATTTATGTGTAATATCTTGTGACATTAAATTGAGTTAAACTAATTCAATTTTTATATTATAATTTTTTTAAATACACTCATTCACCCATTTCTAAGTGTCATCCTATTGGACAACAATTTTTCAATTGGCAAAGAGGATTTTTTAAATAAAAACCATATTTTTATTGATCTTGCTAATACAGAATGGAGCAACAACGATGTAGGGCTTCCTTAAATAGTTGATCATACTTTGATGGGAGTAACTATTTTGACTAGAAGGCTTGAATGAATTTTTTTTCTAAAATTGTAAAAAAAGAAAAATAAATAAAGGTTTGAATTTAGTGGAATATGGATAAAAACCCTCATTGAAATTATATGTGAATGATAAATCTACCGATGAATTAAAACCTAAACAATAATTTGATAAGAAGAAAGTGAGGTTAATGCCAGCATAAAAATACAAATAATATCATTTTCATCTTATTAATTTTCAACTTAATATAAGATTTTATTATTGTAGATAAGGGCAAAGGGTAAAAATACGGAGAAAAGCACTATTTCTACTTAAAACTAGTTTTTTTTCCGAATTATAAATCATCAGCGAAAATTCTGTATGGCTCCATTTAGCAAAGTTTCTCTCCCCTCCCTCTCCCTCTCCCTCTCCCTCTCCTCTTTTAAATGAAAGACAAAACCCAAGAACAAATAAAATTCCCCAATTATTAATACTAAAACCATAGGAAATATTCAAATGTCCAAAAGAACTATACACATTCACAACAGTCTCTTTTTGTCTAAATAAAGACACATGTTCTTAAAATATAACATGCATGTGATTAATGTTTCCTTGGGATTTGGGATTTAGGCTTTAAAAAATTAAAATGATCCCCAACACATCATTAATTCTTTTATTCGATCTTGAAATTAAACTTCATCTACATATCAAGAATAGTAAACAAACACACTATTATCTAAATAGCTTACAAAACAAAGAAACTTCATCATCCCATATGCAAGCTTCACAATAATTCACTTCTTCTACATCTTTATCTTCATCGTCTTCAATCCATGGCCATCCTCTTTTTCCTCCAATCCCTCCATTGTTTCTTCTACCACAAGTTTTGGCATGACAGGTTGTTAGTTCTTGGCATTTAACAATGGGGTTCCTAATCCACATGCTAAGAGTGAAAGCTCTTGTTCTCTTCCTACACTCCCCTAGCTTTCTTGATTTCTTCACTGCATTTAGAAGTTTCATGCCTTGTTCTTCATTCGACTCACCCCCTTTGCATAATAAGATGATGCCATAAACATATGATGCCTCCATATGCCCCATCTCCATTGCTCTCTTTAGATATTCTTCTCCGGATTCCACTTTCTTCCAACTAAAGAATTCCATCTATTTCAAACAAGAAAAATAATTAAAGAAAAATTGATTTTCATGCTATCTAATTATCTCATTATTGAAAATTAAAATACATACCATTCCTTGTCTATATAATACTTCCGGATTTCCACTTTCTTTGCAAGCCTTCAAGAATGAAGAGACTTCATCCTTTACTTGCCACCATGGAATTGTTGGAAATTTCTCTATTGAGATATTTTTCATTACAAATGTATCTTTGGATGCCTCAAGAAAATTTCTACAACTAAAATAGAAACAAAACAAGAAAGCAAAACATTTCGATCAATATTTTTTTTTAAAGAATAAATTAGATGTATATATAATTATTATAAACATACCTTAATTTTGCATTGAACAAGTCCGTGAATGAAGATGATGCTACCCGAGTGAGAACCTCTATCAATAAATCACTTGGAAGAGATTCAACGATGGAACCATGACTATTTCTTTTGGTTTTCTTGAATTTCATGGTGGAAGAAAGATTTGACATATTGATTATAAGAGAAACTAAAGTGTAAATTTGTCTCGTAAAAATAACTAATGTTATATCATTATATATAGGTTTTGGTGGTTTAATTGCTTACTTAAAATAAAAATAAAAAAACCTGAAATTTGTTAAGTATAGGAATTGAGGAAAGAAGGAATGCGTATTATTTTAGAAGAGATTTCTTTTAAATAGGATGTTGCATTTGGAAACTTTCTATTTGAATTTGGAAATAGATATTGATTGGTTTCTATTTGCAGCAGAGTTTCCATATATATAAAAGTGGGTTTTAAAGCTTTTTATCCTTAGAAAATAATTTACTTTTTATGTGTACGGATGAGTAGTAGATATTAGAAGTTTTATTATTAAGAAAATAGTAATTATAAAAAAGTATGTTCAATTTCCTAAGCATCATATAGAAACAATTTGTTTTTGGTATGCATGTAATGACGTTACAGGATGATTTTGTTTTTATGCTATTAATTAATTTAGGAAATTTTAAATTTGGGTAATTTAGAAAAAAAGACGTGTCCTTTAGATACTTCTATTTTTGTGAATTTTAAAAATAGAGATATAATTATCATAATTTTAAAAGAAATAAAGTGAGATAAATCAAAGGATTTATTTTATATAATTTTTTAAATGTCCACAAAAAAAAAATGGTGTCCATTAAAATTATTTACTATAAATATGATTGGAAAATAATTCTAAAATATGGGTGAACTGCATTTGGTTTTATCAAGGCTACAAATAAATTTTTAACATTGGAAACAAAGAAAACAAATATTTCTAAGTCACAAAAATAAATCAGAATATATATATATGCGTAAAATAAACCGTTTCAAATTTTATTATTTTATTATATTAAGCAAATTTAAAAAAAAAAAATCCTTTGGGAAAATTCAAAGCCTTGCAAACCCAAAACTATAAATGACTTCTCCTAAACAACCTAAAGGTTATGAGTCTTTTCTAAAAACATATTATACTTTTCAATTATTTTCTGTTCCTAAACAAGACCCAAGTCCCTGAGGGTTTCTCTGTCTAATGTTAGCATTTTTTTTTCTCAATGAAGTGGTCCACGTGTAATTTAAGTTTTTATATCAATTATGATTTAATAAATAAATAATATTTGTTAATATCCTACTAATCATCTTTGAGAAAATGTTAATAACTAAACTACGATGGAAAGTAGAATAATGAATATATTTAAAAATAAAATAAAAAATTGGTCCTCTCGAGACCCATAAAAGAGATATCGGTTTTTCTCTCCACTGTTCCTATAATTGATTATCTTCAATAAATCTCTCATGGATTAAAATACATTCTCTCAATTTTCTGTTGTGAACATCATATTGTTCTACTATCTTTAGGTATTATGATTTATGCAAAAGTTAGAGTTTTTTTTTATTGTTATTATTTTTGCATTATGACTAAGGTATGTTTTCACTTAATTTTTTATTGTAAAAATCATATTGTTCTTTGATCTTCAGGTATTATGATTTATGCAAAAGTTGGATTTTTCTTTTTATTGTTTTTGCATTATGAGAATTTAATAAATTACTAATATTTGGTATCAAAGTCTGGTTCAAGAATAGGTCATCTTCCTTTAAAGATTGTTATTATTAATTTAAATCTAGATAAAATTTTATTTTTGTTTCATTTTTTATTAAATAAAATTAATTTTAAACCGAACTGAGTATTTGAAATGGAGCACAACTCTTAAAAGAGTGACTCTTTTACGAATAAGATTATTTAATTTATAAATATTATATTTTTTAGTATTATGTAACTGATAGATTATTATACAAATAACTATTATACTTATTTTAACATATCGTAACAGATTGACTTACTCTTGTTAATTTTAAGAGAAGTCATGGTATTTAATCCTTATGTCATCATGTTTCTTAGTACCTTAAGTTGATTTCTATGGCCTTAAAATTTTATGTTAATACGAATAAGTTGCTTATAACATGTTATACACATAACTCATTTGTTATCTTAATCCCTTCAGAATTAGGGTTGAAAATGGTTAATAGGCATTTCATGCTACCATATTTCATATATATATATATATACATATATGCGTCTATGTGTGTAAATTGTGATGTGTAAGTCATTAATCGGATATATTTCATTTTTAAATAGTAATAATATGAAAGTTTAGTATAATTGAAATTTTTATTTAATTTGAAATTCACATTATGTTTGTTTGTATTCAACAAAGTAATCAAATAGAATGTCTCATGGATATCAAATTGAATAAATTCAATTACCCACAATCACGTGATGGGTATAAATAAGATGACATGATTATGTGTATTTGCTTTGGTTACAAGTACATTAAAGTTCATTTATTATAAAATGTTTAAGATTCGTTGATTAATTAATTTTATAATTTATGAATATAATTGTGATTAATTAATATGTTTAACTTGATGTGTTTAGCATATCCAAAAATAGTAGACGTGTCTAGTTAGAGTGAATGTAATTGTCAATTATATGAAAATTAAAATCAAACATCAATTATGTTTTATGTTGTGTATTGTTCTATCACCCAAAAGAGAACTACAATATGCATATTAATGTTTAAATGAATTTTGTTCAAATTTGAATTATTTGTTTAAATTTATAGCGTAACATTAATATGTGAGCACTCTACATTTATTGTAGTATATGTTCTTGTTTCTCTTAATTAGCAAGTTTTGTCTCTTATGACATTTAATGAGCTTAACTTTCATGATTGGTGTGAACAAGTCCAGTTTCACCCGAAAGTTCTGGATCTTAATTTGACACTCCAAATTGAGAAACAAGTTACTATTATTGATTTCAACAATGATGAACAAAGGTCTTTCCATAAAACTTGGGAAAGATCAAACATACTAAGTCTAATGTTCATGTGAATGACTATAGAAAATTTCCTAAAACTGAAAGTACTGAGGAATATATGAACATTTGTGGAAAAGAGCTCTTAGGTGGTGTTTGTTTTTTAGCTGAATAGAAAAAAATCAAAATATTTAACTTTTTCTATTTAGCTAAAAATAACTTGTTGATATCAACCAATATAATTAAACTGAATCTATATATTAACCAATATTACTAAAATGAACTTATTATCAATAGATTCAGTTTAGTTATATTGATTGATATCAATAAGTTACTTTTAGTTAAATAAAGAAAGCCAAATATTTTAGTTTTTTATATTCAACCAAAAAGCAAACAACACCTTAGTCTAATTCTAGTGATAAGTCACTTGTTAGGACATTGATGAGTACTTTGACCAACAGTAAGTTTGATGGTTCATGTATCATGCATCAGCATGTCACTGAGGTCCATGGGATTGGGAGTGAGTGAGAATTTTCTTATGCAGTTTATCACTAACTCTTTGCCTCCTAATTATGACCCATTTCAAATAAATTACAACACTATTAAGGATAAGTGGAATGTGAATGAGTTGCAAAGTATGCTTATTTAGGAGGAAGCAAGACTTAAAAAAACAAGGAATTCACTCAATTAATCCCATGAGCCAGCAAAAAGCTAAAAAAATACCTGAACAGAATAATGGAAAGGACAAGCAAGGAATATCAAAGATAAAAGTGCAATATGCCCAAATCCACAAAAAAAAAAAAAAAAAAAAAAAAAAAATCTCAAGAATTATAAGTGTCATTTTTGCAACAAGTTTGGACGCTACAAGAAAGATTGTTTGAAACATAAGGTATGGTTTGAAAAGAAAGGTAAGTCTAGTGCTTTAGTATGTTTCAAATCAAATCTAGCTGAAGTTTCTTATGATACTTGGTGGATTGATTCTGGTTGCACTACTCATGTTTCAACTACAATGTAGGGATTCTTTATGACCCAAACCACAAATCCAAAAAGAAAGATTATTTTCATGGGAAATCAAGTCAAAGCTCCAGTTGAAGCCAGTAGAACCTATTGCTTGATTTTAGACACTAGACATCATTTACACCTTTTTCAAACTCTTTATGTCCCTCCTATTTCCCAAAATTTAATTTCCTTATCAAGACTTGATTCAGTTGGATATTCTTTTAAATTTGGGAATGGTTGTTTCTATTTGTTTAAACATAATCATTTCATTCCTTCTCATATAAATGTATGATGGTTTTTATAAATTCAAGCTAGATAACCTTTTTGTTGAATCTCCATTGACCTTGCATCATAATGTTGGTACTAATCATGGTTTAATAAATGAAAGTTCAGTTTATTTGTGGCATAAACGTTTGGGTCATATATCCAAAGAAAGCATAGAGATATGGATTTTACTGATCTTGGCATTTGTGTAGATTGTATTAAAGGAAAACATACAAAACACACAAGCAAGAAAAAAGCCACAAGAAGCACACAACTTAATGAGATAATACGCATTGATATATTTGAGCCTCATGAAGTTCTATTTGTCGATAAAGAAAAGTATTTTATCACTTTTATTGATGATTTTTCACGTTATGGATATATATCTATTTGCTACATAAAAAAATCTCAATTAGTAGATGTCTTAAAAGTATTAATCAATAAGGTTGAAAGACAATTAGATAGAAAAATGAAAATTGTCAAATCTGATAGAAGTGGTGAATATTATGAAAAATATTCCGAAAATGGATAATGTCTTGGTCCATTTGCTAAATTCCTTGAAAGACATGGCATATGTGCTTAATACATAATACTAGGTACACCACAACAGAATGATGTTGCAGAAAGGCATAATCATACTTTAATGGATATGGTTAGAAGCATGTTAAGCTATTTTTCTTTACCCTTATCATTGTGGATGGAATCTTTAAAGATTGTCATGTATTTGTTAAATTGGGTTCCTAATAAGGCAATTCCAGAAACTCCTTTTGAAATATGGACTAGAAGAAAGGCACCCGCATTTATGGGGATCCCCAACAGAAGTAAGAATTTATAATCCACATGAAAAGAAACCGGATTCAAGAACAACCAATGGGTTTTTCATTGGTTATCTAGAAAAATCTAAAGGGTAAAGATTTTATTGCCCTAACCATAATACAAGAATTGTTGAATTTATAAATGCTAGGTTTATTAAAAATAGCATAGTTAATGGGAGTATAGAACCACGTAAAGGGGAAATCCAATAAAATAGGGTGCAAGCCCTTTTGCCTATAACTTCTTCTAAGGTTGTTGTTCATACGGTTGTTGAATGGTTTAACAACTTTCACAAACAACAAATAAATGAACCCCACAATGAAGTCACTAATAATGAACCTTCAGTAGATGAACCACATGAAATAGTATTAAGATCTCAAAGACAAAAAATCTGTTATTTCTAATGATTATGTGGTTTACCTACAAGAGTCAAAATTTGACTTAGGAATCGATGAAGATCCAGTTTCATTTTCACAAGCCATGAGAAGTGTTAATTCTACTAAGTGGTTAGATGTCATGAAAGAACAGTTGAAAGAAGTTTGGGATCTTGTTGAATTGCCTAAAGATTCTAAAAAAGTCATGTGTAAATGGGTTTTTAAGACCAAGCTTGACTCGAATGGCAATGTTGAATGATATAAGGCCAGACTTGTTGCCAAAGGTTTGACTCAGAAATATGGTGTTGACCACAAAGAGACCTTTTCACCTATTTCTAAAAATGACTTATTTAAAATTATTATGGCATTAATAGCTCATTATGATTTAGAGTTACGCCAACTGGATGTGTAAACTGTCTTTTTTAATGAGAATTTAAAGGAAGAAGTTTACATGGGCCAACCTAAAAATTTTTCAACTAAAGGAAATGAACACATGATATGTAAATTAAGCAAGTCAATATATATGAACTTAAATAAGTTTCCCGATAATGGTATCTTAAGTTCAATGATATCATCACTTTCTTCAGATTTAAGGAAAACGTTGTTAATTAGTGTATATATATAAAGGTCAATGAAAGCAAATTCATATTTTTTATCTTATATGTTGATGATATTTTGCTCACTACTAATGATTTTGGTTTACTAAGTGAGACCAAGGAATTTCCCTCTAACAACTTAGAAATGAAAAATATGGGTAAGGCATCCTATGTGATTGGAATTGAAATTTTCGATCACAAAACACAAAGATTGTTAGGGTTGTCTCAAAAGCCATATATTAATAAAGTTTTAAAGAGATTTGGGATGGAGAAAGGTTCTACAAGTGTTGTTCCTATTCATAAATGAGATAAGTTCAATCTTATTCAATGTTCGAAGAGTGAATTAGAACGCACATAAATGGAAAGTATTCCTTATGCATCCATTGTTGGATATTTTTGCTGTCAAACAGATATCAAAATAATCCAAGATTGGATCATTGGAAAGCTGCAAAGAAAGTATTGAGATACTTGCAAGGAATGAAAGATTACATGCTCACATATAAGAGATTTGATCATCTTAAGGTGATAGGATATTTGGATTCAAATTTTGTTGGATGTATTGATACCAGAAAATCCACATTTGGCTATTTGTTTCTCTTGATTGGAGGGGTCATCTCATGGAAGAGTACAAAGCAATCTATCATTGTTGCATCCACAATTAAAGTTGAGTTTGTGGCATGTTTTGAGCCACTATTCATGGATTATGGCTTTTAGAACTTGGAATTTTTGATAGTATTGTCAAACCATTGAAAATTTATTGTGATTACTCTACAACAATTTTTTTTTTTTTTTTTCTGAAAGTGACAAGTATTTGAAAGGTGTTAAATATATGGAATTAAAATACTTTACTGTTAAAGAAAAAGTTCATAAACAAAGAGTCTCAATTGAGCATATTAGCACTAACCTTATGGTTGCGGATCCATTAACAAAAGGATTGTCGCCAAAGATATTTGGTGAACATGTCGAAGGGATGGGCATTGTGACGCACCATTATTGATATTATGTTGGGTTTTTATGTTTTTTTTTTACATATTTGATACTTTAAGCTCATTTGGTATATACATGAATGAATTATATGAATATTAATCGAACTTGTCTTTGCGAAAGACGTTATCATTGGACCATTATTGTTCTTTCCCATTACAGGTCATTTTAAGTGTAAAACTAATATCATGATACATGGAAGGGACCATGTCCAAATAATGGCATACAACCGCTGTGATTCGCATTAGTTTTTTCTTAATGATGATTTATGATATGACCAATTTAAGAAATGATTTAGCTTTTATTATGTGGGTATTACCTTTTATTATTAAACCATGAAGTTGGATATGTCACAAGGGCCAAGCGAGAGAATGTTCACTTTTTTTATTTTTTTCAATGAAGTGGCTCACATGCCATTTAAGTTTTTATATCAATTATGGTTTAATGAATAAATAATATTTGCTAAAATCCTATTGGTCATCTTTGAGAAAATGTTAATAACTAACTGCCTACTTTAATGGAACGTGGGATAATTGATAAATTTAAAAAATAAAGAACTAGTCCCCTCTCTACCCAAAAAAGAGATCAGTTTTTCTCTCTATCCGAAAAACATCCATCAAGCTTAAGGGGTTAAGAGAGAGAGAGACATGCAATTTGCTCCTACATTTGATCTTCTTCAATAAATCTCTCAAGTATCAAAGTACGAATTATTGTTCTACAATCTTTGGGTATTATGATTTATGCAAAAGTTAAAGAGTTTTTTATAGTTTTTGCATTATGAGAATTTAATAAATTACTAACATATATAAGTTATAGAGAGAAGCAGATTTATCATTGTCCAGTGAAAATTTACCAAAATAACAGTAAATATCAAATGAAAGGAAATTAGGATTCAGAATTCATCCTTAATCGATCAGAAAGACGGAATGTCAACATTAAAGAGGATGGTTATCTTTTGCCATCAAGAAGCTTTAGTGGAGGCTGGGCTGTCATTCCATGGCCCCAGCTAGAAGGGCAGATGGTTGGTTTTTCTACTCCATACCATCAACGTTGTTTTCAAGTTCACATGCTTCTGTTTGGCAGATGTTACACCATTTCAGGAAGCTATTTCTGCATATAAATCACTTTGAATGTTCTCAAATAGAAAACTTTGCCCAGCTCTAGAAATAAAGACGGGTTCTAATCAGAACAATATAGTATCCCAAAAGACATAAAAAGTATGTACAAGCAAAACTGAACCAACTGCAGAGAGAATGGTTTTAAATAATAATCCACAACTTACATTTAGACCAAGCATGGAGATTTATGAGGTCAAAACTAGAAGTTCCATGGTTGGAAAGTAAAATAGGAGGACCCAGTTGGAAGACAAGGTTAAGAACTAGTCTGCACTGATTTTTTGGAGTTATTCTTGCGGCGGATCTTCACAAAAGCATTTTTCAATTCCTGGATGAACAGAAAAAAGAGCAAGACCCAAGATGTATTCAGAAATAGTATAACTCTTTTGTCAATAGATGAAAATTTGACAAAGGAGATGGAGAAATTAAAAGGAAAAAGAACAAAGTAAAAGAAATTGAAGTTCAGTTGCCACCAGGGAATTCCCTTATGACCAACAACTTATAAGTGGCCACAACATTGTTCTTGCATATAGATAAAATCTGGGGTCACTGGATACTTTTTCACAATTTCTAAAACAGAATAACAACTGAAATTGGAAGAAGAAGGGGTTAGCTCCTTTAGTTGCACCAAAAAACAAAGTCCCACATTCTCAACATTGACAAAGACCCCCTCCTATTGAAGCAATTTGGCAGAGGGGAAAAAGGGATGAAGAACAACATGGAAACTAACTTCCAACTATGATTTTTAATTTAAACAGTCACTGCAACAACATCTTCTTAACTGTTATTTTGTCCTTTCAAAATTGTGAAAACAGGACATATTCAAACAAATTAATTTGATAATTCTGTACTCAGTCATTCTTCTCCCATTTCTAACAATGTTTCCACATAATGAACAATCGAAGTGTGAACAGTGGACTATTGACCTAACATGCTTTAAAAAAAAAAAGAATACATGCCCAAGAACTCTGAAACATGTTACTTTCAATGTGAAATATCGGAAATTATCTCAACACAGATGCATAAATAATTTTGACTCACTTCATTTTATTGTTGCTTGACATGTGTGGATTTTGGGAGAAAGGAACACAGAAGCAAGTTTACTGAAGTAACAAAAGAAAACATTGAGAGAGAAAACACAGTCAATACAGCGCCAGCATGCTCCTTTTGGTCCCAATTTTGGCAGGATGTTTGTGTAAGGAGCATGTGTGTAGTGGGTGGGTGTGTTTAAGGGTGTGTAGCAGGTGTGTGAGCGTCTACAGCGGCCACCATGAAAATTTAGAATGCAAAATTGACCAATTCTTAATTCTTAAAATGATATTTTTTTTTTTTCAAACAACATATATTCCTTTCCTTTCTCATCCTAAAGATGAGGTCACCTCATCAATACACATCCTGTGTATTTGTGTTGTAAGATATGTGTTTCAAACCAATCAATCAAACTGCCAAAAACAATTTCCATAGTTTAAGAAAATCCATAATAAAACTTAAACTCATTTTACCTGACTACTTGGTTCATTTGGAGATGTTTCTGTGGTCCAAAGACTTTCTAAATTGTAATACGCTCTAGCCTTCTCATCAAGAGCGTGAACTATTACCGTGCCTAAAAAAGGAAATCACCAAAAAACAAAAATAGATAATTATTATAAGCAGAAACATAAATGCAATGAACTTTATTTTGAATCTTGATATTTAGCGAATTCAAAATTTGAGGTGTTAATGTTCTACAAGGTATGCATCATTTATCATGGAATGCACATGGAACCGCCAAGTTACAGTACAATCTTCAAGAAAAAAATATTATTAGTCAAACATTTCTTCTCAATTTGTTTTTCTTTGGTGGGATTTTACCAGAATAGATACATAAATGGAGTTCTATAAAGTGAAGCACAAACCAGAGTCAATGATAACCCACTTCCCTCCCTCTTGCCCTTCTACACTGGGCAGCAAAATCCGCTGAGCTCCCTTCTGTTTTTGCTTAGCCTGCTCATGTGAAAGAAACAATGACAATATAGATTATGATTTGGCGTCTTCAGAAATAAATTAACAGAATTTTCATGGGTTGAAACGGCTAACCACCACCGAACAACATTGCGTTTACCCTCCGTTTGGTTGCTGGGAAAAGGTAGGAAATAAAAAATAGATAAAGTTTATATTGAAGACTTTTCATCATTCGGGGCCTAACCAAAAATGACTACTCAATTGTACCCGATACAAATTTTCAATTTTTCAGGAAACTAAGAGTCTACATTAAATAAAAGAGCCAGCATTCAATTTTCATAGCTTTTCCTCGGTTTTCTCGACAACCAAACAGAATTAGGGTTTAGATATTTCAAGTCATCCATCACTAAAATCAATGGAAAAATGTACGCGACATAACGCCTTTGCATCTGTCTAGTTGTCGAGAAAGTGCAGCTGGCTTACAATTTCAATTGTTTTGGACTCAACATAAAAGCTTCCTCCATCTAACTCTCTCAAACGCAACCATTTAGCTCAGTTGATAGAAGATTTTACATCCAAAAATCAATTTTCTCTCATTACCCTACATTTTCTCGGCAACCAAACAGACGGCAGAGATTTAACATGTCTCGAAAAATACCCAAAAAAAAAAAATATAGTTTTGCCTTGTAAATAAGGGCTTGAGCGATGTTTTTGACGTGCCAGGAGGATCTACCAGTGGCGATAACCATGAAATCACAGTGCTGGCGAACCGGAATCACTCTGATGTCGTCGGCTTTAACATCGCTCAGAATCTGCTCTATCTCTTGCAAGTTCAGCAACTCTGTTGCCTTGTTGCTCTCAATATAGGAGGATGACCAGGTGCGTTTCAACCCTAGAAACCCTAGCTTCCATTGTTGAAGATTCGAGAAGGAAGAAGAAGACGAGTGATGGAGTAGGGCGCGGGATCTTAGAGCCGCCAACATCTGATTGCACGCTCGATGACAGCCGAACTGATTTTGGTATAAAAATTCCTTGGTTCTAAAACGACGTCGTCTCATTTGAACGACGGCGTTGGAGGTCTGCTCACCTTGAAATAGAACGGATTGTTTGATCGCCGTGAAATATTAAAAAAACTAATGATTCTTTTTATGTTTGATTTTATTATGAAGAATATAAAAAATAAATAAATATAATTAAAATTGGTTTAAAACTCTTATTTTTTCAAATTATATAAACTTTTTACAAAAGATTTAAAATAAGTAAAATTTTGAAATATTATATATAAATAATTTATAGATATTATCATATTAATTTTATTTTTTATCTTTGTTTATTTTTTTTTATTATTTTACCTTTTGGCATAGATTAATGAAGTAGTAAAAGAAGAAGATCGAAATAAAAAGTATTACATCAATTCGATTTAAAAATAAATTTAAACAGAACCTCGGATGAAATTCCAATAATAAGAATAAACTCATTTAAAACCTTGGATGACGTTTCAATGATAAGAAACTAGATGAATATAGAACAAACTTAAATAAAATCTGTGGTGGGGTCTCAATAATAAATGTTCAAATGGATTAAGAATAAACTTATATAAAACTTAGGATGACATCCTAATTATAAGAGTTTAAATGAACTAAGGATAAACTTAGATAGAACTTAGGATAACTTCCACATAACTGATAAGATAAAATAAAAATCGTAATAATTTTTATTTATGATTTTAAAATTATTAAATTAAACTTTCATTTTATAACGTTATGAATTTCATGTTATAGTTATTAACTAAACTTTACGAGAAAATAATTATTTTGGAAAATTAATTTTGGATACATAAAATATAATAGATATAAATACTAAATTAATGATAAAATAATTATCTTATTCTTACTTTGATTCATGATACTAATAACACTTTTGAAGTTAGTTTGAATCACCTTCTGAATTGTTTTAATAAGATCTTCAACTCATTACTTTTATATAATGGATGAGTTACTTATGTGATGTATATTATTAAAAGTAAAACAACAAAAGACGTAAAAATGCGAGTGTGACTTAGAATCTTAATTTTATATATATATAAAAAAAAAGTTTATGTCACTTAGTCTTCCCATCAAATACTACATGTGAGTTATATTTATTATTTATAACCAATATGGACAAATTAATGGGTAATGGTAGATTACTGACTTGAATGTCTAAATTCGTATCATTGCATTGCTTATAACTTTTCCATCTTCCTCTATTATTCATAAACATTATATACAAATTAAATTTCATAATGACGAGGTTACAAAAGTAACACCATATTCATATAAATGAATTTTTTTTTAACTCCCCATTTATAATTTGAATCTTTTAGTCTTCCATGCATGAGACTCTTGAATGCGCAATTAATTGATTCAACTACCTATCAATTGATATTCTTAAATAATATTTACACAAATATAATTATATATGATCAGACATTATAGATGAAAAGTTAACAATAATTGTTGAAGTTGTAAATAAAATTAAGATTGTAATTGGAACTTTTTCCCCAAATTCTTAATCCAAACTCAACTCATTTTCATTTTTTCACTCTTAAACAAGTTATTCAAGTTCTACGAGTCGAATTCTGATAAAGTTGAGTTGAACTTGAATTCCCCTATTAAACTTTTTTTTAATTAAATTTAAGATGTAAATCAAATATTTATGTTTAAAAATTTATGTATTTTTAAATTATTTAATTTTTATATCGATAAGTTAAAATAAGTAAAATAAGTTTGAAATAGCAAATAAAAATAATTTATTCATTTTTAATCTTTTTTTTCCTTTTACTATTCATTTGTATTTTCTTTTCATTGCATTTTTTTCTCAAATTTTCTGAAAATCAAACATAACCTATATGTATATGTTGAAAAAAAAATGTTTTCGATTACCTTCTAAAATGCCCAAAATTCAGAGTGGTTATTTCACTGATAAATTTTATATTCCAAGTTGTGAATGGTTATGAAATGACCTATCCTAAATCATGAATGAAATTACAAAAATTTGAGAACCACTTTATTGCAAAATACAAATGCATTAACCTTCTTTTTTAATGGAGAAGAAAATAAATAAATAAATAAAATTAAAAAATTTCATGAATAAATTTTATACTCAAGTCGTGAATGGTTATGGAAATATATACCTTAAATTGTAATTAAAACTATAAAAATTTGAGAATAGTATAAATATCTTAATATATATATTTTTTTTATCGAATTGAGTTAATCCCGATTGGGCACTCAAATAGTATAATTTTGTGAATTTTAAATTATAATTATATAATATACAATTTTATTTTATGAAATAATATATATGTAAAAATTGTTTTTTCAAAGTATGATTTTAAAAGTTTCGTATTTTCATCTATCTTTTTCGTGAGATGATGTGCTGGAGACCAGACCATGTGATTTGATTGATTGATAAAGCTCAGCCGTTGATCTGTTAGCATTTCAAGAGAGGGTGATTTGACTTAGAGAGGTTAACCCTTGCATGGGGCCCACATAACTTTCGTGAGTCACTTCATTCATCATTGCAACTGTAAATATCAATCAACAGCGGGCCTCACGTGTAAAACTCAAAAAAATATAATCTAGATGAAAGCTTATGCCTTGTCTGGTTGCAAACACTTTGGCTCTTTGCCTTATCCATGTTTTAGAAACTAACCCTATTGAAAACGTTTTCAAAAGTAATTCTTAAAAATAATTTTTGAAAACAATTTTATCGTACCTTCTAGAATCTTTATTAAAGAATGTGAAATCTTCTCATCCTATTTTCTATGACAATAGTTTGTGTAGATATGATATATTTTCAATCATTCTCCTTATTTATATATATATATTTTAAATAATTAAAATATATATTTTAAAAATATTTAATTTTCTATCAAGCAATTACCAAATATGTTTTAGAATCTTGGAAAACGGTTTTGTATTTTTAAGAACAAAAGATTATTTTTAAACATATTCTTAGGTTTTTTTTTATTCACTAATTTTATCCATTTGTGAATAGATAAACCAAATTGGCTTTATCATGTTGGAATAGTATTAAATAAAAATTTAATTTAATTAAATTTTAATTTTTAAAATATACAAAATATTACTTTTGTAAAAATAAATTATAAATTTTATAATATTGATTTATTTATAAATTAATTTATTTTTTAATATAATTCAAAATTTTAAAAAAATTTGAAAAAAGATTAGGTCAGATCACCCATTCCATTTATTTATTTATTTATAGAGATAGAGACGAAAATAGATATAAATAAATAAAAAAATTGAGCAATTTTCTCCATTATCATCCCTATCTTTATTCATCTAGTATATTTGAATTAATTCTATAATAAGAATAAAAAAAATATTATTATAAAATTCAAATCTTATTTATTTATTTACGTAAAATTATGATCTAACTCATTTAACTCCCACCTATAAAAAGTTAGTTGATTAATAATTCTTACTTACAAAATATAGGTAACAATAAAAAAGAGAGGATAAATCCAAAAACCCGATAGGAAGAGGGATAGAAAATTGAAGTTAGATTGAGAATGATGAAGCGAAATCATAGTGGGTTAATTTAATGAAGTTTGTTGGTATTAAATTGCATAGTAAGCCATGACTTTTTCCTTATCAACAAGCCCTACCTCAAAGCTAGTTGTAACCAAACCTTGGAAAGAGAAACAACACTTTATCATTTGGATTAAGCCATCACCTACCAATTAAAACGACATCATTCTCTATCTTTTTCACTACTGGACAAATCTAATCATAGTTTTATTTTTTTATTATTCTTTCTATTTTTATTTTATTTTTTCTCATTGTGGCCTACTATTTTCTTGGCTTTTCCCAAACCCCCTGTTTTTTTATTGTGGATATAATAATAAAATTATAAATCCTTTTTAGGGTTAGACTATTATAAGTGTGTTTTACAATGAGTTTAAGAATTTTAGAGTATTTTAAAAAAAAAAAGAATTAAAAATGCTTATTAAAATCACTATAAACACACTTTAAAAATAAAATAAATACAAAATTTTATATATCAGGTGTATTTAACATATTAATATCGATGGAATAATAAAAATAAAAGGTCTATTTGATAAGTGTTTTCGAAAATAGGTTTTTATTATTTAAAAAAAAAAACATGTGTTGAGAAATATAAAGTGTTTTCAAAAAACAAATTTTAGTAATTTTATGTTATTTTCTCTTATTTTTTTGAAAATTAGTTTTAAAAAAATGAAGTATCTAGAATTGTTAAAAATAAAGCATCTGATATAAAAATCATTTTTAAAATATATTAAAAAAATATTAAAAATAGATTAAAATCATTTTTGAGTTCAAAATAAACTTTTATTTTATAAAATATTACAAAACAGTTTTCAAAAACTATTTTTTAAAATAGTTATAAGCTAAAGATTTCTATGATTTTATTATTTAATTTTGAAGTTCTAAGAAAATGGTAAATGAAATTTGAAGTATTATGTATTTTTTATTTACTAAATTATCAAATGTAATATTCGTACTTTCATTTATTAAATCGTTGACCCCAAAAATTGAGAATTAAGCTTTTCTAGAAAATTGATTGCTTTGTAACTCACTTCTAATAATTAATTCATAATTTGAAATTCAAATAAAAGTGAATACATTATGACACATTAGATAAATTATTAGAAAGAAGTAGTCTTAAAGGAAGTGGTTTTGTTGTCACGATTACTTGAATTTGTTGATTTTTAACAACTTCTTACTCATAAATGTCTAATAAATTATATTAAATTGTTACGAAAATACAAAATTAATAAAATAACACAACCTCATGGTTCCAAAAGAAAATAAGATTTTCAAATGGAATAATGGTAAAATATAAATTTATTTTAATAAAATGAAAAATTAGAAAACAATCAATCTAAAAATATAGGCCGAAAAAAGAAAACAAGAGTAGTTTTTTAAAGCTATTCTATGAGGTTTCGTAGAATAAAAATATATTTGAAAATATAAAATATTTTTAATTTGTTTTCAATACTTTAAAAATAATTTTATTTTATTTAATCATTCTACGTGTTAATACAATTAGTATTTAAAATAATATTTAGAAAATAAGTGAAAATAGGGAAAAACAATTAAAAGATGTTATTTGAAAACATTTTATTTTCTATTTTTTTTAAGAGTAGAAAACAGAAAATAATTATTTTGTTATTAAATATATTTTTCTGATTTTTTGTTTTGGATAATAAAAAATTGTTATGAAAAATTGTTATCAAATTGGATGTTTTGTTTTTTTTAAGAATAATAAATTTCTTAAAAACACATTCGTTGAAATTGTTTTCTATTTTTGTTTTTTAAATCAAATCGAAAGCACATTGAAAATTAAGTTTTCTTTTATAGGAATTAAAAGTGAATAAAGGAATAAATTCAGATAAAAAAACTTGGTACGGACTCACAATATGATAGATTTTATAAATTTTATTTTATAAAAACATTTTTCATTATACTTAGAAATAAAAAATTAGGAGGGAAATCAAAGCAAAGACAACGTAAATGTATATGCTTTCTAAATTTAAACAACATTTTAGAAAATGCCCTTTTTATTTTTTTGATTTTGAAAATAGAAAAAACAGTTGTCATTTAATTTTGCTTCCAAGATCTTAAATTCCTTTTCTTGAGTCAACAGCCCACCACTCCCCCCATGAGCTGCAAAGCCAAGTGGTGGTACCAAACCCACCAATACAAGTATACAAATTTGTTTTGGTAAATATCATATATAAACACGCACCAAATTAAGGCTAAAAAACAGATTTGAGCAAATGAAAACATGTTTTCCGAAAACAAAAAAGTAAAAAACAAAAACAAAAACAAAAAAAGAAATTTCACAGAGAAAGAAAAAGGAAACTGCAAAAAGAGCGAGTGAAATGAATGAATAGAATCTAAGCATACCGAGAGGAAGAAAGCTAAAGAAAACGAAAATGAGTTGTTGTTGTTGGTGGTGGTTTTACTCTTCTTCTCTCCACAATTCTCTCTCTTCTATCTTTCAAACGTCGCTGTAACTGCTAGGGTTTGCTGCCTCCGATCCACCGATCTCTACAGTTCCCGATCTGCTCTTCCCCTCCATTGTCTTCCACAGATCCGACTCTCTTCTTCGTCTCTTCTAGCATTGAAGTAGACTTCGGAGTTGCTTTTCGGAATCCCAACTCGGGGCAATTGCGGATCCAGGTGGAGCGTTTTGTGGGGTTTTGGGTTCAGTGGTGGTGGGTTCAACAGTGGAGGGTTGTCGAAACGTTGGTTTTGGTTTTGGGATTTTGGGTTTGGTGGAGGGTTGGCTGTTGAATTTGAGCTGAATTAAGGTTTGGGTCAGTGGTGGGATCTGTGCCGCGGGAATCTAGGGTTTTCTGAGGTGGAGGATCTCGAATTCTTTGCTGGTTTTTGGTGTTTTGCTCTGGAATGCAATGTTGTGAACGGAAGAGATTGGGTTTTGGGTGAAATTCGACTTTCCTCGTACGAATTAGCTGTGTTTTACGTTGTGCTGAAGTGGGATTGAATACACTGAATTGCAATGTTGCTCAATTCCATGCGAATACGGGTTTGATTTTTTGCTTTCAAGAGAGAATATGGGGTTAAGGAGTTTTTTCTCTGGAAGTCGTGGCTGGATGTAGAGCATGGGTTTGAAGTTTTGGGGTTGAGCGTTTTTTATTTCGCCGAATGGAAGGTTTGGAGGGGTTGAATTGACATTTTGGCAAGGGGAAGTCGGTATTAGAGATGCCTCCTTCTCCGGCATTGAGGTGCTCTCCCGGAAGGGAGCTGAGAGGAGAGAATCACAAGCGGGGGCACAGTTTTGAGACCGGATTGATTCTTAGGGAGAAAGATGATGATCTTGCTTTATTCAGTGATATGCAGACCCGGGAAAAGGACAATTTTCTGGTTCAGTCTTCGGATGATTTTGAAGACACGTTCTGTAATTCCCAATACTAAGGCTCATTTTGTTTTTTTGTTATTGTTCATTTTCTTTACCAAATATAGTTCAAATTTTTGTGGGTTTGTTTGTTTCATCCTACTGACATTGTTTCATTTGTTCTTTTTCTCGCTGGTTTTGAAATTATATTACACAGCAACAAAATTGAGATACTTTTCAGATTTAAAGCTTGGAATCTCAGTTCCTGCTCGAGGAGAAAGTAGCGACCTGCTTAATGCAGATGGGGAGAAGAATGACTATGATTGGTGGGCTTTGATTTTCCCATTCTGGTTCTCTTTTACTTCATATTGATGTATCATTGATCCTAGGTTACTTTCTAATGGTTCTAAACCAAACAGAAAACAGAATGTATGCATGCACACATAAAAATATGCATCCACACATAAAAATATGCATCGTATATTGCTTTAATTCAAATCTGGTACCGAAATCATGGGAGTTCTAACTCGTAATGTCGTTTTGTTCATTTACCTTACAGAACAAAAACATGTACTGGTTCACAGTAGATGTCATATTGTCATTTGCCTTACAGAATCAAAGTGAATGGTTGTCCATTATAACTGTAGAGATTTATTGCTCTTTATCTTTATTCTTGCAATGCATGGCTGGTCTTTGGACCTTACTATTCTTGGTTCTGACCAAATATCTGGTGTCACTAAAAGGTTGCTTACTCCTCCCGATACTCCTCTTTTCCCTTCACTGGATGATGAGACGACATCAACTACTGTTGCACACAGGGGCAGACCTCGGAGTCAACCCATTACCATCTCAAGATCATCCACGGTAGATTACTTGTTCGCATTACTATAACAGATATTCATTTCTTTACTTTTCTTCTCCAAAAGGATTATTTTATTAATCATTTAAAATACTAATTGCTTTCCATTTGGAATACATCCAACATCTATCTAATTGCAGATGGAAAAGAGTTACAGAAGCAGTAGAGGTAGTGCAAGTCCACATCGATTAAGCCCATCTCCTCGATCTGGGAATGGTAGCTTCCAGTCAAGGGGAAGGCCATCTTCAGCACCCAATTCCAGTCCTGCTCCTAGCTTACGTCATACTACTCCCACGCGGAGGCCATCTCCTCCCCCGAGCAAATCCTCAACACCTGCTCCCAGGTCTTCTACTCCAACCCCTCGGAGGATGAGCACAGGATCGAGCAGTACTGTGGCTTCATATGGGGTAAGGGGAACATCCCCTGTAAAGACAAGTCGAGGGAACTCGGCTTCACCAAAAATAAGGGCATGGCAATCAAATATCCCAGGTTTCTCTTCAGAGGCACCACCTAATCTTCGCACTTCATTGGCTGATCGACCAGCATCTTATGTAAGGGGCTCCTCACCAGCATCCAGGAATGGTAGGGATTCATCCTCAAATGTCCGAAGACAATCAATGTCTCCTACTGCTTCTAGAAGTTCATCATATAGTCATGATCGAGACCGATTTAGCTCCCATAGTAAAGGTTCTGTGGTATCATCTGGTGATGATGATATAGACTCTCTTCAGTCTGTTCCTATGGGTAGCTCAGACCGCTCAGGATCAAGAAGAGTTGGTCCATTCCTAAATAACAGAGCTCCTGCCTTCTCCAAAAAGCCAACCAAAACGCTGTCCTCAATTTCTGCTCCAAAAAGATCCTTCGACTCTGCAATTCGGCAAATGGTATCTTATTGTCCAATTCATACAAAGCATTTTTCTCTTATGAGCAGATTTGTGCAAGTAAGCATCAATAATAATTTGCAAATCACAAGAAAAAGCTGGTCACTATGCATAGCTTCCTATAAGCTGTGGGTTGGTTGTGGTCAAGGTTTCAAAGCTTGATGAAAGGATATGATTTTATGCCAAGTTTAAATCCATTTCTTTGATAAATTCTATCTTAATTTCGTTTTCATTCCAGCACTTACAAACAAAATTTTCAAGCATTGCAATTTTGGTCACAACTAAAATTGATACAAAAATTGAAATTAAAAATCTTGGACATGGCTCTTTAATCACTTTGAAAAGGAGGGCTTGATACTTTATTATCCACCATTAAAGATTTTAAAGTGATTGAACCTCATTAGCTACCTTTAAAACACTTAAAATTGCAATAGAATGAGCCATGCCCACTTATATGTAATATTTCAGAGGAGTGAGGTGACTCGGCTTAGCATGAGAACCGAATCCTACATGTTCATAACAGTGTTTGTTTTAATCTGAAAGCTATTACGAAAAAAAATAATAATAACTCCTACAATTCAAGTTATTCAACTTTCATTAGGGTTTTCCTTTTCCTGAATTTTTTCCTTTTTCGTAATCATATAACTGGTAGAAACAATAAAGATAAAAGTCTCCTTGTATATGTCCTTATTTTATTATTATTTTTTCATTAATGTTATGGAATGTTTTGTTATTAGCTTTCAACTTACTGGGTTGCCATTTTTGGTTCACTTCCATGCTAAAAAACAATGGCAATTTTTTTATCTTTGTTTTAAAAATAGTATCATATTTTTATTGATTAGCTTCAAGCAAGAGTTGGGTCATGCTTTATGACCATATTGTATCTAGTTGTAGATTCACATACTATTAAAATTATGTATCATGTGTGCCTTTATTTGCAAGCTTCAAAGCATGCATGCATGCATTTGTAGTTTCACATGATGTTACTGGTATTATTTATGTTCTACGTTGCATGGTGCACATACACATGTCAGAATCTGAACTGGTAAGAGCATGAGAACTTGGAAGCAATTAGCATTAAAAGACAGTGCAGTATATTTAGTGATCATTATAAAACAACTTTAATTCATAGCATCTTTTAGATTTAGCAACCTTGTGTGTTATGATTCAGATTACATGTAAAATAAGGGTTTAATATTAGCTGTCAATAACTATGATACACGGTAATATGCCTACAATAGAATACATTCTCCATGTTAAGCAATAAGAAGTATCACTCATCCAATGTGTACCCACTAGATTATTTTTAATGGTTGTTGAAAAGAAATTACATTTTATCCTTTTCTTCAGAAAAGTCTGTTATATTATTGTTCAAAGA
Source organism: Vitis vinifera (assembly GCF_030704535.1). NCBI lineage: Eukaryota > Viridiplantae > Streptophyta > Magnoliopsida > Vitales > Vitaceae > Vitis > Vitis vinifera. The sequence goes on along the minus strand of NC_081805.1, from coordinate 24,414,981 downwards.
TACTTCAAGGTTAAATATAGGTGACAAAAAGTAGAGAGAGAGAGAGAGAGAGAGAGAGAGAGAGAGAGAGAGCGAGACTTGAGTGATTCTATGTGGAACGGTACACATGCGTTCTTTGAAGGTAGGCACGAAATATTTAGTCTAAGTGTAATTATTGTTTCAAAAAATATGGGGAGGTGTTATTTGAATGAAACATATATCATTTTTATGGTTTTGAAGGCTGATTTTGAGGATAACGATCGATGAAGAATGAAAACTATTTCTTACTACATCAATTTTTCTTATTTTTTTTCTCTTTTTCCCCTCTAGAGGAGATGATGATAGACATGGAACGTTAGAACTCTAAACATGGCACCTAAAAAGACATATGTCAATACTCCATACAAGTATATGGTTATGCTTGTGTGTATGATAATAGCCTTTTTTTGGTGCTGATCTAATTAGGGAATTGCAGCAACTTGGCACTTTTTGGCATAATAGTATTTATTTAGCAGGCCAGTTGGAAGTTGGAACTTGAAATTATGGCTAGAAGTATGGAAAGTCAATTATTGGATTATCATGGATGTATGCATTGAAACATCATACTTTTGTCTAGATGATTTCTTTGAAACTATCCAATGTTTGTATATCAGGATACCAAAGAATAAGTATATTTACCTCATTTAACCTTTAGCATCTTTCATAAAATTGACTGTATATTATCGTATACTTCATTCTTGCTTTACAACTATGCTTTATGCATGTGCACATATTTTTCTTATTTGTTGCTCAATGTGTAAAACAGAAACTCGTGATGCACAATTCAATATGGAACATGGTAATGCAAGAAAACAATACATTGCATGGCATGATATGGAAAAATTGGAAATGATACATGGTGCGATTTACAGGTTTACAATTAATGAGTTTCATGATGTAATATTATTCATTTGGACTGGACTCTTCATATACTTAAGAATATTTTCCACAACTGTGAAAATTAAGGTAAAAAATTATGAAGTTTCAGAAGTGATGGAGTGTTGGCATCCAGCATGTCTGATGTGTAGTTCATGTTCCTGCATTGAGATTTGCACTGTTTATATATATATTGATAGGTTTCAGTGCTCTGTTTATATTGAGCCACATCTCATTGAGGTTTTTCTGATATATATATATATATTTTTCGTTGTAGGATCATCGAAGAAGTCCTCAAAATATGTTCAGGCCACTCTTATCTAGTGTTCCTAGTACCACCTTCTATGCAGGAAAAACAAATTCTGCACATCGTACTTTGATATCAAGGAACTCCTCAGTTACAACTAGCAGTAATGCAAGTTCTGATCAAGGAACGAGCGTTGCACTTGATACAGAAGAGAGTGAGCAAAACCAGGATGATGTGGCAAGTGAAGGGGAGAAGGCGCCATATCCTGATGTTCAGGATGAAGTATTTATTCTAGATAAGGTAGATGTGGTAAATGAAGGCATTGGGCATAAAATCAGTGTTGAATCACATCAAAGCGAGCATACCAACTTTGATCAAGGCCTTGCAGTCGAATCTGACCATGGTGACGCCTATAATCTCAGCTTTCATGACACTGCTATGGCAACCAGTGCAACTTCTGAAGCTTTGCATGTCAAGGGTGTTGTGTTGGAATTTGATAATCTTGAGAATATATTAGTTTGTTCTCAATGCGGCGGCAGATATCATGCCATTGAACCAGTTGAAAGGGAAATTAAACTTTGTCCAGATTGCAGAATGAAAGATGATCTTTTAATTGTTTCTACCCCCGTGACTAAAACGATAGTTTCTGATAACTCCCCTGCACCTTCTACGAAGATTTTGGAAGAATATAAACCATTTGATCAAATGGAGCTCCAAATGGCTGTTTCTGAATTACCAGAAACTACTGATATGGGTGAAACACAGATTTTCCCATGTGAAGAGAATGTTAGGCAAGGGCAAACTAGCCATGGTGTGCAAAGCCAGAGTCACGTGCCAGAAAATTCTCCTGCTAGGTCTCTGGAGGAGGAAGGTGAGCAGAGACTTGGAAACCAGCAAGTGATGGCCCAACCAGATGTTGGTTACTACACGCCAGATGGCAACACTAGCAATCAGCAATTGCGACACTTAAATGACTATCCAAATTTGAAAGTTGATATTTCAGAAGGTGCAGGCATTTCTGTACTGCTGCTGAAGAGGTCAAGCAGTAGCAAGGGGCCTGTTCTTCAAGGAAGGACCTTCACTGCCACGACCATATCTTATGATGATCCGTCTTATGCAAGAGACATCACTAACAGCATGAGAAGTTCTATTGGACATGGCAGTGCTTCTGCATCGTCTTCTGTTGATTTGGGCTCAGCCAAACACATGGAGACTCGTGTGCAACGGCAATTAAGTGGCAGGAAATCTGACATGGAGAATTATAAGTATGATCCAAATACAAAGCCTCAAATCACCAGTTCACCTTTCTCTGCAGTTTCAAGCCATGCTTCCCAAGCTTCAGGCCTTGCAATGAGCACACATGAAGACAATTTTGAAGTGTCTGCTGGCAATAGACAATATGCTGTTGTAGTGGAAAGACCTGTAGCTTCTCAAGGACAAGTTCTAGCTTCAGAAAATGCAGAAGTTAATGATTGGAATTCATCCTTTTCGGGGACATCAGTTCTTGAGGAGGATAATTTTGATTGCAACGAGAGTTGTAGGACAGCGGATGCTTCTACCTCAGAATTATTGAGCCATGCATTAAGCAATCAGGTACAAGACAGTTCAGCAGCATCATTTCCAAGTTGTGAAAATTGTCTCTCGTATGAGAATAGTGAAGACTTTCCAAACAACTCTAGGAGCACCCCAGACATTGAAGAATCAGTTGGGACTACAGAGTCTTGTTTTGGAGAGGAACACACCATATCTAATACTGGTGTTGATGGAGGGCCTCAAGAGGTTCCTACTCACAGCTCTTTGGTTACAGTATCAGAAATAGAAATTGAGAATGGTCATCAAAGTACCCCAGATTCACAAATTGATGCTGTTTATTCAAAGGGCGCCGTGGATGACTTTCAGGAGCCTTCAGTTTCCGCCTCTTTGGATAAAGATTTAACAGCTTTGGTTCCAGAGCCCAACACCTCAGATCATGCACATGGCATGCTAGGTATATATTGTCTTGGGTTTTGATTTGCATTGACCTGTTGTGTCCTCCCCTACCGCTCTCTCTCTCTCACACACATACACACACACACACATTTGATTTACGTCTCCATTCTGAGATTCAACACTGTTTTTATTCATATGATGTGGGATGCTGGACCCTGGTGGGAATATTTACACTAAACCTCTCTAGAAATATTCCCAGTTTTTCCTGAGTTGCTCCAGGAAAAGGGTAAAATGTTCAATATCTACTAAAATAGCATGCTTTCTCATAGTTTTATGTTGCTGTATGGTTTCACTATACACAGAAATATGCAATTGTCCCAATATTTTCAGCCTATTGGGACATTCATCAATGTTTCAGAATCCGTTATAGTAGATTATTTTTTTCTTATTAATAATCACATACTACTTGTAAAGCAAGTTTGAAAACATTTCTGGGAATCATCTTAAGAGAGTTTTCTGCCTACTATTTGTAATTTCTCTGCAACCTTGTTTCTTTTTATGAAACGGATGGGAAACTCTGGTGCATCTTCACATGCTGTAGGCCTGCTCAGCTGGCATCTATTCCATACATGTGACATGCATAGATACATGATAGAAAAGTACATATGTTTATTTCACATCATTGTGAAAATTGCATTAATGATGGAATGAATCTTCTGATTTGTGATTTTCTTCATCTCCTTCTCTAGTCTTTAATCTTATTGACTATAATTCTGCCTTCCATACGTCAGGATGTTGTTCTTTTTTTCTTTTTTTCTTTTTTTTGTTTTATTTTATTTTTTGTGATCATGTGGCTGAACCTGAGGAAGGCTGAGGTTTTCTGAATGGTGAATTAGCATTGATGAGGCCTTTGTAGTCTCCTTTGCTGGCTTTTATTTTTCTCTTTTAATTTTATAAACATTGGCCACTTTTGGTGTGATAATTCACTTCCAGTATGTCTACCTTTTGAACAAGTCCATTGCCTAAACTTATAGTTAATTTAAGTTTGTTTCATTTGAATACTCTTGACAAATTCTCTTTGCCTTCTGATAGAGGAATCGACCATAGTGGTGGAGGGCCATGGAAGAAATAGATCACGAAGCCTAACTCTAGATGAGGCCACGGATACAATACTCTTTTGCAGCTCTATTGTTCACAATTTGGCCTACCAGGCTGCAACCATTGCAATGGAGAAGGAAAATGTTGTACCACTGGAAGGTTCTCGGCCAACAGTCACCTTATTGGGGAAATCCAATTCAGACAGGAAGGAAGCACATGGCAGAAGTGCTGGGAAACGCAGTTCAAAATCCCAAAAATCAAGGCAAAGGCGGGTGGAAACAGACGCAAAACCCCCTTTGACCAACACTGAGAGTGATGAGAAAAATGATGAGTCCCTTCCACGAATTGTTGGGCTTCCAGACAAGGTTGACAGCACAAAACCTCCAAAGCTGGAATCCAAGTGCAATTGCGCAATAATGTGAAAGTTCTCCAGTGAGACAAATCTCCATGCTCCCTCCTCCAATCCTATTTGGAGGAGATGGTGTTGAGTGTTTTGTATGTTAGGGGTTTTATGTTTGATTTCCAATTGATTTGTAAGAAACAGGTGAGGGTGGGGTGTTGGTGACTACATAAAAATCCTTTGTAAAGTTTTAATTTGTGATTAGGGCTGATATTAGTGAGAGGGGGAGAAAGAAAGGCATTGGAGGGGGCTGCGTCTGCTCCAAGGGGCTGTATTCTTGTTAGTTATTGGTATTTGGTGGTTTAAGTCCTCCATTGGAGACAAAAAAAGGTGTGAATGAAAACCCAAAACCCAGTCATTCATGATTCATTTGATGATTGTTACAAAATATACCCTCGTATTTCATTTGCTTCCATACTAGATCCATCATCCATCCCACCATTTTGCTTGTGTTATTGTTTAAAAATGCCAATAAGATCCAACTGGGCTTTTGCTTCCTTTTGTATTTTTGTATGTGAACTTTCTTATCCAAGTTTACTCCTTTTGTTGCTTGTAATTGTAGGCTTGCAGCTGAGGCGAAGGTTAATATATTCAATGTCCAAGGAAAGTTAAAATGCATAGGTATGATCTATCTACATCATGAGAATACTGAGACGGTTTTACTTGCAATATCACTCTTCCTCCCTGCACAGGACCGAGCTTGAGCCCTGATACCAATTATGTTGGATTGTTGTTTAAGCCATGGTAACTAATGAGATTTTGGGAATGAGAAACCTGGGGAAAGATGGAGACTTCAAAGAAGATCCTTTCTTGTATTCATCGACATAGCTTTATCCAAAGTCAACACCATATACTTGTTACTTTTTTCTTGTATTCATCAACATAACTTTATCCAAAGTCAACACCATATACTTCTTACTTTTTGGTTTCTATATAAAGAAGAACTCTTTCAAATTTATCATAGATAATGATTTTAAAAACCGTTTAAAAAAAATTGAGATATTAAAATATTTTTACTACATACGGTATTAAAAACATAGATATTTTAAAGCTTTTTGTTTGTTTCAAAATTTTATTACTTATTGAAAGATAATTTTGTTTTTCTAATGAATACTTTCTTTCATTTATCTTAGGAAAAAAAAAAACCTAGTTTTTTTTCTCTTTAATCTTTTCAACCAGCAAAACTTGGCTTCTAACACAAAATCAAATCAAATTCACTTTTAAAATTGTTTAATAATCTTTTACTGAGAAAGAAATCAAATTACCTAGGGATGACAATGGATTAGTTTGGATGGGTCATTCTCATCTCAACCCTATTCTGTTTAATAATATATATTTTTATCCAGGTATTAAAAGAAAAAAAAAACCAAATTTAAATGGAGTGGAGCCAAACGCATGTAAAAAATTCTCATACCTGCTCCACCCTGCCTCATTTAACCTTTTTATTTTTTTTTTCATTTTTTATTTATAAAATATTAAAATTTATTAAAATAAAATAAAATTTATAAATTAATAAGTATTATAAATATTTATAATTTATTTTTATAAAAATTAATATTTTACATATGTCAAAATTTTGAAAAGTGAAAAAAAAAAAATCATTTTTCATTTAATATTATATATCATGGAGAAAGTTGGTATGAGATAAAATCAAATCCAAATCTGTCCTCTTAGGAGTAGGACAGGGTAGGTGCCCAAAAAAATCGGTTTTCATTCATCCTAATTTTGTATAACAAGTAAATCAATTTACTATAAATTAGTAAATTTGTCATCAAGAAAATTTGAATATACTTAATATAGGTTCTCTTTTTCGCCATTCTCTCTTAAACAAATTTAGATTTAAAATTTTTTGAAGAGTCTTTACACACAAAGAAACCAACAACATAAGTATTAGTTAATTCGGATAGTTTAAAATAAATTCATTATTTTTTATTTTTACTTTTTAAGTTGAAGCTCAAAGACATTGTTATATACACTAATAATGTTCAAAAGCATTGAAAGTCTATAGTTTGAATTCTACCCCATTAGATTTTAAGAATGGGAATGTCAGAATTTGGGTTTAAATTTGGAAATAAATTTAGCTATCAAATTTGATTTGGAAAGTTAAATACGAATATATTCTTAATAATTACTTTATTGTTATTGGGTAATTGTTGACTTAATTTAGTAAGATAAATTGGGTTCATTGGTATTATATTATATTTTTTAAGAGACTGAGTTTTTAAAATTTTAATAAATCAAATTTAATTTTTACAATTAGGCTTGAATTTTCTGAAATTACAAAGTTTGAAACCTGAGTTGAATTTAAATTAAATTAAGATTAAATTTATGTTACACAAATTTAGGAATTTATGCAAAAAGATGAATCGATGAAATGTAAAAATTTTAGAAGTTGATTTAATTGAGATATAATTCATCAATGAAGTAGATTAAATGAATGTGATTAGGAAGGATTAAGAATTTAATGTTTATAAGTTGAATAATTAAATAATATATGATTGATTGATTATTGGGTAAAGTCGAGATATTTAAAAAATAAAGGATTAAACTAGGAATATGATAGAAAATATATTTTTTTGTCATAGGAGATTTAATTAGATTAATAAAAGTGTAGACATATAATATGCTATATATATAAAGAAAAGGAAAGGCAAAAAAAGTCAATGAGGAAAAAAAATAAAAAATAAAAAGTCATGACTACTTAAGGAAGACCAAAAGAAAGGGGGAGAAAGTATTTGTTGTGCATGAAATTTTGAAAGGTTGTTCAATTTTTTGAGGTTGATGCAAGTGCACGATCTGATTTTGAATTCAATGGTTGGATTTATTTTTAGATTTTGATAAATGATATGTGAAGATTTTTAAATGTGGAATTTATTGGGTGTAAGATATTTGTGTTAAATTATTGAGTGTTAGTTATGAGACTATCTGCACTCGTAATTGTATAGAAAAAAAATGATTGTGTGAAATGGAAATGAAAAAAGAAAAGATATTGAACGGGCAATTTTTTTTATGGAAAAGAAAATGAGAAATGAAATAATCGAAGGAGGAAGTAAGATTCTTGGTTTGAAAAATATAAAATTTTGTTAAAAAAAACTTCAAATTGAGAGTGTATTCAAATATAGATACGAATTGATGAAAACTTAACCATAACAACACATTACTTGATTGTGTGTAAGTACGAACATCATATTGACATTTGAATGGATGGTGTATTGTACATGTTTGAATGTATTATTAGATGATGAATCGAGGACTTCATTTTGGCTAAGAAAAGCGAGAATATACAATATGATATCTAATTGTGATAGAAAATTTGGTAATCCAAATTGTTTTCATTTTGTAGGGTTAAGGGCATGCTTAAACGTATTTATTTTTTTGGGTGTAGGCATTATTCCTGAAAGTCACTAATGGAAGAGGGTATGCTCTTAAGTTTTTCTTTTTATAGGTACCTTCACAACCACTCATCTTTAAGTCTGGAAGAACATTTACAATGTCCACTTGCAGCACAAGTCACTCACAGGAATGGCAACGGGGCGGGTTCGGGACGGGTTGCCCCCATCCCAACTCCGCCCCGTTTATTTAAAATAAATCTCATCCCCGTCCCATTTAAAAACTTAAACGGGGCGGGGCAGGTACAATAAATTCCTATACCCGCCCCGCCCGCCCCGTTTAACTTTTTTTTTTTTTGAATTCACCATTGAAATCGGCGAGACAGGGCTTACTGCCGCAGTGCCGCCGCGATAAGGTCTCTGTGGGTAAAGCCAACCACCACCCCTCCTTCGTGTACTGCCGCAGCACCGCCACAATCAAATCTCTATGGGTAACGTTGCCGCCCCTCCTTCGCTTACTGTTGCATTGCCGCCGCGATCAGATCTCCATGGGTAACGCCAGTCACCGCCCCTCCTTCGCGTACTGTCGTAGTGCCGCTGCGATCAGATCTCCGTGGGTAACTCCAGCCGCCGCCCCTCCTTCGCGTACTGCTGCAGTGCCACCGCGATCAGATCTATGATTGTTGAATCTGACGACATCACAACCTGGACTGGCCAGCTTCCCCTTCCGGTTCTTCTCTTCGTGTCCTCTCCGATGAGTCTTGGAAGTGGAGAAGAAGCTCTTTGGTTTCCGGCGACAGGAAGCTGCCATACCCAGAACGGTGGAAGAGTTCAAGGGCAAAAGTGTGATGGAGGATCGGGGCGGGGCGGGGCGGGGTGGGGCAATACCCGCCCCCGCCCCGGGTTTTTTAAACCATTCCCAAACCCGTCCCAAACCCATTTAATAAAATTTAATCTTGTCCCATTAGGGGCGGGGCGGGGCGGGTACCCGAAAAAACCCGCCCCATTGCCATCCCTAGGACTCACTCATGCCCTAAAACAGCCTATTAGAAAAGGTTTGGAAAGGCTAGAGGCAAGAAGATATATCTCTATCTACCAAGAAGAACATGCACATAACAAAGCATTACTAAAGCTTGCCAAGTTAGATTTTAACCTAGCGCAGTCATGGCATAAGGAAGAATTAAGCAATATTTCTAGGTAATTATATTTTATCATTGGCACATGCTTTAAGTCATCAATGGCCTTACAATGCTAATCATATCAATATGCATTCATATTTTAGGTGGTGGAAAGAAAGAACTTGCTTTTGCTATGAAGCTACCCTTTGCTTCAACTATAATTGGTAGGCTCATTGATGATATTATTTCACATAAGGTATGATGAGTATAGTACTTCTCAATTAATAACATGATACTCTTGCATATATATATATATATATATCTTGAAGTTGTGCCGATAGTAAAAACTCAAGGCCCTATTTAGAAACAAAATTATGTTTTTGAGAATAGTTTTTAAAAATAGTTTTTAATTGTTTTGATAAACAAAACTATGTTTTAAACTCAAATTTGAAAAGAGTTTTCCCGATCTATTTTTTCATGAAGGCATTCTACACTTAGGTACAACGCAAAACTTTCCAACCCATTTTTCATGTTTTCATTTACTTTTTAGACCACTCTACAAAAAACACCTAAGAACACATCTAGTTTGTTCTAAAAAATCATCATGTTTTTTAAACAATTTAAAAAAAAAACTATTTTCAATTCAAAATTTGTGGAATGTGATAATTTCCATATACAATCGAATATACCTATTTTTCTAACATTTAATGTTACTACATATGGCAATTTAAGCAAAAGAGAGGTCATGTTGCCTCAAGTGTTGAATGTTACATGAAGCAATATGGTGTCTCTTAACAAGATGTATGTGATAGGTTTATGAAGCTAGTTGCAAACACATGGAAGGATATTAATCAAGAGTTTCTAAGACCTGCAACTACTCCAATGCCCCTCCTAACTTGTGCGCTTAATCTTTCTCGAGTGATAGATGTGGTTTACAAAGGGCAAGATGGATATATTCATGTTGGAAAAACAACGAAGGATTGACCTTGTGCAACTAAGAGAAACGAATTGATTCTATGGTCATTCTATATCAGGTTTGAATGGACTAATAATGAAATTGTTGTGATAATGTGAAATATATGCTAAATATATTATATTGTCTAGTTTATTTCTCGAGGTGGTTTACATTGCAAAGATATGATGTATTTTTATTTAGCTAAATGTAACATTGCATCCATGAAGAATAAATATGAATCAAATAAGAAGCTATATTGATGATGCAATACAACAAGAAAAATGTGAAAAGATGACATTTCGAAGTGTCAAGAAAGATTTAAGATTTTGCACATATTGATGCTTTTAGCAAATGTCATCTTCTTGGAATCTCAACCTTGATGTTCAAAATAAGTGTTATCATTTATTCAAAAGCACCTAAACCGAACCGAACAATAAAGAATAACAATCAATTAGATCATGAAAAAAAAATTAAAGATAAAAAACCCTAATCCTAGATCGAAAATGAAAGATGAGAGGGAGAAGGTCATCATCTAAAGGACAAGATAGAGAGAGTGAGAATTTGGACCCAAATCCATCAAAACCTATAATCGATGCAAACATACAACCATAGGAGAGAGCTATGAAATTGAAGGAATAATGGTTGTGGTGGATCATTGGAACCCATCAGTGGTGGCCATTGGTGCCACCAATGGTCTTTCAAATTTGTTCCTTGTTGATGGTTGATAGAGGAGTTTCCGGTGGTTGCTCATTGGAACCTTCTTTGTTCTTTCTTTGTTCGATTTTTCAATGTGCGTAGGCTTCAAAAAGCAAGTGTTGTGAAGCTTCTTGAGATTGACCATCTAAAAACGATACTAGTGAGAGCTACATGATATGCCATTCACCTCTATTCTCATCCTATTTCTATTCTTTTTCTCCATGTAGTAGACTGGTGGCATTTTTTCATGCTTTATAATCCCTTTTATTAAATAAAAGACAAAGATAAACACCTATAACAACCAAGCACATGGCTTCCCACATGGGACTCAAGAGACGGCCTTATGGTAGTTCGAAGCAATCGTATCTCGTATCAAATCCTAGCCTTGAAATTGCCTTTAGTTTCCATGGATGCTGAATTCGAATATAGAATGTCTTCAAAAGCTTAAGTTGACATCCAACCTTTAATAAAACTTACAATTCAAATAATCATAAAATTGTAGATTCAAAGTATACATTCGCAATCATTGACCTCTATGCTCCATTGTCTATTTTTTTATTAGTCGTTTTTTGGGTGACCAAGAGGCATCAGATACCATCAATTTTGAACAACTCTCGCTAGTGCTTACATACTTCCGCTCAAAACCATTCTACCCACTGGATTAAGAATGCATTTGGGAGTTGACTCTTGAAAGATTAAGAAACGCTTTCTGATATTCCACAGTGAAAAACATTCTATCTCTAGTTGCTACAGATCAATAGACTACCTAATTGTCAAATTCAGATTATTTCACTGCTTTTTCCTGGGCTAATTCTATCTCTAGGCAAACAGTTTTTTCTGTACTTGAATATCCTGTATTTGCTTGAAGATTTTGCATTTAAGAGTCTTTAATTGAGAGAAACCGTAGCAATTTCAATGTTTGATCATATACAAAATTGCAAGTGTTTAAATTAGTGTACTAGTACCAAGTTACTTAGTGAAAAATACATGCATCTCTTCTCTAGTAAGACAGCCAATCTGTCCAATATTACTAAATTGCAAGGAAAGAGAAACAGGTTAGCCAAATAATGGTCAGGTATGCTACAAAATTTGCTTCCCAATTTTGGGAAATACCACTAATGTTCTTGTGATACTCAAAACAAATTACAAAAAAATAAAAGAAGCGAACAACCAAATGCTTATTTGGATACACTTCATGTTTTCTATTTTCAAGGTAAGTTTCAAAAAGTATTTGCATCTTGTATAGGAGTTACTATCATTTTCTGTTTTTAAAAATAAAAAACAAGGAGTGTACCCAAACGAGCACTAAATGGTACCTTTTGACATCAAAAAGTGGGCTTCTATGTTTCTCGCAAAATGCCTTCCAAGGTTGGTTTTAAGTGGCACTCACAACTGCCTTAGCCATGCTGAAAATGTCCAATTTGGCCAGCTCAAACAGTCACTGCATTTCATGTACAAGTGTTCTTCTCATTCTGCTTTGAAGCTTTCTGACAAAACCTGGTAGAAGTGTTTTTGCTGCTTGCCAGAAAACAAGTTAAACAGGAGAGATTATTTGAATTTTTAACCATTCATCATCTCATACCCATGTATGTTTGAATATAGAGTTGAGTAGAGCAACACACACCTTGTTTGAGACAGATGGAGAGATTTTCCCAAGTGCTTGGTCAAAATGTTTTGCATTTATAGTCCATGAAATTGCACCTGAACTGCAATCTGCGAGTTTCTCTTCCAGAGCAGCCATGGCTGCTTCATTCATCTGACAATCATTTTAACAGATTAGATAAAACCCAACCACATCCACACCAACAACAAAGAAGAATCCCCCAATTGCCACAAGCATCTAAACATATAAACATAGAAAAAGGGCCAGTTCAAGCCCAAGGCAAGAGATCTAGGGAGAAGTGGACAAACCAGTGCAGAAAGATCAGCCCCACTTAGATTGTTACAAGCCTCTTTCTGTCCTATGGCAATCAAATCCACACTGGCATCTATAGGCTTCTTCCTAGCAAGAGCTTTTAGGATCAACCCACGCTCATCCGGACTAGGCAAAGGTACATAAAGAAGTTTCCCAAACCTACCAGGCCGTAACACGGCACGGTCCATCACCTCAGGTCTGCCAATAGAAATGCTCAACTTGATGAAAAGAAGAAAATGGTCATCATATATATAAATTGAAGAAAATGAACTAATTGCACCTATTTGTGGCACCAATAACAAAAACACCCCGCCGCTGATCTGCACCATCTAACTCTATCAATAGCTGCAATTAATTCAAAAGATGTACATGAGATCCACATCGAATATAAATTATTAATTCAAAAGATAATATGAATAGGTATGCATAAGTGTATTCATGTATTTCCTTCCTGTATTATTTGACCTGGTTTAGAAGCCGCTCAACAACCCATCCCCCTTCCTTCCCACGCTTTGTTGTCAAAGCATCCACCTACAGATAATGAATAAACAAATCCAAAAGTTACAAAGGACATTAACATTAATAACAACCACATCATAGATCCTTCTAACGAAAATGGGTAGAAATATCTCTACAAATTACAGTATTTGTATCAATTGACACCCACCTATTTTTTGTACAAGTTTTATAGTTCATCTAATCCTTTCGCATTCAAGCAATCTCCTTATACCATCCCACTCCTACTAGTCAACTTGTAACAATGAAAATCAGTGGTTGATGTAAGCCAAAAATATCTAATTATTCAACTAGAAATGGTACTTGATTTAAAACTGTTATTTTCCTCTTGACCAGAGGCTGAGAAAGGACAAATCCATATTTTTAGGAATCCATGACTAAACACTTTTCAGGAACATTTTATTCCTGTTTAAGTAAAATTTTCAACTAAAATCTTCAAACCCCACGTTTAACTACTCTTGCAATAAGGAAGATACATGATTTTATTTCATTTTTCCTTTTTCTTTTTGTTAGGACCTAGAAGTAGAGTTTGGAATAAAAGATCTGAAGCTTTAGAGTGGAGCTATCCATTCCAACATGTAAGTGGACCATGTAATTAAATCAGCCAGCCCATTTCACATAAAGACATTCCCTGAAGTTATAGGAAGATTTGTGAGGGAATTCTAAATTGGAACTGTAGATGGTTCAACATCTACTTTTGAACTCAAGGGACCACTGAGACATCCTGAAAATGAGACAATTGCAATAGTATAAAAGCTAGAATCACCCCAGACTGATATGAAAGTTAGTCTGAAGTGGAGAACAGAATACTCCAATTGCTTATGCAGCACCCTTCTGATGGACCACATGCAGCTGATATGACAGGTGCTGATGTGGTAAGCGTGCATGTGCCAGCTGTGGCAAGTGAGATCTGATTTTCAGTGGCCACCACATCAATATCTGTGCTGATCCAATTGATAATCAGTCGCTAGTGCACAACTCTGCTCTCAAGCTAAGTCAAGAGCTGTGTTCTAGTTCAAGTTATGTTGGGAAATGAACCCTGGAGTTTTGACATTATCATTTTCAATTGGATGCAGTACTTCTATGAGTTAAGTTTCCAAATTGCAAAATGGTAACCATCCAAGTGGTTTGATTTATCTCAAACACATGGATATAGTATGTAACATGTATTCCACCCTTTACATTATTGGGTCACATCTTTAGTGGTTGATTAGTCAATTATTGGGACAGGAGGTAAACAGTAAAATCATGTCTCCTTTCAAGGTTGTCTACCCAAGGGAAGGTCTCTAACAAAATTATGACTCAGCAGAGGTTAATCTCTTTATTCAAATGTGAGGAAAGGTACCTAAAACTTTCACCAAACTAAGTTCCAAAGTACATTTTCTATAAATATTAAATCCAAATGTTTCAACCAGAGGCTGTACACAATTTTTTTAGAAATCCCAATCTGTGTGAAAATCACCAAAATATATATATATATATATATATATATATATATATATATATATATATATCAGAATGCAATCCAATACATCAGAGGCCAAAAGGTCTAGGAATTCAACTGTCCACATTTGTCATCATAACATTTTGTTACATCAAATTGAATAATAACAATTATAACACAATAATAATAGAATCAACAACTGTCAAGTAGTAAGAACCTCATACCTCATCAAAAAATAGTATGCATGGAGAACATGTCCTTGCTCGACTAAATAGCGTCCTAACTGCCAGCTCACTTTCTCCAACATATTTATTCAGAAGTTCAGGGCCCTAACCAGTCAGCAAAATTCATGAACTTAAAGATTTTTAAACTTCAAAATAAGGAAAACATGCACAAGACAAACTTCTTCTATCAAAGAAGGCAAAACCTTAATATGTATGAAATTGGCCCCTGCTTCATTTGCAACAGCCTTGGCAATTAGTGTTTTACCACAGCCAGGAGGCCCATAAAGCAAAAATCCTGTCTCTAAATCCACACCAAATTCCTGAAGACACAAATCAAGTTTCAGAATGTAGAAATTGAAACCCATAGTCAGCCATATAGATTCCATAGCAAAGCATGAAGGAAGAAATCTAACAGAATTTATAAATGATGAAAACATTCATATCTTGAGAGTAAACAAAAGGAAAGGAAGATAAAATTAACGCTAAAGCAGCTAAAATCAACCATGAAGCACAACAAAGAGAAAGCTTTGAGTTATTACAACACACATGAATATCAGAAATGTGGTTTCCTTGTGGTTGAGAAGTATCATACATAAACAATCAGGCACTTAAAATTCATGGTATGGAACCTGTTCCAAATTGTAATTCAAATAAATGAAAACACTGTAGGAGACAAACCATTGACTAAAATCACTTTTATCCAGAGGCAGGACACTACTTGAATCAGGATGAACTTGTTCTATCTATTGTGGGCCAAGGTCTAGGAGGCTTCGGGCTTTCTGAATATGGGAATGAATAGTCAGGTTTTAGCATAAGCTGTTAAGATTTTAAGCCTTCAGGTGTTTGGGTAAAATAGCTTGAAGGAAGATATAGGGGGGTTTGGGGGTGCAGTTGTGAGACATTCAATGCCCGGATGGGACCAAAAAAGAAAAAAGGGCAACCTGTGTGCACAACATGTGGATTGTTAGAAGAAGAAAAATATAGTCCAATGTGCCTTCATTCTTTTTTTACTTCAATAATCAAAGCAAAACACTCAAATTACATCTCAAAACTTTAATCCTATTTGGGCACATGGGACCTTATTATGAACTCTTGAAAACAGACTTCAATAATAAAGGAAAATGAAAGAAGAAACAACTAACCAATATAGAGGGAAAACTGGACTTTAATGTGGTCTCTATAGCCATAATAACAGAATATGCAAGTGTGAGCAAAATTGGGGTCCATTGAACCAAATAGAGATATTCCTGCTATATTTTAAGTATGCAAATCCACTCATCACCTCATAACATAAAAAGTCTCACCTGAAAACCTTAACTGCATTAAAGAAATAGGGCCACTTTAATATTATTACAATAAGAAACAAAATCTGATGGCTGCAATTCATTTATGGAAGTCCACATCATTGGATATTTATGGAGTTAAACTATAAAAAAGGAAAAAAGAAAGAAAAAAAAAACTATGACACTAATTAAGAAGAGTGGAGTTACTTTTATTTAACCTCATTTGCATCTACTTGCTTTCTTTTAGGTCCCAAGAACGAACAACTCTTTGGGACTCAATGCTTCTTCAAATGATTTCCAAATAGCTTGATTAAGTGGCAAAGATTTTTCAAGTTGAAAGCGTACCCTAAGGAATAAATCTACCATGTTTGTTTAGGACTCACTATTATCAGCTCATTCTCATTAGTAACCTTAGCAGAAAACACGTTTCAAACCCTCTACAGCATTTTTTCCACTTCTTTGTTTCATTCCATTTTTAATCTTGTATTGCTTATCCCAAAAGCAACTTTTCCCCTTATAACAGATGTCATTTTGTGCACAAAGACACACAAACAAAGTTTTTAGAAAAATGAAAAAATTACCTCATAATCCTCAGGGTATTTAATACGCCTAACTATGTAACGGTCAAATTCCTGCCTTAAAAAATCAAGCCCTCCAACATCTTCCCACCTTACATTTGGAATGGTAGAGAATCCTTCTCTTCTAGAAGAGGGCTGAACCATTTTAGCTGCTTCCTGCACATAAGGAACAACTTGCATGATCATCGTATTTAAAAAAAGTGTATAATCAATTTTCTAGAACAGAAATCTTCCTGTTGTTGCAAATATTAGACTTTATTCCAACACACAAAAAAAAAGTATATTAAGAGCCCATCTGCTGCAGCTGAAACTTCTAATGAAGTGTTTTTCTGAAAGATCTATGTAAAGAAGTGATTTCAATTTAACAAGGTACAAAAGTTTAAATTTTGAAACTTCTTTCTGATAGATGTTCTACAAAAACATCTCACTCCTAACTTTGCTAGTGAGAACTTTTAGGTCTCATTTTATCAGATTTAGAATACTTCAGTCTACAACAAAACAACCTACAAAGCTCTTTTAAACATTCAAAACAGCTTTCAGACAGACGAAATGTTGCACCTAAAGGTTAAGAAATCATTAAAGAACCACCACATGTGCCTCAACAGCCAATGGTGCAAGTTTAAATCCATGCACAGTTACTTTGAGAGTGAAGAGTCAAAATACCAAAACAAGAACCACATGGTAACCAAACTGGAACTTCAGTTATACAAGGTAAATGGCAGCAACAATGAATATACAAACTTTTCCCTAATTACTGACAAAGATACCAACAGTCAACTATCAAAAAACATCAAAAGTCATCAATTATGGCACTGTACATCATATAAAAATATATGCATGTTTATATGGCAGCCTGTAGATTGGTTAGTGAAGAAAATACCCTACATGAAACCCCAAATTAGACTTGTGGACCTCTCCATGAGATAAGCCAGGTTGGTCTTGATAGAATCAGAGAAGCAACACAGGTATAGCATTTGGCTCATTGGTAACTTAGTTTGAGCATTACCTTTGTTAGTTCATTAAATTAAACTAAGAAAATATCCATGTCATTGTAGCAGGTTATTATATGCTTACAGCATAACAGTACATGTTATTGTAGCAAGTAATTATTGGTAAAGAGCACTCTCTCTAGCCTTCCAATTTACTTTATGTCCTTATTTATCATTCCTCGCAAGGTGAGCCTAAGGTTGGAAAAGATTCAAAGAGATTTCCTCTGGGGGGGAGGAGCTTCTCAAAGTAAGCCGCATTTGGTAAATTGGTCCATTGTTTGCATGGAGAAAAAGGATGGGGGCTTAGGTATCAGAAACCTTTCTAAGTTGAATAAGGCTCTTCTTGGAAAATGGTGTTGGAGATTTGCTTCGGAACAAGACTCTTTATGGAAACAAGTGATTGTAAGGAAATTTGGGGAGGAAGATGGTGGTTGGTGCTCAGGCGATTCAAGGGAGAGTCATGGAGTGGGGCTTTGGAAGGCGATTAGGAAAGGGTGGATGGAGTTTAGCAAAAGGGTGGCTTTTGAGGTGGGGGATGGTAGAAGAGTGCGTTTTTGGAAGGATAGGTGGTGTGGAGAAGATTCTTTGGATGAGGCTTTTCCAAGGTTGTACTATCTTGCCTCCTCCAAGGATGCTTGGGTAGCTCAGTTATGGGATCAGTCCAGGAATTTGGGTTATTGGAACCCTGTTTTCACAAGACTTAACAATGATTGGGAGATGGAAGAGGTGGAAACTTTTTTCAGTAGGTTACATGGTCATGCGCTTAGAAGGGGGATTGAGGATGTCATGTCTTGGAGGGTTTCAAAGAAATATATCTTTACAGTTAAGTCTTTCTTCTCTTCCCTAGCCCCTTGCATTGGTAGAGAGTTCCCTTCAAGCTTAGTTTGGAATCCTTGGGTTCCAAAAAGAGTCAACTTTTTTGCTTAGGAGGCTATCTGGGGAAGAATTCTAACTATGGATCAACTAAAAATGAGGGGTTGGGCCTTACCAAGTAGGTGCTATTTGTGTAAAGCGGATGAAGAATCAACTAATCATGTGCTTATTCATTGTCCTAAGGCAGCTATGATTTGGCACCTTATTTTTGCTCTTTTTGATGTTCATTGGGTTTTGCCCAATTCTATCAAGGATACCATTCTTGGTTGGAACGACACCTTTGTTGGAAAGAAAAGAAAAAAGGTATGGAATGCAACCCCTTTATGCTTATTTTGGACTTTATGGAAGGAAAGAAATAGAAGAATCTTTGAAGATACTGAATTAGCGAATCAAGCTATTTTACAGTCTTTTTTGTACATGTTTTCGGATTGGGTTAGGGTGCATGTAAATTGTGCTTCATGGTCCATTTTCGATTTCATTGATTGGTTGGGTTGTAAGTAAGGGTTTTTTTGTTTTCTCTTTTCATTTGGCCTAGTTGCCTTGTATACTTCGTGTATACTTTCAGGTGTACTTCAGGCTTTCTTTATACAATTGCTTTTACTTATCAAAAAAAAAAAGTAATTATATGCTTAGAGCCTTCATGCACACTACCATAGCAATCAACTACTAAGAATGCTTTAGCTAGTAAGTGTTTTGGTTATGTTCTCATTGCTGTATGTTATTGGGAGCTGCTCTTTCTTCAAGGGCTGGGACTAAGAGAGAAATCGAAGAGAGCCTTTGATGATTCTGAATTGGCGAAGCAAGCTTATGTACATGTTTTTGAATTGGGTCAGGGTGCATGTAAGTCTTAACTCGTAGTCATTATTTGATTTCATTGATTGATCGGGTGGAAGAAGGGTGCGGGTGTTGTTTTTTATATATCCCTATCCCTCTTCTTTTTTGGCCTAGGTGCCTTGTACAAATAGTGTATGCATTTGGGTGCCCTCCTTTAGGCGCTCTTAATACAATTGATTTTACATATCAAAAAAAAGTTGTGAGTAGTTCATTAGTTTATAAAAGCTTAAAAAGGGTTGTGATCATCTCTTTCAAAGTTAGCATTGCATTAAGCATTGGTCTTTAAATCATTGCTTAGAGAGTGTGTATTCAAAGAACTCTTTGCCCTCTTTCTTATCCATTTTATCTTCCTCGAGCCTATACCTATTTGCTATTTGGACAAATAAAGCCCATCAGGGCGGACCAGTTGGTTAAGGTCAAATGTTGGGATGTGTGATCAGCACCCCAAGGTTTGGGTCCCCATGGAGAGTAAGGGCTTGGCCATGAGAGGTTCCTCAGTTATCCAAAAAAAAAGGAAAAAATAAACATATTAAACCATCAAAACAGCCTCCAAACTTTAATCATATTCCAAAAACCCTCTTCCACCGCTGCTTAATCAATCACCCTTCAACCAATCTAAAATGAGACCTAACCTTACTACCAATCAATTAAAACGATGACACATTGATGTCGACAAACAAGACAAAGAATTAAAAATTGGGGCTAAAGGCAATTAGAGACAAAAAGAATCATAAAGCAAACATAAAGTATAAAAGCTATAATATAATTTGAATATATTAGTTCTTTCAAGGTTACCTCAAAATCTGCCATTGTAATGCTAAGTTTTTCCATCTCTTCAGGCAACCATGGCTGCCTCCACCAATCTTCAATATGTTCTTCATCTGTTAGTTCTCTAGACAGCTCAAACTTTCTTCTGTCTATAATTCTCTTCATGGCAAGGTTACCAGCCTTGTTGGCCAGTGCTGCCAAATCAGCTCCAACAAACCCTGGTGTGGACCTAGCTAATTTTGCAAGATCGAAAGAACCCTCAAGTCTAAGATTGCGTGTAATTACTGAAAGAATATCAGCCCTAGCACTTTCATCCGGAACACCTAAAGCAATCTCACGATCAAAACGCCCTGGCCTCCTTAGTGCAGGGTCAACAGCATCAGGCCTATTAGTGGCTCCTATAACAAGTACATAACCAGGTTTGTGATGAGAGATTTCTGATTCTTTATCTCCATCAGCAGGTTGTACAAGTCTGTTGGATTCATCCATGCAAGTCATCAACTGTGTCACAATCCGTCGCTCCATCTCCCTATTTAGGTTTTCTCTTTTTGAGGCAATTGCATCAATTTCATCAATGAAAACAATTGATGGTGCGGTCCTGTATGCTTTTGAGAAAAGCTCCCTAATATTCTCTTCTGATGCACCTGAAATTTTCATCCCATCAAAAACAAATAATATTAGAACTTTTTAGAAGCTTCTCTATCTTAGAGTTGAGCACATGGATGAAGAACAAAATAATAATTCATTTCAAAAAGGTAAAGCACCTAGCAACAATCAACATTTTAGAAGGGGAAAATATCAAAAGAAACAAAATTCAAAATTAAGTTGTGATTGAAGGCAATTTCCTTCGAACAAAGTGCTCTGAAATAAGATTTTGAAGAATGCCAGCTTTAGGTCCCCTACCTCCAAACAATCCCCACCCACACACAGAATGCTTGGCTTTACAATTGAAAAATTAACAGTAAAACAAAAATCACACCCAACAAAAATCAGAGATAACATATACATAGGTGTGTGTAGCTGACAGCCTGACACAAAATGCAGCCACCTTTGTTTTCCTCTTCCCTCTGCTTTCTTTCTATTATCTATTTCTTTCTATAAAAAGAACCAAGATAGTCACTATAATTTTCAAAACAGAACTCAACCAACAACTAAGCACGTAACTTTGCCAAAAATGCAACAGCAATTTTCAGTGTGACGCAAAACAGAGCTCATCAGTGCTTAAAAAAAAAACCAACAAAAAAACCACCAATTGAAAAGAGAAATTAAAACCTGATACACCAGAGACCACCTCAGTCGCTGATATCTTGTAAAATGGAACTTTAGTCTCATTAGCAATGGCATGAGCCAACTTGGTCTTTCCACAACCAGGCGGCCCGTGCAACAAAATTCCCGCCATTGGGCGTACTCCCAACCAACGAGGCAATTCTGGATAATACAGCGGAACAATCACTTCCATCTTCAAGTCCTCCACCACGCTTTTCATCCCTCCAAGGTCACTAAACATCGGTCCATCCTTTCCACTCACCTCAACACCGGTCGAAACAGAACCCTTCACTTCTTTCTTCGAGCCCTTCCCCAATCCCTTCCCAACTCCACCTCCTTCTACCATACCAATCTTACTCTTCTGCTTATCACCGACCTCCAATTCGATATTCTTGTCTTCAATCAGTCTCGGATTTTCATTTTTGGACTCCACATTTTTCGAAGCCGACTTGGCGTACGTCGCTCGCATCATCTCCTTCATCAAATCACACTCCGGCTCCACCTTCTCCTCATAGATGGCATCTGCATTTTCGGACGTCGACACCGCGCCATCTTCGCTATCACAACTGGAACTCGAACTCGAATTCGAATCCGAATCCGAGTCCGAATCCGAAGACGTGGATGGACGTTCCTGATCCCTCTGCATCCTCCGGTAGTGCTCCAATTCCCGACGGACCAATCTCTCTTCGCTCTCATTAATCTTCTTGGGCCTCTTACGAGTGCGGGCGCTGTCACTGAACTCTTGGTTGTCATCATCGAGATTTGAGGTCAAGGGTTCGTTCTTCTTTTTCTTGGTGCTGCGGTGGGGTTGCTGCAATGACTCTAGGGCTTGTTGGACGAGTCTGGTGAAAGGCTGGCGCTTCTTGCGACTGTACTCCGGGTATTTCCTGCAGAGATGGTTGATGATGGCGTCTAGGGTTTGGTAGTTGTCTTTGCAAGACTGGAGACGATGGACAAGGACCCGATCGAATCCTATCATCTTTGGCTATTCGGAGACCAAAATCAGTAATGCTATAGAATCAGAAATGGCCAAAGCTAGGGCTTCTTGCTGGAAACCAAAGGTGTGAATCGTGTGATTGTGTTTCTTATTTCATGTAGGGAAAAGAAAAACGTATTTAAGTTGGGCCGTCTGTCTCTGCTTCGGCGCCCACGGACTTAAGTGTAGAGCCAAGTTAAACCGGGTTCACAGCAGATTGATCAGCATGCCCTCAACAGGGGTAGCGATGCAGCTTGGGCCGCCGTTTCGGGCTATAGAAGGGTAACTGGATCGATACCCTCAAATTCGACCCACTCCAAAGACGACGAAAAAAAATTATGGCTGCAACTTGGACGAATCCAACACTCCACTCCAACTAGGGATGGCAATGGGCGGGTCTACCAGTCCCTAATGGGACGGGGTTTAATTTTAATAAACGGGTTTGAGACGAGTTTGAGATTTTTTTTTTAAAACCTAGAGCAGGGTTCGGGTATTACCCCACCCACCCAGATTATATATAAAATTAAATTTTAAATTAAATTTAATTTAAGATTTAAAATCAATTTAATTTAATTTTATATTTTATTATTTTTAATATATATATATATATATATATAATAATAAAATATTTTTAATAAAATAAGTTATAAAAAATATAATAATTTAATTATTTATAAAATATATTTATTTTAATATAATTAAAAATTTTAAAAGTAATTTAAAAAAAAAAAAAGTTAAACAGGGCGACGGGTATGGGAATTTGTCATACCCGCCCGCCCCGTCCCGTTTAATTTTTTAAATGGGATGGGGATGAGAATTATTTCAAATAAACGGGGCAGGGTTGGGATGGGAGCGACCCGTCCCGAATCCGCCCCGTTGTCATCCCTAACTCCAACCCATGCCTAACTCAAAGTTGAGGTTGAGGTTGAGGTTGATTTGGGCAATGAGCCAACATATGAAGGTGAGGTTTGTGTTAAAAAAATATCAATTACCACTAAACTATTTTCGAAACATAATTTAAATTACAATTTTTGAAAACCAAAATGTTTTTAACATATTTTTAATGATTTAAAATATATTTTTAAAATAGTTTTTAATTTTTATATATAATGTTCTATTTTTAATCATTCTCCACATATATATATATAATTATTTTTTAAAATAATCCTAATAAAAAAGTAAAAATAATTAAAAGTTGTTCTATGAAAATATTTTGTTTTTTATTTTTAAAAACTATAATAAAAAATACTTTTTAGATTATCAAATATTTTTTTCTATTTTTTAACTTTGAATAAATAAAAAATTGTTATTGAAAACCGTTATCAAACAAAACCTAAATTTGCATTGTTTATTTATTTTTATTATTTTATTTAAAATATAAAAATACAAAAATGATAATGAAGGGATTTATTTTACGCAGTTGTCTTCAAATGGTCATATCTTTATCTATCATTTTAATTTTAATTTATACATGGTTTGAAACATTTGACTCCTACCTTCTTAAGCTTCAAAATATATATATATATATATATCTTAGCCCTAAAAGCTTTAAAGAAGTGGTGTAGAATTCAATTCAAAGTCAAGTATATTGTAATTGCTTCCATTTGCATTGAATCTTCATTTGAGCTTGGAAACGTGACATCATATTTTTTTTTTTTTATGGTTTCTTGTTTTTTGACTCTCTTAACAACATTCATTGCTATTGGTTAATGGTCATGACTGCTCATTTCGTCCTTACTTGAACTTTTCATGATTTACAAGTCTCAAGTCTCAAGTCTCTTATTTATACATGCGTGACTTCACTTCTTTCATTTCTGTTGATAATAACTTTTGCACTTAATATAATTTTCATCTTTTAAATTTGAAATTAAACTCAAAATATCATTTATATTCATAATTAGGGTCTTAGCATCTTGTTGAATTAATTAAATGATTTAAACTCTTTATATTTCATAAATCATAGTTCATATGCATCATTGGAGCATGTATTTGAGCTTTAATCAATTACCCTATTGAAACTAAGGCTATGTTTGGTTTCCGGAAAATTTGAGGGAAAATGCTAGGGAAAGAAAATACAAAGGAAAAGTAGAAGGAAAGAAAAAGTGAAGGAAAATAAAAAAATAAATTAAAAGTTGATAAATTATTTTTTTTGTTACTTCAAACTCATTTTATTTATTTTAACTTATCAATATAAAGATTAAATAATTTAAAAATACATAATTTTTTAATTAATTTTAATTATATTTTATTTTCTTTAATATTTTTCATAAGACAACCAAACATGAGAAAATCATTTTCCTTATCATTTTTTTTCTTTCCTTTGTACTTTCCGGGAACCAAACATAGCCTAAATGTATATTTGATGAGCATTTGTTGCCTCTTTATACTTCTCATTGTCAATTTTTATTTTTTTCCTCATACCTCTTCATATATATCTCATATATGATGTACAAATGTATCACCATCTTGGCCGATGCAAAAAAAAACATGGTTTTAAAAATTGGACCAGGCCAATCAGTCTGACCGTCGACTAGTCATAGTTTCGGTCTAATCCGATCAGTTAGACAGAAAATAGGTTGAACCGGGATCGGATTGGTTGAATAAGATGATTTAATTATTATTTTTTTATTTCTTTTACAACATCAAAATGATGTCGTTTTGGAGGCTATAAAAACATCTTCCGAAGGTGTCGCGCCGTTGTAAGCCCTCCTGCCGTTGTAAACCCCCCCAACCCCCTTTCCCCCGTGGCACGCCCTTGAGCAATTGCAAAATTCCCCCATTCCCCCATTCCCCCATTCCCCTCTTCATCTCTCTCAAAATCCCCATCGCCGGAAAGCCTTGTCGTCGGCCACCCCCCTAACCCCTCTTCCCTCGCAGCGTGCCCCCGAGCAGTTGCAAAATTCCCTTATCCCCCTCCTCCCCTCTCCCAAAATCCCCATCGCCAAAAAGCTCTGTCGCCGGCCACCCCCCCTCCGTAGGTTTTGGTTTTATGGCTCGCATATGAATCTCATATGATCAGACAAGCTCCATGGCTAGTTGCAAAATTCCCCCATCCCCCTCTTTTCCTCTCCCAAAATCCCCTAGTTCCTACCGCCTTCCATTTTTTGTTTTTTAAAATTTAATTTTTATGTTTTATATTTAATATCTTAATTTTTTTGTTGATTATAATTGGAATGATATATTTACTATTTAAAATTTTCATTTTTATTTTATTATTGCACATTGAAATTTTAATTTATTGAAATTATTGGGTTAATTGACATCTACAGGTAAAAATGTTGTGAAAAAACTCAATAAATAAAGTAGATATTGTCAAAATTTAGATATAATTTATCATTTTTATTTATTAATTTTAAAAATTTTAATAATATATAAAAATATATATTTATGATGTCACTGGTTCAACCGCAATTCAACCGTTGGTCTGACCAGTGAACCATGAACTAGTAAGTTTTTCGATTCAATGATCGATCCGATTATGAAAATATTTAAAAAAAGTAGGCGATTGTAAAAATCAATAGGTTGTTTAGGCTTCAACCCATCATTTCAAAGGTTGAATACCCAATAGTGCAATTAATAGAGTTGTTGAAAACAAACTCAACTTTTGACAAGGCATTACTCTAATTTCTCAACTAATATTTCACAATGCATCTCAAAAGATTACCAATACTTTAATCAAACAACTTCCGCTTGCCCATCAATTCAATTATAAAAATAATTTGAAATTTTCAAGTTGGTACCTAACTTAACTCATAAGGTTTTCTAAAAACATCTCATAAACTTGACAACATGATAATTAATATTTTATATTGTACCACAGTACTTAAGCCTACTTACACAAACTCTAATCAAGAAAAAATAAACAAAAAATAAACGAAAAATGAAAAAAAAAACAAAAAAGGATGCTTCAACTTTTGTAGTATTCTAGGCATCATTGTCGATGACCGACTTATGAAAATTGTTAATAAATATATAAATTATTTTTTATGAAATATAGTTAAATAAAAGAAATTAAATTGATAATGGTATCAATATTGACTTTTAATTCAAATGATTTAGGTCTAAGGCTGTCCACCATGTAACTTTAGGAATAGAAGCTAAAAAGAATAAAAGGATAGTTTGTGGAATTATTGTTTTTTTTTTGTACATTTGGGGGAAATAAGATGAAATAATTTTATGTTTATAAATTTAATCCTTCATATTTTTTAATCTAAAAAATGATTATTTTTAATTAAAATACACTTTTTTTTTTATTTTGTAAAAATAACATCAATTTTTTTTTTATAAATTTTACATGTAAATAATATTCTTTCTGTAAAGATAATATTTTCTTAGATTAAATTTTGGATCATTCCATCCATTTTCTTGGGATAAGTCTTCGGTAGGCGGATCAAAACGCCTAAAAGCAGTCCCAAATGTTAAAATGTCTTCAAAATTTGAGTTAAAAAACACCATTCTTAAAAAAGGAAAAAAAGAAAAAGAAAAAGAAAATATAAAATATTAGAAAAAACAATTTGGCGGGAAAATGGGAGCATAACGGGTGAAGAGGCGGATCCTGAGTGCGGCCACCCATCTCCATCCATGGAAACCGATTCCGATTCTGACTCCGACGCCTCTCACGTTTCCGCCACTCCACCAAGAGACCGCAGTCCACCACCTCCACAGCAAGCGCCACAGCCACCGCCACCGCCGCCGCCGCCGCCGCCGCCACTCTCCATTCTTCTCTCTTCAATCAAATCCAGAACTAAGGCTAGACCCTCCTCCACTGCAAAACCCAAACCATCTTCCAAGTCTACAAAACCCTGCTTAAACTCTAATTCTAATCCTAACCATAACCATAACCCTAACCCTGACTCCATCCCCCCTCATCACCATCCTTTTTCCTTACCTAACCTTCGTTTTTCCGGTCAAAACCATCCCATTTATGCAGTCAATTCGTTTGAAACCCTTCCCGCCGGCTACTTCTCCAAGGTCGCGTCCTTTTCTAAACTCCAAAAACCTTGCCCCAAACCAGATCCGGTGGAAAATGAGCCGTCTTTAGCTTCTGGGTTGACTCCGAAACAACCCCACGCTTGTGAGGCTGTTAGTACCGGGAGTGCAGTGAAATTTGTGAAGAAACATTGTAATTTGATCGGTTCTGATGTTAATCCCAAACCGGTGAAGCGGCCTAAGTGCGGTAGTGAAGGAAATTTTGTGAGGCTGAACATCAATGGCTATGGGCGAAAGTTTACAAACAAGGGCAAGAGAAAGAGTTACAATGCATCGAGTGGGGCTCGGCGAACATTTAGGAGAACTAAAAGAAAATCGAAAGCAGAAGGTGGAGCTGAAGAGGATGAAGATGGCTTGGTTTTGGAGACCCCCACAATGGAGAAGCAAGGGAGAGTAAAATTTGACGGTGAGTTGATTGAGGCGGCTGCGTTGGAGGTTCAGAATGAGGCGTCTGATGAGAAATTGGTGAAGTTGCTGGGGCTGACACATGGTTATGATTCGTTCCGGGATGGACAGTTGGAGGCAATTAGGATGGTGCTCGAGGGGAAATCAACAATGCTGGTTTTGCCAACGGGTGCTGGAAAATCACTGTGTTATCAGTTACCAGCACTGGTGTTACCAGGGATCACGCTGGTTGTGAGTCCGCTGGTAGCTTTGATGATTGATCAACTTAAACAGCTGCCTCCAATGATTCCGGGTGGTCTTTTGTCTAGCAGTCAGGTATTGATGTTCTCTCTGTGCTTCTATATCCTTATTTGTTTGATGGGTGGTGCGCGTTCAAACATTCTTCTTGTTTTAGTCAGCTGAAGAGACTTCTGAAACACTACGACAGCTTCGAGAAGGAACTATCAAGGTAATAGATCACCAATTTGAATGAAATTTTGGCTCCTTCATTTGTTTTCTTTTTATTTTTGTGCAAGTATACATTTGCAGCACAGTGGTTTTATTCTGATCTTCATGTGATTACTTCCCGTCCTTTTGTTATATAGATAATTTTGATGTATTAATAGAATATTGGTTTTGTCCTTTCCACTTGTGCCAAAGGCTAAGTTGTGCAGTTGATCTTTCAGGTTCTTTTTGTTTCACCTGAGAGGTTTCTAAATGCAGAGTTTTTGTCGATAGTTTCAGCCGGTCCACCTATATCACTTGTAGTGGTGGATGAAGCTCACTGTGTGTCTGAGTGGTGAGTGGTTGGAGTCCTTTTTCCTCCCTACATTTTGTTTTTTAATGACATTTTCCATGTGAAATCCATTCTCCTCCTCCCATCTTCTTCTACTAAAAACTTAAGCAGATTTTAAATATTTTTAACAGGTCACATAATTTTCGGCCTTCATATATGAGGCTGAGGGCATCCTTACTTCATGCTGTGCTTAATGCTAAATGCATTCTTGCAATGACTGCAACTGCAACGAGCAGAACCCTGCATGCTGTTATGCATGCTCTGGAAATTCCAGCAGCCAATCTCATCCAGAAAGCCCAATTAAGGGACAATTTACAGCTATCGGTATCTCTAAGTAAAAATAGGCAAGTTTGGATATGTTTTCTTTCCTATAATATTACTTGAATGTTTAGTCATCTGCTGAAATGATGTGCAATATCTTTGATTTAATAGGATGAAAGATTTGATGATGCTAATCAAGTCTCCTCCCTTTATTGAGGTTCAGAGTATCATTATTTACTGCAAATTTCAGGTATGTGTATACAGTTGTGTTCCATACATACATGTTCCATACACACACACACATATATATTGCTATGGCTTTTATTGTTTCTTTTTTTGATAGACAAAGAGAACCATTAGATTAAAAAAACGCCAGAAAACAGGGGGCGCTCCCTAAGTACACAGGCTGTATACAAAGAAGGCCCAAAACAAGGCAACAAGAGAAAAATAAAGACTAAAAAGGATTAGCTAAACAACAACCCTATCACGCAACAAATTCCGAAAACATTAGATTAAAAAAACGCCAGAAAACAGGGGGCGCTCCCTAAGTACACAGGCTTTTATTGTTTCTTTCTATGGCTTTTAGTGTTTCTTCAAGATTATTCTCTGCATAATTAGACATTTGTATTTAGTTTCCAGTTATGTCATTTGTGCACAGACTCGCTTGTCTTGATCATATATCATGTACCTTTATCTTGTGTGCCATCCCCCTGTTTTAGATCAGTAGACTTTGCACCTTTTGCGGACAGGAACATATATAATTGACCTCCTTGCATGTTGATTTTGCAGTCTGAGACTGATTCAATAAGCAAATACTTATGTGATAACAATATCTCTGCAAAGGTTTGTTTCATACATTTCCCAGTTGCATTGCGTACAATTTCCTGCATGCAACTTGATTCTATTAATTAACATGGGACAATGTCATTTTAAATGGCTCTTTTAGAGTTACCACAGTGGCATACCAGCAAAGGACCGAAGTCGTACACAGGAGTTGTTTTGTTCCAACAAGATAAGAGTGGTGAGTCTTTCATGGATATGTTTTATCTTTTCCACTTTGGTATCACAGTAGAACCTAGCAAATACAACTATTATTTATTTTTTTCTCTTTAGGTTTCACAATGGATCATGTCAGATATAATTTTTGCTTTCAGAATAATTGACTTGCACTCTTTCTTGGTGGAAGGTTGTTGCAACTGTGGCATTTGGCATGGGCCTCAATAAGAGTGATGTTGGAGCTGTAAGAAGAGAAACCATACTCACAATTCTAGTGCTGTTTCTTTATGTCATTTTCACATGCACTATGAACTGATGCCTGATCATTAATTTAAGTAATATATTGGCATTCTTATGATCTGAGTTACACTGAACAGGCACCCTAAATTTATTGATATCATTCTTTATGAATATTTATTTATTGGACTGTATAGTGTCAGGTTCTGATATGTATACATTCCTTGGCATTCTTTTAATTTGTCATGTAGAAAATTAGTACTGAAGCTTCCTAAATGCTTCAATGTCAGGTTATACATTTCAGCTTACCAGAAAGCTTGGAGGAGTATGTTCAGGTGAATCTCTATTTTCCAATTACCAGTGAAATTGTTCTATGTCAGAGTTTGATAAAAGGAATGAGCAACATATTTGCAGGAGATTGGACGGGCTGGACGAGATGGGAATTTGTCTTATTGTCATCTTCTCTTTGATGATATTACATATTTCAAGCTTCGCAGTCTGATGCACAGGTGTTTATATATATATATATATATATAAATACATTTCTCTCTATCTTATTTTATGGATTAGAAAGATGTCTGATTTGACCACAATATTTTTTCTCAGTGATGGAGTGGATGAATATGCGGTAAATAGATTTCTATCCCAGGTTTTCAGCAATGGCATGGGCTCACCTGGGAAAGTTCATTCGATAGTCAAAGAAGCTGCATCTCGTAAATTTGATATGAAAGAAGAGGTCCTTGTCTTGTACTTTTCTTGCATCAATCCAGCAGTTCTGACTTGTTAGAAAGCATTAATCTGGCTAAAATAGCTGGAGTTAGCAACATAAATTTCCTCTCTTCTTTTGAAAAATTTCTGTTGGTTGCATCATAGCGCATATTCAGCAAAAAAATATTTTCTGATGATCAAATTATTGACAATCCTAATAAAATATGTAAATTAATCAATGGCCTGTTCAAATAGAACACATCATGTATTCTCCAGACAACAGGATCATCTCATTGTGCTGGGATTCCTCAAAAGGCTGAGTTTGGAGGAAAACAACAACAATGACAGCAACATGATTCTGTGCATGTATTAGTCCTTCATAATTGAGCCTATTCTTCTGTTAGATTGGCTATATATTAGTTCTGTTCATATTACTTCACCTGTATTGAGAATAATGTTTACCAAGTACAACTTTGTGCTTATTGATACTACATGTTTCCATCTACAATATATATATATATCATGTTCATGGTCGTAATACTAAACTAATTCCGTGAGCCACCCCACAGTGCATTCTCAAATTTGCTCTTGCAGATCTGCAAATATAATGATGCTGTCTTGCTCGTTTTTTTTACTGGCAGGTGATGCTTACAATCTTAACGCACTTGGAGTTGGGTGAAGTACAATACTTGTCTTTACTTCCGCCATTAAATGTAACTTGCAGCTTAAACTTCCATAAGGTGGGTTGCAAATGTATTTTTGAATTTACATAATTTCCCCATGATCCCCATTGCTCTACTCGCATTCCTTGATTAGATATGAGGATAATTAACTGAGGTTATTCGAGCCTTTCAGTGTGCTGTAACAGCACCTTTTGATGCTTTGGACATAAATTAGAGGGCACAAATCACATGAATCTGCTATCCATCTGACTCAACTCTTTCTTCCATCTCTTGTTACAATCAGGAATCTAGTAACGTGAAATTTCTTGTTTAGTAACTTTACTTGCTAGTGAAGTCAGTCCCACAATTTTTAATTGGCTACAAGATACATCATGGAACTCATAATTTGCTTGACTGCAGACTACCCCTGCTTTGCTTGCTGACTGGGATATTGTGGTTGCAGCAATTCTAAAGAAGTGAGTATTTTTTCTGGTTCTAATCACAGAAAGCAATCTAATGGTTTTAGGCTATAAAATTCTCAAAGATTAGGTTTTTGTTTTCAGGTCTGAAACTAAACAAGGGCACTATGTGTTTGACATACCCACTGTGGCAAATAGCATTGGGATTACAACTATTGATATTTTAAATCAGTTGCAGAACCTGAAGGTATGGAAAGTTCCATGCAGTTCATGGTCTCAGTAACTCTTATATCTGAGTTGATTGTTTTATTGTCATCCCCATTTATACCATTATAATATTTTTGCTTCAACATCAAGTCAGCAGCATGGTAATATACAAGATCAGATATAGCTTGCTTAAATTGTTGCATTTTCAAGCTTATCCCATGGAAGGTGCTTGAAATGGATCTCTGCAGGACAAAATGAATGAAGATGACAAAACGGTTTGTTAATTAACAAGTGTTGTTCAGCTAAGAGCTCCCATCTTCTGCAGTTGAACAGTCACAAGATGATACTTTTTCGAGTGGCATAAAGTAAACAATATGGCAAAGAAACTTTATTAGCAAAGGAAAGCTACAAAGTAACTGCCCGTGTTAATCTTTTAGGAATGATCCTCATCTAGAGTGAAGTGCAGATGCTAACTGCACATCATCATGCAGGCAAAATTCATAAAGAATCTGCGCAAAATTTTACAAAAAAGAGTGGTGGGAGCTGAAATTATATGAGTTTAGTGACAATAAAACATTTAAGTTACCAGATTATCTAATCGTGAAGTTGTGGCCACCCAGGTTGTAAGTTGTATGCTTCAGAAGATAATTGGATAATTGCTTTGGAATGAGTTCATGTGGTGCCAAGTGGGCCCTAAGACAACTTTAAGACTGTCATGGTACTTTTAAAAAATGATTATGCATAAACATAAGATATGTGGACCAATTACTTCTCTAGTTCTTATGATTTTGACCATGTTAGATTGTTAGGTTATGCCTCTTTTTAGTTGACTATTTATGAAATTTCCTGTTTCCCCTCCTCTTTGTGAAATGATCTTAGTTGAAAGGAGAAATAACATATGAGATGAAGGATCCAGCCTATTGTTACACAATTGTGGATGTTCCTGGAGATCTTTGTTGCCTGGCAGCACATCTTACAAAATGGTTATCCGAGGTCGAAAGTTGTAAGGTGATTGGCTTTGTTGTTATTAATCCAAAAGTTCTTTCTTTATTCTAGATGAAGACAATTATAAATATAAAAGATATAATTTATCTATGATGGCTATTAGAACAAGAAAATGTTGTCTATTGCACACCATTTTGTGTTCTTTGCATGATATATGTTTATAACCCACCTATAAATCAACCGGTTCAGTTCTGTAGGCAACCTCTTGAATTCCTCAAATCATACTACAGAAAACCTAAGAATTCTCTCCCAACTTCACCTAGTAGGTATAATTGTTTTATCTTGTTTTGTTTGAATCCAAGGTTAAAAATAGTACATATCATCTTGTTATCATACTTCATTATAGCCCACTTAAGAAATCAACAGCGTAAGTGAACCTTACCACACACAAACTCAAGTTTGCATTTCTGGTTTTCATGAACATTCAACAGGCAGTCCTTTGGCCCCTATCATGCATCTTATAGTTTGTAGATATTCTTTGTCTCCTAGAAATTATATGCATTTTGTTTCGAATCAGGTACAAAAATTAGATACGATGTTTAATGCTGCTGTCTCAGCAGTGGAACTATGTGAGAAGAAGTGCGGCTGCCTTGGTGCCCAGCATACACCATGCTTGCAAAGAAAGATTTCAGATTACTTTAGTGGAGATGGTAATGGCGACATTCCTAATAAGATGGATCAAAGCAGGTTGATACAAATTATATGGATTATTATTGTTTTCTTAGATGCATAAGTGAGCCTTACCACACACAAACTCAAGTTTGAATTTCTGGTTCTCGTGAACATTCAACAGGCAGTCCTTTGTCTCCTACAGATTATGTGCATTTTGTTTTAAGTTATCAAAAAAATTATTTTTGAAAAACCATATGTAAATATTACCATGGAGGGCCAAAAATAGTGCAACTCATGACAAATACACAATAGGCTATCCTAAAAGGCGTTTGTTCTCAATATAAGAAAGGAAGGAATTCACCCCTGATTCCTTGGAACAAGAGACCTAGTGGGCCAAGGAAAGGTGAAATTATGTTTGAGATTTTGCTTTGACAACTCTCCCCCAAACCTTCTCTTCCTTTCTTTCCATACAATCCACAGTAAGTGGACAGGAGCAACCCTCCAAATAGCTGTACTGTTCTTCCAGAAAAAATCTTGCCAGCCCCTAGGAGTTCCTTTTTTTATCTTTTGAAAACAGAGTCTCAACTGCCACTACCCAGAACCTAAAATGCACATTTCATTCAGGAAGCCAGTGGTCAAGAGTCTCCTTGAAATTTTTGCTCATATGGAACCATATGGTGAGAACCAGGTCTCATTTGCTTTTAGATGATCAATAATCAGGATTTTAGTTCAGAGTTTGAAACCCTGACTTTGGAAACTTTTTGGCTCACAACCACTGAGCCCAAGAAAGGGGCTGATTCAGCCAAAATGGGAACCTGAAACTTAAATATGCCACCACCCTCAGAAACAATTTTGAGCCTGGAATTTATTCCATCCCCTTCATCGGGCTTCTGACCCTATGAAGATGGTTTCCAATTGCCATATGTCCATGAATTGCTATGAACCATCACAACTTGCATGATTTAGTCAATCCAGGTGAACTGCCTTGCATGTTCATATACATTTTTCCCTCTCCTTTTGGGCAGACCATACAATAGCAACTGCTTTTTAAATGTGGCTTTGGGTCTGTGTATTGCCACTTCATGCAAAAATGATGTGAACCGTTCAGTCACCAGTTCTCACCATGTAGAGAATAGGGAACAGGACTTGCACTGGGCAACGGCCTTGTGTCAAACTGTCGATGTACTGTTAATCATGACACAATCATTTCTTGTGCGCATATGTTATTTCATCATATTGATAGAAGTATTGTTTATATTTGCAGCCCATTTTTGCGAGCAGATATAAAGGTAAGGGCTTCCTTAAGATATTGTACATAACAAAAATTATGTTTGTGATGTTTAAGAATTTCCTCTTTTGTCACAATAGGTATTTCTGCAGAGCAATTCACAGGTCAAGTTTACTCCCAGAGCTGTTGCAAGGATAATGCATGGCATTGCTAGCCCAGCCTATCCTTCTGCAACTTGGTCCAGAACTCATTTCTGGTATCTTTGAACAAACTTCTGTTTTCACTGAAATAACTAGCTTCAGTTCTGTTCCTATTAATATCAACCAACATAATTAAATTGAACTTATTATCAATAGGTTCGGTTTAGTTATGTTGGTTGATATCAACAGATTATTTTTACCTGAATAGAAAAAAGCTTCATATTTTGACTTTTTTTATTCAGCCAAAAAACAAACACCACCTAACGTTTTGGACCATTCATCACTAGTAATTGGTAGAAAACAAATGGACCAAGCAAGTTGAACACTTGGAACAAACCACAACTTAAATATGACATGCATGAACATAACATAAAGAATGAAGCTTGTTGCTCTTTAAGAAATGAGTGAAAAGATATTCTCCCTGCTTCGATTAACTGTAGAGTTAGATCTATTGTATAATGGGTCCTCCTGGTAGATTTCCTGAATGTCATAAATCAATAAACTATAACCATCAAAAGATGTGTTGTGGGATGGTCATGCCTCACTGTGATGGTGAGACCCCACAATAAGCCTTGGGATGAGTAAAAGGTCTCAGGATGGATGTGTTGTGGATGGTTAAGTCCTATCCTAGACCTTCAGATGGTTAAGCCTCTCGATGAGTGTGAATGAGTGTTACCACGAGCCACATAAAGAGGATTAGCTTGACATTACTGATAGCTTATTGGTTTTGAGATGAGATGGC
Organism: Vitis vinifera; assembly: GCF_030704535.1. Classification (NCBI taxonomy): domain Eukaryota; kingdom Viridiplantae; phylum Streptophyta; class Magnoliopsida; order Vitales; family Vitaceae; genus Vitis; species Vitis vinifera. The sequence continues at coordinate 24,379,203 of NC_081805.1, read as the reverse complement.
TAATGGCTTGATCCTAACATAAAGGACTTAACTTCAATATCATGCTTACAAAAAAAAAAGCATCATTTTATTTCCACATGGTGTGCTGATGTCCTCAATAATTTGTTCAAATTCACCTAGTACTTCTAATGGTTACGGCCCTTTATAAGTCACTATGCTAGGTCTTGTGTATGGGACAAAGTGTAGTCTAAGGTTGTTTCTTGTGCATAGTAACGGTTCAGGATTCTTCATTATGACCAAGGTAAGGTGCTTATGCGAATACTGGGATGCAGGGGTAGGTACATGCAGATGGACTTCCAAGTGGTAATGAAGGCAGCAAAGGCAGAGCTCATGAATTTTGTTGGAAAGGATGCACTCTAGCCAGAGTTGCATGATGGCATAGTTTCCTCTGAAGTAACTAACTTGGACGAGACCATTCTAGAAAAATAAGGTAAAAAATAGTTGGAATTATTAGTAACTGGTGAAAAATTATGGCACTGTTTGGTAATAGTTTTCTATTCTTTAGAACAAAAAAATAAAAAATTATGTTTGATAATAAGAAAACAGGAAACAATCTTCTGTTTTTAAAAACAAAAAACATGATATTTTCATAAAACATTTTAAAGTTATTTTCAATTGTTTTCACTTGTTTTCTGAGTATTGTTTTAAAAATAATTATAGAAATATGAAGAATGATTGAAAATAAAGTATTATATATAAAATTTATTTTTAAAACATAGAAATTGAGTTAAGAACTTTTTTTTGTTCTACAAAACATTTTGAAGACTGTTCTCTGAAAACTGTTTTTCAAAACTCATTTTGAAAAAGGACCTATGTTTTTAACAAAACAGGTTTTCATTGTTATTCTTATCATTAGTGTCTCTTTCCTTCTTGCAGTTCTTGTGCAGTCTGGACCCCAAGTCAAATCATACAACATAAAGTAGAAAAAAAAAAGGTGGGGGGAAAGCCTGAATGTACCATTGTTGTTGATCTTCCTGCATAAATTATTACACATGTAGTAAGTTATCCAGGCAAGCAGCTCCCAACAACCTCAATTTTTCATTACTTTCTAAAACAAGCGTTGTAACCCTTGTTATACTGCATATTTTTTCTATGTAGATAAAAGCTTGGTCTCCCATAGACCTTATAATTGGAATCAAGACTGCTGTGAAGAAACTGAAAATGAATAGTGTGAGAGGACAGCTTTCCTGTGGTGCCACTCTAATAGACAAGACTGCTGTGAAGATACATTGACAAATGCAGTGTGTATGGGTGTTAAGTTAAAGAATGAGAGAGTTTTGGGGCCTCTCGAGTCTTTGACTGATCATGGCTACTGGTTGGCAAATAAAAAAATGGGGATTATTAGAGATAATGTATTCTCATAAACAGGGTATAACTTATAAATGAGCATAATAGCTAGTTGACCAGGCTCATGTCAATGGAATCATGCCGCACGCAAGAGCCAAGAGGGAGGCGTGCCCAGTTGGTATTACAAGTTCAAGAAGCCTCTGCCTAATTTAATTGATTTACTTATTCTATTCCTTATCTACATGCGGAAGAAGAAACCTAGTCAGCCTTCATAAATGGGCCAGGTCAAAGCATAAAAACCATAACAAATGAAAGTTCATCCATTTTTGTTCAACCCTACAAGTTGGAAATTCAAAGACTTTCCCGCGTGGGAAATGCGTCATTCAATTCTCTTTAGACGTCTTCTTTGATGATCTTATCTCTTCAAACTACTAACCATTACTACCTGTTTGGATCTGATTCTTAAAAACCTTCCCCCAAGGCCAAATCAAATTCATAATTTTTTAAAAATAAATTAGTATTGAAAAAGGTTCATTTAATATAAAAGTTCTTTTGAACAATAGAAACAAAGTTTTTACAAAAAAAATAAAAAATAAAAAATAAAATAATTACTATGATTAAGCATTAATGAGTCTGTTCCTAGGTTGGGTGAGGGGATCCCAAGGACCCCGTGCTAAGAATATTATTTGGGAAAGGGGAGAGGGGTGGTGGGTATATTCTAGAATAATGGGAACAAAGGGGGCATATTCAGTTGAATAGAAGATTAGAGAGAGGCAGAAGAAGGAAGAGTTAGTTCAAAGAAAAAGAGAGGAGACCGAAAACAAACTCCTCTTATTTCTCAAATTTTTTGTCAGACCATCTCTCTATCTATCAATCAATCAATCATTCAATCTCGTCTGCGTCTGGAGGAGCCCTAGCCCCAGGGGAGGAGGATGATGAACCAGGACGCTGAGGCATCTTCTTCCACCACCACCTCTCATTACTCTTCTTCTTCCTCCATCCTCTCTAATTACCCGCTTCTCGCAGCTCTCCTCTCCTTCATTCTTGCTCAAACCATCAAGGTCTTCACCTCCTGGTACTTCTTTCTCTCTTCCGATCTCCTTTTATTTTGTTTTTTTTTTCATTTCTTGAATATGATCCGATCGTGGTTCCTTTTCTCATTCTTCATATTCTATCTTGTTCGTGGAGAGATCTGTCAGGATTTTTCACTCTGCGTCGAAGCTCCTTATAGGGCTATATTTTGATTTTGAACTATGGATCATTGATCAGAAATTTTTTTGCTTTTTGAAATCTTGGTGTTTTTGTGATTCCTTGAGTTTATTGCCATGTAGTTTATCCAAATAGAGGGAACATTCTGTGCAGTGTTTGATAGAATAAGAAGTTGGGACTATGGTGTTAATTTTGTACGACTGAGAACTTCTATTTACTGAAAGATAAGTCATCTTGTGAAGAAAATGAGGGCAAATTTGTGGGTTTGATTTGATAGTCTAGATCATACACTGAAAGCATGTTCAGTGTTCAATCAGTTATCTGGATCCAGCTTATTTTTTCCGTCTAATTTGTAGAGAAAATTACCATTCTGGTGATTACTATAATGGGTTACTGATTGCATTTATTGCTGAAAACTTCAGTGTTCTGAAATGAATTTGGTTACTCTTTGCTTTGATCAGTGAAATGGTCCAGCGAAGTCTTGTATATGGTTTACCCTAAGAGTCTTAAGATTTCAGAGATTTGCAGGTATAGGGATAGACGATGGGATCTCAAGCAACTTGTTGGGTCTGGTGGAATGCCATCGTCCCATTCTGCAACTGTTACAGCTCTTGCTGCAGCCATTGGGTTACAAGAAGGCTTTGGAGGATCAATGTTTGCAATATCATTGGTCATAGCATGCGTTGTATGATCTCTGTCTTCAACTTGAAATGCTTTTCTGAAAGAAATTGCCCATAGTTTAATGCACCTTTTTTCTCTTCAAGTTTGTATATACATGATTACCCTGTTACTTTGCTCAAACGTAGAAGAAAGTGAACAAGATGAAAAGCTAACTATTTCTGAAAAAACGAGCTTCAAATTTTTAATATTATCCATTCAGTTTGTTGTTTGAATGCACTGGAAAATAAAATTCCTTTTTATATGATGTAGGGTGAAATCTTTTGCCTATTTTTTGCTAAGTTACAAGCTATTATGTCTTTCCCCAGAACCTCAACTTGCATCCTGTTTTACCTTCCCCTCATCCTTACAATGCTGTTTACTTGAACAAATCATACCACTGCTTCTTGCTTGTAGTCATTAATCTTTCTTTAGATGATTAAATCACCTCAACTTGAACCATACCTCTCCTCGCTTGTGCAGTCATTGACTTAGGTGCACACAACCCGATCAGCTAAACTGATACTATTTTAGTTTCATTCCAATTTTTCTTATGAAGAAAAAAGGAGGTAGCTAGAAGAGGAGGAGAATACTTCACCCATCATTGGCAGCTTCAATATTCTCTTATAGATTAAAGTCAATTATAACACCAGAACCAGCAGTTGACCACCATGCCTTCACTAGCACCATCTCACCACTTTTTCTGTCACCACTATCACTACTTCTCCCACCTCCACATCAACAATCAAGACCACCTCCATCAGTAAGGCTGTTGTGCAGTATGCACTATGATCACTGCTACACTTGCCCTTCTATCACCACAGCAGAGTCACATTGTGTACAGGCATTCTGTGTGCTCAGTTCACTATTATCTTAAAATGGAAGTTTGTGGTTGTCTTTTATATGCAGCACTTCTATTGATGTTTGAGCCAGCTCTTGCGTCGGGGCTTATCACTGAAGTTATTGTTTGATTAGTTCTTCATCTTATTCATGTTAATGAATATTTGCCCATAGTGTCAATAGCTTGGTGAGTCCTTATGTTCAAGAATTCTGTGGCAGGTTATGTATGACGCATTTGGTGTGAGATTACAGGCTGGACGTCAAGCAGAGGTTTGATGCTCTCTCTCTCTCTCTCTCTCTCTCTCATATGCAGCTGCATGAACATCTTGTGTATATTTTATATGATTTCTTTTTTCAAATTTTGGAACTGGATATTCTTCAGGTTCTGAATCAAATTGTTTATGAGCTCCCTGCTGAGCATCCTCTGGCTGAAAGCATACCACTGCGGGAACTTCTTGGCCACACTCCTCCTCAGGTTTGGTCATTGCACTAGATTACCTTTGCATCTAAATTGATATCCTACATAACATATCAATTATCATTGACAGTAATGATCAAAATATTCTGCAAATGAATCAATAATGATCTTTGTAAGAATTACAAGATGAAATTCAAATCCTGAAATTTACTATAATAGACTGAAACTATTTGTGAACATTAGGTTTTTTCCTAGAAGCATTATGATCAATGAGAAACAGATTTGTGATTAAGAACGAAAGGGGGGAAAAACCCAACAACAACAACAACCTTACATTCACAGTATCCTCCCAAGTAGTAAGTTAGTAACTACTGAAAGTGAATGTTTGTGCTACTTAGCATACATTTAATTTCTCCTCCTAGAGCTTTAGCTTTGAAAAGTTGGAACCTAAGGAATAAAAGAAGAGTTAGTTGGGAACAGGTATGCAAGCCCAAGTTGGAAGGGCAACAGAGAGCGATGCTCTTTGGCACAAGGTAATATTGAGTATCCATGGGACTCATCCCAATGGTTGGTATGCAAACATTGTTGTCAAATGGTCACATCAGTGCCATGGAAAGCAATTGCACAAGGTTTCCAAGAATTCTCATGTCTTACCTAGTTTATTGTGGGGAATGGGGCAGGGATTTGTTTCTGGGAAGACTTGTGGTGAGAGAATCAACCTCTTTGTTTTCAATTTCCAATTCTTTTTAGAGTTGTGATAGTTAGAAATGCCCCAGTGTCATCTATTGTTGGTTCCTCTCTTCCTTTTTCATGAAACCTTAACTTTCACTATAACCGTACCAATTTGGAAATAGAAGACCTAGAAAGACTCATGTCCCTTCTTTTTCATGTATCTCTGAGATTCTTTGTCCCTGATATGAGAGATTAGTTTTCATCTTCTTCAGGCATATTCACTGTAAAATCATTCCTCTCAGCTCTGTCCAATTTGCCAGCTCCATTTCCTTTCTCTCCATCATAACTCATTTGGCAATCTAAAGCCCTATCTAAGGTCAAGGCCTTCACGTGTGGCTAATGGCCAACAGGAAGGTCAATACTAACAACATGCTACAGGTGAGAAGACCTCACAAAAAACTTAGTCCTGAATGTTGTGTTGTGTGTATGAGGAGCGGTGAATTGGTTGATCATCTCTTTTCACACTATGTGACAACTTTGGCGTGATGGCATGTTTTATTCAGCATAGCTAGACTAAGATTGGGTCCCTTCTAGGAGCTTTATGACATGATGACCATTTCCGATATAGGTATTAGGAGTACAAGTAGGGGTAGAACTCTTTGGAAAATTGCATGTCTCATATTGATATGAATAGTGTGGCGGGAAAGAAATGGAAAGATTTTTTGGGATAAGTGGAGAGGTTTAGAGACAATATGGAACTTAGTATATTTTTATTCCTCTTTTGGGGCTTCAACAACTTCAGCTTCAAGGGCACTCCTATGACCTATCATTATTTTTCAATTCAATTGGAATTTCGTGTGTAATAAAGGGTTAAAAGTGCAAATCCTGGAGCAAAGATTCTGCGTTTTTGTAGATGTATTGTTCCCTAAAGAAAGTAGAACCACATTTTCTTTGTGTTGAGGTTATATAGGTAACATTGTATTTATCTATTCTTTTGATAAGAGTTTGTATATATGCAAAGGATTTCTCATCCTTCTCATGTATTACAAATTACCATTCAATGAACTTTATTTTTTTGAAAAGGGAATTAGAATCTAAGGTCCCCCCATAAATCCCAATGCCTTATAACCCAGCAGTTCCAATAATGTCATGTTCCAATATTTTATTTATTTTGTCCCTGTTTTTTCTTCCCTTTTTAAATCCTAAACTATTTCCAAATTCCTCCTATAATTTCTGGATTGGTGCCTTCTCTAATGCTAAATTTTAGAGCATGCTACAGCCTGTAGGTTTAGAATATTTTACAGAAGCTTTTGATTCATGGGATTAGGTGGGATGGAAGATTGAAAAAAGTATATCAAAATATTAAAATGTAGAGAAATGGTGAGTTTTTATTTTTATTATAGTCTGGTCGATGTTTTTGTTGCTGAATTTCCTATTCTGGTGCAGGTTATTGCTGGTGCAGTGCTGGGACTTACCACAGCATCTATTGCCTATTTGATTGTGATGGCTCGAAGTCGAGCTTGACGCCCAGATAGATCAGTAGATATCATGTCTTGGGAGTGAATTGCATCTCGCAAATCTGTCATGAGAAAAAAAAAAAAAAAAAAGGTTCTTAACATGTGAATTTCAACCATTTATCATCTATGATTCAGTTAGCACATTGCATTGAAGTGCCTTCATTTCCATTTGAACTTTAGTACAGGAAAGATGAAGTTTTCTTTAGTTATTGTAATTTTTGATGTAATGAAATTGTTTGATACTATTCTTGGAAAATAAAATTCTTTTTATTGGCTGCACCATTTCTCATGCCCCATGAGTTAAACATTTTCTGTACATGCTTGGGGTATAACCCTGATGCAGCCTTAAAAGTGAAAATGTTCCAGACATAACTCATTAAAATGAATATTTTGCTTTCATAAATGATGAAGTCATATAAATGAATAAATATACTTTACAAAATCACCTGAGAGAGGGAACTGTATAGTGTTTTTACCTACAAGAAACCTCTTAAAACACCACTGCTATAAACTTCAGCATCTGGACTAGTAGTTTAATCAAATTGCTGAATTTATCCTCCTAAAAGAAACCCATCCAAATTGCTAGGACTCTGCAGCTGCTACTACAAATGGAGGGCACATCTAGTGGAAGATGAGTGCTCCCTCCTATCCAGATGGAGGTATTTTAAATATCTGTCTTCTTGAGCATCGACAACTTGTTTCACATATGCGTATGGGGGAGGGGTGCTGTAGAGGACTTCACACACAAAATGGCAGAGAAAACCCGATGCATCTCCAAGATGGGATCCCCAACAATTCCCGTCTTAACACGCCAAGCAATATGCTCGTCAGGCCTCACTAGGATGGCTCCTTTGTCAGTCATCTGACACATATCCCACCACGACAACTTCACTGTCGATGACCTCTTAACTTCCACTTCCACCACATCTACGTAGCTCTCCCAAGGCATCAATGCCCCTGCACTACTTATTTCATCTCCAGTGTCAGTGTTACTAGGCCACATTACACAGACCTTGGCAGAAACTTTAAATTCCTCTGCCACCTTCAATGCGGCATGAGCTAGCTGGTAGGACTCCTTTACTGGAGCTATAATGAGAAGGAACTCTACTTCATCTCCTGATACCAGATCCAGGGTAGAGCAAATCTCCTACAAACAAACACTCATACAGTAAGCTCATGTATTAAAATGAACATGCAACCATCTATCTAAACCAGGGCCTCTATAGAGCCTACAAGCTGTCACTTGGCATCAGAAACCAGTAAATTTATATTATGGCCAAACGAGCAAACCTTAGAAACTAAATCTCCTGGGATATAGGTGATTTACTCCTTTGGTAAAACAAAATAGAATAAATAACCAAAAAAAAAAAAAAGACTATGGTCTAACTGGGACATACCTCACTAGTTAGATTTGACAATAATCTCACATTCATATGGGGTAGCCTTGACCCAGGAGCTCCAGTGGGAATATAGTCCCTCCGACGGCCAGTAGGTGCTTCCAGTGCATCCTGTGCACTGTCACTGTCAGGTACAAGTGCTCCTTTGAGATACCTAACATGAATGGCAATGAACAAAACAGGTATTCAGAAACTCCTCCAACTCATTAACATAAATATCATAATTGACTGATTTTGTCCTGCACCATAAGATTACAGAATTTGCTGGTGGACTTGAAGCTTTTGAATAAGTTTGTGAGGTCGATCATTGGCTTAGATGGACTTCCCATCAGAATAGCCTCAGTGAAGGAATAATCTAGATTAGTCCAAAAACAATACTACAATTATCAAACAGAAGCAAAATCACATACTAGTGATCAATTCATCGATATTTTAAAGGAAAGGACTTATTTCAGTAAGGCTCAGACATCAGTCATTGCTAAATAAAGCAGGGAATTTGACTCGATTAACTCTGAAATTTTCAGCATCAGATTAAAAGCCAGTTGAATATTTTGAAATTGAGTTAGCTGGTATAGATTGAGATTTAAGTAAGAAAATAAATGTGGTACCTGAAACCAAGATCCTCGGCAGGAAACTGGAGTTGAAGACTCTTTCCTTCTTCAAATATACGCCTTAGTTTAGCAAGCCTAAAAGATCCAATTGGGTTTTTTTCATTCAAAAGAGATTCTGAGACCTGTGCACGACCTATAGTGAAAATTCCATCCAAAACTGCCCTCTGTAGTCCAGAAGGTAAAATGGAACCAATGCCATTGGTGATAACTTGATGTACTGCAAAACCACCCAAAAGCAAAGGGAAAAAAGGGGGGAAAAGCAGGATGATAATACATATATGTTATCAACCAGTAAGGAAGCTACTGTGTCTCAGGAATTTGAAAGAAAGATATTTTTTTTTTTTGATAGGTGGGATTTGAAAGAAAGATTGATAAGCAACCTATCAAAAGAAAAGAGAAATAAGATCAAATCAACAAATAACGTTGGTTTTACCTGAGTTTGCAACAGTTGGATTGAGACCAAGTGTAGCAGGCACTGCCATGGCTGCTCTGAAGTTCTGAATACTAAGCTCAGTATTGAAAATGGCAATCTGACAGCAACAAAATAAAACTCATCAAAGTGTCTAAGTTTTAACAAGAACATAATGGGAACAACAGGGAAAAGTATGAAAGACCAATTTCTGGACAGATAAAAAAATAGAAAGTTATGGATAGGAGGATGCTAAGAACCAGGTGCAACCCAAGTACAAGAAAAGAATAAAAGCAATACCGGTCTACGTTCTGTATCATAAGTGTGAAGAATTGAAGATGGTGCAATACCCTTCACAAGAGAAGCTAATTTCCAGGCAAGATTATGAGCATCTTGAATACCGGTATTCATTCCTGCATAAATCATGTGGAAGTGGAATCTATTAGGTGATATTTTTCTTCATATTGACCAAAATAATTAGAAGCAGACCTTTATCAATCCATACAAATGGATCTCAAAGAGCACACTGAGCACACTGAGCACACCATATTGTGCACCACCCAGGAGGCTTCCTCCTAGCTAAAACCCATCCTAATTCATGATATTGATATTTTCCAATGCAGAGTTATTTGCATGAGTTGTACCCCAATAGTTTCCCACATTTTCTTTGAGGGCCTGTCCATATCCTAAGAAATTGAAGCAGGAGTTGTTAATTCCAACTGATTCCTAAGAAACTACAGAAAATAATGGGGTTTGGATATAACACTTCCAAGGATTCAAAAATTCCAAGATACTCCGAATTGTCATCACATACAAGATATCCAACTCTTGCATGGAAAATATTCAATCTATATAAATTTTTGTTTGTTCCAAAAGTGTCTGTTAAATATAATGTATGTATAGTATACTATCTTTCCTTGTTAATATAGGTCACATGTATGGTAGTTAGGACTCCTAGCCTTGTATATATATATCTCTCAATTGTAAGTAGAGATTACAATGAATGAATAAGGTTTTTCTCCTCTCTCTCTCTCTCTCAACATGGTATCAGAGCCAAAGGAGAAAACCTAATTTTTTTTTCGGTTTAGTCGTGTACTCAATTCCGACGAACCGTCCCGTGACTGTGTTTTCACTCCGGTCCCCTCACTCTCTTTCCGAACCACCCCGGACAACCTCATCGCCGTCGGATCTCCATCACGCCGGCAACCTTTTCCGGCGACATTTTCCGGCGACCTTTTTTCCGGGAAAAGACCACATATTCCGAACCGCCGGAGGCTGATCTACACGCCAGTGGAAACCCCACCGGCAACCGGAATCTCACGCGCCCCCACGCGCCGCCCTTCTCCTCCAGCCTGTCACCCACGCGCCGGCGCGTGACGGCGCGTGGCCCACTTTCCGGCCACTTCCGACACCTCTCCAGGCTCGTCCGGCGCCGTCTTGGCCTTCTAGCCCTCCGGCAGTCCTCCCCGAGCCCTGCATCTCCATTTTTTCCCTGGTTTTGGCCTTCTTGCCATTCCGGCCACCTCCGACAGGGCTCCCCCTCCATCCCCGAGGCTTGGGTGCTGCTTCTCTTCCTCTCCAGGCACGTCACGACCTTTTTTCTCCATTGATTGCACCTCTCACAGCCGTGGTTTCACTGTTTTTCTCTCTCCGCCGAAATCTGAACCCATCTTAGGGCTCTCTTCGATCCAAATACGTGAATATGACCACCAAAAATCAGATCTTTACGTCTGTTCTCTCTGGATCTCCTCTGATTACCTCAGAGAAATTGGTTGGCAGTGAGAATTATCTCTCCTGGTCTGCCTCTGTTGAACTTTGGTTTATGGGTCAAGGATATGAGGATCATTTGGTTACCCAGGAGGCAGATATCCCTGAGGTTGACCGCGTACAGTGGAGGAAGATAGATGCACAGTTGTGTAGTGTATTATGGCAATCGGTTGATCCCCGGATTCTTCTTCATCTTCAGGCCTATAAAACTTGTTTTAAATTTTGGACTCAGGCCAAAGGATTATACACGAATGATATCCAGCGTCTTTATAAGGTGGCTTCTGCTATTGTCCATCTCAGCCAACAGGACTTGGATCTATCTACTTATATTGGTCAGATTGCCTCTCTTAAGGAGCAGTTCTTGACTGTGATGCCTCTTACTCCTGATGTTGGGGCTCAACAAACACAGCTTGACAAGTTCTTCATGGTCCTTACTCTTATTGGCCTCCGTCCGGATCTTGAGCCTATTCGTGATCAGATTCTTGGTAGTTCATCAGTTCCGTCCTTGGATGATGTGTTTGCTCGCCTCCTCCGTATCTCGTCCACTCAGACTTTGCCATCTGATAGCGCTTCAGATTCTTCTATGTTAGTTTCTCAAACTACCTCTCGAGGAGGACGCAGTGGTACCCGAGGTAGAGGCCAACGTCCTCATTGCACCTATTGCAATAAACTTGGCCACACTCGCGATCGTTGCTATCAGTTACATGGAAGACCTCCTCGCACTGCCCATATGGCCCAGTCCTCTGATTCTCCGCTGTCTCAGCCTCCGAGCTCCTCCGCATCTCAGACATCTCAGGCTTCTATTGCCTCTGTTGCCCAGCCTGGTAATGCCTCTGCCTGCCTTACCCACACATCTTCTCTTGGACCCTGGATTCTAGATTCTGGAGCATCTGATCACCTATCTGGTAATAAGGATCTTTTCTCCTCTATTACTACTACCTCTGATTTACCTACTGTTATCTTAGCTAATGGTTCTCAAACTGTGGCTAAAGGTATTGGTTTGGCCCTTCCTCTGCCTTCTCTACCTCTCACTTCTGTCCTTTATACTCCTGAATGTCCTTTTAATCTTATTTCCATCAGCAAAATCACTCGTACTCTTAATTGCTCTATTACCTTTTCTGATAAATTTGTGACCTTGCAGGACCGGAGTACGGGGAAGACGATTGGCATAGGACGTGAGTCTCAAGGCCTCTATCACCTCACCTCAGATTCATCTCCTGCAGTTTGCATTTCCACTGATGCTCCTCTCCTCATTCACAATCGTCTGGGCCACCCTAGTCTCTCCAAGTTCCAGAAGATGGTTCCTCGTTTTTCAACTTTGTCGTCGCTTCCGTGTGAGTCATGTCAGCTTGGGAAACATACTCGTGTCTCGTTCCCAAAGCGTTTGAATAATCGGGCAAAGTCTCCTTTTGAGCTTGTCCACACTGATGTTTGGGGTCCTTGTCGGACTGCGTCTACTTTAGGATTTCAGTATTTTGTCACTTTCATTGATGACTATTCTCGATGTACTTGGTTATTTTTAATGAAGAATCGAGCTGAGTTATTCTCTATTTTCCAGAAATTTTATACTGAAATCCAAACCCAGTTCAATATTTCTATTCGTGTGTTACGCAGTGACAATGCCAGGGAATATTTTTCAGCCCAATTTACTTCGTTTATGTCTCATCATGGGATTCTTCATCAGTCTTCTTGTGCTCATACTCCTCAACAAAATGGGGTAGCTGAACGCAAGAATCGACATCTTGTTGAGACAGCTCGTACTCTCCTCCTCCATAGTCATGTTCCTTTTCGCTTTTGGGGGGACGCTGTTCTTACCGCTTGTTATTTGATTAATCGTATGCCCTCCTCTGTCTTACACGATCAGATTCCTCACTCCCTTCTTTTCCCTGACCAACCACTTTATTTCCTTCCTCCTCGTGTCTTTGGTTGTACTTGCTTTGTTCATATTCTCACTCCTGGACAGGACAAGCTTTCCGCCAAAGCCATGAAGTGCCTCTTCTTGGGATATTCCAGACTTCAGAAGGGTTATCGTTGTTATTCCCTTGAGACTCATCGGTACTTTATCTCCGCTGATGTCACCTTCTTTGAGGACTCACCATTCTTTTCCACCAATTCTGAGTCTCTTCCTGTTTCTGAAGTCTTGCCCATTCCCATTGTCTCCCCACCTGATGTTATGCCCCCTCGACCACTTCAGGTTTATCATCGTCGCCCTCGTGTCGTTGCTCCTCTCCCTTTTCCTGAGGCACCTGCTGACTCACTTCCTATCCCTTCGGCTTCACCTGCCCCGGCTCTGCCTTCTCCTAATGACTTACCTATTGCTGTTCGGAAAGGTACTCGCTCTACTCGTAATCCTCATCCTATTTACAATTTTTTGAGTTATCATCGATTATCTTCACCCTATTCTGCTTTTGTTTCTGCTATATCCTCTGTTTCTCTTCCAAAGAGCACCCATGAAGCTCTTTCCCATCCAGGCTGGCGACAGGCAATGGTGGATGAAATGGCTGCTCTGCACTCTAATGGCACTTGGGATCTTGTTGTTTTACCCTCTGGTAAATCTACAGTTGGTTGTCGTTGGGTCTATGCAGTTAAGGTTGGTCCTGATGGTCAGGTTGATCGCCTTAAGGCCCGTTTAGTTGCTAAAGGCTATACTCAAGTTTATGGTTCTGATTATGGTGACACATTCTCTCCTGTTGCCAAGATTGCTTCTGTCCGCTTGCTTCTCTCCATGGCTGCTATGTGTTCTTGGCCTCTTTATCAGTTGGATATTAAAAATGCCTTCCTTCATGGTGATCTTGCCGAGGAAGTTTATATGGAGCAACCTCCTGGTTTTGTTGCTCAGGGGGAGTCTGGTTTAGTGTGCAGGTTACGCCGTTCTCTATATGGCTTGAAACAATCTCCTCGAGCATGGTTTAGCCGTTTTAGTTCTGTTGTTCAAGAGTTTGGCATGCTTCGCAGTACAGCAGACCATTCAGTTTTTTATCATCATAACTCCTTGGGGCAGTGTATTTATCTGGTTGTTTATGTGGACGACATCGTCATTACAGGCAGTGATCAGGATGGTATTCAAAAACTAAAGCAACATCTTTTTACCCACTTTCAGACCAAAGACTTGGGGAAACTCAAGTATTTCTTGGGAATTGAGATAGCTCAATCTAGTTCTGGTGTGGTCCTTTCCCAAAGGAAGTATGCTTTAGACATCCTGGAAGAAACCGGTATGTTAGACTGCAAACCGGTAGACACACCTATGGATCCGAATGTCAAACTTGTACCAGGACAGGGGGAGCCTTTAGGAGACCCCGGGAGATATCGACGGCTCGTAGGTAAATTGAACTATCTCACCATTACTCGTCCAGACATTTCTTTTCCTGTGAGTGTTGTTAGTCAATTCCTACAGTCACCATGTGATAGCCATTGGGATGCCGTAATCCGTATCCTTCGATATATCAAAAGTACACCAGGCCAAGGTGTATTGTACGAGAACAGAGGTCATACTCAAGTTGTTGGTTACACAGATGCAGATTGGGCTGGCTCACCCACAGATAGACGTTCCACTTCAGGGTACTGTGTTTTTATTGGAGGTAATCTAATATCTTGGAAGAGTAAGAAACAAGATGTAGTGGCCAGATCTAGCGCTGAAGCCGAGTATCGAGCTATGGCTTTGGCAACATGTGAACTCATATGGTTGAGACATCTTCTTCAGGAGTTGAGATTTGGAAAGGATGAACAGATGAAACTCATCTGTGATAACCAGGCCGCATTACATATTGCATCCAATCCAGTCTTTCATGAAAGGACCAAGCATATTGAAGTTGACTGTCATTTCATTAGAGAGAAGATCGCATCAGGATGTGTTGCTACAAGTTTTGTCAATTCAAATGATCAACTAGCAGACATCTTCACTAAATCTCTCAGAGGTCCTAGGATTAAATATATTTGTAACAAGCTTGGTGCATATGACGTATATGCTCCAGCTTGAGGGGGAGTGTTAAATATAATGTATGTATAGTATACTATCTTTCCTTGTTAATATAGGTCACATGTATGGTAGTTAGGACTCCTAGCCTTGTATATATATATCTCTCAATTGTAAGTAGAGATTACAATGAATGAATAAGGTTTTTCTCCTCTCTCTCTCTCTCTCAACAGTGTCCTTTTTAGTTCTTAGACTAATTATACACTTATCACCTCTCTTGTCATTTTATTCTTTGGATTCTTTGACTAAATCCAAATAATATATATATATATACACTCTCAATATGTTAAATACTGAACATGCATTTATAGTTGTATACCTATGTTTACATTTTGGGGATTTGTTCTGTTCAATACTCCAGTCCCATTTTTGAATGAAACACTCATGTCCATCAATCTTAAAGGAAATCACCTATATTTCTTTTTCTTTTAGTTATTTGGTGTGAGATCACCTCAAATGTTACTAACTCTTCCCAACTAGATTTTCATCTGGAGAAGGAAACATTTTATGAGAAAAAGCTGCTAGCTTTTCCTCCTTTTCTTGTGTGACTATATAAATTATCTGTTGCCTGTAAATTGCAACAAGCAACAGGGCATGAGATAAATTTTTACCATAAATACACAAGCAGAATTTTCACTTTGTGTGTCTGAGAGAGGTACTCACCAAAACCACCAGCTGGAGGGAAACGATGAGCAGCATCACCAGCAAGTAGTATTCGGTTGTCACAGGATACAAACTTCTCAGCAACTTCAGCATGCATCACCCATGGCTTTATATCGATTACATCTATGTCTACAAGCTCTTGGCCAACCAATTTGAAGATTAACTTCTCACATACCTACAAAGAATTAAATCCTTCAAAGGAACCATTACTTACAATGGAGAATATATCCTTATTTATATTACTTTTAGCTACACCTCCTAAATGTCTGGCATGTCTATCACTAATAGGGCAACAAATAGTGTAATACTGTGATTGGCTCCTGCTTATCCTCTCCACCTGACTCTGGTGCTTATCCTATATGCTATAACCACATAAGGGAATATGCTAAAGAATAGAATAAGATTTTATCCATCCAGAAAAACTATCTTCAAGCAAAGAAAATTACCTCAGGGCTGAAGTCATGAAGGCTTTGCTGAGGTGGATAGAATGGTGTCTACTAGATGACAAGTAAAAATCATATTGTAAGGTACATATTAAATCAATGTTAAATCAATACAATAAGATTCTGAACATTTCAAAACCTGCACTACCTGCAATACAAATTCCCCTTGCTTGAGATCATGAGCAACCAGAACCCCTATTGCCTCAGTATTGAAAATAAAGAATAGCATCCCAGGTCTCTCATTGAGTAGGTATTGTCCAAGCTCCTTGCTCAAAAAATGAATGCTGACTAGCTTTTGCAAGTCTTCTTCACCTTTCATGGTTATTCCTGCAAGTTTTCTCACTGTACTTCCTGCACCATCTGCACCAACAAGGATACTACACTGTATATTTCTCTTCATACACTTCCCCTCCTTGAGAAAAGATGCAGTTACATTAATCCAGTCATCAGTGGCATCCATAGATACACACTCATGCCCCATCAATATCTGCTTTTCCCTGACATGCCCATGATTAAGGCCTTCCCACCCTTCCCAATTATGGACACGGAAACTGAGATTTTCCAGCTGCTTAAGAAGTAATGCGGTAAGTTTGTACTGTGAGAAGTGAGCAACGGAGATGGGGCTGACAACTTGCTTAAAATCTGCAATAAGAAAACATTAGAATGAATCATTTGATGTTTATTATTTACATAAATCATAAAAGCCACAGTGCAAGCAAATACACATTTTCTGTAGTCTTGCTTATAGGACTACGGAAAACAGATCAAAGGGCCCCAAGATCTTACTATAATAATATTTATAAGAAAAACAACCCTCCAAATTTATATAACATGAGAAGGAAACCAAGTGACCTAAAATGTACGATCATATGGTTTAAATACAGGAAAGCTGCCTTTCAAGTGGCATCATCCAAGCAGTATAAATTGCACCTTCAGGTTGCATATGGTCTACTGACCCAAGAACAGAGCCATAGAGTGATGTGCAGTATATGAACTTCCTCCACAAATCCACTGGAGGTTGAGACTTTTGGATCTCATCTGCCAAGCCATCCAATTTTCTGAACACCTGAAAGAGAACACTAGATCAAAAGAGAACTAAACATTTTAATAAGTTTGCATTCTTCTGAATAGTTTAATTCCTTCTTCCAGATAACGAAATCTACCTCCATAGATCGATTGTTGATGAAGTGCGCCTGTGGATGTTTAGAAAAAGTTTTGCTTTTCTCCAAAACTGCGCATTTGACCCCTACAAGAGGTCATCAAGCACTCAATTCGATTCCTAAGATAACTTTTTTTTTTTTTTTTGCAAATTGTAAATATGAAAAAGGAAAAGGATAAATGCATCATAAATTGCAGCAGTGAGGAACTGAATACCGCATTCTTGCGGACAATTTGCAACAACATGAAGTGCAAAAACAAGCAAGGGAAACAAAGCTTTGCAGAGAAAATTATAATTGGACACACCCTTACTTCCCATCACCCGAGAATGTAACTTCCTTTCTAGATGAACTCATGTTGCTAACTCCAAATAATAGGTCCAAGGCATCATCTTTTTAGTTTTTCAGTATCATAGAGTTTCTCAAAATACCAATTTTGACTACCTAAGCTACCAAGTTATTAACATTTCCACTTGTTTGTTCCATCGTGACATCCAAACCCTAGGAATGTGGGAATAGGAATGGAAATGTGATGGGAATGAAGGTGACTCATAATACAATATAGAAGACAGGAATCAAAATCCTAGAGGGAGTGGGATTTGATTTCCATAACAATGAATTTTTTATTCCTTTTCCCATTCTCAATTCCAGCTTTCCAAACACGGCTTAATTTATATGTTATTCAAGAGAGCTTCACAACGGAAGAACAACTAGGATTTCCAACTGCAAATGTAAAACAAAAATCTCGAATTTCTTGCATAACAAATAGGTATAACAAACTGCAATTAGATCGATACGATATGATGTTTCATCAAATCACCAGAATAGCTAACATTTTCCTCTGTCACCGAGAAAAAGATGAAAACAAGGAAACTAGTCACAAGTTTTGATTTTCTATAAAACCAAACAGATAATTAGGGTTTGGTGAATACCAAGTTTGGTGAGAAGGATAGAGAGAGCGAGACCGACGGGTCCGGCGCCGACGATCAGAACCGGGAAGACACCGTTTCTGGAAACCTCTGAAAAACCTCTCTTTTGAGTGTATTGATACGGCATCGTTCTGAACATCCTGACAAACCCTAAAACCTCCATTGCTCAGAAATGGAACTCTCTGCTGACACGAAGGTGAGTAGCCATGGAGGTAGAGGTAGGCATATTTGGGTGGGCTGTGATCGGGCTGACGGTTCGCCCATGCCCAAGACCAAGCCCAACTAGTGTTACTTTGAGCTAAACTAACACTGACTTTTAGAAGCCAATCAAGTAACCCAAGTTCACCTCAGCTCAATTCAAAGGTCCATTTTGGGAGTTCCTCTTAAAGATTTTATTGGGTGTTTTCTTTTTCTTTTTTTTTTTGAGAAAATAAAAAAATGAATAAATTCACAACTTATTTCATGTGCCTTTTTATGGCTTTCACTTCTGCTCAAACAAATACAAAAAATTAGTATCATGACATGAAAGCCCGATTATGTTGGAAATAATTGATCAAGGTACCTGCTCATTTATGAAAATAATCCAAAAAACTTAAAAATCACTTAATAACTTAATTTAAGTTATTAAATAAATTAAATATATTTGATAAAATAATTTAATGATATGACATAAAATCAATAATAACTTTAAGTAATAAATAAAAATAACTAATTTATTATTAAGTCTGTATTTTTGTTTTACTTTTTTTTTCATTTATCGTAATTACTTTCAAAATTTCTTTTATTACTCTGTGATATCTCTTATTATTTGATCTATAACTTATGAAAATAAATATGTCAATTTGATAATTTAGAATAAATTTTCAGTTAATTTTATTAAATAATTTTAATATTTTAAGTAAAAATTAAATAATAAATTTTAAGTGAAAAATTTAAATATAATTTAACTTAAAAATCAATTAAAATAATAAAATAATAAATATTAAATTTTATTGGTATTCTAAATTTTTTTTTTTAAAAGAATCATTGATAGATTAATAATGAACACGTGCACTGTTACATTATTTTCAACACATGGGAGTGCTACGTTATCATCAAATAATAATAATTATTATTATTAATAAGTCAATATGGGAGAAGGCTGAAAAGTCCTGAAAACCCTCATCGCCTCCATGGACAGATATTCCTAAACACTGATTTCCACAAAAGGAGTTCATTATTTCCTTTAGAATTTTTAGCCATCATCATCTGAGAGTCTGAGACTGAGACTGAGGAGTTTAAGACCAAAATAATATATTTATAAAAAAAAATGATAAGAATAGTATCCATTTGAAAATATTTGTCAAAGTAGTCTTCTTTATCCACGTAAGCATCCACATAGATTTTAAGTGTAAAGAACCACCGTTGGTAACTGTGGTTTTAGAACTTACAAAAATTTCCTTAAAACCACAGTTACAAACTGTGGTTTTACAATTTCTCTTAGAACCACAGTTACTAACTGCGGTTTTAAAATAAGTTTCCTTAAAACCACAGTTACAAACTGTGGTTTTACAATTTCCTAACTTTACAATTATTTTTAATTCGTTCCCATTTTAATGGTGTTATAATTTTAATATTATTTTTAAAATATTTTTTTATTAAAACAACCATAAAACCACAGTTATTCAAATTAGTGATGTTATGTTATTCACATGTTTCCTTGATAATTTAAACAAATAAAACTCAAATGCATCCTAAAGTCTAAATGAAATAAATTCTAACTAAATAAATTATTACAACTACTACCTATTTTTCTTTCATATAATTAAAAAATTATACATTTTAACCCAGACATAAGGTCAAATCATACTTAATAATAAATAACCTAAAATCATAATCACTGACATTAATTTTCATATGAAAAGATAAAATTTTAAAATAATATAAACAATTTCTTTAGTTATTTTAAAATTTTAAAATAATATGAATAAATAATTTTCTTTAGTTCATATGTGAAAATATTTGTAAAACAAATAAATATTTTATTTACTATAAATATATAAATTTTTATGGGAATGCATGTAGACCAAATTATTTTCTCAAATTTTCAAGGAAAATATGAAAAAATAAAGATAATATATATATATATATATATATATATATATATATATATATTTTAAAACAGTCGTAACAAAAAAATTTGTGAAAAGCAAAATTCTAAAATCCCATACTTTTTTATACATGAGTCCCCTTAAAAATATTTGTGAAAATTACAACATAATTGTAATTTTGATAAAAAAATATTTTAAAAATAATATTAAAATTACAACACCATTAAAATATATGTAGAATGAAAATAATTGTAAAACCACAGTTACTAACTGTGGTTTTATGGGTATTTTGATAAAAAAAATATTTTAAAAATAATATTAAAATTACAACACCATTAAAATAGATGTGAATTGAAAATAATTGTAAAACCACAGTTACTAACTGTGGTTTTAAGGGAAATTGTAAAACTACAGTTTGTAACTGTGGTTTTAAGGAAACTTCTTTTAAAACCGCAGTTAGTAACTGTGGTTCTAAGAGAAATTATAAAACCACAGTTTGTAACTGTGGTTTTAAGGAAATTTTTATAAGTACTAAAACCACAGTCACCAACGATGGTTCTTTACACTTAAAATCCATGTGGATGCTTACGTGGATAAAGAAGACTACTTTGACAAATATTTTCAAATGGATACTATTCTTATCATTTTTTTTTACAAATATATTATTTTAGTCTTAAACTCGAGACTGAGAGTACCCAAGAACCAGTCAAAAATAAAACAAAGGACAAAATGCATCAGTCAATTAATCCAATTGTACCCCACACCTCCATTTCAATTCCATGATACCCATGTGAAAGTCTCAGAAACCCACATCCCCTTACCTCACTCACTGCCTGTCACCTACATCTCCATCCTCAGCCGTCCACGTACCCCCCCACCCTTAACGGATACTTCCGCTAACCGTTAAAAGGACAACCGTCTTTCAAAATTAATCAATCAAAAACTCTTTTCCCTCGGGAGCATAACTCTTTTCAGTACACTCTTAACATATATATATATTTTTTCCTTTTCTTTTTCTCTCTCTCTCTCTGTTGTCACTGCAACTCTTCCCAAGATTCCAAGTGAGGGTGAGTTGCACCCCACCTGCATTTCTCGGTAATAAAGTCCTCCACCATCTCCCATGTAAAAATTTATGTACTTTTTCACTGCTGTTCAACTCACCATGCAATTTTATTTTATTTAATGCTCAGTGGATCTGAATTTCATCTCTAGCTCTGCACATGCATCTCAAAAATCCATGGTTTTAAGGTTTCTCCTGCCATGCCCATCTGGGGTTGGTGGTTTTTGTTGTTTTGACACTGAACCCACTGTTCATTTGGTGTACTGGGTGTGGAAATTTTCCATGGAAATATAGCATTGCATTGGGCTTTTGGGGTTAATTCCTTTTTAGTGGGTGCATTTTCATATATGGGTTCTTTGCTACAGTGAAGAAGGTTCAAGATATTAAGGGTTTTTTTTGGTTATTATTGATCCTTTTGTCTGATATAGTAAATATATATGGCAAAGAGTATTTAGTTACTTGTAAAAGTAAACCCATATATCTTCTTTACCAATTGGGGTAGTATTTTCTGCTGGGTTCTGTATGCCATGTGCTGAATTTTTGTTTTTCTTGAAGAAGTACTAGAATTTGGGCGAGGGAGTCATCCTGGCCTTTCAGGCTACCTTCAATACATAGAAGTATTTCAAAGTTCTAATTACTAAACCAGAATGAATTAGTGTTTGTGTGGGGATGAAACTAGGGCAGTTTAAAGTGCCTTTTAGAGATCTCAATTAAGGTTGTTGGGCTGGCAGATTTCAAGGGAAGATCTGGGTCATTTCAATCTATTTCGGATACACACTGCAACTTTTATTGGAATTATATTTTGGCTAAGAGTGTGTTGGGAATATATATAGTTGAGTGCACCCACAAGATCTTCCAAGTTCATAGCATTAGATCAGATAGGAAGAGTGGAGATGAGGTCTATAGAGGACAAGGGCTGCTGCAACTATGGACCAACTAAGGATATTTCAAGTAGCAGTGCCATTAGTTTCGAGTTTCCTAAGGGGAATGGAACAAATCGAACCACTCATCATCGAACAGCCTTAGGCAAACCAACCCCATCAAAATGGGACGATGCTCAGAAATGGCTAGTGGGGTTGTCTGGAGGGGGAGAGAAAAATCAGTCCAAAACCAAGCCCAGAAACTCAAATGCGGATGACAGGAGGTTAATAGCTCCAGTCCCACAGAAAGAAAAGGATTATTCAAGCTGTGAGGATGAAGGAGAAGAAGAAGCAAATGGGTGCCCTGGCCCTGCTTCTTCAAATCAGTACCAAGTGGAAACAAAGAAGGTAGACTGTGATGAATCCTTTTGGCAAATCAACAAGGCTTCAGAAGATTCCTCATCAGCTGTTAGATCCATATGCGTGAGGGATATGGGGACTGAGATGACCCCCATTTCTAGCCAAGAGCCCTCAAGAACAGCTACTCCCATTAGAGCAACTACCCCTGTGGCTAGAAGCCCCATATCTTCTGGGTCCTCTACTCCAGGGAGGTGTTATCAGACTGGTTTGAGTTCAACAGAGAGCAGAGGCGAGGCAGCCCCTGTTGGTAGGGGGCATGGTAGGTTTAGCTCGGATGGGGAAGAATCCAATGCTTGCAAGATGCCGGAGAACAAGAATTCAGAACATGCTAGAAAGCCTAATCCTCTGGACACCCGAGCAACGGCCTGGGACGAGGCGGAACGAGCCAAGTATCTTGCAAGGTGATTCACTTGTACTCCTTTTCTCTACCAGTTTCTCTGCTCATCTTCTAATAACATTTACATTAGGTCACCATGAATCTTAGATATATTACCATATGTTCATGTGTTGTGTCGATCTATAGGTATAAGCGTGAAGAAGTGAAGATACAAGCCTGGGAAAATCATGAGAAAAGGAAAGCTGAGATGGAAATGAAAAGAATGGAGGTACTTCTTGATCTGATATGCATCTATTTTCATCCAATTGATTAATGTCATGGAGAATTGTTTCCTGCTCTGCTCCACTCAATATTGGGAAAAGTTGATCCTTGAAATGGTACTGGAAAGCCCTCTATCCCTTGTAATTGGATTCTTAGTAGAATGTGGCATACACTCCCCTCATATGAATTTACAGAAAATATGCATCAGGCATTGTGTATGGTGTCTTTGAATCAATGGAGGAATAATGGCACCTAAAAGGACTAGAAGTTACCATACACTCGGCTCATAGATTGTTAGGGCTACCATTTACTTCTCAAATCAATTTCAGGTGACTATCAAAATGATCATGTAAAAAACAGAGAACAAAATAGGTCACAGGCTTAAGATTCATCTGATTGACGATAATCTTCATTCAATTTTTCACTTTTTTGACTACTTCATGATATGTGTTCTTCTCTTAGGTGAAGGCTGATAAATTGAAAGCTTGGGCGCAAGAGAAATTGGCAAACAAAATTGCTGCAACCAGGAGAATAGCTGAAGAGAAGCGTGCAAGTGCCGAAGCCAAACTGAATGAGAAAGCTGCAAGGACTTCTGAAAGGGCAGATTACATAAGGAGGACTGGTCGTTTGCCCTCTTCTTTCTACTTCAAGTTGCCTTCCCTCTGCTGGTAGCTAGTCTCTCTGCAATGTATTTACATGTAATATTTATCAGTGATTTTTTTTTTTTTTTGTGCCATGTTTCTTTTACAATATCAACTTTTGAATCCACTGCAAGTTATTTGATTATGTCAACTGCCAAAAAAAATTGCATTTACAGGGTTTTTATGCCTTGAATAAATTGCAGAATCCCTTTTTGAGTAAGCTTGATTTCTTACTGATACTGACAACTATTGACCATAAAACTTGGAATCCAGAAGATAAAACTTATGGTTCTTGGTTTTTTCTACAAATCCCAGAAGCAATCTTGTATGAAGTGCTGGTAACATGAAGCAGAGAAGTCTTTTATCTTTTCACAATAAGGAGATTGGTCTCTGTATCTTTTCCTGATGTGATGCTATCTATTGAACTGCTGGTAACTGACAGAGAGATGGATGGCTGGACATGCACCAAGCCCCAGGTCCACCTTAGGCTAATTTAAGGCATCTGATATGGCAAGGGATCAATCAGGCATTTGGCCCACAGGGGGTTGCAAAATCTTGAATTAAGTCTCACTAGTGGGCTTCCATAAGCTGCATTTTTCTCCTTCCGGATCAGATTTCTGGGGAATCCTCTTCCAAAAACAGTTTGAGAGCTTGATTTAGGGTATGTTTTAAGCATTTGGCCCACAAAGGGTTGCAAACTCTTGAATTAAGCCTCACAGGTGGGCTTCCATAAGCTGCATTTTGCTCCTTCTGGATCAGATTTCTGGGGAGTCCTCTTCAAAACAGTTGGAGAGCTTGATTTGCAGCATATTAGCTCTTCTTTACTGCCACAATCAACACTGCTGAATGTGTTATCCTAGAAGCAATCACACTGCCCAGACATGCCATAATTCATAGTTCATTGTCACATCCTGCTTAAAATAATTCCTCTCTTGATCTTTATATAAGTGTAGGAAGCTTAAGTGCATTGCTCCAGCAGGCTTTTGCCCAGGAAAATTCCCCACTGTTGTCTCCTGTAGGAGTCTGGGCTCTGTCTCAGTCCCAGTGTGACTGATCATCCTTTTGGATCAGCTACTGATGATCGTCTTGGTAAGCTATTGCCTCACCAACTAGCCAATCAGACGCGAGCTCCTCCTCGGGCAGATTCCTCCTTTTCCTCCTCAGCCTATGGGGTATTAGCAGCCGTTTCCTACTGTTGTTCCCCTCCCAAGGGCAGGTTCTTATGCAACATTTGAGGTAAGGAAACACCGAAGTGTGGGACGTCATACCCTCTAAGATACGCAGTATAGAGTTGCCCAAACTTACTAAAAGTCCAATTTTGTTAAGGTTCCCTTGTCAGTCGAGGGCAGAAATCCACCATTTAGTATATAGTCGTCAATATACCCCTAATGACCTACCATAATTTTCCAAGTCCTCTACAATTCTGCAGACTATGCTGCTGCTGCTATTGATACTGCAGATTTACTCTCTGCCCAACCCGGCTTCAAACCCGCATTGAGAATGGGATTACTTGCTAAACTATCATGAAAACAACATCATTAAGCTCAAACAAGCTCTCCCTTCAACCAGTTTTTCTTGAAATAATTTTTCAGGGATGTCAAACATTGTGCTTTAGGTGCTGCAGTGAGGTCTCAAAAGCTTGTTTATCCCATTCCATACATAGGCATATATGGTTTTGTAACATGGAGAGCAACTCTCATTTTTCAAATAAACCTTCAATTATCAGGTCGGAGAAAGTTATGTCAAATGACAAATGGGATAAGATAGACTCTTATTAACTTCATAGATGTGTTTTCAAGCTGTGAAGGTTTTGAATTTTATTAAAAAATTATCAAAAAAATTCAAAAGAATTTTAAAAATAGAAAGGAATTTCAATAGAGTTTTTTAATAATTTTATTTATTTATTTTTATTATTTATTTTTACTACAAAGCTTTTAAAAAGATTTAATAAATTCATCAATAAAATTTTAGAAACGTTCAAATGTAATATAAATCACTTGATAGTTGATAGCGATAACATCTTTATTTAAGAGTTGTCCATAATATAATAATATAAATATTCCATCAATTATTAAATGGTTAGAGACTTTTGGGGAAATCTATAATATAAATATTCGACCAATTATTAAATGGTTAGAGACTTTTGGGGGAATCATAGGTCTCTTCAAACAAAATATAAATGATACTGAAAGTAACAATTATTGCTTATAATTCAAAGTATTCTATTAAGTCACATATCCTCCTATATTTTATTAAAATTACACACAAACTCCATGTGAATTGTTACATAAAATTAAAGTTTTAAACAATTAAATAGCATATTATTTAAATAATTATGTAATTAGTTTTAAATAGTAATTACTTAATTAAATTTACAAATTTAAACATAAAAAAAATCTCAAAATCAAACTAAAAACAACCCACTACTAAAAAAATATTTTTAAAAATAGCAAATATAAGATTACAAAAAAAAAATAAAAAGAAAAATAAACAAATATATTATAAAATCTATTTAATAAAAAATTATAATTTTTTTTTTAAATGAACTCTATTTAATCCCAATTTCTCTCACACAAAGTAGTTTTCTTAAAGGATGGCTAATTACATGATGGGCTTGCCTATGAGCTATGTTATTATTTAGAAACATTATGAGAGGATTAAATGATGTTTTGAGAAAACACCAAGGAGGGTGGTTGTGTTCACCTAGTTTTTACCAAGTTATTAATGCATTGAAATATGATTTCATACGACATTAATCACATATGAGCTGCATTACAATTTATGCCACAAATTTATAAGTTTATGTAAGAAAACTTCTTATGTTGTCTTTAATATGTGATTTATAGGTATTTTTATTCCTAATGTATCCTTGATATAAGGCGTCTGCCTAATTAAAAGTTAAAGTTTGAGACTACTAAAAATACTTGTCGACATTACTATGAATTGCCACTAAAAATTGGGTTCGAGTCAAGAGATTCGAAATATAGGATGATATATAATGAGCTTATTTCGACTAAATTGAGAATGTGAATTTGGGTATATACACATCCATTTGATACATCTTACTATTAGTAGGCTTCACATGGTAAATTTCCTTAATCAAATAATGATTGTATTTGAAAATCTTATAATGGTTCAACTTTTTCAAAAAATAATATAACAAAACAAATCGATTCAACTTTTTCAAATAATAATATAACACAACAAATAGACTAATCTAGAATCCTATTGCCTCCCAAATTTTAATGAAATTTTTTATTTTTAAATATCAACTCTTCTAATTGCAAACTCTCTATTAAGACTATTATATCACTTTCTTACCTTTTTCTAACCCTACCTCATTTTTCTCTACTTTCTTCTTAAACTCAAATATCTTGTCCAAACACATATTTGACCTCTTTCATTAATAAAATCCTACATCAAATACTCCTAATGGTAAGAAGAGAAGGAAGCAAAAGACAACATATCACATCTTTGACTTAAAAATGAAGGATATTATGGTCACTTGATATTATCAAGCTCCAAGACCCAACATGTAATTGACATAATATAGACTGAACCATAACTAGTCATTTAAATTGATGAGTGTGAAAGTATCGAAATATAAGCGAAGAATATTAGAATAATTCCTAAATCTAAAAGTAACTAGTTTAAATCTTTTGTTGGTGTTCTACATTTAATAGAAATAAAGTTAATTGATTGGTCATGAAAGACCGACGACAAACTGCTCAATCCTTTAGCGTAACCTAGGACATTCCTTGTCGACATTAAAAATACTTGAAAAAAATTAACATATGTCATTCATTTTATTTGATTTTCTAAACATTTGCTTTAAAAATCTAGGTGATATACTCATGGATAATCTAGGATGGTTTGAGAGCCTTAATTTGATAGTTAGAATTATGGGCTTGCTATACATGTTTAGCTCTTTTTAGTTGACTTGAGGATAAGAGCTAGGTGCATCAATATTTAAAAGATATGACAAGATAAGATGACATATGTGGAGCACATTTTGATAAAATTAAGCGGTAAGTGCAAAGCTCGTCAACATCTATAAGACACGAGTAAGCATCTTGGAATCAGACATGAGAAAGTTGGTTCAACTTTCTTTTGATAACAACGTGACAATACAATGATCAATTTAAGATTATGAGATTTCTTATTGCACTCTCGTAAATTTAATGAGTTTCTCTAAACATTAAGGTTTTTTTTTTTAATAATTTGGAGGTATCCGTATTTTTCGACAAAGAGTGGAGTTCAAAAGATTCGACATATATTTGATGTAATTCATTATGAATTCGACCTTAAATTTAAGGTAAGAGTTATGTACACGACATCCATGAAACACATTTTAATATCAACATATATTTTGCATTCAATTTTCTTTATTCAACTTTTGTCCATAATAATTACAATAATTGATTTAGAATTATGGATTACTTAAGTTTTGAGATTCTTCATTAAATATAGAATCTTTTGTACTTATATTTCAAGTATTTGTAGATGACCATAGTTGCTTCTTTGAGGAATAAGTAAGAACTATGATGTACATCCAAATTATGGGAAATTAAGGAAAAAAAAATTATTTACTCGTCATTGAAAAAGAAATAAACAAAAAGGAAAATCTTAAAATGGAAAGGATACGAAAAGGGTCTGAATGATATTTTGGGAAAGAGTTTTAATAATATTTTAATGGATACATACAGGGGGTCAACGAAACCCCGGGGGGGCTAACGATATTTGACCAAAACTTTCAAAGAAACAAAATATCAGTTCTGGACCCGTGATTTCGCGTAACACAAATCCACATCTAAAGCACTCTGAGCGCTCTCGCGTCGTGGCTCTCTCTCTCTAGAAGCAGCCTCGCCGCCCTTTCTCTCTCCTCTCTCATCGCTTTGCCGCCACGTTTTTCGATTCGCCGATCAATCAACTCGTCGACTTCATCATCGAGAGGGCGAGAAAGTGAGAAAGTTCTTTAATTTTCTGCTGTTTCTATTTTCGTCTCCGTTTCGAATCTAGGGTTTCATTCTCGATCTCAGATTGCCTCTGCGGAAACCGAAGATCGAGGTATGATTTTCTAGTATTCGTCGGTTTTGAGTTTTGTGGTCTATTCAGATCTGTGATTGTTTGGATTTTAAGGTTTCGTGTTGGTTCCTTTGAATTTGGGGAAATTGTTGTGTTGGTTTTGTGATTTCTAGGGTTAGGGTTTTGAAGGGAGGGGATTTTTCGGGGGGGACTTTGATTGGGGGATTAGGGTTTTCTCTGGTGTTTTGCATTAATGGCGGCAGGAAGGCACGGGGGTTATCGTGATAATGAATTTAAGGAGCGGGAGTCTGATTTAGATGTGTCAAGGCGGAATTTTGCTTATTCTAAGGACGAGTATGATCGGAGTAGGAACGGTAACCGTGAGGGTCGGATTAGGGATTC
The DNA here is from genome assembly GCF_030704535.1 of Vitis vinifera. Classification (NCBI taxonomy): domain Eukaryota; kingdom Viridiplantae; phylum Streptophyta; class Magnoliopsida; order Vitales; family Vitaceae; genus Vitis; species Vitis vinifera. The sequence goes on along the minus strand of NC_081805.1, from coordinate 24,350,158 downwards.
GAGAGAGAGGAATAGGGTTAGACAGAAGGATATTAAGGAGAGGGAATCAATAAATGGTGGATACCGGTCTTCTTCTAGTAGAAGTGATTCTGGAAGTAGTGGTGGTGGTGGTGGTGTGCCTAGACGATGTGTTTTTTCGGTTAGGACTGCTGACCGTGAGCCTGGTGAGTTGTCAAGTGAGAGTGGATCGGATGATGGCATCGAGTCGGAGTCGCAGGCTAATAATGAGTTTTCAAAGGTGGAGAATGGGATTCGGTCGCCTTTGGATAGGAAGAGGAAGTTTTCACCTATTGTGTGGGATAGAGAAGATAAAGAATCGAATAATTCTTCCAAAAGTAGAATTGCCTCAACAGCAACTGCCCTTCCTCCTCCCCCTCCACTGCCTAAGACATACCGCCAGTCACCAAAACTTATTCAAGATGAGGGTATGCGGGTTTCTCCGGCCAAAAATAGCAAGATTCAGCGTTCACAACTGCCACCATCACCAAGCCTCCCTCCGGTGGCACCTTTGTCAGTTACCCTTGATGTGTCTAGTTCTCCCATTGAGTTGAACACTTCTTCACCTCAAGAGCAGCGGTGGAGTAATGAAAAAGAAGCAGACCAAATTGAAGATGAAGATTATGTTCCCACTCGGAACATATCATCATCACGATGGGCAGATGAAGCCAATTCCCCAGTTGATGAGGGTGAAATTTTGGATGATGAGGAAATTCCTAAGAGGAGGAAGAAAATGTTTCTTTCTGAGGGCTTGGAGCCCAGGGTACTCAAGAAATCTGTGAGTCCTGAGCTTGGGGAGCTTAAGAGGGAAGGTTCTGAAGGAGCAAGGGCAAAGTCAACTGACTCTGATGAAAGAGGCAACCGTGGTAGGTCAGGTACTAGGGAAGATTACCCAGATAATAACTCAGACAGGAATGACTATATGGAAATTGAGGACTATCATAACAATGATGCTAGTGCGAGGCAGTCAGATACAGATTCTGAGCATGAAAATGTTTCTCGGGAGACTCCAGAACCTGCACTCCCACCACAAAGAAGTGTAAATATGCTTCAAGGATGTAGAAGTGTTGACGAGTTTGAGAGATTAAATAAGATAGATGAAGGCACTTATGGTGTTGTGTACAGAGCTAAAGATAAGAAGACGGGAGAAATCGTAGCCTTGAAGAAGGTGAAGATGGAGAAAGAAAGAGAAGGTTTTCCTTTGACTTCACTGAGGGAAATAAACATACTTCTTTCCTTTCATCACCCTTCAATTGTTGATGTTAAAGAAGTCGTGGTAGGGAGCAATCTTGACAGTATATTTATGGTTATGGAATACATGGAGCATGATCTTAAGGGGCTGATGGAGACAATGAAGCAGCCATTTAGTCAGAGTGAAGTTAAATGCTTAATGCTCCAGTTATTGGAGGGGATTAAGTATCTCCATGATAACTGGGTTCTTCATCGGGATTTGAAGACATCAAATCTACTTTTGAATAATAGGGGTGAGTTGAAGATTTGTGATTTTGGATTGGCTCGGCAATACGGGAGCCCTTTGAAACCATATACTCATTTGGTGGTTACTCTATGGTACAGGTGAGCTGGACTTGCACTTGATCTCTTTTCCTAGGCATATGGGTGTACACTTTCTTCTCTCATTTAAGTAAAATTAATGCTTGAGATCTGTTCTTCATGCATTCCTTAGCTTTATACTTCATGTTCTTTTAAAATTGCATTCATTTTTTCCGTAGGCAAAGAAGAAAACAGAGCCTATTTGGAAGGTGCTTTATTTTCATAATGTTTGTGTCTATTCACTCATGCACCTGTGTTCAGGTGCAAACATGTGCCACCATTTGCATAGCAGATGCTGCCTTTGTTATAATACTGATCCCTATGTTTTACTGATCATTAAATTTGACAATAGACCATTTATCAGATCATCTCAGCAAAATTTTCTTAGGCCCTTTGTCCCTGGTATTAGTTGTCATGTTTGAATTTTAAGTGTTGTGATGATGTCTATGGGAAGAAATACAACGTGCTTAATGTACTTCTATTTAATTTACAGGGCGCCAGAACTTTTGTTGGGAGCAAAGCAATACTCAACAGCAATTGACATGTGGTCGTTAGGTTGCATAATGGCTGAACTGTTATCAAAGGAACCACTGTTCAATGGGAAAACTGAACTTGATCAGATTGACAAGGTAACTTAACTAGTTAGCTTCTGCTTGTGATACATTACCATTATTGCTGCCCCCCTACTGCCTATATGATTCTACTTGATATATGGTGATTTCCAGTTTAATTCATTCTGTATGAGGAATATCTATGATTGCAGATTTTTAGAACCCTTGGCACACCAAGTGAGACAATTTGGCCTGGGTTTTCCAAATTGCCTGGAGTCAAGGTTAACTTCGTCAAGCATCAGTAAGTATCCATTTGGCGTGTGTATGATGTTTAATATAGTTAATTGTAACATCCTGGTGTTCTTATTCTTGCCACTGTTTTCCCAGGCTCCCAGCTTTGGGTGATTCGGTCTGGCTTTCTGGCCTCCATGGTGACACTTTCAGCACAGCATATATTTCTTGTTTGTATTAACCATTGATGTGTTCCTTTCAGGTATAACCTACTGCGTAAGAAATTTCCTGCCACATCTTTCACTGGATCTCCGGTTCTCTCTGACTCTGGATTTGACTTGTTGAACAAACTTTTAACTTATGACCCTGAGAAGGTGATTTTTTAGTTCAACATCTATAAATGTTTTGAGGAAATGTTTTGTTTTCTAGGTTGGTATTTAGATAATGTTGTTTATTATGGCCTTTATGTTCTATTACAGAGGATTACAGCTGAAGCTGCTCTTAACCATGATTGGTTCCGCGAAGTTCCTCTTCCCAAATCTAAAGATTTCATGCCTACTTTTCCTGCTCAGCATGCCCAGGACAGGTATCTTGACCCTATACATGACTTTAAATGAGAGATGAGTAGGAGTGCAGTTTTTATTTTTTATAGCAATTTCTAAAATAAATTTTGTTCATTTGATTATCAGGCGCGTGCGAAGAATAATGAAGAGTCCAGATCCTTTAGAAGAGCAGCGTAGAAAGGAGTTGCAGCAAGGGGAATTAGGAGCTGGTGGTTTGTTTGGCTAAGAGAAACTAGTGGGTGTGCAGTTGCCCCTTCATGCTTGAGTTTTTCTCAGTACTCATAAGTGAAAATGTTAGAGGTGAGAGACACATGTTGAATGGAAGTTGCGAACATTGTTTGTCAGACGATTATTCATGCTGTTTTTTAGCAGGCATCCCTGATGATTTGGGTGGAGAAATGCATTTTTTTCCTCCTCCCACAAAACCAGATCCGCAGGTTAACTTTGTTCCCCAGACTTGGTCATCAAATAGAAATGCATCTGTGGCAACTGCTTGCATCACAAGGTGTGGCATAGAGGCATTACTTAAGAAATATCAGTTTCAGTTGGAACTCGTGTATGTAACATATTTCATTGGCACATTGTAAACAATTCTCTTAAAATTTGGTTTTGAATACCAGAACAGTATGGATTTACTACCCACTATGCTTTCTATCTTTTTTAATATTCACATTGTGTTTGCAAGAGACGGTTGGTGTAAAGCGGAGGGGAGTTCTTTGCTTTTCATTTGACGAAGAAATTGACAGTAACCGTAGTACTTCGAAGGTAATTAATTGATCTGATATTCTATGTAACATAATTGGGGGACTCGGGTTTGCTTTCCATCCATTGGAATCTTGTCACTAGTGTGGATGTTGTCTGGCAGCATATTAGATATTTAATACTGTAGGTTTTGTTTTTGCTACTATGCGACATTTTTTTCCCTATGACTAACTAATTTTTGGCAGTGTGGAAGAATGTATCAATTTTTATTTGTCTTGAGAATTCATCATCCACAGCTATGTCAAAAATCATTGGCTATGAGAGCAAGTCTTTTTTGTGCATGGTGCACAAAATTTGGTTCTTTTTAAGGCCACCATTCTTATGAATCTACTAATCTCAAGGATTGACCTATTGCATTTTAGAATTCTGCGTGTTAAGTGATGCTTATCTGTTCTTAAGCAAAGAATAGAAAAATGCAGAAAGCAGTTCATCGCTACCAAGTCAGCAGAATTTTTCCTCTAGTTCATACGTTTATTAGTTTAATACACTGAGACTTGTAGTTTTATCTCTTTGCCAAATGCAGCATTCATAGAATTAGTAAAGTACCAATTTCCATGGAGGACTCATTCACTCTAGAGTTTTGAAATGCGAGGAGACCTTTCATTGAATTTTAGTTTCTGTATCTATGTAGCCCATTTGGACTCCTTGTGATATGCCCATCTCCTGCTATTAATGAAATAAAAATCACGCCGTTGGAAGTATCCGAATAAATCAGTTACTGTAAAATTTTATCAGTTTACTGTAAAAATTTGTTGATAGGAACCCGTATATATGTTCAAATCTCTAATTTGCCAATAAAAAAAAAGGGTATTGCAAAAATTTTCCTCATTGATTGAACTACCATTACCCTCGCTGCCTATATGGAGAAGGTTAATCTGGTATGATGGTAAAGTTCTTATTAGGTACAAGACCTTTCACCAATGATACCAACTCACGATCTTTTTTGTTACCTTTTAAGTAGCATTTACTGTTGCAGTTCATACTTTGTTGCTTCAGTGTTGCTGTTAAGAGCATATCCTAGTACTCAAAAGTACTGACACCTTAAAAGAGCATGAAAATAAATGCATGATTTGCTCTGTCACATCGATATTCTGTTTTGTATGGTCTGAGAAGATGCAAGCTTTCATCATGCTAGAACTTTTATGACATTTGTCTGCAAATGTCACTGCAGTATCAAAGCAAAAGCTAGTTGAGGAAATTTTCTGTTGTTCAGGAATTGCTTTGTAACTTCAGGCTCAATTGAGGTACCATACAAACCTTTATTTTTTTTAGTGTTTTTGATTAAATACATGTCTTTGTCCTCATATTTGATTTCTATTAAATTTTGTTGTATCATTGGATAGCTTGAACTAAACAATTGAATTTCCACTGTGTTTTGAAATAATAAATCTTGAAGATGCATTTAGTTAATTTTATAACAAGCTGCATTTTTAGTTGAGGAATCTATTAAGAAGGATAATAAATGACTTGTGTGGATTCCTTTGATAATGAATGTTTCAAGTTGTAGGGTTTGAGTCACTCTATCTGTAGTGTAAGATAAAATCTGGATTGGGTATCAGATGGTGTTTGATGCATTTTCTGCCAATTTGTTTTTTGTTTTTTAAAATTAATGGCGAGGTACATCGAAGTGTAGAAGGATAAATGCTGATCAAGATGCATTTAGTTCTTAATTTTATAACAAGCTGCATTTTTAGTTGAGGAATCTATTAAGAAGGATAATAAATGACTTGTGTGGATTCCTTTGATAATGAATGTTTCAAGTAGTAGTTTGAGTCACTCTATCTGTAGTGTAAGATAACATCTGGATTGGGTATCAAATGATGTTTGATGCATTTTCTACCAATTTGTTTTTTTGTTTTTTTTTATAAATTAATTGGAAGGTACATCAAAGTGTAGAAGGATAAATGCTGATTGGAATGACAATTGTTTTATTCCTAGGAATTGCATTCTCACAACCTAATGTGAAACATAACAGAATCAGGAAACTGTGCTACTTTTTTAACAGTAATTTATTTGTTTTAGTGATTTTGGCATTTGTTGGATGGGGATATGGTATACAAAACTTTTGTTATTTGGATTCTTTTACTTTGGCTAGTCACTTGATTACTGTCACTCATGAATGTTGTATTGAGATTAAAGAGTTTGTCAGAAATTTAAATTTTGTTTTGGATTGTCTGAATTTTGGAGGGCTGATAATTTTCATGTTCTCTATCCAATTTAGTTACACTTTAACCTTCCATAGGCAATGAAAATGTCTTTGGATTTATTAATTACCCAAATTCATGAATGCTACATTGAGATTTGAAAGTATGCTGCAGATGTTTTTAAAAAAAATGGTGTTTTGGATGGGATGGATTTTTTGTCACATTTTCTTTGTTTGATGATTGATCCGACTGTTCTTTTAATAAGTAAATTTCTGCTGTGTTTATGTCTCTATATGTCATTTTCATATTTATTCCAGTTTCTCATCTTATTGTCTTCTAAATTCTGTGGAAATGGCTTCAGTTCTATATTTGTGAATATATCTGGCTGTTGATTTGCACTTGCTGGTGGTGGGACTGAGACTTTTCAAATGCATGGTGCCATGGACATGGGTTTTATTGAGGTTGAGATTTTTTCAAGGAGTATGCTAGAAAGAAGACATCATATGCTCACTGCCATTCTCCTGCTTATCCGTGAATATGTCATTTATTTCAACATGCATACTCAGTTGTGGCGGCCCATGTTTGATTCCTGAGATTATGACTAAAAGATCAACTGCAATTTAGCCTATCAAGAAAAAAAAAAAAGGAAAAAATCAACTGCTTTTTCATAGGTCCCAGTTGCAAAATTATGGCTCTAAAAACTGTCTATATGGATAACAAACAAGGATGGGTATCTGTAGCTCCTGTTCTCTCTTAATCATAACATTTGAGTTTAAACACAAGATTAGTTAGTTTTATTTTCCTTTCTACCTGTTCGCTCTAAATTGGATTTGGAGCTAAATCTTTGCATTTGTGAGTCACATGTACCTTATTTTAGATTTAGACGTGTCTTGAAAATCTGCGAAGTCCTTGAACCAAGTGCTGCTGAACCTTGGGTGGGGTTGGGATTTCTTGACCCAGGACCAATCCAATATGCAAAGAACTGCAGCTCAAGGATTCCAGATTGGGTTTGGGCCGTTTGGCTAAGGTTGGTTGAATCCAACTTACCCAAGTTGAAGCCCTGTTTATAGGTTCTGGCTTGCTACTGTTTGGAGCAAACCTGATAGACCATAGAAGATGTTATAGGACCTCATGTTTGGAACTCTAGTCCTGGGCTAAGAAACTACCATGAGCATTGGAGAATTTAGGATGTGAGATAGAATATATGGGGTCCAAGTTATGCTATTTTCTGTAATTAAATAATATGAATGCAATGATAATGCTTGACCTGCAAGATTGTTGAGTTGGGCAATGGATGGGAATGTAGGTATGCATACAATTTGATGATTTTTTACATTCCAGTATGGGCTGGGTGCTTTTTTCCAACTTGGTGTATTTGGATTGTACTTTCATGTGATTACACATTATATAATCTTTTTTAAAGGACATTTTGGGTCATTAGGGCTTTGGTTCTCTGCTCCTGTTCATTGTTCTTCTTGATTGAATTGTCTTTGGAAAAGTGTTTAATGATGGGTTGGATTTTTTCATTATGTTTTTTTAAAAAAAAAAAACCGAACAGTGCATTCAAGAGCGTGTATTCATGCATTGAGATATCAGCAATCTATTGATTTTTAATAATATTAGATTGTTAACAAAATGATAGAAATGGTAGTTATGATTGTGGCTTTTGGGCAAAGGTCAAGGTAGATGTGTAAGGTTATGACCAAACATTGTACACTTAGAGGGAAGTATAGGCCAAGATTTAGAGGACTGGTGAGCCAGGTCTTGTATAGTTGACCCCCCATGGTGGAGTTTAGTTTGCTCAGGGGCAGGTGTGTTGAGAGAAAGGGGTAATATCAGGTTTTGGGGTCTTTGCAATAGGGGTTGAAATGGATGTTTGAAGTAGTGAGTAAAGGTGCCTGGATAGAGAGGCCTGGTGCAGCAGGTTTTGTGTAGTTTGTGCTCTATGTTGGTACTAGTTTGACTTAGTTTATTTAAGGCAAGGACTACAGAGAAAATAGGGTAGCATGAGGTTTCTAGGCAAAATGGATTAGGCTTCCAAAAAATGTCACCTTTGCTTGTATATATCATTTTGGGCCCTTTTGATTTGCCACCATTTAAACTAGTCATTTATTTTGTCAGTAGTCATTTCTTATTGTCTTGATTTCCATCCTTTCTGCTTGATCCTGCTTGAATTTGATGTAAGTATTGTAAGCATCCCACTCATCAAAAAAAAAATAAAAAAAATAAAAAAAAAATTTGTTGCAAGTATCCCTCACTTGCATGCCACTAGTAGGATATCATTACATTAGATTTTTCTTCTTATGGTGCCTTACAATTTAAGTCTATTGACCTGACACTGCATGGATGAGCTATTATTTTGGATCAGGCTTGACCTGGAAATGAGCAAGGGCTTTTTGGAATGTCAACAGCAGGCATTCAGAAGTGTCCTTAATGTATGAAATTCAGTTGTGTCAAGACTAATATATTCATCTGCTTGTGGTCACTTATGTATGCCATTAACTTTATTATAGGAATATGGCTGGAAGAATGTGTTGCTTTGCAAATGAAAATTGTTATGAAGCACCTGCATGATCCGGTTTATTTAACTATAACATGTAGAGGGAATTCAGGAAGAAGAAAAAATACGAGAGATAAATTGCACAAGCTTTTTATCAAAAGAGTAGTTATGCAGGCACTCTCTGACTTGACCAGAGGCCTTCTTCCTTTGTGGGTATGCGGTAGACAAATCTTGGAAGGTCAGTTTTGAGGATTTTCTTGGTATTTGCTCCTGTTTCTTTTAGATTTGATGTTGTTATCAGATCACCAAAATAATAGTATCTTGTTGATGATGTTATCAGCTGAGCTTTTGACATGGATTTTATAGCTGGAGAGGAGGGAGGCTGTTGATTCTGTTGCTCAGTTCAGGTTTTACGGAGCCAATCTGCCCCATGTTGCCTTGTGCTCCGTGACATCCAGTGAACTCGCGTGCTGCTTGTTTTTCCAGTGTCTTTCTGTTTGTTTGTTTGGGTTTTTATTTATTTATTTATTTGATGATTTGATGATATTGGGGGCCATCAGGTGGGAATACAATCAGATTGCCAGCCTCTCCAGCCTCTCAAGCCATCCAAATTCAATTCAGACTTTTGGGAAGGTAGCAAGCGTGAGATTAAAATTGCCTAGTTATTTTATTTAGGGTTGAAGGGCCAAAATTGTACATGCATACTAATGTTGGACGTTCCTGGTTCTTAACAAAAACATCACTTGTACATATTAAGTCGGGGCATTTGTGGTACTTGCTGTTATCCGCGTCCAAGCAGGACAGCAGCTAACTGGGAGGCGAGGCTCACATATTAACTCGTTAAAATAAAAAATGCGGAGAGGTGAAGGCGGTGCCTTTTGTTCACTTGGAAACGCTTCATATATTATACCTTTTTTTATCTTGAAAATTCTTAAAAACATAAATGCTACAATTAATCTATGCAAACCAAAAAAAAAAAAAAAAAAAGGTGTATATGGATTGTTGGATAATCAATTTCAAGTTGTGATTGGTGCAATATGTGGACAATGAACCGGTTACTTAGACGTATCGATAACGCATCCCGCCTGGGCGGTAAGGTAATGTGGGTATGATATCCCATTTTTCCTTTTTACCCTCAGCATTCTACAATTGGTTTTCTTCATATTTGCCTTCTCTATGGTCATCACAAACATCCTACCCTGAAATCAAACTCTCTGCTCTTTGCTCGCTTCGTACGCCCAGAGCTACTTGCTGCGCTATGTCTCATCGGTCATTGAAGGAAAACTATTGATAGTTGCATGAGAATGAGCAAATTCAACTTAAGTTTAAGACGTTGGAAGGTGAAGAGGTCAAGTCAGAGGTAACGGTTGAACGCTAAGCTATCTAAACAAAATGTCCAAAACGCTTCTCTGTTTTGTCAAGTTGGAGGAAAATCTTGATTTTTCTTTTCCTAATTAATTCCAAGTCACTTCACTCCGAGGTGCATGCGGTTTTTAAAAAGAACGAGTCCAAGCCTTAAGTTTTTCGTTTTTTGAAAGATGAAAGATGTAGGTGGAGTTAGTTGTCTATAAAAGCCCAGAATAACACACAAAAAAAGAAGAAAAAAAGAATAAAAAAGGGGAAAAACCCACTGCAATGCAGTTTGGCTGGCGGAGGTGATTTAATAGAAGGTGGATGCGAATGTATAGTGTACAACATGCACAAATCAAACTCCAAACCCACCAATGGACTCTAGTGAGTAGAAAGAAGGAGATGATGCAACAGAAAGAAAGGAGGTAGGGATGTCACGAAAGTAAGGTTGAGTTTAGCTGTTCAGGAGATTTTTCTTCAAGTAATGATCATCCAAAAACACATTCTATCTTACAACAGAATTCCCTTGTCCGGGGAATTCTTGGTCTGATCTCTTTTCCCCCTTGTCATATACACAGGCATGTAAACCATGGTCATGCCCAAAAGCTGCACAGTTGCACTGCAAATCGGTTCTCTGTTGCAGCCTTCTTCAGTGGCTGTTTTCAGGGGATCAACCGCTAAAGAGCAGAGACCTATTGATTAAATTAAGACTAGCAGCCTAGCAGCACAGCAGCCAAGAAGATCGGAATGCCCAGAAAGTGACCATGATATTCAACTCATAACGGTCCTGAATTCTAGTTGATTTCCTCTCATAGACATGGTGAGAAAATGCCTGTTGAGTAGCCATGAACAAAGCCAACAGAAATTGTCACTGTGAAGAGAAAACTATGGTCTTCCCTAGTACAAAGGTGATCAGTGAGAGTTCAATAAAGAAGATTGTATTGATGAGAGCCCGATCCACTGTCCATCCAAATATAGTAATTCCCCCGGGGTTGTTCTGCAAATACATCACTGCATAGCCAATTAAGATTAATAAAATATGCGATGCATAAGATTTAGAACCTGAATCTTATTCAACCGTTAGCCAGAGCAAAAAATTGCTTGAATGATTCAACCAACTGAAACAATTGAGATAAAGGAGTCAGATTGCAAAGTAAACACAAACTTTGTTAAGGAAGACTAAGTTGAGAATCAAATCCTTGTGACAACATAACTGTAGGTAAGAAACAGCATTCTGAATGAGGACTAAGAAAAATCAAGAGAGTAGAAGCTGTGTTGCATTTTTTTGCATTATTTCATTGATCACATGTAAATTGTTTGATGGCTGCAAGGTTGGGAAGAAATTTTTTACGGTCTAGCTGAACCAGCCTAGTTCTTGTTTCTGATCTATTAATTAATTTGAAAAGATGTAATACATGGCATCAGTGTCTGAAAGGAGTAACTACGAAGTAGTTCTATCAGTGTCTTTTTTCTTCTCACATGATACCATTTTCTTTGTAGATCCACTCTTCAAAATTGGTCTTTGCCTGCCCCCATTATGCATCTCTCTTTCTTGGTGCAAGTTTGACTAGAGAAGGATTTATCAGGAAGCACACACCAAAAGACTAGAACTTGTATTTCTGCCACATCAGAGCAAAGTCCTTGGTAGAAGATGATAAGAAAGGTTTCAATAGTGTGGATCTTAAAGGAAAATTTTCATAACCAACAGAGAAAAATAGGTATCCAAACAAAAGTTTGAGGATCATTGTAATAAAGACAGGCCCCAGACATGGAGTCACAGGAAATTTTAATCGAAGTCCTACCTTTTAGTTAAATTCTAAGAGACCCATGATAAGAAGTATGTATTTTGTAATTATTATTTATTATTACCAAACATAGATGTAGCTATGCACCCACAAACAGAACCAGATCAACCTGGCTAGATCCTTGAGTCCTGTTCAAACTAACACCTTCCATCAGAGCAGGCTCTTTACCTCTCAAGTCCATAAAGATTCAGCACCACCCTTCAGGTTCCCTCTGCTTCTCTCCTCTCAAACTGGCCATAATTTTCACCTCTCTCTACAGTCCACGTTCATTACTCAGCCATTTTCTTCTTTTCCAAACATAGTCAATACTCTGAAGGTCCATATGTAATCCTGTGGTCTATGTATGATCTTCTCCTGGCTTATTTGTATTGTTTCACAGGCATAATCCTAAGAGTGCATAATTGTAAGCACATCACTAGGTCAGAATAATTATAAGAAGTTTGTAATAGATTGAACATAAAAAATGTGACAGATTCCTTAGAAATGTAGCAAGACGAGAGTTAAACTCAAGTACATAGGAGGTTTTAACATATAGTTATGTAGGAAAATGCAAATGCAACTTGTGATCTGTGTAGTGGAATATTCACTGGTGAAGTGGCAAAATTGTTCAACAATCAGATTGTCCAGGCACACCTGATTGTGCTGGTTTTAGGTCTAGAGAATGTTACAGGCAGGTCACTCTTTCTGTAAGCCCAAACTACTTGACACATGATTAAGGATTTCTACCATGGGCTGTATATTTACTCACAATATGGTTACTTTCCCAACTTTGGGGTTTAACTCAAAGGAAAATTATTCAGCAGATATTTAAGCATATATATATATGTATATATTCAACAGGGGTAAATACTAGAAAGAAATGCAACAAGATGTAATACAATAAATAACAAGATAATTTGATTTTCGTACCAAATGCTTGTCTCTTGTGATATGAGGACATATATGAAGCCAATTGTGCACTTGTAGGCATAACGACATAATCCAGTGACTCCAAATCACTTTCAGAGTAGTTTATATGAAGTGAGTTCAGTCTATTGTAAGCCTCTAAATTTCCCGTACTAGTTGAAGTTCTCAATTGAGATGTATCAGTAGAGCTGCATGTTGACATAGCATGCCATTTGCTTGCCAGTGATGCAATGCCTTGGGCCCTATGGGAAATTTTTGTGGCTGCATGCAAGCAAAGAATTATCCCAACAACCTGAACAAGTGAGGAGACCTGAAAAGCCAGGAAAAAATGAAAAAGAGAGAGACACCAAAAATCAAATCTCAGGGAGTAAAGAGAAGAAAAGAAGAGAAATGCTAGGGCTTCAGCAACAGGTCACCAGCTGTGGGTGATATTTTGTGACAACTGCATGTGTGAACAGCTGCATGGGTAGAGGGGGTACACCCAATCAGCTAATCAAGAAGATCCAACCCCAAAAAACAGCTTGAGTGGATAATTTTCATGGTTAGTAATGCAACGTTCTTTTAGGGAGTTTGAGAAAATAAGATTACAATGAATACAAGGTAGAAGTGCTAATCCTCGAGCAGGAGTTTCTCGGATAAATAAGCAAACCATTAAGCAGTATATCTAGCTTTCATGCATGTGAAGCTTTATAGACCATATAAACCATAGCAAACTACAAACATAGATTAGCCAGATAGTATATAAAGAAAGTGTAGCACTGAACTTACTGCAAAATCACCACCATTTATGAAAGTAATTATTCCACTATATCCTGTGGTCTGGAATAGTGTTACAAATTGACTTGCTGTGACAACCAAGAATTCCAGAAGAAGATAGATTCGGAATCTGTGGCTTATCTTAGAGAGGTGATGTCTTAGACGAATGTGCTCTTCCATAAATACCAAAACATCAGATTCACTTTCCAACAGTTTCCCATAATCATCAAAGTGGATAACTTGCAAATTGCAGACCAAATGAAACAAGGTGCAGGCTGTTAGAGAGATCATAGAAACATAAGTCCATGACACAATCAAAGCTAACAAGATAGCAACAGACAGCCACCATGATTCATGTTGTACATATAACATGCGAATGACTTCACGTGCAGTCTTTAGCAAGAAACATGGCAATATCCATGACACAAGCAACCGTAATGAACCCTGTCAAAACAAAATATCCAAAGCAATTCTCTTAGTACGAGCAAAGTTGGAACATCATAGAGAAAACATATGAATGGGTATCTGATCATAAATTTAGAGATCTGAAACATTATAAGAGGTGAGCATGAAATTTTAGAGATCTGAAACATGATAAGAAGTGAGCATTAAATTCTACATGACTGGGTGAAAAATTGCTACATAGATATGTCTTTAGTTTGACAAGTGAGAACTAGATTGCTATGGGACAGAAATCAGAGAAAGAAAAAGAAGCATTGAGAAGCGTGTCACATTACACAATCCTCAGCTCCAAATATGATCACTGGGCTCACAACTTAGCTAAGTAGCAAACTGTTCAAGTTTTTTGTTACAGGCTTGATGACTTTCTTTGTTTTTATTTTTTTGTTTAAGAATGGTAGTACTTCGGACTCTAAAATTTCCAAACAAGTTGCCAAAGTTTTTAAGGGTGAAAGTGTAAGGCAAAGTGTTTTTGTGCACGTGAGATGAGGTGTAAGCCTTTTGGGACCCTAATTTCCAAATATTTAAAATAATTTAAAATGCATACGGAAATAAAAATTAAATAAAATAAACAATAAATTTCATAACAAGTCTATTTTAAGTCACAAAAAATCATGCTAGTTGTTTCATACTTCCATTTAAGTCTTGAAAAGTCACACTTCCATTCAATTCAAATCCTCCTCTCCAATGTCATCTTCATCCTCGTCCAATATATCGATTGTGGGAAAGATTGCACCATTAAATCCCCCTATTTCATCTAGTTCCTCACCTTCATTAATTGGTGCCAAATTGATTTTCTTCTTTTTACCTTTGTCTCCAGATTTACCTAACATAAAGTGCAAATTGGGTGTAAACTATTACAACTTCATGATTAAATTTAATTGAGTTTATAACTTTAATTTTCTCATATTAACTTCCGAACTTATCATGTTTTCTCTTGTAGGAAGGCAAATAACCTATTTTGACCAATGGTGTTGGAATCTCTTTGACCTTTGATGACAAATTCCTAACGACATCAACATTGGATAGTTCATCATCTTCAAGTAACGGAATATCAAGCAATAGGAGGGGAGTCGCTTCTCCATTGTCTATTCATCATTAGAATCAATTTCCTCTACCAAATTAGATCAACATTGTTTTTCCATATACATATGCTAGAGCATTTAACCTTTTATTTTCAAAGTCTATTTCTCCTTCTTGTTAAATCCAAAAATGAATAAAAAAACCTTACAATAGCTAGTCTTGTACTAATAGATTGCACTATGCCCAATCCTCTAAGATCTATTGATTGAGTAGTCTCTAACTTCTGTATTCTTCTTCATTTACTTTCCTTCACTACTCTTTTGAAGTTTGTTTGCCAATGCATGAACTTCTTTTATTTATGAGCAAAAGCGTGCTTTGATCACTTATTCCACACTTATCATATCAATTCAAATCTTGCATTTGCATGCCCTATTATAAACACTAATTGAATGAAACAAGGTCTTTTCTAACACAACAAATTGTGCCATATCTTTTGAAAGACACCTTGAGAACAACTAACCATACATATATATATGTTAAGGTTGAAATATTTAAAGATTTGAATGTTAAATTCAAATTAGCCAATATTAGAATTGAAAGACATGTACTAAAAATTATAAGTAATATCAATTCAAAAGTGCTCCAATTCCTCTCATACGCTGAAGCACTATAAATGGACTCCTAATTTTTTTTTTTTTTGATTAGAAACGAAGAAAAACATATTAAGAAGAAAAGATACAAGAGAAAGAAAAGATACAAAAATGGACTCCTAAATTTTCAAGAATTAATTGCAACATAGATTCCAAATTCATCTCTTGCTTGGCCATACAAGTTTAACTTAATGCCTATTGTTAGACATTCATAATCCAACATTTTGTCCACACATTTAGATAACCCCCGCCTCACCTCATCCACATTAGAGATCTTATCTTCATAATATAGTTGATGATTAAGATAATAGCTGTGGCATGAAAAGATTGACAAAGTTGTGGAGGTTGCATTTATTTATTTTTTCCAAATTGGCCCATATTTGTTATTATTGTCCACACAACTAAATACAATTTTTTCTTTGGCCAAGTCCACCAAATCAACTTTTGTCAAGATACTAACCTATGAGATTGTGGTCTTTATAACAAAAGAAACATGAAGTAAAAAAATGGGATCAAACGACACAATACTTTGCGCTTTGACACCATCGATCTTTATCGTTCACCTTCTTGAGCACCATTTATCAGAGGAGAACATTGCTATAAGAGATTGGTTTTCCTTATAAAGACTTTGGAGAGTAAGAAATATAGTACAACCCATGTAATTGCTGAACAAATAAGTTCATGAGTTTTTATAAATGTTCTCATCAAACTAAGAACCCAAATGTGTCCACATATGAACTTTACCACATGCCTAACTTGTGATAGTGTATTGGCATGAACCTTTAGCTTTCCAATGGCCCCCAACATCAAATTAATACAATGAGTAGCATAAGTAGTCTAGTACAATTATGTCATCTTTTCAATACTTCTCATCTCAACATTCATATAATTTGTGGCATTATTAGTAATTGCACAACATTGTCTTCTTCAATTTCTTCAACTACTTCATCAAGATATTTAAAAGTCAAACTCTCCATTTTTTTCATTGTATCATACACAATAATTGATTTAAAAAATCATGACTACTTATTAGCAAATTGATTAGACACCTACTCTTCTCATATGTCCAACTATTTGATATAATTGAGCATCCATGTTCCTTTCAAGTTTTTTTATATACTCTCATCATGATATTTAGTCATTAACTTCTTCCTTGAGAATCCATGTCCTCAGTTAATTCATAAATGAAGGCTTCAACTTAGGCCCAAAGTTTGCAACAACATCAACAATATAAACCTAATAAGGATCATTAACTGCATCAGATAATAGGCATTTCAAATACATAAAACCTTCAATTTTCCTACCTACGTCTTTTCTTTCTTCATGCTTCCATTTGGAATTCAAAGTACTTTGTTAGGTTTTGAAGTGGTGGATTTATCTATTGGTCTCCAAGGTATGGGTTGCCCACTCACTCCCAATTGCTCTGGAAGAGACACTCTCATAAATTGGATCTGGACTCATGCCAATATTTTAATCAGCTGATTTCGTTTTGATTTTCATTCTCCAAAATTGGCTAATGCGTCTTTACATTCCAACTCTATATCTTCACTAACTTTATATATGCTTTTGCCATGATGGGTTATGGCCAAATGATGTTCGAGTCAATTTACACCCTTGCTACACCTTTGATTACAAAATAATGACTAGTATACTTCTCATCAAAATTTTTAATAACATATTCCTACTCAAAATCTTTTCTCAAACCCTTTAAATCAAACTGACTCATATTGAAAAAACAATGACAATTGAATTCTATAAATGTTTTGCAACTTGAAAGATCCTAAATAATTGCATTGCATCAAATTTTTGCTACATGTAAAAAAAAACAAAAAAAGAAATTGGTGGACTACATAATTAAATAAGCAAATAGATAACAATATAAAAAACAAACAAAATAAATAAATAAAAATCTAACATTAAAAAAAAAAGTGAATGTGGAAAAAAAACTTATTTCATGGAAGGTAGAGAGGAGTGTTAAGTTTTAAATAGAAAATTGAAAATTTAAAAAAGAAAAAAGAAAAAATAAGAAGAATAACTTCAGCATGGAAGGCAGAGCGAGGAGTGGAGTGTTAAGTCTCAAATAGATGAATGAAGAACAAAAAAAACCAAAAAGCAAAGAGATCAAGATGGTGATTATTGACGTGGTGACGGCTGAGAAGTGGGAAGAATGAGAAAGGGAGAAAAGAGAAGTGGGCTTGAAGGTCAATGGAAGAGAAATGAGTTAAGAGATGGAGACTAAGAAGGGAAGAAGAGGTTAAAAGAGAAACAAAAGAGAAGGGGAGAGGGAGTGACATACATGGACATGTAATTGATGAGAGTTTAGGCTGTGAAATAACTTTGACGCCATTGAGCAGGATGGGGGTCTCACCTCTGAATTGTTAGATCAAAGAGCCTTAAGAAAAGGGGAGCTAGAGAAATTAATTTTGAGGGAGGAAATCCATTGGAGACAAAAAGTTAGGGTGAAATGGGTTAAGGAAGGGAATTGCAACTCTAAGTTTTTTCATAAAGTGGCTAATGGCAGGCGAAATAGGAAATATATCAAGGCGTTGGAAAATGATAGGGGCTTAGTGTTGAATAATGCTGAGAGAATCACAGAGGAGATCTTACTTTACTTTGAAAAACTCTACGCGAGTCCTATAGGAGAGTCTTGGAGTATTGAAGGATTAGATTGGTCCCCTATTTCGGAAGAGAGCGCGATAAGGTTGGATGCCCCTTTCACTGAAGAAGAGATTTCTAAGGCCATTTTTCAGATGGATAGGGACAAAGCTCCGAGGCCTGATGGCTTTACTATTGC
Organism: Vitis vinifera; assembly: GCF_030704535.1. Lineage (NCBI taxonomy): Eukaryota > Viridiplantae > Streptophyta > Magnoliopsida > Vitales > Vitaceae > Vitis > Vitis vinifera. Next base: position 24,332,116 of record NC_081805.1, on the reverse strand, counting down.
AGTATTCCAAGACTGTTGGGATGTGATTAAGGAGGATCTAGTGAGAGTGTTCGCAGAATTTCATAGGAGCGGAGTTATCAATCAAAGCACTAATGCCTCTTTCATTGTTCTTTTGCCCAAAAAGAGTACGACAAAGAAAATCTCAGATTTTAGACCCATTAGTTTGATCACTAGTCTCTACAAGATAATAGCCAAAGTGCTCTCAGGGCGTCTAAGAGGGGTTCTGCATGAAACCATCCACTCTACTCAAGACGCTTTTGTTCAAGAGAGACAAATAATGGATGCGGTTCTCATAGCAAATGAGATAGTGGATGAGAGAAGACGATCATGGGAGGAAGGTGTCGTCTTCAAAATTGACTTTGAAAAGGCTTACGATCACGTAAGGTGGGATTTTTTAGATCAAGTGTTCGAGAAGAAGGGGTTCAGTTCTAAATGGAGGAAATGGATGAGTGGATGTTTGTTCTCGGTATCTTATGCAGTATTGGTGAATGGTAGCGCTAAAGGTTGGGTTAAGGCATCGAGAGGATTAAGACAAGGTGACCCTTTATCCCCCTTTTTGTTTACTTTAGTAGCAGATGTATTGAGTAGGATGTTTTTGAGAGCAGATGAGAGAAATATGTTAGAGGGTTTCAGGGTGGGTAGAAATAGAACTAGGGTATCTCATTTGCAATTTGCCGATGACACCATCTTCTTTTCTAATACTAGAGAGGAAGACTTGCAGACTCTCAAGAGTCTTTTGTTAGCATTTGGGCATATTTCTGGGCTTAAGGTCAATCTTGACAAGAGTAATATTTATGGTATCAATTTGGATCAAGCTCATCTTTAAAGATTGGCTGAGACGCTTGAATGCAAGGCTTCTGGATGACCTATAATCTATCTGGGTCTTCCTTTGGGTGGGAACCCCAGGGCAGGTGGATTTTGGGATCTAGTGATTGAGAGAATTTCAAGAAGATTAAATGGATGGCAAAAGGCATACCTATCATTCGGAGGGAGGATAACTCTCATCCAATCTTACCTTACCCATATGCCCTGTTACTTTCTTTCTTTATTTAAGTTACCCGCTTCAGTCGCTGCAAAAATTGAGAGGTTGCAAAGGGATTTTTTATGGTCAGGGATTGGGGAAGGCAAAAGAGATCATTTAGTCAGGTGGGATGTTGTGTGCAAACTGAAGGAAATAGGGGGTTTGGGTTTTGGGAATATTTCTTTGAGGAATCTTGCTCTTTTAGGGAAATGGCTGTGGAGGTACCCTAGAGAGGGTTCAGCTCTATGGCATCAGGTCATACTAAGCATTTATGGTTCACACTCCAATGATTGGGATGCTAACACTTTAGTCAGATGGTCACATCGCTGTCATTGGAAGGCTATTACTCAAGTCTTTCAGGAGTTTTCCTCATTTACTCGGTTTGTGGTAGGAAATGGGGAAAGAATTCGGTTCTGGGAAGATTTGTGGTGGGGGGACCAACCTTTGGGAACCCAATATCCAAGACTATTTAGAGTAGTCTTGGATAAAAACATACTTATTTCTTCAGTTTTCGGTCCTACTCATCCTTTCTCTTGGAATTTAAATTTCCGTCGTAACCTGTCAGATTCTGAGATAGAGGACTTAGAAGGCCTCATGCGGTCTCTCGATGGATTGCATTTATCTCCTTCGGTTCCAGATGCCAGATTTTGACCCTTATCTTCTTCAGGGCTTTTTTCAGTTAAATCCTTCTTTCTAACTTTATCTCAATTTTCTGGATCTCCTCAGGTTTTTCCTTCTAAGTTCGTTTGGAATTCTCAAGTTCCTTTCAAAGTGAAGTCCTTCGTCTGTTTAGTGGCACACAAGAAAGTGAATACTAATGACATGCTACAAGTGAGAAGACCCTACAAAGCTCTTAGTCCTGATATTTATATTCTGTGCATGAAGCATGGGGAATCAGCATATCATATTTTTCTTCATTGCTCCTTGACGATTGGGTTGTGGCATAGGTTATTTCAATTAGCTAAGATGGATTGGGTCCCCCCGAGGAGCATCCTTGACATGATGTCCATCAAATTTAATGGATTTGGTTCTTCTAAGAGGGGGATAGCCTTGTGGCAAGCTGCAAGCATCGCTCTTATTCGGATTGTGTGGTGGGAAAGAAACGTGAGGATTTTTTAGGATAAAGTAAGGAATTCAGAGTATCTTTGGGACTCTATTGTTTTCCTTGCTTCTCTTTGGGCTTATTGTTCCAAGGTTTTTAAGAGGACTCCCCTTAATGTGATACAACTTGATTGGATAGGGGTGTGTATTCCATAAGGAGTGGTCTTTTTAGAGTATTTGCTTGTTTTTCAGTGTATTTTTCTATAGTTTAGCTTTCTTTGGCGGGAGGATTCCTCATCCTTCTTTTGTACTTATTTTCATCTATCAATAAATCTATGTGTCGTTTCCAATAAAAAAAAAAAACATGCTGGCAATGAGAGCTTGCAAATGCCGTGAGGAACACATCCGAGAGGCAATACTAGAGTTAAGGTTTTCCCCCTCAAATCTCAACCTTTTATATTTTATTTTTATTTTATTTCTGGCCAGTTGCATCTCCAAAGCATGAGCCTCACCTATCAGAGCATGGAAGGCACTGCAAAAGCATGCCTCACGTATGCCCCAACCTAGAAGTGTGTGCCTTTGGGGAGTCTTGCTCTTTTAGTTGCACCTTGCGCTGACGCAGGCCTTGGATACACCTCATTCATGCTCTTGAAAACACTACATGCTGCCTTTTTTTTGGGGGGGGAGATTGGGGGTGGGGGGAGAGATTTTCTTTTCATATGCTATGATATAATGATATATTGGATAGACCCCTAAAGGGAAGTACAACCCCAGTATGAAGTAACACCTAACCCTAGAAGAGGGGGGAAATAGAACATGCTTACTGCACACTCAACAATAGCTCAGTCCATAATCAACCCATCAACAAAACTCTTCCATAGAAACTCTCCTCCAAAGATGCACCTGACAGAAAGGCCTTTGACCACTCAAATAAAGATCTCAAAAGAAAATAAAACTAACAACTCTGCCCTCTGCAAGTCCTTTGGTTGTGCTCCTTTCAAAAATTCCAAGCTTACACATAACAGGGTTGACCTCCACATTATGTGTGTCCTCTTACCACTCAAATTACCATGCTAGCTCAGAAAGGTCTCTCCACTAAATGAGCAAGGAACCAGGAAAAATCAAACAATGCAAACAGCGAAGCTACAAATTGCAAGACACGTCACAATGTATGACAACAACTCCTCATTTTGCTTACACATCTTATTCTTGTATCTTGTTTGTGAAATTGAGAAGAATAAATATCTTTATGGATTCTTCTAATTTCTATCCTACCCTTTCCATAAAAATGGTTCAAAATAAAAATCTTCTCCCAAATTGCTTCTAAGAAAAGAACCCAACCATTGCAGGCATAAACGAATTTCAAACCTTCATCATTGGGACAAAGAGAAGGAACCTTGGAGAGAGAGAAGCATAAACATAGAAATAACTGTGCTTTTAAACCTTCCAAGTTGAACAGGAAAGTGCAGAATAGGAAGCCTCACTCTCCTCACTAACCACAATTTCCTAAATGCAGAATAGGAATGAAGCCACTATTTTGAATCATGAAAGTGCCTTGTTAACCTTAGATTCTACCAACAGGCCTTCATCAAATGCCAATTATTAGCTACCATCATTGTTCTATTAATTGCAATGTGAATGAATCCAGAAGCCAATCCTTCTGTGGACATTCAGAGGATACTTCCTATGGCAAACATCAAATCATAACTTCTTATATGATCCATTGCCCATAGAGACACTGACAAAAGAATAGGAGTTATTTCATCCTAGTTTATAGCTTTATTGAGCCCTGAGCTAACAAACCCTCTTTCCTCTTTAGAGTACCAATCCATCTACCTGCTCCCCAAATTTGAGCATAATGATCTTCCCCCACAATCTGTCCATCTCAAGAGCAAACCTCCACAATCACTTGCCTAACAGTGTCTTATTAAGGATAACTGGACTTCTAATTCTTAGACCACCTTTTCTTTTTCAAATACATTTTTCTACATGACCAATTTATGAAATGCATTTTTCTGTCTAAAATCCCTTCTCCATAAACCTCTCTGAAACTTCTCTAATCTATTTTGACCTGACACCATGATAATAAAGGAGGGCATAAAGAAGATTGATAAATAGCACAAAAAGACACATACCTGTCTCTAACCATTTCTGAACCGAAACCCTCACTAACTTAGCCATAAAAGAAGCTTCCAACCACATACCCAAATATTTAGATGGCAAACTCCCTTCTGTATACCCCAGCAATTCCCCAAAGTCCGCCACATTGTTGCATTCCTCACTAAAATAAGCTTTCTTTTCTCTCTGTTAATTTTCAGCCTGGTGACTACCTCACAAAAAAAAAAAAAAAAAGAAAAAGAAAAAAGAAAAAAGAAAAAGAAAAGGAGAATACACCTCTAATTCAGCAATCAATTGCTATTCACTTCATGAAACCATATAATGCTATTGGTAACTAGTACAAAATCTCCCTGTGGAGGCCTTCACTCATCCCCAACCTTAAAACTACTTAGAAAACCACCCTATACAGCTTCAAAATGAAGCACAAGAACCTCCATCACCAATACAAACAAGTATGGGGAAAGCAGATCCCCCTTACATAAGCCTCTCAAACTCTATAAGAATCCTAAGAGAGCTTGTTAACAAACACCAGAATGTAAGCAGAGAGGTCCAGAACCACCCACCCCCCCAAAAACCCATTTCTATAAAATCGTAACCAAAAAGTTCTAAGAGGATGATAGACTATGACTTTAATAACATTAGATATAAGCAAATATAATAGTTCAATTTAGGAAGCACAAATGCAATACTATCACATTTTATATGTTTGTAAAGATTTTGCCAGGTTAAAGTGTACATTTCTATTATCCAATAGACTAGAAATAAACCTTGATTTGATAATTCGCCATTTCCGGAGTGAATACTAAATTTACACTCCTGAGCTCAACAGCATAAGCAATGGGCAAAAAGGTTTCAAATGTCAATTGGAGTAATCCACCAATTGAGAGTTTCTTAAAGTCGGTTCATGACGCAAATTACCTTCCAACACAATAACTAGAAAGTCGATATTCCTTTGAGGACACAAATATTCAATTCCCCACCATCGTTTGTCCATTGGTATATCCAAATATCCACATGATGTAAGCATCTTATATCACTCTCTATTTGCAACATTTATCAGCAGAAGACAACCCCAAGAATTAAACAAAAATTATCACCCAAAATCAATCAAAGCAACAAACTATCTGAAATGGGCAATGCTCACCGTAATTTTCTGCACATACTGGTCCCGAAACCGAACCATCTGGCCACTGAACCGATCAACAAAGAGAAATTTCCGGATACCATACTTTCGAAGATTATGAGAAAGACAAAGCAAAGAAACAGCCGCGAGGCACGTCTGCAAAGCCACAATATCGAGCTCGAAATCCTTGATTTGATACTTGTCACACCCCTCACAATTGGAGAGCTCAAGCACCACAACTGGAAGCAACACGCCAATAACAAAAAACACAGTCCACGAGAGCCCAATACTCAATACAGAGGATTGGTGGAAGCCCAGAACGCATAGAAACGACTCTAACCGTTGAAGGGTCTCATCGAGGTGGGTGTTACACCATTCTTCTTCTACTTCCTCATGGGTTCGATTCACACCAAGAAGTAGGGTTTGGGCTGAAGAATCCTCTTTGGGTTCATGGTTACGAACATCACCCATGTGAATCAGAGCTCAATTGGTAAAGCAAAGATGGTTTTCGAGGCAAAAACGATCAGACCCAGTTGGGATCTTGAGGTGATTCTTCTGGAACGCAGCTTTTCAAAGGAGGAAACCCGATCAAATCCACTTATTAACTTCTGTGGTCCTCTGTGTTCCTCAACAGCTGTGCCAGGGTTTTAACTTTTCACAGCTCAATTGAGACAGAAATTGCAGTCTCTGAACAAAAAGCAATCAAACCCAGTTGAGATCTTGCAGTGACTCTCCTGAAACGCAGCATTCACCGCCCTCTCTGCGTCCTTGTTGTGCCAGAGTTTTCAGACATATTTTATGAAATAGTGGAGCGTATGAGTGAGAACATCGCCCACATTTCAAAATTTTCCAGAGCTGGTTGAATTCTAGCCCTCCGATGATCATTTTTCGAGTTGACCTTTAAACGGTTAGTAGGACTCATGATAGAGATGATGTCCGTTCAACCACCGGATGAATTTGGGCCATGTGATATGGTAGGTCGCTTATGTTCTCACGTATCATTAGCCTCATCATCCTGCCTTGGGAACCAGGAAATTGTTTTTTTTTTTTTTTTTTTGGGTAGTTGAAGATAGAAAAAAGGAGCCTAAGCCCAATATTAGGTGGACCCAGAAATTTGGTCAACGAGGAGTGCCTACTAGTAATCATATGATACCCTCTATTTAATGAAGCTATTATTGTTAATTAGATTTATATTTTAATAATCTTGTTATTCACTATCTTTTTTTTTTCAAAATATTTATTTGATGAAAAATAGAAAATTTGATATTTTATTTGAACATTAAAATTTTTTTTGTTGAAAAGTATCCCAAATTTGAGATGAAGATAAACCAAGAGATTATATGAGATTGATAGAAATGTGAGAAACAACAAGAGATGGTTAGTGAAGTGTAAAGATTTATAATTTAAGGTGTGAATATAAGTAGCAGATAAACATGAGATATTTCCAAAATTCAATAGTATTATTTGGTTGTGTCATTTGTAATATTCTCTATGATATACCAAAAAAATTATAGTATGTATATTTGCTTTATCTTTATATTTTTGAATTAGCATTATTTATATTAAAGCTTCGATTGTTAAAACATTTTTTTCTTTTTTATTATTGTTTCCATTTTTACATTTTTGTTTTAAAGAGCGTAATTTAAAAAACTTATTGAGGGTCTTTATTTTATTTTATTCTTTAAATAATTTAAAAAAAATGTGTAAACAACATATTAAAAAATAAAATTTAGTTTATTGAACATGTATATATATTTTTAGAGAGAGTAGGTTCATTTTTCTTTTAGTCTACTTGGGAAAATTGGAACATTGGAACACCGACTCTCTAAACGCTCTCAATTCTCTTGAAAAGATAAAAAAAAAGAATAAAAAGAAATCTCACTCTCTAAATACCTTCACAACCAAGAAACCCCATCCATAAACTTTTTTTTTTCTTTTAATAAATTAAGAATTCTCCAAATTTTATCTTCTTAAAAATCAATTTAAAAATGGAGTGTGATGATATAAACTAACATATTGACTGCAGACACTGTATGTTCTTGCGCCTTAGATTGTCCTTGTTGCTTGCAATAATAATAATAATAATAATAATTTCATTTAATCATAAGGCTTGAGGATATATTATTATATGCTTCATTGTGTTTAATATTTGATGTGACACATTTAACAGAGCACTGTACAAGCAAATAAAAAGAACAGCAGACTATAGAACTCTTGAGACGAGACCCAACTGTTTCATTTGGCTCTTGGGACAAGCACCATTATTCAACTTCTCAGCCAATCAATCAAATCCATCCTCTTTGCAATGGGAAGATCATCATGAGAACACTTCGAAGGTCTTGGCTTGGAGGATGATCTGCCTCAGGGCACCAATGGGAGCTAAAATCATCAATATCACTCCCAGAATTATACAGATCTGGAATGCACAAATTCAAACGAGAGCCTGTTAGTCTTTCTCAACTTGGCCTGCTAAATATGAAAACAAAGAGAAAAAAAAGAAGAAGAGAGAGGCTAGGCCATAAGATGCAGTGTGGAGTTGACATACCCAATTCGTAATCCACGATAGGCTAAACCTTTTGGGTTTATAAATTGCAAGCCACATGATACAGGGGAGCTGCACCAAAACCAAAATTGGAAGATATAATATTCCATTGTGAAAGATATATGATAGCCTAATACAGGATAGAAATTTGTATCTCGAAGCCTTAGCAGTAAGATGTATGAGGAAGGATTGATTCCTTACAAAGTAGGTCGTTGGTGCAAACACCAATCCTCCCAAGAACCCAAGGAGGCTACCAAAGAAAGGGATCAACATGCCTATGAACATTGTAAAAGCTGCAATCATGGAATATTAGAAGAAAGATTAGTCATGAAAATACTCTGAAACTTTGTCATAACTCATTCAAAGAAAAAAAGAAAAAAGAGCATCAACCACTCACCGACGTATAGAGTGCGGGTAATAAGACGAAGCCTGAAAGATGGTGTGAATTTCAGTTTCTTCACCAGCAATGTTTCCAACATGTCAAACACTGGCATCGCATATATCTGCAGTTCCCACAAGCTTATGAGGAAATGAAGATTCTATATTGAAATAAAAGCATACTATTTGGAGAAGATTTTGAATTTGGAATTGAACCTGGTAGCTTCCAATAACATGGATGACAACAAACAGGTTGGCTGCTGCTATAAGCCAGCGGGGTTTCTCCAGTGTGATAAGGATATTGTCAGCAACGCTGTTCCCAAACATCCAGTATCCAATCAGAGCGACAGGGAAGTAGCACAAGGCAACGACAATATAAGCGAAAATCACTCCTTTCCACATGGGTCTCTTGGAAGGCTTCTCAGGAGTGGAGGGAATTGTTGCTTGGATCTCCAACACCACATTGTGACCAGCATAGGCAAATGCTACGTCACCCAAGGCGCTAAAGAAGTTGAAGACTCTTCCAGTTGTGGTCGAAGCTGTGTATGTATATTGCACATCTGGTTGGACACCCTTATGAACCGAAGCTGTCCAGGCAATAGTTGAGTAACTGCAGATTGAAAATAGACAATCAATATACCACAGGGCATGTAAGAAAACTAATCTTACAAATTAAACTAATCACAAGCTAGATATATGAATATCTACAGCAACTTACGTTAAGGACATGGTTGCAGCAGCAAATGAGACACCAGCAATGGAGTTGAAATTGGGCAAATGGGAGAGAACAAAGTGACAAGAGGCAAAAATCATGATGAAGTAGGTGGTCTTGATTGGCTTGCAGCTGGGACAAACTGTGTTATGGAACTTCTGCAAAGATTTGCCTCCGGTGATCATGTAGGCAATGTCAACACCCACTTCTACAATCACCTGTTGAGGGACCACAATCCAGAGGCCAAGCTTTTCACCAAAGGCGTACTGTCCTAGTTCATGGTATCTATCAAACCGCTTCCCAGGAACCATTTCATGCATCTCAACCATTTGCCATAGAGTGTACAAGGTGACGATCCATGAAAGAATAAGAACAACCACCCCAGGGCCCCTACATATATCAAATAAGGAAATAAACGTTTCAAAAGCTTTGAAATATCTCAAGTAGATGACAAACTTTTCGTCTATTAATATTAACAACTCTAAATCAGCTTTTCTGAATATCTGAAGGGTTGAATTCAGTTGATTCTGAAAAAGTAGATGGCTCAAAAATAGATTTACTGAGAAACAAATCATCAGCACTACAGATTTAATCAATAGTACTTTACATAAATGAACCATCTGTAATATTTACAATTTCCACATCATGGGAAGAAAATCCGGAAAATCCCATATACTGAAAATCCCTAGGAAACCCAAAAAAGTAGGGGAAAAAAAAACTACGTAAATATAATAAAAACCCCATTCTCAGAGCAATCACAACCATATGAGAAAAGCATTTATATTAAAGTAAATGCAGTAGAATCATCAACTTTTTTTTACTTTGTCAGAAGATAAGAGTAAAGGAATGAGAGAAAGATACCATCCAAGCTCTGCCATAGCATAAGGGAGGCTGAGGACACCAGCCCCAACCATGGCAGTCACATTGTGGAATGCCGAGTACCACCATTTTGCATTCCTGGACGATGTGATTGGAAGCCAATCATCAATGGCCTTCTCTCTAGCATCCTTCTCCTGCTGATTATGCTCCATTTTTCTCAACAAATTCAAGGCACTGGCCAGGGATTTTTCAGAACCTGATGCAACCCAAGAACAGAAGGCCTTGGAAGATCAGAATGATGAGTTTTTGCAGTGTGAAACAGCAAAATATATAGAGATTCAAGCAGATCAATACAGGCATAGGATGGGCAAATATAGTATGACAGTAGCTGTAGAAGCAGTTAGGATTCCTTCTAACAACAGAAATTTGAATTTTTTTTGGAAAAAGTTGGTGAATTTGGTTTCTTAAGTTGCCAACGAGGCCCCATTTCTACAATTAGTATTTATAGATTCAACTAATCAACAAGTGTAAACCAGATTTACACATCAACACCTTATGGACATTGAGAAGTGTTGCTTCTTGGAAACATCGAATCACTACTTTACTCAAAGCCCACAAGCTTTATCAAATTTAACCTCGATGTTTCACATTGGAATTACTATGGCCTTCATGACCACATGAAGTTATTAATCAACACCACTGTAAACATTCATAACCAAAATTATGAACCTAATGTATTTACATTTTCCATATCATGTATGTGAGAAGATTAAATGAATAAGGTATGCTTAAAATACAAAATATCATGATTGGAGTCATGAATCTATCAAATTATGTACAAAGTATAATAATTAAAGTTATGTACCTATGCATTTGCCATAAATACTATATATGAAATTGGAAAGATGAATTTATTTTGATTCATTAAACTAGAATTGTGAGATCTTATTTCTTTGATTTTCAAACATCACATCCTTTTGATCAGTGTGAACGAGGGAGATTTGGTGAACACGAGTCCCATTGAAAAGTTGACATGATAAGATGTTGAATTATTTTTAAAATTTTTTATTTTATTTATTTATTTATCATAAGAAGAACCCATTTATATCAATGAAAAACTTTTTTTTTGGAATAAGTCAATAATACATTGAATTAGGAAGCCAATTCGTCAGTTTCGTCTTTCATATTCGTTCGCATTTTCCATTTATATCGTGTATTGATAGACTATCATTTTTCCACCCCTAGACAAGCCCTAAACATTATTATCCAGCTAACTGGTTGAATGATTCGTCTGCTTTTTCTCCATTTTTCCTCAGGTTTCTTGGCAACCAAACAGTGGCGAAATGGTGAACTCACCCGTTTGGATGGTAAACCTCCCAGCTCAAAACCAGACCCGAAGGCCTGAGCTTGTTGTTTGTGCATAACGTGGGACCTGAACATGGAGATGTGAGAGATCTCTAGCATCAGTTTTGAGAAATATGGATGAGATTCAGGAGCAGAAACGGCAAAATTAGAGACTAGAGACTATATCTATATATTTGGAAAGTGATTTTTTTTTTAGAAAAAATTAAAGAAGATAAAATATAATCAAAATTTGTGATACATTTATGTATTTTTCAAATTATTTAATTTTTATATATAAGAGTTAATATAAATAAATGAGTTTGGAGTAGTATATAAAAAAATTTATTAATTAACTTTTAATTTTTTTTTTTAATTTTCTTTTGTTTTTTTTTCTTTCTATGATCTACTTTTCCTTCCTAATTTTTTTCCTTAAAAAGATTTTTTTTGTATTTTTTTTATTATAAAAAAATTGGAAGAGAATAAAATCTAATTAAAACTAATTAATTTTTTTCATTTTTAAATTATTTAGTTTTTATACAGAGGAGAAAAAAAAAGTTACCTTTATATCTATTTGTAATTTTCTTTTATTTTATTTTATTTTTCTCTTTATTTTCACTTTTTTTATTTTATTGCATTTCCCCTTAAATTTCCAAGAACCAAACATCGTGTTAGGGTTTGACAAAAGACTTGACAAGAAAATTTTGCCATGGCATTTTGTCTTGTATTCCCTTCATCCTCTTATCTTTCATGTTTTCCCTTTTTTTATGATTTTTTTTTGACATTACAACATTATGATTAAGGACCCGTATGAGAAGATTTCTTAATTTTTTGCTTTACTTGGAATTTGAAGTTGAAACTAAAATCCAAAATTTTTGAAGGACAATATAAATACCATTTAGGTTTTATTAAATTTGAAACAACTTTTTACATAAATAAAAATAAAACTTTTACAAGAATGCTCTAATTTATCATTTTGATTTTGATCTAGGAGCATTACAAAAGTTTTTTAAAGAGGTTTATTTTGAAGTAGGTTTGCCTTCAAAACTTTTTGACTTTCATATTAACCCTTTTGTTTTGTAAGTTATAAGTTCTTTGAACAAAATTAATTGAATAGACATAAAAGTATTTATTAAGCTTAAAAAAGAGATATTAATTTTTTAGAATTTGATCAAAATAGACTCTAAAAAAGGTTACTAAAAGCCCCATTGATATGGAGATCATTTGTGCAAAAAATTGACCACCTAAAACAAGCTCAATTAAAAATTTGTCCTTTTTAGTGAGACAATCCAATTTTTTTATTTTGTAATTCCTTTTCAATAGTATAAGATTTTCATTGGATTAGGCATCTTAACCTTCTACTGCAACACGCAATTCAATTTACATTTGTATGTTGTTGAGGATATTCTAAAATTGTGTTGCGTGTTGTAGTAGAAGGTTAATATTCTTCATCCATTAATAAAGATCTTAAATGGTTGAAAAGGAATTATAAAAATAACTTGGATTGTCTCACTAAAAAGGGAAAAATTTTAATTGAGTTTGTATTAGGTGGTCCATTTTTTGCACAAATATTCTCCATATGAATAGGGCTCTTAGCTCCCTTTTTAAGTCTATATGGATCAAATTTTGAAAAATTAAAATCTCTTTTCTAAGTTTGATAAAATCTTTTATATATGTTCAATTAATTTTGTTTAAAGAGCACATAGCTTAGAAAACAAAAAAAGTTAATATGAAAGTAAAAAAAAAATCCAAAGTCAAACCTACGTCGAGATAAACTTACGTTGAGATAAACCTCTTTGAAAAACTTTAGTATTAATGCTCTTGGATCATAATCAAAATAATAAATTAGAGCACTCTTGCAAAAGTTTTATTATTGTTTATGCAAGAAGTTATTTCATGTTTAATAAAACTTTTATAATATTTACATCGTCCTTCAAAAATTTTGATTTTGGTTTTAACTTCAAATTCAAATTAAGGCAAAAAAAAAAAAAAAGAAATTATGTCAAACGGGGCCTTAATATTAATTTTCTAATGTAAAAAAAATTAGAAAAAAGGGAAAATACAAAAAAGAAGGGCATAATGGGAATACAAGACAAAATGCCATGGCAAAATTTTCTTGTCAAATCTTCTACCAAACCCTAGTGCAATGTTTGGTTCGGGAAATTTGATGATAAATATGAAGAAGAGAAAATAGGAAAGAAAAAATGAAAACAAAATTAAAAATAGATATAAAATTAATACATATTTTTACACGGTTCTTTAAATTCATTCAAGGTTTTTTTTTATATATTTTATTTTTTATCTTTTATATAAAGATTAAATAATCTAAAAGAGAAATTTTTAAACTATTTTTAATCATATTTGGTATTTTTTTATAATGAAATCGAACACACGAAAAAATTATTTCTTTAATTTTTTTTGTTTTAAAAAATTTGAGGAGAAGAAAAAGTAGATCATAGAAAAAAAATGAAGAAGAATAAAAAAAAAATTTAAAGTCAATAAATTATTTTAATATATTACTCCAAATTCATTTATTTATATTAACTCTTGTATATAAAAATTAATAATTTGAAAATACATAATTTATCACAAATTTTGATTATATTTTTTGTTCTTTAAAATTTTCTATAAAAAAATCATTTTCCTATACGTAGATATAGGTCTCTTTTTTTGCCGGTTCTGCTCCTGAATCTCATCCATATTTCCCAAAACTGATGCTCTCTATCTCTCATATCTCCTTGTTTAGGTCCCACGTTATGCACAAATTACAAGCTCAGGTCCTCGGATCTGGTTTTGGGGTGGGAGGTTCACTATCCAAACGGGCGAGTTCACCATTTCATCACCGTTTGGTTGCCAAGAAACCTGAGGAAAAACGGAGTGTTTTCTTAAATGATCAGAAGAATCATTCAACTAGTTAGCTGAATAATAATGCTTAGGGCTTGTCTAGTAGTGGAAAATGATAGTCTATCAATACATGATATAAATGGAAAATGCGTACGAATATGAAATATGAAACATACCAATTGGCTTCCTAATTCAATATATTATTTACTTATTATAATCAATTGGTTGTTCATTGATATAAATGGGTTCTTTTCATGATAAAAAAAGAAGCAAAAATTCTCTATTATTATTATTATTATTTTACTTTTGAACAATAATTCAATATCTTTTTGTATCGACTTTTCATACATCAAAGTCGGTAGGACTTTTGTTCACCAAATCTCCCCTCCTCCACATTAATAAAATGATGTGATATTGGAAAATCAAATAAATCAGATTCTAATTTAATGAATCAAAATAGATCTACAAAATTGATCATCCTATGTACGTCATTGTGATAAAAATCACATTTCTTGAATTATTTACAATGTTGAGTCATTTGATAGCACTTTATCATTGTATCTTGGTATTGACATCCTTATCTTTCCTCTTCTTTCTTTCTTTCTTTCACTCAGTGTTTGTACAAATGATGGGACACCCCAAAAACTTAAGATGGGTAGAGAGAAGGATCAATCAAGAGCCCTTTTTATATCATTTCATCGTTACCTTCTATCAAGAGTTGCAAATGAACATTTCCTTTTAGATATACACATGAATTCATCTTTTCCAATTCCACATAGTATTTATGGTATATGAAAACATAATGTAGGTACATGACTTTAATTGGCCATTCTACCTTGTACATAATTTAGTAGGTTCATGGCTCTAGTTATGGTACTTCGTATTTTTCATATACATTAATATACATCTAATCTTCCTACATACATTAGATGTATAATAAGAGAAATGTAAATACATTAGGTTCATAACCTTTAGAATAGTGGGAATTAACTTCATGTGTTCAAGAAGGCAGGAATAATTCCTACATGTGAAACATTGAGTTTAAATTTGACAAAGCTTGTCAGCTTTGAGTATAGTGATCGATCCAGGAAGCAACACTTCTCAATGTCCATAAGGAATTGATATGTAAATCAGGTTACACTTGTTGATTAGTTGAATCTATAAATACTAATTGTAGAAAATGGGGTCTTGTTGGTAATTTAAGAAACCAAACTCACCAATTTTTTCCAAAAAAATTCAAATTTCTGTTGTAAGTGCAAGGAATCTTAACAGCTTCTAGAGCTCCTGTCATACTATATTTGCCCATCATATGCCTGTATTGATCTGCTTGAATCTCTATATATTTTTCTGTTTCACACTGCAAAAACTCATCGTTCTGATCTTCCAAGGCCTTCTGTTGTTGGGTTGCATCAGGTTCTGAAAAATCCTCGGTCAGTGCCTTGAACTTGTTGAGAAAAATGGAGCATAATCAGCAGGAGAAGGATGCTAGAGAGCAGGTCATTGATGATTGGCTTCCAATCACATCGTCCCGGAATGCAAAATGGTGGTACTCGGCATTCCACAATGTGACTGCCATGGTTGGGGCTGGTGTCCTCAGCCTCCCTTATGCTATGGCAGAGCTTGGATGGTATCTTTCTCTCATTCCTATACTCTTATCTTCTGACCAAGTAAAAAAAATGATGATTCTACTGCATTTACTTTATTATAAATGCTGTTCTCATATGGTTGTGATTGCTCTGAAAATGGGGTTATTATTATGTTCACAGATTTTTTTCCCCTACTTTTTTGGGCTTTCAAGGGATTTTCAGTATATGGGGTTTCTTCCCATGACGTGAGAATTGTAAATATTACAGATGGTTCATTTATGCACAGTACCATTGATTTAATCAGTAGTACTGATGAATTTGTTTCTCAGTGATTCTATTCCTGAGCCATCTACCTTTTTAGAATCAACTGAATTTAACCCTTCAGATATTCAGAAAAGCTGATCTACAATTGTTAATATTGATATACGAAAAAGTCTTATCTACTTGAGATATTCCAAAGCTTTTGGTAACATTTATTTCCTTTGATATTTAGGGGCCCTGGGGTGGTAATTCTTATTCTTTCATGGATCATCACCTAGTACACTCTATGGCAAATGGTTGAGATGCATGAAATGGTTCCTGGAAAGCGGTTTGATAGATACCGTGAACTAGGACAGAACGCATTTGGTGAAAAGCTTGCCTCTGGATTGTGGTGCCTCAACAGGTGATTGTAGAAGTGGGTGTTAACATTGCCTACATGATCACCGGAGGCAAATCCTTGCAGAAGTTCCATAACACAGTCTGTCCCAGCTGCAAGCTAATCAAGACCGCCTACTTCATCATGATTTTTGCTTCTTGTCACTTTGTTCTATCCCATTTGCCCAATTTCAAATTCATTGCTGGTGTCTCATTTGCTGCTGCAATCATGTCCTTAACGTAAGTTGCTGTAGATATTCATATATCTAGTTTGTGATTAGTTTAATTTGTAAGATTAGTTTTCTTACATACCCTGCGGTATATGGATTGTCCATTTTCAATCTGCAGTTACTCAACTATTGCCTGGACAGCTTCGGTTCATAAAGGTGTCCAACCAGATGTGCAATATACATACACAGCTTCGACCACAACTGGAAGAGTCTTCAACTTCTTTAGCGCCTTGGGTGACGTAGCATTTGCCTATGCTGGTCACAATGTGGTGTTGGAGATCCAAGCAACAATTCCCTCCACTCCTGAGAAGCCTTCCAAGAGACCCATGTGGAAAGGAGTGATTTTCGCTTATATTGTTGTTGCCTTGTGCTACTTCCCTGTCGCTCTGATTGGATACTGGATGTTTGGGAACAGTGTTGCTGACAATATCCTTATCACACTGGAGAAACCCCGCTGGCTTATAGCAGCAGCCAACCTGTTTGTTTTCATCCATGTTATTGGAAGTTACCAGGTGCAATTCTAAATTCAAAATCTTCTCCAAATAATATGTTTTTATTCCAATATTGAATCTTCATTTCCTCGTAAGCTTGTGGGAACTGCAGATATATGCGATGCCAGTGTTTGACATGTTGGAAACATTCTTGGTGAAGAAACTGAAATTCACACCATGTTTCAGGCTTCGTCTTATTACCCGCACTCTATACGTTGGTGAGTGGTTGATGCTCTTCTTTCTTTGAATGAGTTATGACAAAGCTTCAGAGTAGTTTCATGACTAATCTTTCTTATATTCCATGGTTGCAGCTTTTACAATGTTTATAGGCATGTTGATCCCTTTCTTTGGTAGCCTGCTTGGGTTCTTAGGAGGATTGGTGTTTGCACCAACGACCTACTTTGTAAGGAATCAATCCTTCCTCATGCATCTTACTGCTAAGGCTTCGAGATACAAATTTCTATCCAGTATTAGGCTATCATATATCTTTCACAGTGGAATATTATATCTTCGATTTTGGTTTTGGTGCAGCTCCCCTGTATCATGTGGCTTGCAATTTACAAACCCAAAAGGTTTAGCCTAACATGGTTTACAAATTGGGTATGTTAACTCCACACTGCATCTTATGGCCTAGCCTCTCTTAGTTCTTCTTTTTTCTTTTTTCCTATCTTTTCATTTTTGGCAGGGCAAGTTGACAAGGGCTAACAGGCTTTCGTTTGAATTTGTGCATTGCAGATCTGTATAATTCTGGGAGTGGTATTGATGATTCTAGCTCCCATTGGTGCCCTAAGGCAGATCATCCTTCAAGCCAAGACCTTCGAAGTGTTCTTATGATGATCTTCCCACTGCAAAAAGGATTTGATCGATTGTCTGAGAAGTTGAATAATGGTGCTCGTCCGAAGAGCCAAATGAAACAGTTGGTTCTCCTCTTAAAGTCTTATAGTTTTCTGTTCTTTCATTTGCTTGTACACTGCTCTGTTAAATATGTGTCCCAATATTTGGTGAATATATAGTGAATTTTAATTCTCTTCAACAAAGAATTAAATGTCTACAATTACCTCTTAGAGTTTAATTTCATGCATTTTATCGCATTAAAAGAACCCATTAATATCATTGAAAAAAATGTCTTCTTTGATATCCATACTTGGTTTCCATTTACATCATGCACGCTTATATCCACCACCATGTCTTCCAAGTAGGACATGTAACACGTCCATAGAAAAACAAACGTAAATTAAAGGGTGATTATCATTCTCACTGCCAAACAAGCCTTAAACCATAATTATTTAGTGAGCAACTTCTATTTTTCTACTACTTTTTTTTAATAGAATTTCATACATCGAGATATTGTCCAACCTATTTAGGATGGCATTTACCTTTGATGTATAGAGGTTTGCCAAATTTTCAGGTGTGCTATTAGAAGAATGGTTCACTCAATCTGCTACAGATCACTCCTTATTAATAAAATATGAAGGTAATTCATTTCTTGCATTACTAGTATATGTTGATGACATTGTCATCACTAATAAAATGCAAAACTGGTTGAAGATCTCAAAATACTCCTTGATGGTAGATTCAAACCCAAGGATCTTGGACAACTCAAGTATTTTCTCAGCCCTGAGGTTGCTAGGTGGAGTAAAGGGATTTCGGTTAGCCAAAGGCATTATGCTCTTTAGATATTGTTTGACACAGGGTTCTTAGCTTGTAAACATGCAAGCACACCTATGGAAGCTAATATTAAGTTTTCACAAGATGATGGGGAATTTCTTGAAGACCCAAGATTGTATAGATGGCTGATTGGTAAGCTTCTTTACCCCACAAACGCTCGGCTTGATCTCTCATACTCGGTCCATCACCTTAGCCAGTTCCTTATTAATCCAAGATCTAGTCATCTTCAAGTTGCTTATCAAGTTTTGCAATATATCAAAGGATTAGTTGGATAGGGCCTCTTCTTTCTTTCCTCTTCAACAACTCAACTCAAGGCCTTTGCTGATGTAGATTAGGCAACTTGTAAGGATTCAAGACGAACTATTAGTGGGTTTTGCATCTTTCTTGGGAATTCTTTGGTTTCATGGAAATCTAAGAATCAAAATACAGTATCATGATCATCAACTGAGGCTGAATATAGAGCAATGGCAAATGTGACTTGTGACTTGTGAACTTCTTCGAGACTTGTGTGGTTATTATCATTCCTACTTCCATATATCGAACACAACCCTAATATATGCCCCTTTGCTTCTCCTGTAGATTCCTACTAATATCTAACTCTCGGACAAAAAAAGAAAAAGAAAAAGAAAAAATCAATGGAGGGAAGCATAAGCCTATCAATTAGTCCTAAGACTATGAATTTAGAGCAAAATAATATATGCTACTTTTTGAAAACCCTTTTAATGAACCAATAATTAACATCTTATTATCTAAAACCAATCAAGTCAATTAACTTTCTTTATTTCTCAAAAAACTAGATCTAAAACTGATAATGTTACTTCCATAATTTAACTTCTATTGGTTTTTACGTTCACTCCACCTAATGATCAATCTCAATGGATAACTATAAGGAATCAGAAACAAATAACTTAATTAAGATTCATATTTAAGGGGTGTTTAGTAAAACTTAAAACTTATTACTGACTTTAGTTGACTTTAAGTTAAATTATATTTAAGTTGATGACTTAAAACTTATCACTTAATTTTTTACTTTAAATATTAAGGTTATTTGATAAAATTAACTTAAAATTTATTCTAAATCATCACATGAATATATTTATCCTCATAAATATAAATTATAATTATATTTTATCAAACATGCTTAATTTACTTAATGACTTAAATTAAATTATTAAGTCACTTTAAATTATTAAGTAGGTTTATCAAACACCCACTAATTTTTTACCAAGGAACTTACCTTTAACAAATAAAAAACTATAGAATCTAACTAGAAATCTAAGAGCTTTACAAATCAAAATAATAATATGCAAATTTATAACACTCATTTGCTCAATCAACTCAATAACTATAGCACTGTGCCAGAATCACTAAAATGAATTAAAACTTCAAAATGAAAATTAAAACAAACAAAAATAATATAAATATTACTAAAACTAAATGAGACGAGAAAAGAATAGGAAATTCCTATACTTACCCTACCCTGTTTTATTTTCTTTTTTTTTCAATTTTTTGTTTTTAAAATTTAAATTTTATTAAAAATAAATATGATTTGTACATAAAGAAATATTAAAAATATTTATAATTTCTTTTTATGAAAAATAATATTTTATTTATGCCAAAAAAGTTGGTAAACGAAACAAAAATAATTTTTATTTAAAATTATGTATAATTGGAGCGAACAAGGACATGAGAAAGTCATATCTAAACTAGCCCCAACTTCATCCCAGGTTTTTTAAAACTTTCTAATTTCGTCTCAAACTCGTTTATCTTTATTCTAAACCCTTCCGTGAGCACGTCATTGTGGTCCCTACTCAAATCCATTTTAGTACTAATGCATGGTAGAAGCTAGGATCAATAACCCTTTGTACTAAAGGATTGGGAGGATTGAAATTCCAGACATTTTTGCCAAGTTGGAAACATATATTCAATAGAGGTCTCTAAAAGCAAATGAAAACGACAGAGAGAAACTATAAGACCCAGCAAGGAGATTCAAAATTTTGCAGTTGGTTCCTAGAAGAAACATCATGAAATTTGATGTTAAAATGAATAGTTGAAGTCAAAATCATCACCATCTGATATTGAAATTCTTTGCGAGTCAATCCAATCCTTACTGCAGTGGGAAGAAAATCACGAGAACAATTTGTAGGTCTTGGCTTGAAGGATGATCTGCCTTAGTGCACCAATGGGAGCTAAAATCATCAATACTACTCCCAGCACAATGCAGATCTGAAATGCAAAGATTGAAACAGAAAGTCTGTTAATCCTTGAACCCACCCGTCCAAATACCAAAAAATGGAGAAAGGCTAAGCTTTGAGAGGCGGTATCTAGTTAACATACCCAATTTGAACACCATGATAAGCTAAACATCTTGGGCTTGTAAACAGCAAGCCACATGATGCAGGGGAGCTGCAGAAAACCACAATTAAGGATTTATTATTCCGTCATGAAGGGGTAGTCCAGCCCCATGGGTAGAAACTTAAGATGGATGTGGGAGGATTTATTCCTTACAAAGTATGTTGTGGGTGCAAAAGCCAACCCTCCCAAGAACGCCATGAGACTACCAAAGAAAGGGATCATCATAGCAATGAACATCGTAAAAGCTGCAATCAACCAAGATATATAAGAACATGAAAATAGGCTGATGAAGCTTTGTCGACATAACTCGTCCAAAGAAAGAAGAGCATCAACCACTCACCAACATATGAAGTGCGGGTAATAAGACGAAGCCTGAAACATGGTGTGAATTTCAGTTTCTTCACCAGGAGTGTTTCCATCATGTCAAACACCGGAATCGCATATATCTGCAGTTCCCACAAGCTTATGAGGAAATGAAGATTCAATGAAATAAGAACATATTATTTGGAGAAGTTTTCGAATTGAACCTGGTAGCTTCCAACAACGTGGATGACAACAAAAATGTTGGCTGCGGCAATAAGCCAACCGGGTTTCTCGAGTGTGATAAGGATATTGTCAGCAACGCTGTTCCCAAACACCCGATACCCAACTAAAGCAACAGGGAAGTAGCAGATGGCAACAATCATGTAAGCAAACATGACTCCTTTCCACATGGGTCCCTTGGAAGGCTTCTCAGGGGTGGAAGGAATTGTAGCTTGGATCTCCAACACCACATTGTGACCAGCATAGGCAAATGCTACTTCACCCAAGGCATGACAGAAGTGGAAGAATTTTCCAGTTGTGGTCGAATCTTTGTATTTGTAGTCAACATCTGCTACGACACCCTTATGAGCTGAACCTATCCAAGCGATAGTCGAGTAACTGCAGAAAATGGGCAACCGCCGTTACAGCGTGAACATGTCACAAAAATATCACAGGCTATATGTATTAATATGAATAGAAAAAACAGTAATTAACTGACTAACGTTAAGGACATTGCTGCTGCAGAAAATGAGACGCCGCTAATGGAGTTGAAGTTGGGCAAATGGGAGAGGACAAAGTGACAAGAAGCAAATATCATGATGAAGTAGGTGGTCCTGAGCCGTCGGCAGTCAGAACAAACAATATTGTAGAACTTCTGCAAGGATTTGCCTCCGGTGACCATGTACACAATGTCAACACCCACTTCTACAACCAACTGTTGAGGCACCACAACCCAGAGGCCAAGCTTTTCACCGAAGGCATGCTGTCCTAGCTCATGGTATCTATCAAACCGCTTCCCGGGAACCATTTCATGCATCTCAACCATTTGCCATAGAGTGTACAAAGTGATGATCCATGAAAGTATAAGAATAACCACCCCTGGGCCCCTAAATATCAAAGCAAAAAAATGTTACAATTCCAACCCCATTCTCAGAAGATATATAAGAGTATAGGAGTGAGAAAGAAAAATACCATCCAAGCCCTGCCATAGCATAAGGGAGGGCGAGGACACCAGACCCAACCATGGCAGTCACATTGTGGAATGCAGAATACCACCATTTGGCGTCTCGGGACGACGTGATCGGGAGCCAATTGTCAATGTCCTTGCCTCTACTAGCCTTCTGCTCATCCTCCAACATTTTTTTTTCTCAAGGATTTGATTACTCAGACCTCAACTACAACTCAAAGCCTCTGCATTGAGAAACAACTGAAGCAAATACATATACATGTATGGAGGTTCAAATATTTCTAGAAGGGGTGTGACACTGCACTATACGTGTAAAAGTCGTTAGAATTCCTTCCACTTGTAAAGGAAATTTGAATTTGTCTCGAGACAGTTTGGTTGATATTGTTACTGTTTACAGATTCAATCTCCGTTTTTTAGGGATAAACACTAAATTAAGTTTTGCTTATAATTTAATTTTGGATTTCGAATGGATAAGATTCTAGATATATCCATTTGTGTAAATAAACTGATTCCATGTGGTTACCATCAATGATATGATGAGATCACATAGCCCACTCATCAAAATAATTTCCCACCATCACCCTCAACATTTATGTAGACGACCATTACATTCATCTACTGCAAACAAAATTGTCATATTAAGCAACTTTAGTTTAAGCATCAAAGAATTTCAAGATCAGTTTATCCCAATTCAAAAAGGGAAGCAATCAAAATCAAGCACATTAAGGCAAAGCGCTTCCAACCCTAACCCATTCAAACTTTTCCCATGTCACCTCCATCCTTAAATTGGGAAGGGGTTCGGTTGCATCTCTAGCAAGTTCTACTGGCAAAGTTTTACTTAAGAGAGAGTGTTTCTTGATGCTAGGATGTAGATTTGGCCCATTGGCCTGAGACTCGGGCCACTCGAGAACTTGGGGCGGAAGCCCAGCTACGCTTGGAGCCTGAGCCCAACACACTAATGCCCCATAAAAACCATTCAGGCCCGAACATTGAAGCCCAACCCCTACACACTAACGGTCTATAAAACCGCCCAAGTCCGAAAATTGAAGCTCAAACCCCAAATAGAGTTCTACACACATTACAGCACAAGCAAACATCTGCCACTCAGAAATGGAAGTCTTCTGCCCATCAAACAACTGCATGCCTGTAACTCTGGCTGCGAATCGAATTCTCCACGGCTATGCCTTGTGCTCCGAAGCAGAAGTATTGGTTCATCATCTTCTTGTTGAAGGAACTTTGTTTGTTATTCATTTCTCGTTTTCCACCCTTCACCCCCTGATTTGAGGTAGAGGGTCCAGTAGTGCCATTCTCAATAGCTATGCCCTTCTGCTTCTCTGCAGATCTAGGTGATGACACAGGCGATTCTGAAAAAGGAGGTGAAGATGATTCAGCTGGGTCTGCTAATTGGGGCATTGCGCGGATCACACCATGCATTAGGCCTACTGCAAATTTCTTCTTGGTTGAAGGGCTTGGGAGTAAGCTCCTGAAAGAGACTACTCTTTTATTGTTTGGGAGAGATGTGAGTTTTGAGAATCTGTGTCGAAGAGGGGTCGGATCATCTTCTAGATTTCTAGATATCTTGTATGAGTCCAAAGAATCATCTTCTCCCAATGTTTTGCTGTCAGCTTTTCCTTGCTTTCTGGGCCAGTGGAGAAGGATCTTCAAGCGCCTTGCAGCATTATTTACAGAGCCTTTATTATCATCAGCCAAGTTGATATCTGTTGCAGGGTCAAGGTGATCAAGTTCACTGGACCATGAACTGAGCTCTCCACTTGCAGGATCAGGGCTGGCATTGGACGCATTCTCAATACCAGAGTACAACAATATTTCTGCATCTGAGATTCTGAAAGAAGTCCCCGGGCTGCTCCCAATACCCTTCATTTTCAGGTGGGAAACAAGGGCACTTCTTGCCATATAATCCTGACAATTGGCTATCCCTCCAGCTGAAATTAACTCCTTGATTAAGATTTCAGAAGAAGCTGATTGTGGGCGTTGCTTGAGGAGATCTAGAGGAGTCATACCATCAGCATCCCGGATGTTCAAATTAATTGATGGCACTGTCATCAGCAATTCCACCACATCTGACTGAATGTTCCCAATTACAGCCATGTGAAGAGCAGTTCTTCCATCATTGTTCTTGGCATTGATGATGTCTTCCATGTTCACAATCTTCCCACGTAGCAACTGCTTCATGAGCTCAATCTGCCGGTCCAGTCTCCTGAAACCCGGGCTTCGAAAACCAGCCACTGCCATGTGGAGTAAAGTGTCCCCATAATTGTTTGTCAAAAAGATTGAAGAGGGAGATGCAAGAATTAGAACCTCTAGCACAGTTAAGTAACCCCTGTAAGCAGCCACATTCAATGCTGTGTTCCCCTGATTGTCTGTAGAGTTGATAATGTCATAGGATTCCAGTAGGCCCTTAACTATCTGCACAAACAGAATGCTTGATTAAAGAATACAACCGACAAGATCCATAGATACCTTACACTATAGGGGCTAAACAAGAAACCAGAGGTTTAAAGAGTCCACTTAAAAAGAAAATGTAGTCATGGAAACATGAAGAGTTGACAGAGACCAAACACCAGAAGGGGACAATTTCTTCTCCAGTAGTAATTCAATCTACTTGCCCAGATGTAAAATGAAGTATGAAGCTAAAAATCCTGTGACAGAAAAACAGAAAGGAGGACGAGGGAAAGGAAAAACAACCGAATTTTTAGTCTATAACAAACATCCAGATGCCCCCAAGCTTGTCCCAGAAATGTATCACCATGAAGGAAACATCTAAGCAGTTTCAGGCTAACTCTAAAAGGGCGAATCAGACATGACAAGTGATGACTCAATTAATCAAGATGGCGTTTTTGCGCATTACAGGTTGAATTCTTTCTATTATGAAAATCACTCGGGGCTGCTTCTCATCTTTTGACACCTTCAATTTGCACCAACTTAGAAATTCTCCCAGCTAAGGTGACTACATCCACATATATAATGAAGGGAAACAGCCAACAGCATCTTCTTTATTAGCTCGAAACACATAGGATTTCACCTAGCATTTACCTAAATTCTACCTAAAAACAAAAGTAAGCAGACCTATTCCTTCTTCTTGGAATCTTCTCCTAGTTCAAAACCATCTGTCTTGACTTCGTAGAAGACAAAGACCTTCCAAACTAGACATATACACAAATCAATCACCTAAGGTGCTTAATTAAGTGTACAGAAATCTCAACAAGCAGCAACACAATTACTGAAAACTTGAAATAGAGCATTGAGAAATATATGCAATTGTTGTAGCATAAGAATCAATACCTCAACCTGTCCTCTTCCAGAGGCTGTATGTAAGATTGTAGACCCCTGCATATCTCTATAAACCAGAACATCAGTACAATCATGAAGGAGCTCCTTCAGAATCTCCAAATTTCCCCCTCTAGCTGCAGCATGAACAGCCCTATTCCTCATCTCCCACCTAAATTCTGGAGAAACTTCATCCGATTGCTCATCCAATTCCTCTCCACTGCTCCTAAAACACCCCGGTGAGATTGAAAAATCAAGCAGCAGCCTGAAAACCTCAGAGTTCTTGCTCCTGGCCGCAGCATAAAATATGTCAGTGACACCATATTCTCCTTCTCCAAACACAAGCAGAGGGTCTCTCTGGAGCAATTCCTTCACAAAACCCACATCCCCCGCTGAGGCAGCAGTGTACAGAAGCCATCCACCATAGCCTGCTCTAATGAGAGAGTTGTGTCCTCTCTTGGTCTGGCATTCCCGGAGTAACTTCCGGGCAACTTGAGAGCGGCATCTGGCAACATCATCGAACTGTTCTTCATCATCCCACACTGTTTCCAAGCGGCGAATTCGCCTTAGAGAGGTGAGCTTGATGAGGAGGTTGGTGTCGAGGTGGAGAAGCTCCCTCACAAGATCATAGTGGCCGTTTGCAGCTGCCCAATCAATTGGTGAAGCGTACCACCACTGGTCTCCAGTGCTCTCCCACCGAAGAGGGAAATATGAGGGTGGCATTGATCGAATTTCTAATCAAATTTCAAAATTAACAGACACCCAGATGAAGAAAACAGCAAAACACTTCATAAATTTTGAAATTATCACAGCGCAAAAGTACTCACAGCTAGAAAAGTGAAAGCAGAACTGCAAACAAAGCAATTATTTCAGATGGGAAAGGTAGGGAAAAGCTAAAAATGATGAGGAATCTTGGAATCAAGGCACAGAAGAAGAAGCCAAGAACCACAACACACATCACCGTCAACAAAGGGAGAGATGAAACTGAGAAAATAGAGAAAACCCATGAGAGTAGATGTCAAGGAAAGCTGAAAGGACGAGAATTGGGCGGAGAAAAGGAGGCAAAGACAGCCATTATAGCTCAACTGAAGCTCACCAGAGAGAACAAGTGAACAGAACTAGGTGCTTTATGGGAAAGTTACAATGACTCCTGTGATGATGTGATGACACCAACTTTCAACTGTTTGCAAATCATAAACCCCAAAACAAACTCACCACTTGCTTTTAGATTTCCTTAGGGCACCAAACTCCATACAGAGAATTGAAGATGGAATATTTTCCACGGATACTGTTGCTCAAGAAAGATGAAAGGGCAAAGTAATCTTCTTAAAGATATGATTTGATATTTTGCAGCTATTTATCAACAATTTCCGATTGTATTTTGAAAACCAGAAAAAGAAAACAAAGTGGGTTACAATTACAATGAATTTTGGAGCACTACACAACATGGCTTTGATGTAGTTATCATATGGGATTTGGCAACTTGTGAGCATAATAAATGGAAGCGTGAGTCCATTGGTCTCATGTTAAATCATAAATGTGGACTGCCCAAGTAAAGTTTGGCATGTAATGACAAAGATTTTCCGTAATCAGATGCAAAGACTCCAGAATTTGTGTCCTTGAAAGGCAAAAAGGGATGTAAATAAGATCATTATCAAAAGATTTCTGGTTTATTTGATTTGAGAGATTTTAGGGTTGTTGATAGTGTGCAGTAATGTTGCAAAATTTATGGGTATCCTTTTTTTTTTTTTTGCCAATTAAAATTTATAAATATGTTTGTCTCCAACTTAAAAATTTAATTTTAAAAAATTACATTTTTTTTGTGAAATTTTCATCCTAATTTACTTTATATTAATGAAAGTCCGGAACTTCTCCTTATAGAAGTATTATTTTGATTTATATGGAAAGTTATTCAATGTCTAATAAAATTTCTACAATATCAATATTGTCTTTTAAAATTTATGATTTTAACTTCATCTTCAATTAGCTTATGATTTAAAGACAAGCTTAATTTGAAAATCAGGAAAATACTTCTTATAGAAGTTTTATTTTGAATATTTGATTTATACAAGAAGTTATTCAATGTTTAATAAAATATTTACAATACCAATATTATCCTTTAAAATTTATGATTTTGATTTCATCTTCAATTAACTTATGATTTTAAAAAGAGCTTAATATAGAAGTCAGGAAAATATTGCTTTTTATATAAACTTTATCTTGATTTATATAAGAAGTTATTTAATGTCTAATAAAACTTTCACAATTACCAATATTGTCCTTTAAAATTTATGATTTTGACTTCATCTTCAATTCGCTTATGATTTAAAAACGAGTTTAATGTGGAAACCATGAAAATACTTCTTTTAAAAGCTTTATTTTGATTTATACAAGAAGTTATTCAATGGTTTATAAAATATTTACAATACCAATATTGTCCTTTAAAATTTATAATTTTGATTCTATCTTCAATTAACTTATGATTTTAAAAAAAGTTTTAATATAGAAGTCAGAAAAATACTTCTTCTTATAGAAGCTTTATTTTTATTTATACAAGAAGTTATTCAATGTCTAATAAAACTTTTATAATACCGATATTGTTTTTTAAAATTTATGATTTTGATTTCATTTTTAATTAACTCATGATTTAAAAAAGAGCTTAATATGGAAGTCAAGAAATGCCTCTTCTTATAGAAGCTTTATTTTGATTTATACAAAAAGTTATTTAATATTTAATAAAACTTTTATAATACCAATATTGTCTTTTAAAATCTATGATTTTGACTTTATCTTCAATTAGCTTATGATTTAAAAACGAGCTCAATAAGAAAGTCAAGAAAATACTTTTTTTCATAGAAGCTTTATTTGGATCTATACCAGAAATTATTCAATGTCTAATAAAACTTTTACGATACCAATATTGTTCTTTAAAATTTATGATTTTGTTCATCTTCAATTAACTTATGATCTAAAATAAAAGCTTAATATGGAAGTCAGAAAAACACTTCTTTATAGAAGATTTATTTTGATTTATATAAGAAGTTATTCAATGTTTAATAAAATATTTACAATACCAACGTTATCCTTTAAAATTTATGATTTTGATTCCATCTTCAATTAACTTATGATTTAAAGAGTTTAATACAAAAGTTCGGAAAATATTATTTTTAATAAAAGTTTTATTTTGATTTATACAAGAAGTTATTCAATGTTTTATAAAACTTTTATAATGTCAATATTGTCCTTTAAAAATTCATGGTTTTGAATTTCATCTTCAATTTCTAATCAAACTCAAAAATAGGAAAGGTATTATTAAGCTTATAAAAGTTAATTAAAATAAGAGCTTTATTTTGTAATTCATTTTGAATAATAATAGTGATGATAAAATTATTTGACAAATTTTGTAGGTTTAACGAGTTAAGATGCTGTATATCCTAATAAGAAATGTTGGTTGGGAAGTTAAGGAATCTAATCTATTGAGAGCAGGTCCACCCACCACCACACGTGTTGAACAATTTAGTATTGATTGTGGGTGGTGGGAATCAGTGAAAGCTTGCAGGCATTGCGATGGTGGTGCGCTGGTGCTGGTGCTGGTGGTCCATGACTCCATGACCCATCATTTTCTGCCGTTCATATGTTTGGTTTACCCCCACCCCCCCCAACACACCCATTCAAACCATAATTGCCTATTTTGAATGAGGAAGATTCTTAGTTGCCATACCCAAGTCTCCACTAATTACATTGTGGGTTCCATTAATCTTTTGGGATTGAATTCTTCTTACTCTAATCACATTTTTACTTGAGACATGATACCAAAAAAAAGTGTTGTTTGGTACCAAAGCCTAACCCATTGAGTCATTAAAGTCATGTTTTGTGGCTTCTTAATTGCTTGGTTTTTCTTTGCTTGGCCCATAAAATGTGTTGGTGTTATCAGAGGACAAAAAGGTTGAGGGTGGGTGACCTACCAAAATGAAATGTACAGCAGATGCTTGTGTTTTCATTTTCTTGTTTCTATTAGTGTTATGACAAGTAGTTGGGGGACACTCCATGATGCATACCTATCTCTCCTTCTCCATTTGGGTGTCCAAAAACCACAACACAAAGCACAAGGGTCATGCATACTTCAATGAACTCATTGGGCATTATGGTTTCTTCACCTTGCTTGCTAATGGATTAATTAGAAACCTTCTTGTAATTATCTTTACTAATCGGAGAATTCGAGCATTGTCGTCTCTATGAACATAACCCAACACTTAGTATTCTTGATAGTTAATTACTATGTGACAAATATGAAGTTAACCTTATGTAGTAAATCTGCAACATATTCTGCTTTCAAACAGAATCCATTCAGAATATATTCTTATGCAGCCGATTTATCAGAGCAGGAATAAGAACAAATATCATATTACTTAATGCATATGAATATCAATTAAGGCATTAGAAAGAGGTCGTCAAACACATGGCTGACATCAGAATATGGAACAGAGCCGCCTCCTAACTCTACAGCGCTCTTGGATCACGAGATTCATTTCTTTACTTCATCGAATTCAGAAAATCACGAGGCGTTCAATGGATTTGGAGCCCACCATTGATATGCCCCCTAGTGAAACTATCTAATAGCTCTTATTGGGAATCCTAGACTTTAGCTTTACCCACATCATAATCTACTGTGTAATGTCTGTCTGCCCAGGAAAGTTAAAAAGCAGAGAAAGGGAGAGAATGCATAGGGGTTTGGGGAGAACGCAAGTGTGATTGCAGAAAAGGAAGATATATAATGCTTTACAAGCTCTTGGGTGAGGGTGTGTGGATCAGTGGATGGGTGGATGGGTGGTTTGAGAACTAATAAACTTTCCTGATCTTGTAAGATGGGCACAAGCTAAATGGTATTTATCACTCTTCCATGTATTTCTGAAACATTCCAAAACCCTTGGCTCACCTACATATGAGTCCAAAGGGTGACCCTGAGCCTGAGGCTCTTACTTGTCCTATTCAGCTGGTCAGATTCTACTATCCCATCTGATTAGGATGTAGGAAGGCGCAAGATTTTTATCTGTCATCCATCATCAACAAAAGCACAAAATGTCCCGCTAACAGAGATTAGAACAGCATAAAAAGGGGGGAAAGGGGAAAAGGAAAAGAGGAAAAAAAAAAAAAAAGTCCTTTTCCCATGAAAATATCAATGAGATGACCTGAATTTTAATGTTCATTCATTGATTGATTTGATTATCAGTAGCTTTTTCCAGCCAGAACTTTTGAGATAATGTTCTCCTTGATGCCTAAAGAACAAACGTAACACTCACTGATTCAAACAGGACATTTGAGCGGTTTGTCTTAACCCGCAGGGCCATGCTAAGATGGATAAGAATCAAGATTCCTCCAATATAGTAATCCAAAGGGAGGCCGGCCCCATGTGGTTACCAGCTTTGGCTCTTTTGGCCCTCACCCCACCAGGGTTGGCCTCCCATTGAGCTTAGCATAGACTACCACAACCATCACTCGTGCATGCTTCCTCCTTTTACTCCAATCATTCATTTCTCTCCCTTCAAATACCCAAACAAACGTTCCCCTCACATATGATGGAGCAAAAAAAGAGGCATTACTCACCTCTATATTATCCAAGTCTGTACTACGTCCACATCAACAGTAGAAAAGGACAAGTCATATAACAATATCAACCAGAGCCTAACATGCATGGGACAGTCATGGTTACCCACTTTATGAACACTAGTTCTTACTTTTTTCTGGTTAGGTCATCATGTTCTCTAAGCCCATATCTGTAATTCAAACTTCAAGGTTTATAGTTCATGAGAAGCAGAAAAGGGATATAAGTTACTTTTTCTTTCGCATAATATTCTTAGTTCTGAAATGAGGGTCTCAAAATGCTCAAATTCTGAATGTGAAAGACCTAAGCACACATGCCTAAAATACATACCCTCCAGGAAAATAATGAGAAATGGGAAAGCCTGAAAATTTCAGGACGAACAGCAAGTTTTCTTGTATTCCAGTGAGAGTTATGTAGATCCTCCTCTGATATTGAGTCTATTTGGTCAAATTTAGTAGTTTCCCATCATGATTCAACCAACTTCTATCAAATGCTATGTGAAATACAAATAGAATGATTCAATTCATGAGATGTCAAACAGAATCAAAGCAACTGCAACTGAAGAAGAATGACCACATGGCATTCTTTTCATGAAAACTTATGCCTAATCCCCTACCAATATACCAAAAGCTAAAACATAATCCTCTTTTAAGAAATCCCACAGCTATAAACCTTATGTTTGGCCTCATTTTACCATCCATTCAGTTGTTAGCATGCCATTCTTCTACTCACAATAACCTAAATGCTATAAAGAAGGCCTCACCAGACTGTTAGGTAAAGGAACCTTAATACGAACCCATCCAATGACTGGTGGTGAGTCCATCAACAAGCCTATCATACATTCTTGTTTTTTCAGTATCAATTGAAATTATACCAAAATCCTCCCAACAATATCTCTGTGACAGCTGGACCACCAGAAACAACCTGATGCTATCATGTCATCCCAACAGTGGTTCCTCCTACACTAATTTGCTGTGGATTCAAAATTTCTAAACCTCAAACTGATCCAACTGAGTCAAGGCACGTACAGGTGGCTAACATGATGACTATTTTCAATGTCTGGAAACAACCTGATCTCAGTCTTTATAGTTTATCCAGTTGGCCATGTCCCAGACTTGGATCCACACAAGAATATTCTCCCCTAGCCCATGTCTCTGGGTTACACTGAGACACAACCGCCCCTTGTTACAGAATTCGACAAGTTAGATCATCAATCATTAGACAAACCATTCATTTCACTATGTGCTCATTCTTTGAAACAGTTACTTCTTGAGTTATATACCTACATACAAGAATCCAAGAACATATACCAATATACCTGTTACCCCACATTAAACATGTGAATAACAACCTATAAAATCAGGAAATTAAATCACACAAAATCAAGAAGTTGGTTAATTCCTAAAAATCAGAAAAATAAAACAAGAAAGTATACAACTACAAAATTTCAAAAATTGGGGCATTAATTTCCATAAAGCTATACAATCTCATTAATACAGGAATTAATTCCATGGTGTTTTTAATCAGATGTCAATACTCATCCTCAGGTCGATGAGTAGATATTGTTCATTTTCAACTTGCTAGTTACCTTCTGAAATGAGTGAAACAATAGACCCTTTATTAGGATATCAAAAGTTGTCTAACTGTTGAAAGTTGAAAGATAAAGAGTAGATGTCAATACATTGTTTTGCTTTTCTTTAATAAAGCATCAATCCACTCCAACATGTTTTATACAATCATATTGAACTTGATTATGACTAATAATAATTTATAGTCACAATATATTGCTTCATAGTCCCTTTCCACTTCACCCCTTAATCACTAGAAATCATTTTTAGCTAAAATAGTTCACAGATTCCTTGTCTCATATAACTCTAAACTTTGCTTTTGCACTGGACTAGGAAACTACAATTTGTTTTTTACTTCTTCACGTCACCAACTTTCCTCGAAAAATAGTATATACCCAAAGGTTGACTCGTGGTCTATCATTGAACTAGCCCAATCTGCTTTAGTATAAGCATCTAAACTTAATTCCTCATTTTATTATAATTTCTTTTTTTGTGAAAGTACTTTCTTGTCTAGAGTGGATTTCAGGCATCATAGAAGGTAGGCTTGTCTTCCTTATACCAACCTTTGTGTAAAGCCTACAAGTGTTAGAAAATTGCATGAAGTAGCATACTACACTCACTAGATAGGCTATATGCATATATCAGGTTTTGTATAAGATAAATAAATAAGTCTCCCAACTAGCCTTGGCAACTCTTCCTATCTACAACTAGGCCTTCAAATGATTCTCCAAGCTTATGAATTTGTTAATAAGTTTAGATTTGAGGTTCCCGATTTCTTTTGAGAAGATTAAGACTATACTTTTATCGGGAAATAAAAGTATCATTTTTTGAATGAACCAATTTAATTCGTAATAAAAACAATTATTATCTATAGTATTTTATTTTTAATTATTCTCCATATTTATATAATTATTTAACGTAGGACTCATAAACAATTAATATATGTTATAAAAAAAATTACTTTTCGAAAGAATTTCTCAAAAAAAAAAAAAAAACTCTTTTTTGTCAAAAAATTATTAAGAGTGTTTTTGAATTTGGAAAAGAGTTTTCTACTTAATAAGAACAAAAAACTGTCTTTAAAAATATTTCTCAAACATCCTCTAAATTTCTCAACAGAGAGGTCTTGCTTCAATTCAGATTCATTAATGAGACAGATGAATGAATTGACCCCATAATGCAATTCAACCTATGCCTCCTTAACCCAATCATAACAGCTTCTTCGCCAAAGAGATCAAAAGAAATCATACACATAAGAATTTTACCCACGTAAAATCTTTTGGCTCCAATCCTCGGCCAAACTCAGCTAAAGAAATCTCTGATTAAACAACCCCATATGAAAATATTGAACCTTCCAACTTGTATCTCAATAACTTTGACCATTCCATATGCTCTTCTGCAAGGTGTACATGGAGACTAAAGAAAGGAAAATCCCAAGAATGGACACTACACAGAAGTGCTGTCATCAGTAAAAAGAAGAATTCCATCAAATTTTGCTACAGCTGCTTGCAAACAACTAATATGATCGTATAGCACAATCGTGGATCCCAGAATACCAAGAAATCTCGGAAAATGTCCCCATGAAATTTCATCATCAGCCAAGCAAGAGAATGGAAATTGTGTTTTTCAAGGTTTTTCTGCAACATAATTGCCTACTAACAATCATAAAGGAAAATAATTATGTGTGCATCCTTCAGCTGATGAAAAGATACGTTAAAGATTAAATTGGGAAATATAAGAATCAATAAGTAGAAAAATAGTCCTTACACTATTATATCTTCTGCAGCAATTGAGTCATTGTTCTTAGTCTTTATGCAGTTGGCCATCGTGAAATGAATTTAAGATATTCAAAAGGAAGGGTCTCAATGTTCTTCCTTCTCAGTCCATTAATTGCAGGTTCCTCATCAAGCACCCACCAATGCCACTATGGATAGTCAGGCCCAAAGATTTGTTCCCTCATTGAAGTGGCGCATCAACAAATTCAGTGAACTTGACATCTTTGCAGTATTTGCGCCTTTCACTGCTGCAGACCCCTCCCCCCTCAAAACCATTTTACTTTAC
The DNA here is from genome assembly GCF_030704535.1 of Vitis vinifera. Lineage (NCBI taxonomy): Eukaryota > Viridiplantae > Streptophyta > Magnoliopsida > Vitales > Vitaceae > Vitis > Vitis vinifera. The sequence goes on along the minus strand of NC_081805.1, from coordinate 24,297,206 downwards.
TGTCATTTGTTGTATACGTTCTCCAGCCACCATCCCAAGTTCCTCCTTAGTGTGCATTGGAATTCCATTTATTTACACCTGCAAGAAGTAATATCTTTGCCTGTTATATATGTGTATAAAAAAGTAATATATAGATTCCCCAGTCAAACTGGTCTGGAATCAATCATGAATATATATATATACATATATATATCAATATCAATATGATGCATTTCAAGAGTTTAATAGGCATCACTGCCTTCTGCATAAACTTATGAATCTGATTCATATAGGTAGCACATAACTAAACAATTGCAGAGCTCCAAGCTACCTTGATTAAGCAAGTGGGTCCCTTGTGACCTCCTTTCTCTAATGTCAACTTCCGCAAATTTATTCTCTACAGCATTTGTAGGTCAACTAATTATATTCTTTTGTTTTTAACTTTTAACAAAGTTTAATAATTTTCCATTATCCCCATCCTCTTCATAGGACAAGGCCTACCTCAGAAAAGGCCCACATTTCATGGAAGAGATTCAAATGCACCTATACATTTTTGAAAAATATATGCCAAAGGTTTTGAGGGTAGACCTGTTCTGAGCAATTCCAATGTCATGGATATTCCTCTGCTCTTCCTCCTTGTGTATTATGTCATGGATATCACCCTGCTCCTCCTCCTATACAGTTTGCAATTTCTAACCTGCTTCAGCATTTTATAGAAAAAATAAATTGGAGTACAGATACACTGGAAAGTTTTTTTTTTTTGATAGATAAACACAGAAAAATTATATTAAAAGAGGGAAGCAAGAAGGCAACCCGAAGCATACAGGAAGTATACACGAGAAGCCCCAAAAACAAAAAGCACAAGGAAGCATACACTCACCAACCCTCAATTAGAGCCCAACCAATCTACAAAGTTAATTAAGGAGCGGGGCTCTCCAACTAAACAAGACTTAGTCCAAGAGAAAAGATTACAAACGAAGGAGGTTTTCAATCTTTGGATTGACAAAGCCTCATTATCAAAAGTTATCCTATTTCTTTCTTTCCACATCGTCCAAAATAAACAAAGGGGGGCTGCCCGCCAAATCTTCCCACGCTTCTTGTCTACAAAGGAATCGGACCAGCCAAGGAGAGTGTCTTTAACCGTGACCTGAAGGACCCAATTAACCCTAAACATCGTAAACATAAGATTCCACAACACCTTCGCCTTGGGGCAATGAATAAGGATGTGGTTAATTGTCTCCTCATCATCACAACATAAGAAGCATCTGTTTGCTAGAGACCAGCCCCTCCTTTTGAGATGATCTTGGGTTAGGACCTTCCCCCAAGAAGCTTCCCAAGCAAAAAAACCCACCTTAGTAGGCACGCAAGGGCTCCATATGATTCTCCATGGAAACGGGACTGCACCACCAGAATCAAGAGTATTGTAAAGGGATTTTACAGAGAAAATCCCATTCTTAGAAGCATTCCACACCACTCTATCCTCCATCCCAACATTGAGCCTCTTTCCTTGAAGGACCCAAAGGAGACTCGCCACCGCCTCCAGCTCCCAATCATTAAAAGATCTAGAAAAACAAGGATACCATCCCCCCGCATCCCCCATAGAATCCCAACAATCCTCTACCCACGCATCTTGGGATACCGCAAAGGCAAACAGAGAAGGAAAGGCCTCACATAGGGGAGTGTTTCCACACCAAATGTCCTTCCAAAATTTCACCCTTCTACCATCCCCTACAGTGAAGGAAGCGTTTTTAAACAACAGAACGCCTTCCTTTCTAATTTCCTTCCACAACCCCACCCCATACCCTTCCCTAACCTCACAAGAGATCCACCCTCCTTCTTCTTCCCCATACTTCGAGCTGATAATAAGTTTCCAAAAAGACTCTTTCAGCCGCAAAGCGCCAACTCCATTTACACAACAGGGCCCTATTGAGGATAGAAAAATTTCTGATCCCCAAGCCACCCTTCATTTTATGAGAGCGAACCACATCCCATTTTACAAGGTGAGGCCTCTTCTCCAACGCACCCCCTCCCCAAAGGAAAGCCCTTTGGATTTTCTCGAGCCTCAATCTAACAACTCTTGGAATACGCATCAAGGACATAAGATAAATCGGCATGCTAGCCAAAGTGCTCCGAATGAGAGTGATTCTCCCCCCCTTAGAAATGAATTGCCTCTTCCACAAAGCGAGTCTCTTCCTCATCCTTTCTTCCACACCATCCCATACAACCACCAATTTGTGAGGAGCACCTAGAGGCAGCCCCAAGTAAGTGGAAGGAAGAGAACCCACTTTGCAGCCCAATTCAGAAGCCAAGACCTCAGCATTCTCAACTCTTCCCACCGGCAGAATTTCGCTCTTTTCCAAGTTGATATTCAGACCAGAAATGGCTTCAAACCACATTAAAAGCCAGCTTAGAACAACCATTTGGTCTTGGGAGTCCTTGCAAAAGACCAACGTATCATCCGCAAATAATAGATGAGATACTTGAATCCCATTTCCACCCCTTCCCCTTAGCCTGCAGCCGGATAGGAAGCCCCCCCTAACCGCTTTATTAATGAGGCAGTTTAAGGCCTCCATTCCTAAGACAAACAAGTAGGGGGAAATGGGGTCCCCTTGCCTTAACCCTCGAGTGCTCTGGAAGAAACCCGCTGGCGAACCGTTAATCAGAACTGAGAAGGAGGCAGTGGAGATGCACCACTTGATCCAACCGGCCCACTTCTCCCCAAAACCCATTTTTTGCATCATTGACATCAGAAAATCCCAGTTAATATGGTCATAAGCCTTCTCTAGGTCCAGTTTGCATAACACACTAGCTTCATCCCCTTTCAGCAACAAGTCTATGGCCTCGTTAGCAATTAACGCTGCGTCAAGGATCTGCCTTCCTTCAACAAAGGCATTTTGGGAAGAAGACACCACCTTACTCACTACTTTCTTCAGCCTATTGGCTAGAACCTTGGCGAGAATCTTGTACAGACCACCCACCAAGCTGATGGGTCTATAGTCACGTAAATCCTCAGCCCCACCTTTCTTGGGGACTAAAACCAGAAACGTGGAGTTAAGACTTTTAATGAATTTCCCCCTCTCAAAAAAATCCTTAAAGAAGCCCATAATTTCGTCTTTGACAAAATCCCAACAAAACTGCTATAAGGCAATGGGAAATCCATTCGGTCCAGGAGCCTTGTCCCCATTTAGCTCCGAAAGGGCCAGATACACCTCTTCCAAGGAGAACATCTCCTCCAGCCTGGCAGCCTCCTCTCTTCCAATTCTATCAAACTCCAAGTTGATCATACTCGGGTGCCAGCCACCAGGATTCGATAACAGATCCTGATAGGCCCTCACCACTCCCCTTTGAATATCTTGATCGTCTGAAAGCCAGATACCTATGACTTTAATCTTTTTCAAACAATTCCTTCTACTGTTAGAGTTCGTCATCTTATGAAAGAATCCCGTGTTCTTATCTCCTTCCTTCAACCATATTTATCTTGATTTCTGCCTCCACGAGATTACCTCCATAATCGCCTACTTTTTAAACTCCTCCTTGGCCTCCTTTCTAGCCTCTAACTCCTGCTCGTTTAACGTTCTCTGCCTCTCCTGATCATCCCAAAAAGAAACTTTGCCCAAAGCCATCCTCAAATTCACCCCCACTTTACCAAAGACTTCCTTATTCCAATTCTTCAGCTTAACTTTTAAGGCCTTTAGTTTTTCTGAGAGGACATAGCTATATGAACCACTGCAATTAAAGCCTTGCCACCAGCCCTTCAGAATCTCCTTAAATCCCTCCTCCTTCAACCACATATTCTCAAAACGGAAAGGAATAGGACCTCTCCTAACTCCACCCCCATCTAACAGGATTGGGGAATGGTCAGACACAGGCCTTGGGAGTGTGCACTAAGACACTCCACTAAAATGGTTTTCCCAATCCTCCGAAATCAGGAAGCGATCCAGTCTCGACCTAGATTGGCCATTTAACCCCCCACTCCACGTATAAGGACCCCCCTGAAGAGGCAAATCTCTTAAAGCCAGCTCATCTAGCACTTCTGAAAACCTTCTCATAGGACCAGATAGTCTTCCTACTCTACTCCGTTCACTGGGAAATCTAATAACATTGAAGTCCCCACCGATGCACCAGGGATCAGACCACAAACCTCGAATTGCACCTAACTCTTCCCAAAAAGGTTCTCTATACCTTTTCATAGTAGGTCTGTAGACCCCTGTGAAGAACCACATAAACCCATCCTCGCAGTTCTTGAATCGACACGAGATTGAGAAGATTCCCACTTCCAGGCCTACTAACTCCAACACTCTCTTATCCTAGAACACCACCACCCCTCCAGCTGCCCCTCTTGCATTCACAGCTCCCCAACCTAAGAATCTTCCCACGCCAAGACTGTGAATAACCCCTTGGGACATATCTTGGATTTTGGTCTCCTGCAAGCACACCAAATCCACCTTTTGCGATCTGATTAGGGCCCTGATAACCTTCCTTTTATTTTTGTCATTAGCCCCTCTGACATTCCAAGATAAAATCTTTAGCTTCATCTAACTGTCGAGATTCTAACCCCTCCTTCTTTGACCACAAAGTTCTCCTTTCTTGCCCCGGTATAATTGATAGACCACTCAAGTTTTTTCAATTCCCTATCAAACTTAGTGGTCCCTGACGTGCCCTTCTTCAAATTTTGCTCTCTTCTTCTCTTAGTCCTTAGGAGCAAATTTAGAATTTTGCCTTCAAAACCATTCGTGGAGAAGCCCAAGAATTTGCTAAACCTCGCCAGGTAACTGTCGTCCCACCGGCACCCATCCAGATCCTGAATCATCCCCTCAAACTCACCTTTCCCCCCCCTCCCGGACCTTCTCCAGCCACTGGCTTCTCTCCCTCAGAGGCTAGCACCCCATTGCTACCATCAGCTAGAATGATACTCAACGGAGTCTGCTCCTCTTTGATGACCTTAGAAACCGAAACACCGATGGACCTCTCATTCAACGTCACCCGTCCAAAAGAAGAAGAAGAAGAAGAAGAGAGACCCCCGACCCCCCAAAGGAATATGACAGAGATCGACGTACCTGGAGGCCTCTTCGCATAGAGCTTCGTCAGTCAAGAGCCCTCGATCCATCATCTGAGAGGACAGCCCGACGAGGGGATCGACTTCTCCTCTTGCGTCTTGACTTGCGCCCCTGGATATGGGAGGCGACTGCAGAAACCGAGCCCTAGGAGGCGAGATTGGGGTCTTGTTTCCATAAAAGGCCCCATCTTTCAAAGCACCAGCTTGAACAGGCCCACAGGCCTCACCCGACACCCCCTCTCTTAAGGCAAGGGGATTGGGCCTTGGAACCCGGCCCAATACCATCCGGCTTTCAAGACAAAAGTCTTGGGCCTCCCCACAGCTTAAAGCTGGAAGGCCACAGCTCCTGCTTGGGCCTGCCAGCCCACTTCCACAGTTGACCATGCTGATGGGAGAGGACTCCCTACCCCCTTCCACTAGGTCGGCTGGACCACTAGCCCATCTCCTCTCATCAGTCCCTTCTGCAGAGGCCTCAACAGAGGGAAAGAGAGTTTTTCCTCCATTACGCACCACGTCTTGTACCTCCACCTGCAACCCCAACTGCTCCACCCCCTTCCTTTGACTCCCATAGCAAGCCACCCGATGAGACCCATCAACTTTTTCACCTGCCCTTAGCCCGCCCTTCCCGGAGGAGCTTCCCGCCGGTACCACCTGCAGATTCCCACCATAGATGAAGGGCAAAGCACCCCGTCCCCAAAACTATATGAACAGAGTTAGGGACCTCCCAATCCACACGCTTCACCAAAATCCTCGCCCATTGCATCTCAGACATGGATTTGGTTCCTTCATCCACTGCTATAAATCCTCCGCACCCCTCTCCAATACTTTTAAACACCTCAAGACTCCAGAGATGGAGTGGGAGCCCGACCACCCTAACCCATGTCTCTACGGCAATGGAGTTCTTGAAGGAACACCCCACCTCAGGATTCCATTTGTCCAAGATAAGCCAATTTTCCTTAATGCTTCTTTTGCCTCTGGCCAAAACACGCTCAGCCTCTTGAGCTTGCTCGAATTCGAACAACATAATACCCCTACCCAACACGGCAATCGACAACTTCCCCTTAACCTCCCAATTATGGCGGGTCCAATTCCTAACGAAATCCAACTCAGGTAGTGGAACTGAGATAGAACCCTACCTCCCTATTAGACAATGTTTCAGATGCTCTAGTCTACCACACACCTCTTTTTCCCCTACCTCTAACCACATTGACTCACCTGCCCTTCTCGGTGTCGATTTAACAGCTTCTGCAAAAGACTTCATTTCCACCCCCTTTTCCTTCCACTGAACCTTCAGGACTCCCTTCGACTTCAACTGAACCTCTGGCACATTGGTGATCTTTAGTCCTTCTGTTGGTGTCACTCCAAGACCTCTCAACCTCATAGCCAAAGAGTTCCATCCACTGGCCTGACCCTTCCCTTCAGGGAAGATAATGTTGTATCTTTTTGCTTCCATATCTCGGACAGAGCATAGGATGAACCTCCCTGCCTTGTTCAACCGTCGCTCCATTCTAAACTTTCTGTTTCCCTCCAACCATTCAATAGCCCATCTTTGATCATCCACCTCTCTACAACAGGTTTCAACGCCTTCCAAAAGACAACGAAGGCTAGCCTCCCCAAATCTAATCCAAGAATCAAAGCCCCTACTTTTCTCCCATATGCATCCTTTCAACTTTCCACCTGACTCCTCAACCTCAATCTCAATCTCAAACAACTTAGACTCCACCACAAACCGACTTCTTCCTCCCCTTAGTCTCATCTCTCCCATAAGCACAGAACTTATCTACTAGGGATTCTCTTTCCCAGGGTCTTGAATTTGTATGGCAATATGTACAGAACAAATCCTGTATGTTGATATTTGAACAGGGAAACTTCTCTGATATTAAAGCCTAATCACCCTCTTCCTTCTGCTGTTCCAGTTTGAAATTTAAATCACTGGAAAGTTCATGAAGCCTTCATATCATGGTCAGAAAATCTTTTCACTTTTGCAAAGGAACTTTGTTCTTCAATTTAGGCACTTAAAGTGTCATATGAAATTGGAGAAAACTTCTCTAGATAGTCTAGATCAACCTAGAGGAATGAGTGAACATCAGTCATGAAGATTTTATGATAACTTTTCTAGATAATCTAGATCAATCTAGGGGAACAAGTGAACATCAATAAACTGATAATTGGAAATATTAATAAACTTTATGGATCAAATTACTAAGCAGGCACTTTCCAGTAAAAGTGCCAAGACATGTAACCAAATACTGTACAGAAAAAATCCGTAATCCTTTATTTTTAGTCATATCTAAAATACATGAAGTCACACATTTCAAAATTACTCCACATAAACACATTTATGACTTCATTTTCAAAAATAATACATGCAGCTTTGCCTCCAGAGCATGTGCTCTACCAACATATACAATGCCAACAGTAATCAATGTTCCCTTGTTCTTCGATCTAGATCCAGATTTCAATTGCGAACCTTAATTAGTGTTCCCTTGTTCTCATAACTAAATGTATATTTTAATACCAATGCACTGCATGTACTTATCACAATTTACATTTATTTAGAGATTGGAGCTGCTTCGACCTTACACATCATATACTTGGCATGCATGAAACAAAATGGTTTGCATGTTGTGCGCACGCAAAATGAAAAAGAAGATATAGTTATCATTTGATAATAGCATAAGCATCAGTAAGCTCACCTTGAAATGTTTGTTACTCGGAGGTTTTCATTTGCTTCATGAAAACTTCAATCCTCTCAGCGGCATCATGCATATTCTTCTGTTTGATTTCATCCAAAAGCAAAGCACATGTCTTATATCTAGGTGTTATTGCTTTACCTACCATCTCCTCAAAGAGGTTATAACCCCACTCACATTTATTTGCTCTACAAAGCCCATGAATTAGAAGAGTGTAGGCCGAGACATCTAGACTGAGATGATGCTTATTAACCATGTCATCCAGAAAATTGCTCAAACTATCAATCTTTCCAGTTTTGAAGCATGACTTAAGCACTGGGTAATAAGTCTGAATATCAGGCTTACAAAAAGTTGAATTTTCAATTTCTCTGAGGAGGTTCAAGGCCTTTTGTTCTTGAGAGTGGTGACAGAACATAGCAATCATTGAATTGTAGGTAGACGTATTTGGAGGAACACCAGTCTTGGGCATCTCCACCTCAAAAACACGAACAGCCTCTCTTAATTGACCAGCTCTCCCAAGTGTATGGATCAACGCATTGTAGAAAAGTGTATCAGGTTTACATCCAACTGATCTCATTCTCTCAGCTATCTGTAAGGCTTCTTCAAACTGCTCCACCTTTGTCAGCGAACACATGATAGTGGTGTAAGTGACAACATTTGGCGCACACCCTTGAGCTTGCATATCATCTAGAAGCTCATACACCTTTCTGAAATTGCTTTGGCGGCAATAGGATTGAATAATTGTTGAGTAGCTAATTACACAAGGGCGGCAACCATGTCCTTTCATCTCTTGGATTGTCCACTCAGCTTCATCTACCCGATTGGCTTTACACCAACCATGAATAAAAATGTTAAATGTGTGGGTGTTGGGGGAAATGTGTGGTTTGAGTTCCAAGAAGATTGCACGGGCCTGCTCAACTTTCCTCTCTTTACAAAGGGTATCAAGCAATAAGTTCATGGATTCTGTGTTCTTCTCCAATTCAAAGTTCCCCAAATCATCAAACACCCTCACCGCATCCTCCCATTCCCCAGCACCCGCCAGCCTTCTCATAGCCTTAGCTACAGTACTAAGCCTAACAAGATTGCCCTGACGCATTTCCTCCATCAGTGCTCTCATCTTATCCACTTGCTTCAATTTCCCCAATATATCAACCATCATATCATATGCTTCAGGTGCATGTTCATACCCCAAACGCGACTCCGCCCATCTAAACAACCCCAATGCAGACTTCCAATCATCTTTAAATCGATGAAGCAACACATCAACAAGGTTTTGAGACATGGGTATAGCATTACAAGCTTCATCATGCACAAGAGACTTAAAAACCTCATCATCACTACTTCCCTCACGAATTCTAGATACAATAATATCGATTTGAGACCGAATACACTCTTCTCCATTACCAATACCAGTTCCCACAAATGGGGACGGCGAACATAAAGAAGAAAAAGCACGCCAGCAATGCCCATAGGCTTTACTGCGAAAGGGGAAATACACCAGTGCCATTGAGGATCATGAAAGATTGAGAAAACTAGAGAAATGGGTTCAATTGATTGATACTGCAAACCCCAAGCACAAAAAACTAAAGAATCATTAGAATTTCGATCCATGTACCTTTGCACTCATGATTTTGATAAATAAATTCTGAAAAACAGACGAAAAAAAAAAAGCATTTTCTTCATGGATGAGATTAAATATGGAAAAGATGAATTGGACATCAAAATTGAAAAGGCAAAAACAAAAATGAAGAAAAAGGAAGAAGGGAGTAAGGGGCTTTTCAAAGATTTACCTGGGCGGCTGAAGCAGAGGGCTTCAGCTGCGCTCAGAGTGGTAGCAGGGCAAAGGAAGAGACCGGCTAATAGTCTATATTTACTGCTGCTCTAAAGGGTAGAAATGCTAAATTCAAGTGAAGGATTTTTTTTTTTTTTTATTTTATAATAAAATGAGCTTTTTTTTTTTTTTTTTTTTTAATAAAATGAGCTTTTTTTTTAATCCAATGGAATCTCTTTTATATATATTAAATATTCAAAAATGATAAAAAATTTTCCCACCATTTCTTTCAAATATTTGGCCCTTAAGACATGTATGGGAGATTTTTAATTTTAAAAAATGTTTGAGTTTATTTAACGGTTTGATTTAAAAATGGTTTTCTTTTTTTAAAAAAAAAATTAACACTATTTGATTGTTATTCTCCGAAATCAATTTTTTAAAAATAAAGTGAAATACATGATAATTTTCAAAAAATAAGTAAGAATTGTTTTCACCAGCTCTTAAATACAAAAGGAAAACATAAATCTATTTTATTATGTTTTCATAAACTTGCTTTTAAAAATATTTTTTATTTAATGCATATGTAAGAAATAGTCGTGTTTATTTTTTGATTGAATAAAAAAAATATTTAATTTTTTTTTCTTTCAACTAGAAGTAATTTGTTAATATCAATTAACATAATTAAAGTAAACTTGTTATTAAGAACTTACTTTTAGCTAAATAAAAAAGACTTTTTCTATTCAGTCAAAAAACAAACATCAACTAGTTATATTAATTTATATTAAGAAGTTATTTTTAACTTAACAAAAAAAAAGGTAAAAAAAACAAAGGCCAGGTTGAGGGGGTATTTGATAAAACTTATTATGTAATGACTTAAGCTGATTTTAAATTAAATTATATTTAAATTGTTAACTTAAAATTTATTACTTAATTATTACTGTAAGTATTAATGTTGTTTGATAAAATTAATTTAAAACATATTTTTAAATCATCAAATTGACATATTTATCTTCATATATATAATTATAGTAAAAGAGGTTGAATAATAATGAAGGTAGGTGAAGACAATTTGAGTAAATGAAGGTAAAATAATAAAATAAAGATGTAAACTTAGAAATAAGATAATTGATTTTACTTATTACTTGAAGTTGTTTTTTACTTTTAAGTCGTACCATTAAGTTATTTTATCAAACATACTTAATTTACTTAATGACTTAAATTAAATTATTAAATCATCTTAAGTTATTAAGTTGATTTACCAAACACCCAAAGATTTTTATAAAAAGTTTAATACTATATTATGATTTTTACTTACTATCTTTTATATATATACATATTTCATCAATTATGGCTTTGGCTTTTAAGGAATTCTAAAAAAATGATTGAATTTCTAAAAAAAAATTATCCTCTCCTACATTTAGTGGGGTTATTTATCTAGTACATGATCCAAAATGCAACTAAAAGGGAAAAAAACTGAGATTTTGTATAATGCATATAGAAATACATGCAAATTGTTGTACCAATTTGCCAAATCCCTGAAAACATAGATGGAAGGAAAATCTCTTCAAGATCCCAGAACAGAACATCCCAAAACAAAAGGCGCCCCCATAACAGGTCTCTTGTTTATTACAGATTAACACAAAGCCTCATACACACCCAAACAAAAAACCTAGACCTAACACTACATTAGACAAAATGAGGATCAAGCTTTGTGTTTGTTTAGCATCAAGCTTTAGCTTAAACAGAAGCCATGTGGCGGATCAAGTCGATTACCCGTGAACTGCAAAGTAAAACATACGAGAAAAAGGATTTCAGCAATCAATCATCAAAGCTTAGAGGGATTAATTAAAGGGCAATGCCAAATGTGATTCATGTCCTCTCTACTCTAAGGCTGCAGAGGCCTCAAATCTATCAATGTATCGAATGATAATCTCGGGTTTATGTAGCTTGATTAATCAAGAGGGCTGAAATTTACCTGTAACCCCATTCGTTGTCATACCACGAGACGAGTTTCAAAAAATTGGCATTCAGGGCAATTCCAGCCTTGGCATCAAAGATGCTTGATCTGCATACACAAAACCATCAGCTATGCCATATGTATAAAGTCTATGGCCTGTTAGAAACAGCTTAAAAGTTAAAACAAAGAGGATCAACAATCTTTCACCTGCTGTCACCAATGAAGTCTGTGGACACCACATCATCTTCAGTGTACCCCAGGATTCCCTTGAGTTTGCCTTCAGACTCCTCCCTGAGTAATGGATCAAAAATCGGATCAAATCAAAGGATGGGCATTAGGGTTATCACTCAGCAATGCAACGCTCCAGCCACTTACTTGATAGCGGCTTTGACCTCGTCATAGGTGGCCGATTTCTCAAGCCTAACAGTAAGGTCCACGACTGAAACATCCACAGTAGGAACTCGGAAAGACATGCCGGTTAACTTCCCATTCAGTGCAGGCAGCACCTTTCCAACAGCCTATATGATCACAAAAAATGGATTGGACTTTGGATGATTTGATGTGCAAACCATCAAAATCATTGAGACCCAATACAAGGAAGATCTAATGGAAATCATAGACCTCTGCTCGATAACTAAGCTAAGTACCTTGGCAGCACCAGTGCTGCTGGGGATGATGTTGAAGGAAGCAGCTCTTCCACCTCTCCAGTCCTTGCTTGATGGCCCATCAACGGTCTTCTGTGTGGCTGAATTACAAATCATAAGGGAGGAAACCAACAATCAATTTTCAATTCATTTCTCTGAATACAGATAAAACTTAAAAGAGAAGTTCAATACTCTACCAGTGATGGCGTGAACAGTGGTCATAAGACCCTCAACAATGCCAAATCTGTCATTAATAACCTGTAAAATTTCACATAGAAAATCTAAGGCAATGAACAACAAACAAGTTGCAATAAAACTTAGATCAAAATACAATGGGTATCGAAGCAACCTTAGCCAGAGGAGCAAGACAGTTGGTAGTGCAGCTAGCATTGGAAACAATGTCGATATCGGGCTTGTATTCCTTCTCATTGACACCCATAACAAACATGGGAGCATCTTTGCTGGGGGCAGAGATGATTACCTTCTTTGCACCACCCTGCTCACCAAAAAATCCCAAATCAGCCCACATAGACCATTAAAATGAACTAAACAATCATCACAAAGAAGCTATAAATCAAACCAATACAGAAAAAGAGTTGGTCGTGGGGGGGAAAATTGGATCTGAAATGAAGTTCTAATTCAAAGGCACCAAACCCATTTGTTTCTTAAAATGTTCTTAACCATAAGAGCCTTTGTAAATCACCAGTTATAGAGCACTATAAATTGCAAACCAAAATCAACATCATTATCAATTTCATAAAGCCACAATCAGAAAATGAGATAATTGGAAACCAGACCTTCAAGTGGGCAGCGGCCTTGTCCTTGTCAGTGAACACTCCAGTAGATTCCACAACATAGTCAGCACCGGTCTCAGCCCATGGGATCTCTTCTGGGTTCCTGAAAATCAACCAAAAAAAGTAGCACATTGAATCCCAAACTCAAATCTCCCACTTCTTCTCCAATCAAACAGCCATACAATTCAAGAAAATTCAAACCCCACCTGACACCAAAAACTGTGACAGACTTCTCACCAAAGAGAAGTGTCTTGGAATCCTTAACCTTAACATCATGATGCTTCCAGTGGCCATGAACACTGTCATACTTGAACATGTAAGTCTGCATTTCCCAATCACAAACCAAAAACAACTTGTCACCCACTTCACCATCGTCAATAAAAACAAAATCCCAGATACAGAAATATATAATGATCACCATACCATGTAATCAGTAGTGATGAATGGATCATTTACAGCCACCAGTTCCACATCATTGCTCTGCAGAGCAACTCTAGCAACCAAACGTCCAATCCTTCCGAACCCTGATATCCCCCAACTCTTTTCAGACTTGCAGACAACAAAAACACAAAAGCAAAAACAAAAACAACAGAAACATCAAATGGGTACCATTGATTCCAATCTTGATCTTCTTGTCAGAGCCTACAAACACCCCAAACCATCACTATCAGTAAAAAGACTAAAACAAACCCAAATCAAAAACCAAAAAAAAAAAAAAAGAAGAAAAGATAAAAACGAGGAGTACCCATGATAGCAATTGAAGAAAGCAAAACAGTTGTGAAGAGAAATATTGAAGAATATGATGAAGAAGAGGCAAACAAGGTGGTATTTAAAGAAGAAAAGGGGGGAACCTGTGTGTGGTGATCACGTAAGCGGTTTCTTGGAGAAAAAGAAAGTGGGTTTAGAGCCGCAGATTATGGTCGAAATCAGCATGAATCACAGTTTGGATTTCACTTTCCATCCGGGAAAGTCTATGGGCTCTAAGAAAAACATCATTTGTCGTTGTGGGATCGGCATATTTTTTTTGGGAATATTCTATCTGGAAAGTGGAAACATCAAATTTGAATTGAGTTTCTTCAGAAAAAGAAAGGAAAAAAATATATCATAAGGAGGGATTGCCAAAATGGAAATGGAACTGATTATTATTAAATTTGTTAGATTTTGGTGTCAAAGTCAAAGAAAATATTTTTGAAAATGAAAATGCTTTGGAAAAAATTGTTTCATTTTTGTAACCAAATAGGACCCGCCTTTGTTAATTCTGAATAACTTTTTTTAAATACTAAAAGTAAATCATAGTAATTAAGTTGAATTTATTGGTTATTTTTTTATTAAAAAAATTAATACTTAATAATACTGAGTACTATTTAATCTTAAATTATGTAACTTTGCTATATACTTATATGACGTTGCAAGTTTTCTTAAGGAAAAAACAATAATTTATGAAAGTAAATTATTAGTTACCAATATAGAATAAAATAATAATTAATTAATTAATTAATTAATTTTATTAAAAATTTAAAAGGAATTCTAATTGGCAAAGGATAATTTTGTTGTAGACATCCATAAATAAAATTTACTATATAAAAATAAAAAGATAAAAAAAATAGAATAAAAATATACATTTGGGAAAAAATAAATAAATGTCTTTTTGGGACATGAAAACACATTTAATAATTTTTTAAAGCATAAAAAAACAAATTGACAACACAAATTCTCAAACTTATTTTTGTTTTAGAAAACATTCAAAGTTATCAAATTTAAAAACTATTTTTTGAAAGTAATGAAAATATTTTATAGTGTCCAGCATTTTTTTCTTTCACATATTTATGATAAGGGCTTTTCCAAATAATTGATTAACACTAACATTAAAAAAAATTAAATAAATAAGGTGGGGGTGTATTTTTTTTACAGTATTTTCTTAATATAGTACATGATTAATTTTTTTTTCAAAAAAAAAAAAAGAAAGGAAAAAAAAAAGAACAACAAGCATACCTATCAAAGTCCCAAATTGTTTACTCTTAAATGGGTTTGTTATTTTCTATTCCATTACCTTGTAAATTCGTCCCACTTTGGTGGATATTTGATCACTTACGTGTTTTCTAGAAGAGAAAAATTGGTCATAAAAATAGACCGACTAACCATATAATGACATAATCTAGAAGATGGCCCCAACAAATTTGAAATTTCTCCCTTTTTATTTTTCTTTATTTTATACGTGGAATATAATAACAATATTAAAGCAAAAGAAATACAAATTTGAAATCAAAGGTGTACGGTAAAACTTATTACTTGTTATTTAATTAATTAAATTGATTTTAAGTTAAATTATATTTAAATTGTTGACTTAAAATTTATTATTTAATTTTAATTTTAACTATTAAGATTGTTTGATAAAATTAACTTAAAACTTATTCTAAATTATCATATTGACATATTTATTTTTATAAATTATAACTAAGGGCAAAAAAGTCAAGTAATAACGAAGGTCATGAAGTAATAAAGAAGATCATGAAAACAATTAGGATCAATGAGAGTAAAAAGGTAAAATGAATATATAAATTTAAAAATAAATTAATTATTTTTACTTATTGCTTAAAATTATTTTTGACTTTAAATTGTATCATTAAGTTATTTCACCAAACATATTTAATTGGGTGTTTATTTGTTTGTTTTGTTTTTTATTTTTTTTTAAAGTAATTTGCTTTTAGATTTTAAATTATTTGTTTTTCTATTTTTTCATGACTTATCATATTTTTTTTTGCTAAAAAAAGTTAAAATAATTGATTTTTTTAAATAAAAAAAATAGTTTTCTTTTTTACTTTTTAATATTTAATAAAAATAAAATATTAAAAAATAAATAATCTAATACTTAATACTATTAAGTATTATTTAGTTTTAAATTCTATTTAGAACTCGTTTGATAGTGATTATAAGAAACGTTTTTAATATTTTTAATATTTAAAATTTTTTATCATTTAAGTGTTAAAAATGTTAAAAACTCTTTTCACAATCACTCAAACACACTCTTAAAATTAAGTAAAAAACAAACACTACCTACTTAATGACTTCAATTAAATTGTTAAGTAAATTTAAGTAATTAAGTCAATAATTCTATACTTCTCCCACCTTATGGCAAAAAAAAAAAAAAAAAGTTAATATGATGTCAAGATGCATGCTGCTATTATAAAAATCCTCCTCCTTGAGTCAAGAGGAACATGAAATAATTATTAATATTAGAGTTGGACACCACTCCTTCTAATTTGAAGGCTTGGAATGTGATGTAATCCTCCATGCTCCTTCAATAAAATGTTTATTTTTTTCTCATTTGTCAACCTTCCATTATCAAAATTTAAATTGTCATTACAACCAAATACTATTCTAATTAACTTGTCAATTTGGCATTGATTAATTATTTCTAGGGTTTGGTGAATTCATTTTAAATCAACTTTATTGTAAATACATAGATATATATATATATATATATATATATAAATTTTGTACTTTAGAATATGCATGCATCGACTTTGTTGTCAACACTGGAGACCTTCAATATGTTAGACCGACATACTCACCAACTACAAATAAACCCCATTTAAAAATAAAATAAAAAAATTTCCAAATCAAAGTAAATATTAATTATTTTAAAATAGACATTTTAGTATCATTTACCCTTCCCTTTTTTTTTTTAGTTTCTTAAAGCTTGTTTGATCGTATGATTTAAAAATAAGTTTTTGTTTTTAAAAATAGAAAACTGCTTTTAAAATTTTGTAACATTGTTTAGTCATTATTCTTTAAAATAATTTTTAAAAATAAAGTCAAATAAAGAACATTTTTTTAGAGAATAAGTAAGAGTTGTTTTTATTAATTTTTAAAAATAAAAGGAAAATATAGATTCATTTAACCATATTTTCTTAAACTTATTTTTAAAAACTATTTTTTATTCTTTAACTTAAAAAAAGTAATTTAAAAAAATATGGTCAATCAAACTCTTAGTTTGAAATCTAATACATGAAGTTAAAAATTTTGAACTTTATCTAAAATTCGAAGTCTCAATGACAATTTTATATCAATTTCCATTCCAATTTCACCAAAAAAAAAAAAAAAAGCGGGCTACCAAGAACTATGAAGAAAAAAATATAGATAGAGAAAACAAAAAAAAGGAATTCTTACAATAGAAAATTAGGAAAATATTGCTTATAATAGAAATTATATTTTAATTAAAACAAGGAATTCTTTATGTTTAATAAAATTTCTATTATATGAATGTTACCCTTTTAACAAATATGGATTTAACCAAAAACAGAATATTATCTCAAATGCTCAGGTTGGTATGACAGTGATTTTAGAAAATGTTTTTGGTCTAAAAAGTGTTTTTAAAAAAAATAAAAAAAAATAAAAAATTAAATATTTGAAAAAATTTAAGAAATACTTTTAAAAATCTAAAAAATTACTTACAATATTGGAAAATCACTTATAATGTTTTTTAAAGAAGCACTTATAAGCAATTATCTTAAAAATACTTTTAGAGAAAACATTTTAAGTAAAAACACAACCAAATACACTCTTACTATTGAAAATTTTAGACTGTTTGAATGTCAAAATAGAAAAAATAAAAAAATTTGAAAAATTTCTTGGTTATTTCTTCAGACTTATCTTTCTTGCTTTCAAATTTTTATACAAAAAAATGGAGAATTTGGAAATAGATACATTTTAAAATAATTCTAATTATATTTTATTTTTCTTCCCACTTTACATAATAAATAAGCAAAAGATCATCAAACTTATTTAGTCATTATTTAGAGGTTTTAATATGTACAATAAATCAAGAAAAATAATCAATAATATAATATAAATTAAAAAATATGCTAATAGCTCAAATTTTAAAATATTTTAATATAATTTTTAAAAGTTTTACTTTCTCTATAAAATTTATATTAAAATATTATATTACAATTTATCATTTATATTTGTATTCCCCTTTTTATGCATTATTTGGTATCGATGCCATAGTAGTCCTAAAGTGTGACATTAAAATATAATTAGCTTTAAACTAAGAAAAAATATATATCAATCTCAATTTTTGTTTTTTGTAAGCTATTTTCAATTTCAAATAGAAAAGAAATAAAATTTTAATATTTTTTTTATTGCTTAATTCATGTTTATTTTAAAATATTTGTAACAACAAAAAAATAAATTATCATTAATTAGAATAGAAATAACTAATCCCATCAATAGGTTTTTGAATAGTAGATGGTTGGATTTTGAAAGGGAAAAGGCTTCCAATTTTTCTACTCAATAAAAGTTTATACTGAATCAAAAAAATTACCCATCTTTATTTTTATTATTGTTATAAATACATTCAATATGATTGTGGATGACCACCACCACCTCTTCCCTTCCCCTCTTTCATTTGCCCTGATTATTACCTTTAACGTTCTATTTATCTTAACTTCATTTATTACATTTAATGAGACCATAAATTAAATAACTATTAATGAAGATTGAGGTATTTTCTTGTTCTAAATAGTTTATTTTTTACCACAAATATTATTTGTTATTAAAAGTAACTTTTAATAATAAATTTTTTATTCATCAGAAAAAAAATTTAGTGATGGAGTTATTGCAACAATCTTGCGACAAATTTTTTTTTTCCAAAAACATATTTACCACAAAAATCCAACTTTTTTGCCATAAAAACGTTTGTTGCAAATCATTATATTTGTTGTAGAATTAGGTGGTCACTTGTTTATCCTTTTTCTATACATAATGTTGCCTTTGTTAGGCTCTTTGTATAAATAATTAGATTAAGAACATAATTCTCAAATTATCCAATCAAGATAATATGTCTTGATAATACTGATGAATTTACTTCTCAAATATTTATTGACTATTACATGTTAGTTGAGATTGATATTGACCATCATATTGCTTATACTCATACCTAAAATGGTTTAACAGAATCCCTCACCAAACGTCTCCATTTAATAGCTCAGTCGTTACTAATGAAAATCAAATTACTTACTACTGCTTGGGGACATGCTATTTGTATCTTGTAGTTTTAATATGTATTCGACCTATAGATTACCATGAATACTCTCCCATTCACAACTCGTACTTGGAAAACAATAAAATGTTTCTCACTTATGAATCTTTGGTTGTGCAATACATGTACCAATTGCACCTATATCACACATTAAAATGGGTCCTCAACGAAGACTTGGGATTATGTTGGTTTGATTTTTCATTTATCGTAAGATATCTTGAATCCTTGATAAAAGATGTTTTTACAGTTTGCTTTATGAATTGTTATTTTAATGAGAGTGTTTTCCTTTTATTATGAGGAGAAAAATCAATTTCAGAATAACGATGATAAATTACTTGAAACACATCTACTTTGTCTCATCTTGATCCCCATACAAATTAATATGAATTAGAAGTTCAAAGATCATTCATTTATAAAATCTTCTAAACCAATTACCAAATGCATTCATTAATACAAAGAAAGTGATAAAGTCACATATTTCAATTGCAATTACTCTAGCATGAATTGATGTCCATGTAGTACACTTAACTAATGAATCTAAGATACGCTTAAAATGTGGACTTATCAGCTGAAATGATGTAATTCCATGGAAAAAAAAAAAGAAAACAAGGAAAATCGACACTTTGAAAAAGGCTATAAATATGATGGATCAATTTAAAATTAATGAACCTGTAACCCCCGAAGAGGTGCAAATAAAGCACACAGTTTCTAAAAAGACATTGAATATAAAAAAAGCCTCTAAAGAGGTACGAATTGAACAAGTAGCCCCTTAAAGAGACATAAGTACTTAAAAATTTTGAAATCTCAATAAGTTACATACACATAAGAGAAAAATGAGATCAAAATAATATTGTTATCAATAATATTATTGTTTTCCAAGTGACCTTTGACATCATAAGAAATGATGAAAATCTAGAACCACAAAGTGTGGAAGAATGCTGATACAAAAATAATTGATCAAAATGGAAATAAGATATGCAAACAATGTTAAACTCATAAACAAAACGACAAGTTTTTTGACCTATAGTTCAAACATCTGAAGACGTAAAACTTATTAAGTACAAATGGGCATTTGGATGAAAGCGTAATGACCATAATGAGATCATAAGACATAAAATGTGATTAATAGCACAAGTTTTCTCATAAAGACCGAGAATTGACTATGAGGAAACATACTATTAGATCTTGGAAAAACAAAATTTTGTTTCAACCTACAAGTCAAGCATTTTTCAAATAGAGTTTTAATATGTCAATCAATATACATTAAAAAAAAAAAATTGAAGTTTTTTCATATGGATAAAGCACATCCTTTAAAAATGGTTGTCTGATCATTGAAAGTAAAAAATGACTTATTTTCATCATCGCAAAAGGGAAAAAAATGAACAGTTATTTGAACCTAAAGTACCATATCTTAGTGTTATTCGTGTACTTATTTATTTTTTAATTGTACACGTCTAGACATTTTATATATATATATATATAAATTTATTAGTAATATATTGTTCCTTTCTAACCTAAAGTTGGAATGATATCAAATATATATTATGTTATCTTCATGGAACTATTGATATGAGTTTATTTTACTAAAGAGAATTAAAACTATAACTATCTGGATATGTAAATGCAAGATATCTTTAAGGTCTACATAAAGTTAGGTTACAAACAAGATATGTGTTTAATTATAATGGTACTCTATTTCATGGAGATTTGTCAAACAAACAATGGGTCACATTGTCAAATCATTTAAAAATATTTGCAATTCACAAAACAAGTCGTGAATGTATATAATTAAAATTTATGATCCAGCATATTCAAGAATCATGTGAACTCTCCTCTATCAAAGTTAACCTAATAATATTATATAAAGATAATGTCACATACATTGCACAAATAAAATGAGATTATATTAAAAGAAATAAAACTAAATACATTTCAGAAAATTCTTTTATACACATAAACTCCAAAAGAGTTGTAAAATTGATGTTATCTCATTTTTAATGAGACCATAAATGAAGTTTCAATTAATGATGGACTTTTGTTTGCCCATAAAAAAACTCTTGGAATGAAAAGAAAATTCATCATTCGAGCAAAAAATTCTCCCTATTCTCTCTCATTCTGTTATCTCCTTATATATTTCTAAGAGTATTATATATTTTCTCTATTCTTCTTTATTGTTTTGCATTTGGTTTATTCTTTAGAGGAAAATTCTAAGGTGTCTCTATCATTAAAAGTATCAATTTGATACCTACTAAACTAGCAATCTCTATTTTTGGAAGTACATGGTGAAGTGTTTGTCATTGCATGAGAGTATAAATATATGAAGGTAGAGTTTTTTTATACATGTACCATAGCTTAAAAAAAATTGATGATATACAATACTTATAAAAAAAATTGTAAGATTATTCTAGTTTTAGGAAAACAAAAAAACAAGAAGAAATTATCATGTAAGAAAACATATTTTTCTTTGACAAAACATTTTTAGTTTTCTATAACGTCTCTTACAAAGATTCAAGCCACCAAAATCGTCTCTTAAAAAAACTATAATTTTTTTCGTTTTTTAAATATATATATATATATATATATATATATATATATATATATATATATATATATATATATATATTATCTTGTCTCTTAAAGAAACATTTTCCTTAATTTTTCTTTTTGAAATCAAAACTACGATCAAATTCTTTTAAACTATCCCACGTTGAATGGGAAAAAAATTCCTTATTTCAAATTTTACACAAACTCCTTTTATCAAAGTAGAAGTGTTGAGAGCAGCCAAAAATTTTCCTAAATTAATTTTTTTTTCGAAATTCAAAATCAAGAGTTTTCTTTTAATTATTATTCAATAATAGTAGTTATTTATATACTAAAAGTTTTTATTTCTTAGCTATAAATGGTAAAACAATGTAATTTGAAAAAAAAATTATCATTTATAATTAAGAAATAAATACTTTAAAAAAAATGAGATTACATTTTCTAGACCCATAAACATAGTTTTTATCAAATATTTTATATCCACTTGGAAAATACGACACAGCAATTATTTTCTCAAAAAATATATATAATTTTAAATTATATATTTACCATAAAAAGTTAAAATTTACTATAAATATGATATTATTTTCATAATAATATTCAATTAATTTTAAATTTTATTTTAGAAATCAATTAAAATATTTTAATTTTTCTATTTATTTTTTTATATCTTTATAAATCAATTAATAAATAAGAAATTAAATTTTAATTGAAAGGATAATTTTTTTCTTCCATTTTTAATTTTACCTTCAAAAATTAATAATCTTTTTGGATATTTATTGAATTTTTTATTATTAAAAAAATTAATAATTGCACTTTATTATTTATCTTAAAAAGAAAAAAAAAGGGATAGAAAAGTAAATTAGTTTTTATTTTTAAAAATAATTAACTAAATTAATTTTAAAGATAAAATTGTCAACCGTAAGAATTCTAACTTGAGAAGGAAAAAAGGGAGATTAAACAGTTTGAACTTTGAACATTTTGGTATTCTAGAATGTTCTAGTAGAAATTATAGAGTCAAAAGAAAATTAAGAGGCAAGGTGTGAAAGTCAATCTGGAAAAGTAACCGCTTATGTGGCTGCCAGCCTGCCACAGCAGCTTGGCGGTGGTTGGTCATTGTTGAAACTTGAAAGTTTGAAACATCCTTCTACCTTCTCGGTCTTAATTCATATTTTTGGCGCTATAAATCCAGATAGATACGTGACCAACTGCGTTTGCTTCTCTTTCTTGCTTTCCCTACAGATCTTGGAAAAATTTCTCCTGCAGCAGCGCTTCCTCCATGGCTTCTTCCACCGTGAACAGATGGTTAAGGCCTGAGGTATGTGCTCTCCTTCTCCACCCCGCTCAAATTTGGAGTAGCTGTTTGTTTGGTTGATGAGAAACCCAGAAAAATAAAACTTTTTTTTTTATCATGGGTTGTTTTTCTTTTTATTTATTGATTTCCAGAACATGCTGCATTGATATGAAAATATATGACACTTTCTTTCCTTTTCTGTCCAACCAAACAGATCATTTGTTGAAGGAATATGTTAAAAAAAAAAAAAAATTCTAATCACCCAAGTTTCATAGATCTGCTACAATTTACCCAGAGCTTGAAATTTGAGTTACCCTTATTAAATTCACAATCAACAACCCCAAGGCAAACATAGAAGTGGTGAAAAAAAGCTTGAAAAAGGGATCAAAATCTGCCATCCTCCGAACATGGGTGTTGCATCTTTTCTCTTGTCCTCACTCATTAGTTTGAGATTAATAGAAAGAAAAAGAAAGGGAAAATAATAATAATAAAGCTTCAACTGCATTTGATTTTGAACTAGTTGCTGCCTTGTTGGGTTACATGAGGGCAGATCATCTGAGTGTTCAGTTTTGGATATTTATACTGTAACCAGCTGTTCCCGATCGTATCGATAGTCGATACTGTTTACTATAGGCCCAAAGCAACCAGTAGCTTTATTATATGTCTACTTCTACCCATATATATAGAAGAACTTTCCAACTTTTTTTTGTTCCTATAGGCCATATCACATATACACGATAAAATACATTTTTTATAAAAATCGATATGTTATATATATGATACAGGATACTATATTACGATACAGTGATATGTGATATTATAATATAATGATACATATGCTTTCAATTATTTTTTGTAATTTTTTTTTAAATCAAATGATTTATTTTATTACAAGAATTTATTATATTAATTATTTAAAATATAGTAAAAAATTATCATAAAAATGATAAATAGATAAAATAATCTTATATAGAAACTGTATTCTTATTGTCAAATAGTATATTAGAAGTGAAGTAAATTATTTTTACAATGATATCAAAGAATTTTTATTTAAATAATTTAAATATTGACAATAAAAATGATGGTAATTAATGAATAAATTTTTTTTACTTAATATATTAGTTTTTAAAAAATTTCTTTTATGACATTTTAACTTGATCCTATAATGGAGACTGTCATGTTATTTATTATTTGTTTTGCCCTTTTTTTTCCCAATGGGATAGGTGTATCCTCTCTTTGCAGCAGTTGGTGTGGCTGTTGGCATTTGCGGAATGCAGCTTGTTAGAAATATCTGCACCAACCCTGAAGTGAGGTGGGTTTGTGTTGTTTTTTAAGCTCAGACTCAGCTTCAAGCCTCTCTCTCTCTCTCTCTCTCTCTCTCTTTAATGTCGGAAACTGTTAACAAGAAAACATGCATGTATGATGATGCCATAGTTGAATTTTGGTTTCAGGGTGACCAAGCAGAATAGAACTGCAGGAGTACTGGAGAACTTTGAAGAAGGTGAGAGATATGCAGAACATAGGCTAAGGAAGTTTGTTCGCAACAAAGAGCCTCAGATCATGCCATCTATCAACAAGTTCTTCTCTGACCCAAACTTAGACTAGGAAGCTTTCAGCTTATGATGAATTTGAAAAAGTCAAGTACGATGAGATATTGATTTTTTTGGAGGCCCAGAATAAGACATTTGCAGATTGCAAGTTGCCAAGTTGGTTTATGAACTCAATTTTATTGAATGATAAATTAGATTATAATTGCAAATTGAAAATTGATCTAATCTTCATCATCATTGCTTGTAGCAAATGCTTTGGAAGTGTCTGATTGCCCTACCACAAATATAATCGACTAATTATGAAAAGAAAATACAAAATTATACTTAATTTCAATGCACCTAGATCTTATACCAATAAACATCTACATTTCTTTTTCATGTTCGTGACACAATTTCTCATGCTCCTTGGTAGATCGCACCTCAAAATCATACCAAGGCGACTAATTCACTAAAGCACCACACTTTTTTACCAAAATGACTTAAAAGGAAAATACTGATGAATTAATATAATTTAAATGAATTTGAAATAGTATATCAAAATAATTTATTGATTTTAAATCTATTTTTTATTTTTCTTCTATGTTTCCTTTTTGTTCTCTTTCTATTGTATTTTCCCTCAAATTGTCGGGAACCAAACATAACGTAAATGAATTTGACTTTCAAGCATATTGAAATCGACGATGATAACCAATAAGACGATCGTAATGTATGATGTATTGGATTCCTAATAATAATGAAATAAACTTGCCAACCTAATTTAATTCATCAATGCTATAGAAGGTTTGTTAGAAATTGAAGAGTGGCTAGGGAAAATAGGATGGCTTCTTTCAATTTTGAAGATTACAAGGTTGGTATGCCAAATATCATGAAGGCGGTGACTGGTATCATGAGACCAGTTTCTTATCTCTGACTCTCTATAACACTACTCTGTATTGCTGTAGCAAATGTACATGCAGCCCAGCAGTGTAATTAGTAATTACAAAGGTTATTTCACAGACTGTAAATTGAGATCCTGTTATGCTTGAACCAAATTCAGTATATTTCTCTGCACTATTGTTGGGTTATTGCAATGAGGCGTTGCGAGTCGAATTTTAGGTATCTGCTGCTAAAGCCTGCAACAGTCATCCCTCAACTATATACCATATGTGCCTTTGGTGTCTGCCCTTCATCCATCTTTTCATGACGAACTACTCTTGGATGATCTCCTCCGGAACTCCATCACCAATTTCGAGAATGCAGAAGAACTGTCCTTGAGTAACTGAGGCGGTGAGTCATACTCAACAACCTTGCCTGTGTTAGGAATGGTGCCAGTAATCAATTAAATCCATTTCACAAAGCATTAAGGAATTGGAAAGCAAGTTTGTAACATGATTTATGCCTGTTCTCTTTAAAGATAGTGGATATTGTTTGGGCATTTGAATGAGAAATTTTTTGTGGCAGTTGGTTTCTGGGGGTTACCTTCATCCAGGACCAGAACCAGGTCATTGTCAATGACAGTGGGTATGCGATGGGCGACCGTGATGACTGTGCATTTGCTTGTTTCTTCTCTTATTGTTTTCTGAATCAAATTATCTGTTGCCGTGTCCACTGAAGCTGTAGCCTCATCCAACACCAGAATTTTCCTCCTCTGCAGTAGAACTCTAGCCAGGCAAACAAGCTGCCTTTGTCCAACACTCCAATTTTCTCCATCTTCTGCAACTGCATCATTTTCCCAAATTTTAGAATAAAACCAGAAAAAAAGAAAAAAAAAAGGTTGCTCTCCATTATCTAATTCATTGTATTTACCTCGTGCATTAAGAAGCCCCTTATCCTGTCCTATAATCTCTGCAAGACGACACTTGTTCAGCACCTGAAACATCAAGCTCTCTTAGTAAAACTATGGCACCATCTATCTTAGAAAAACCGAAGAGTTCTATGTTCTTACCTCCCAGATTTCTTGATCTGAATGCTCTCCTAGAGGATCCAAATTAGTTCTCATGGTTCCTTGAAACAGTGTTGGGTCTTGAGGAATTATGCTCAAGCGAGACCTCAAATCCTTCAAACCCATCTTACTGATATCTACCCCATCAATGAGTATCTGGCCTTCTGAGGGCTCAACGACTCGGAAGAGAGCTTGGATTAATGTTGACTTTCCACTTCCTGTTCTGCCCACAACACCAATTTTCCTTTCTCCTGGGAAGGTGCAAGTTATACCTTTGAGAACCATTGGGAGAGTAGGGGTATATCGGACATGGAGGTTGTCGAGGTCTATTCTTCCATTGCTTGGCCATTCAAGGCTTGGCCTACAATTCTCAATCACTAATGGAGCTTCACTTGGTATTTTGGTGAATTGAAGAATTCTCTCCACTGAAATCATTTTGTTCTCTACATTGCATAGGTTCCATATCACCCAGGCTTGGAGAACATTTAGATTCAAACCATATGTAGCTGCCAGTCCTGCCAAACCTGAGAATAGATCAACCAGTCTGTTAGTACAAAATCTATCTCTAAGATGTAACTACTAGCAACTTCAAACACCAGTTGACAGATAAAAATAATACAATATGCTTCCCACAAGGGAGTTCCAGAAATAAACAAGAGGGAAAAAAGGAGCTTACTGGGACTAATGGCTGACCTCGGCAAGCTCACCAGGATGACAAGCACCAAAAAGAAAACAAGGTTGAAAAGAAAGTTTATCCGAACGCAGAGCCATTCCATTGTGGCAGTGTTGTGGAAGGCAACACGAGAATAATCATCAATCAAGCTGAGATTTCTTCTCAAGAAGCGATCGTCTTGACTGAAGCAACGAATTGTTGCTGCCCCAGCGACAGATTCTGAAAAGTGGTGGAGGATTGGAGCTTTTCGAACCCCAACCATCCTAGCTAATTCTCTGGCAGTAGCAATGTAGTAAGCCTGTGAAAAAATTTCAGGAAGATTATCACTAAGTTAAAGCATCTTCAAAACAATACTGGTAAAACGCAGCATATGTTGTGAAGGATCATCCTGTAGGTTCAAACTTCAACCGACAGAAGATATTTGCATATAGGATCCTATACATCTGTGTATGAAGGATGCTACATTGTTTGAACATTTTAACTGCAACAGATTTTGTTTTAGTTATGCAGGAAAATAGTTGAAAAACTGATCCAAAAATAAGAAAATGGCACTAGTTCTTGCCTGATACCATATGGAGATCGCAAGGATGGATACAAAGAGAAGGAAGACCTGCCAGGCAACTTGGGACATGAGAACAATGATACTTAATAGCTGAATAAGTGCAAATGCTAATCCAGCCAATCTGTATGGAATGTCTGTGTCTACTGTGCTTTGATCTGTAGAAGACTACAATAAAAGAAAAGAGAATTACTTTTTGCAAAAATACAAACTAAAAGACAGAAAAAGTTAATGGAGTTTGGGGATTGAACTTACTCTATTGAGGATTTGACTTGAGGGGGTTGAGTCAAAGAATGAAACGGGTGCCCGAAAAACTGCTTTGATCATTTCAGAGAAGAGGTGGCGTGCAGTCTCAATGGCGATAGTTGATAACAGAACTGCCCTTCCTAATATGAATATGGAGCTTCCCCCAGACAACAAAGAAAATACCCCTATCAACTGCTCTCTGCTAACCCTGCCTTCTTCCTCAGTTGCCCAAGCAATCCAGTAATTACTGCCCATCTGCAGCCCTTGGAATAGAACTTGACACAAAAGGATAACTGGAACCAGACCTCCTTTATAGGCAGAAGTGATAAAGGTTGAATAAACATGCCATTTTACCCGACCAGATTCTGTTTCTTCCTTATGGATTCCATCTAAAAGCTTGCCATTGCTGATGGGGTCATGCGAATTTTCTTCTATGAGGTCAATTTTCTTTTTCTGCGGGGGTTTATTGGTGAAGCAGTTCTCTTGGGATGGGTTCACTTGGTCTAGAGATTTGTTGTGGGCAGTCATCTGTCTAACAAGTTCACTATTTGGATCTGCAATCAAATCTTCATATTTTCCAGATTGAACTATTATGCCATCCTTCATCACCTATAAGAATATCCATTTATAAAATAAATAAATAAAAAGTCATAATCTAGAGATGGTGATGATCTTGAGTGCTCAACTACATGGACTAAAGTTCCAATAACTTGCCAGAACAAGGTCTGAAGCATCCAAGAACTCCAGCTGATGGGTGACATAAATGACAGTCTTCTGAGACAAGATTTGCATAAGACATTTCTGCAAAAGGATTCCAAGTTTTAAGAGTTTTTGTGTTAACTAAAAAGAAAAACAGTGAAAAAGAAGAGCATGAGATGTTGCTTGCCTGGAACAGGTGTGCTCCGGTATGTGCATCAACAGCACTGAAAGGATCATCTAGGAAATACACATCTGACTCACTATAGATTGCCCTTGCCAGTTGGATCCTCTGCTTTTGCCCTCCACTCAAGTTCATCCCTCGCTCTCCCACAACACTCAAGTCTCCATTATACCAAAGCTGAATGTCCCTATCCAAAGCACATGCTTCCAAGACATCCTCATAGAAAGCCTTGTTAATTTCCTTTCCAAACAACACATTATCCCTGATTGTCCCAGTTTGAATCCAAGCACTCTGTGGGACATAAGCTTTTGATCCATATACCTTACTTCCTGTCCCAGAGATCCTGGGGATCTCGCCAAGTATGCTACAGAGTAAGCTTGATTTGCCAGATCCAACTGACCCACAAACTGCAACCTTGTAACCTTTCATAATTATCATCCGTTGATCAATTTTGATTGTTGGCTTCAAATTTTCATCACATGTCCAAGCGTATTCTCCTACCTCAATATCAATGGAGACTTCAGATGATTCTGAAGTAGGATAGGTTGCGAGCTTCTTTTGATCTTCTTCTTGGATGAAGAGTTGGATCCGATTCATGGAGACTTTTGTTTGAGCAATCATGGAAATGAGCTCTGGCAGGTTGTAGATGGGCTCTTGCAGGATTCGAAAAGTTGCTAAAGCTGAGAGAACTCTACCTGTTGTTAATGGTGTTTTCAATACAATGCAGACAGCAAATGTTATAACTGAAACTAAGGTGGGAGAAGTCCAAAAGAGGAAGGCCACTGCTGAGCATGTATAGAGGTACCTCTTTAGCCAATGTCTCTCGGTTTCTCTAAGTTCCTTAATTTTATTCAAAAAGGTGTCCTCCCAAGAGTGCAGTTTCAAGACTCTCATGCTCTTCAGAGTCTCTGAAGTAGCTTTGATTCTCGAGTCTTTTGCTTCCATGATCTTTGAGTGGAGCCTTTCTTGTCTTTTAGCTAATGGGGTGTTTCCCACCATCACCAAAACAGTGGCAAATAGAGCAGTCATGGATGGGGCAGCACCAAGATTCCTATAAAGGATGACAAGAGCCAGGCCAACCTGAACTGGAAGCAACCAAACTCCATGAATACAAAGGCAGAAGTCTCCAATTCTATCCACATCCACGTTGATTAAATTTATGATTTTCCCACTATTGGAGCCAGCATACTTGATCGATAGAGACTTCTTGTAAACCAGTACCATGAGAGCTGCCCGCACTCTGATGCCAATCCGCTGCCCACCCAAGTACCATTGTCTTTGTGATAGAGATTCCAGAGTCTTTGCCATGAAGAAGATCAATGCAAGAACCAGCCCATAATAGTAGCTTGAATCATCACCCTTTCCGGATAAGAAATTCACAAAGTGTGTTATTAAGAAGGGACCCATATAGGAAGCAATTGTATTTGCCCCTACAACAAAACACAGCAACAAAAAAAAATGAACAAAAACATATAAAAATCCACTGACCAAAACTAGAAAGAGATGCAAGAACAAAGACCCACCTGCAAAAACTGCATTTATGGCCAGGGATCTCCATACAGAACAGAACAAAGCTTTTGTCACTGAAGTTTTCTGTTTCGTCAGCGTTTCTTCTAACAAGGAAGAGGCCGTTTCAGCCTTCTCAGATTGAGGAACTGGAGGGATATGGTGTAACTGAATTTTTTGAACTCGGCCCTTTCTGAAGAGTGGATTGAGCCACAAGAATGTGAGTTTGCTCCAAATTCCAGCACTGCTGTAAGGATCAACACCATGAGAGAGATTTCCTCCCTCACTTTCTAGCAATGGGTGTTCAAGATCACTGCGTTTCTTACCACAATTAAAAGGCAGAACATTGAAACAGAGAAGAATCCACAAAGGAATTAGAGAAGCAAAATCATCAATGGTAGCTTGAGGTACGAAATCAGGCCAAAAATCAGGCAGGGTTAGGATTTTTAACCGGGTGACAAGATAGACTGAAACAGAAAGCGAACTCAAAATGCTGGAAAAGACCCACCACGAAGTAAGAATTAGAGGCCACCTTTTGTTTTCTCTAGTAGTACTGTTTCTGAAACATGATACTGTGATTATGGCTGCTAAAACCCAAGTCATGGCTGAGAAGATATGTACAAGATTGATGGTTTCCAGACTCCAGAACTCATACAAACAAAAACCCAGGTGAGAAACACAGATTATTGCATTGGACAGAACAGAAACCACGGTAAAAACTGTAGATTTTCTCATTGTTGGTTCATTTTCTGAATCTGCACCACCACCATCTCTCCTTTTTCTCAAAACCCCCACCAAAACCCACGTCAAAAGCAGCCAAAAGAATGCCACATTGATAAGACCCAGAGAGGAATCCATCAGAGCTCCCCAACGCAAAAATCTGAAGAACACCACCATGTCTGCAATCTCTAGATCTGTGAAAACAAGTCAGCATCTATGCACAACTACGAAGAACAGCTAAAACCCAGTTGAGAAAACGTCACAAGGATCCATAAACAACAAAGCTGAACACTAAAAACTCGAAAGAAATTAAAAAAAGAAAATGGCAATTTCCCTGAAGAGAATTGGAATTGGGGTGAGTTTAATGAAACAAACCTGTTCAAGTATGAAGAAAGCACGTGGATGCACCCCTTAAAAGTGATGATGAGGAAGGCTTTGTGCTCTACACAAAGTGCGTCTGGAGGCTCTGATCCTGTGGGGGGACTCTGTCCTTTGGATTGGTATATATAAATGAAACAACACCACACAATGCCATAATCAGAACCTCCAAAACAACACTGCTTACAACTATTCTCCATGGAATTTGTCCTTGTGGGCCCAGAATCTCAACCCCCATTTCGTCTCCTCATTATTTCCCATCTCTTTCCATAGTCCCCAAAATTCCTGAATCAATGCTGTCAATGTTTTCATCGGATGAACACATGCATGTGTATATCTCACCAATACTACTAACCTTTCTTCTTTCTTTTTTTTTTTTTCCATTTTTTTTGTTCTTTATTTAGGGTTTTTATTTTTAGTTCTTCAGTCTTCTTTCCCTCCTGGCTGTGAGGGAAAATTTGTGAGATTTGCACCCTTCTTAGGAATCAAAACCTGGTTGGATACCCTGAATTTCATAATTTCCAAAATTACTAGGATGATATTTGAATGTTTCTAATTTTTTTTATTTTTAAACTAAAAAGTGAAATTCTTACACAAAAATTAAGCAGGTTATCTACTTGAAAATAAATTTCTATATTTTTATATACATATTTCCATTTTTTAAAATAAAATAATAGAAAATATATACCAAACGCCACCTAAATTAGTATAAAATCGGTTGAGAGTTCAAGTATTGATTTCCTTGAAGGAAAAAAAAAAAAAAAAAGGGATTATGAACTTTTGTAAAAGAAATATTAGAAATA
Organism: Vitis vinifera; assembly: GCF_030704535.1. Classification (NCBI taxonomy): domain Eukaryota; kingdom Viridiplantae; phylum Streptophyta; class Magnoliopsida; order Vitales; family Vitaceae; genus Vitis; species Vitis vinifera. The sequence continues at coordinate 24,265,198 of NC_081805.1, read as the reverse complement.
TTTGGTTAAAATGAATGAAATAATCCCCAAAATCAAAAATCTAACTTTTCTCATTTTTTTTTCTAGAAAAGTAATCTATTTTTGACATAAATGTTTTTTTCTATTATAAGTATTTATATGTAGATTTTAAAAGAAATTGTTATTTTTACAAAAAAAATGATAATAATATTTTTGTCCAAATGATGCCAAAAAAATGATAGAATGTTAAATTTTAAAAATTGAGTTTTGAGAGGCTCTTTTAATCAAATAACCCAAAATATTAAAGGGAAATAATTAAAAATATTAAATATTAAAAATGAAATTCTTTTTTAAAAATTTTGAAAAGCTTGCCACGTAAGCAAAAATGGCGTGTAGCTATTGGTCCACGTTACGGCTTATTGTGAAGGCGGTCGCACCCGATCACAAACAAGTTTAATTAGTCTAATCAATCCGAATTATTCACTGCTTATCCCGAAATGGCCTCGTAACTAGCCTCTAAGGATTCTGTCAGTACGGTCAAGGTTGACTCCAACTCCCGCCTGTCGCGCGTGGAGGATACGTGTGCCACTTAGGATGACAAAACATCTCTGAAGACTGAAGTGGGCCCTTAAAATATTCTTCTTCTTTTTTTCTTTCATTTCTTAGAAAAGATTGAAACAATATTCTAGTGGGCGTCACTTTCTAACCATCATAGTACACTTTTCAATCTAATCAAACTATGTAATATTTGATTTAATAAAAATTAATCATATAATTATTCTAAAAGCAAAATCCTAAAGAATCAAATAGATACGATTGAAAATATATAATTAAATAAATAAAATTAAAATATAAAATAATAAAAATAGAATTTTAAAATATATATTTACCATAATCTAATTAATCTTATTTTTTAATATATGGATATAATTGAAAAAGTAGCAAATTGCATGAATATCATTCTTAATGGCGACAATAGTTTGGGGTATAGATATAGATATGGATAGGACATGATTTATAGAATAATGTGGACACACGATTGATCATGCTTTGTTGTACGTGGCAGGAGAAATGTGGGAATGCAACGGCGGGAGAGAGGCGTGTGAGGAATGGCTTCATAAGGCCCTTTTGGAAAGCAGCACGTGGCGTGTAAAAATGGACGTGTGGAAGACCAGAGCAGACTTACTGTTGTGGTGTGCCAGCCATGCGCATCCACTATTACAGTGGCTTACTCTCTAGTCTCTACCTATGGTCCTATACAATTTCGGTGAATTTCCCGGAAACCCATTTCCCGCCCTTTGCTTTTCTTTCAAATTTTTTTTTTTGATGGAACCCAGTCAACTCACTGCTGGCGTTTGTGATTCTATCCTTGACTGAATTTTAATTCTTAGCGACATGGCACACTCTCTTTGACCTTAGTGCGGACAAGACTCATACAATACAAATACATCACGGGCGTCGGGAGGTATGGAACCGAAAATCACTTTTCGGTATCATTAATTCATTGAATGACCCATACATTAAAAAGGTGTCTACTCTTAATGTCTTATTGACATTTCAAAAGTCCCAAGTTCGAGGAAATTGGGGAAAAAAAATTTACATCAGACACGACCCTCCAATTTTTTAAAATTTGACCCTAGAATTATTTATCAAAATTTTTTTTTTGAAAAATATTATAATTTATAATTTTTAAATTTTTAAATAAATTTTCAAACACTTAGAATCCATTTGACGATAATTTTAGAAAACACTTCTACTATTTTTAATATTTGAAAAATTTTATAATTTAAGTGTCAGAAAGATTTGAAATATTTTCTAAAATCACCTGTTAAACACACTCTCATTTTTTTTTTTAAAAAAAAAAGACTTTAAATTAAAAGCGTTTTTCAAAAACACTATCAAAGATATTTTGAGCCTTTATGACAATAGTTTTCAAGACCAATTAAAATATGTGTGACTACTAAAAATCATTTTCTATTTTATATTCTTAAAAATAGGAAATAAGAATTCATTTAGTAATTGTTTTTTAAAACAAATCTATAAAATAGTTTTAAAAAACTATTATCTTATGTTTTGTAAAACAAAAATTCATTTGAAAACTTAAAATGTTTTTAGCTTATTTTTAATATTTTAAATATAATTTGTAAGCCTAGTGTATTATTTTTTTATCATTCTATATGTTTGTATAATTATTATTTAAAATAAGTGAAAATAATAGAAAACAATTAAAAGATGTCCTCTAAAATATATTTTATTTTTAATTATTCTACATGTTTGTATAATTACTTTTAAAAATAGATTTCAAAAAATAATTATATTCTTAAGAACAAAAAACTATTCTTGAAAACAGTTGTTAAACAAACCTTAAGGCATTTTGAGATAATATATTTTAATTATTTTATATTATTTTCACTTATTTTAAAAATAATTATATAGACATTAAAATAATTAAAAACAAAGCATTAAACATAAAAATAATTTTTAAAACATATTTAAAAATATATTAAAAATATTTTAAATTTCCTAACAAACTTTTATTTTACAAGACATTATACAACAATTTTTAAAACTGTCCAAACATATCATTATTATACACATGAAAAATAAAAATATTGATAACCACTTAAAAAAATAATCCCCATTCTTTAAAACTTATGAAAAAAATCTAAGGTGGATGGGTGTTATCTAATCCAAATCCAACCAGATTTTTTATATAGGTTTGGATTAAATTTTTTAAAAATAAAAACACACGTGCCTTTTAAGCCTCATCTTGTTCGTACAAGACGAAGATGAAACACATGTTGAAGGAGGTCTTCATGTGAAGCTACTGAGCAAATGCTTAGTTAAATTAATAAATATCTTCTTTTTTTAAAAAAAAAAATTCATAAATTTAATAAATAATATTATCCTTATCATACTACACGTCAAAAGCTCATAAGTTGGTAAGAAAAAAGGTATGAAATATGATATATTTTATGTCTTGTTTCCTTAGTACAGTTTTGGAGTTTTTCATTTAGCGTATTTGATTGAAGAATCATTCCATACTCATCTTCTTGTATTTTATTTGCCTAACCTGCAAGATAAGTTTCATGGTTGGAGGTGTTTGATTTCCACCCTTTGTTTGAATCTTAATATTGAATGAGTTAAAAAGCGAATAAATTAAAAAATAAAACAAAGAGGGTTTTGTTTGATTATGATGAAATAATAGAAAATTCATGATAATAATAAAAAATATATTTTTTTAAATTTTTTTATCCTTCATTGAAAATAAAGTTTTAACGAGATTGAAAGAATCTAGCTTGTTTAATAATTGTTTTCGAGAACAATTTTGTATTCTAAAAAAACATATTTAATAACTAAAAACCCTTTTCTATTTTTTTGTTCTTCATAGAACATCTTTTAGTTGTTATTTTATGAGCGTTTTAAAAAATAATTATACATAAAATAATAAAAAATAAAACACTAGATATAAAAATTTTTAAAAAAATATTAAAAATATTTTAGGATTCTAGATAGACTTTTGTTTTATAAAATATTAAATAAATGTTCTTAAAAACTGTTTTCGAAAAAGGTTACCAAACAAGTCCACCACTTTTATTTCTATTTCTTAATTTATTTTTATTTTTAAAAAAAAATCTCTCTCTTTGAATGTACTTAAATGTTATATGATGCAAAAGTTTCAAAATATTATGTCGATTTTAATTATTTTTTAAAATAATAACCTATAAAAATAAAAATACTCTGAAATTACCTTAAATTTAGCAAAGGAAAAAAATTATTTTCAAAACAAATTCTTTAGAAACCTATTTTGAAAAATTTTCAATGGGTTGTTGGAGCTAAAGGATTACAAGATAGATTCAACTTTAACTAGACATTCAACTTCGTGCCAGCTTAGATACATGAACAAGAAGGAAGAAGTACAAACATAAATATTTGGAAAGCATTAGGGTGCATGAACAAGAAAGAGAAGTGTCCCTAGTCTCCCTGGACTAGGGGCCACATGGCTGCTTTACCCCATAACTCCACCTACCTTCTACGTCTTCCCAAAAGTGGGAAATGGATTGGAAATTTTTTTTCCAATTGGATCAAATTTGATAGGGGGAAAAAGTACACCAACCCCCCCACCTATCCAAAAATTTGATATATATATTTAAATGCATGCACCACAGGTCCACATCTAATTTGGATATCACATCTACTATTTTTTATTATTTATTTATTTATTTTTATTTATTGAGCTTTATTTAATCTTAATAAATCAAACATGATGACGAAGACATCACGTGTACTTTTTTCTTTACATTATTACTATTTATTTATTTATTTTCATTGGTTGAGTTTTGTTTGATCTTAATAAATTATACATGGTGACAAAAAGGACCACGGAAGTAACCTTTTAGATTAAATTTAAAATTTATGAAAAAAAATTGAAAATAATTGATATGTAGAGTTTTTTCTTTAAATAATTAATTAAAAGAGATAAAAAGTTTTTATATTTGTAAATCTAAGCTTCATTTTTTTCCCTATATAAATGCCGTTATTTATATAAGTATTTTTTTTAAAAAAGTTATTTTTATAAGAAAAAAAAACGTGGGTTTTAAATTAAAAAATAAAAATAAAATTGGGGTGGTGAATGGTCCAATGGACACAGGGTATTTGCTGAAGTTGCAGAAAAAGTAAGAAAGTCTGTTGGAATCAAAAGGACTAAAAGAAGCAAGTTGGCTGAGAGCACTGCAGGCAAAATTCAAGCTTTTTCAGAGATTCTTCTTAAGCCACATGAGCTTGTTTTCAGACCTTAATACCTTTAAATTAGAAAAAAGATTATAAAAATAAGAGAATCGTCACAAAATCTAGTAGTATGGAAAGGTCAAACTGTACGAAAATGAGGCAATTGATGATCACATTATGTCGACACACTGGACATAAAAAACAACAATAAAAACAAAGTAAAAATAATAATTTAGATTTTCCCAAGAGATGAGGAAGAAGAAAGACTTGGAATCTATGTCGTGGCATTGCGTAGAGACCACATCGTTATATGCCCGTCACTATAATGCATTTCATTTGGATTCCCATCTCATTTTCTCCTACTTAATTTCCCATGGTCCCTACTCTTTGAATTTTCAAATGCTTCTTTGATGGTATCGAATCCTCATCCTATTACTTTGGAAAAATTAGATCGGATGAGAAAAATAAATACCATATTTTTCTTTGGTGGGTCATGACGGGAGAATAAATTTCCTGCCAGCTTGGTAGGAGCTGAATGGAGAGGAGAAGATCAGCCAGCTTGTGAATATGTTAAATTCTGAGCCTCTAAGGTTCATTTTGAGTCGTTCCCATTGTTGTGGAATCCTTCGAGAAGTCCAGACATGTCCATTGTTGTTGTGGAATCCTTCGAGAAGTCCAGACATGTCCATTGTTGTTGCGGAATCCTTCAAAAGAAGTTTATTGTTCGAGTCTCCTCAGTCTTTACCACTAAAAAAGTTCTTAAAGTAGTCGGAAACGAATAACCTCAAAAACAAGGATGATGAGAGAATAGTGGGGAAGGGTGACGCAAGGCAAGTTTCGGAGAATCAAAGTATAACGTTGTCTTGATTTAATTCCGTTTAATAAACGTCTATGTTACATCTGTTTTTAGAGAATACGAGGAAAAAATATATATAAATTAATTTTACAGTTTTTTTAAATTTATTTTACTTAGTTTTGGTCTTATCAAAATTAAATAATTTAAAAACATATAAAAATTTAATTTTTTTTATTTTTTTTATTTTTCATAATGAAATTAAATATGAAAAAATAATTTTATTAATTTTTTTTTCTTTTCTTAATATTTTCTAAGAAACAAAGATAGCATATAATATTTTTTTTAATAATATTATAAATTAAGTTAATTTCTACTAAATTTTACAAAAAATTCCTATGGAAAATTTCCACAAAATTTTAAGTGCTTGTGAATGGGTGTGAAACGTAAATAAAGACAAAAACAATAAAATCTCTGGTTGAGAATTTAAGTGTCAGAGTGAGGATGGTCATGAAATCTCTTGAACAGTGATTCTGAGCCATACTTTTTCAGCTTTTTGTACCACCCATTTGGTTTTTTCCACTTCAATCTATTAAGCTGTCACCCTGTTCTTTGGATTCATGGAGAGTTTTCTTTTATTTTTTTATTTTTTTTAATATCTATCCAATATATATATTTATTTATTTAAAATTACATTTCAAGAGATATAAATACAAGAATCCCTCCATTGAATATAAAATTAGGGTAACAAGAGAAGAAAAACAATGGGTGTTTGATCATATTATAATCAAATTCAATTTCTACATCCTTGTCCTATTATTTCATTTTTCACTAAATAAAAAAAAAAAAAATCACATGAACGCATATACACGTAAAAGATTTGTTTTACGTGATTATTGTTTAAATTATTTTTGTAGAAATTTTTATTATTATTATTATTTTTATATGGCGGGTCTTAATCTTCTTTTTTCTTTATTTCTAGCAATGACAATCCATATTCGAAGATAAGTTTGATTAAAGAAGATATTTTCTTTTTTTTTTATTTCATATATGATAGATCTGATATTTTGTTTTCAATAAAGACACTAAATTAATTTTCCATAAGCTAGATAGGGACTGAATGGAGAGGAGACAAGTTATGAGATAAGACCATAAAATGTGTGAATTTCTGGTCTTACGAGGTCTATTTTTAGGAGTTCTAAATGTTGTGGAGTACTTGATGGCTACTCCATGAAGTCTACATGTGTCCATGTTTGTTTTCCTTTTGAATCATACGCATAATGGAATGAGAAATTATCCATTTCCACAAATATCACTCTAACCAAAAGTTTCATCCCACCTTATCACTATGACATGTAGGGACAAAAATAATTGAGGATGAAAAGAGACATCCATGTTTTTCAATCATAAAATTAAAAAAGTTATTAGTTTATGATTCAATGATCAAATAGATAATATTGTAAATATATATTTTATATATTATTAAAATTAAAAATATTAACAAAAATTTTCATATTTAATTAATATTATCAAGTTAATATTTAGATGTATTAATATTTTAAAATTTTATTAAATAAAATATATAATATTTAAATATGAAGATATTCATTGAAAGTTATTTAATTTATCAATATATATATATATTAAAAATTATATATCTTATTATTTATAGTTTTAAAAATATTACATCATTTTACTTATATTATTTACATTTTTATTATTATAAAAATTTTGAAAAATTCTTGTTATATAATTTATTGTTGTGTGTATATGTGCATAAAGCTTAAACGGCACAGTGGCTCTCATGTTGCATTATACTTCATAAATTTTTTCTTAGCCCCTCCCTCCCATCAATCCCACATCGAAAGCAAATGAAAAATGAAATTGTCTTATATTGTCCATTAGCCCGTGACATAAGCCAACATGAATGGCCTAAGTGACAGCTCAGTTGCACAAATTTTTTATCAATTATATTCAATTTGACCTGATTGTAATTCAATTTGTCTAAGAAGAATGCAAATGGATGGTTGAATGGGAGTACAATTGGATGAGATCTGAGAATAAAAGCCTTGAGACCAAAAAGGTGCATTGATAATCTTTTTCTTTTTGATATATTTATTATCAGAAAATTGAATAATAAATAGGGATTAAGATAAAAGTTATTTATTAAAATCATCATAATTATGAAAAAAATAAAAATTATAATATTTAAACCCAGATTCAATTTGACCTGAATGTAATATTAGGAAAAATCTTAAATCCCAATGGACTTCAAATTTTACTAATATTATTGATGAAGAGTTTGATAAGGAAAGTGATGTTTTTTCTATTATAATTGATAAAAAATTTGTTTACTCTTAGATTTTAGATTCTGAATGTTCCTTTCATATGTGCCAATATAAGGAGTAATTTGATATCTATAAGAAATGTAATGTTAGTACTATTCCAATAAGAAGTGATTCAAGCTTTAAACTCATTGGAATTGGTACCATAAAGGTGAGAATACTTGATGGTGTAACTAGGGCATCGAGTAATATTAAGTATGGTTCCTAAGTTGAGGAAAAGTTTAATTTCTTTGGGGGCTTTGAACAATTTGGCTATGATTTTTTTCACAAAGAATGGTATTGTGAAGATTAACAAAGGTGTTTTGATAAGGAAAAATTGTTTATGAAAGGGATTTAATTTTCATTTATTAAATGGTAATCTTCATTTTCTTCTTTTTCAATAATGACAATTCATATTTAAAAATCAGTTTGACTAAAGGAGATGATATTTTCCTTCCAAGAAAGATTTATTTTTTATTTCTTATATGATAAATCCCAATCTTTTGTTTTCAATAATGACACCAAGTTAAATTTTCCATTATCTAGATAGGGAGGGATTGAATAGAGAAGAGACAAGTGGTGAATAATGGTTACTAGTGGGTGGATGAGACAATGAAATATATTAAATTATGGTCTTATGGGGTCTAATTTTAGGAGCTCTCAATGTTGGGGAGTACTGATGACTACCCAACGAAGTCTACCCATGTCCATGTTTATCCACCCTTTGAATGAGAAATCATCCATTTCCACAAATCTCACGTCCTAACCAAAATTTTCATACCACTCTTATCACTATGGCTTTATCACTATCACATGTAGGGATAAAAATAATTGAGGATGGAAAACAAGTCACGTGTTTTCAACTTTTCATAATCAAACAACTCCTTCAACGCAAAAGTTACGGATTCATGATTTAATGGTTGAACTATTGGTCAAACCAATAATATCATAAATATGTATTTTTATATATTATTAAAATTAAAAATATTTATAAAAATTTTAAATATATAAATAAATTAAAAATCAATAATATTTATTTTTTCATCTTTAATATTATCTAATTAATATATAGATGTATTAATATTTTAAAATTTTATTAAATAAAATATATATAATATTTAAATCTGAAAATATTTATTGAAAGATATTTAATTTATTACCTACATATATTAAAAGTTATATATATCATATTATTTTATAGTTTTAAAAAATATTACATTATTTTACTTATATTATTTATATTTTTATTATTAAAAAAATTTTGAAAAAAATTCTTGTTATATAATTTATTGTTGTGTGTATATGTGCATAAAGCTTAAACATCACAATGGTGTCGTCCTTGCTCTCATGTTGCATTATACTTCATGAATTTTTTTCTTAGCCCTCCTTCTATCAATTCCATGTTGAAAGCAAATAAGAAATGAAATGGCTTTATATTGCCCATTAGCCCTAGACATAAGCAAACTTGAACAGCAAAGTGATAGCAAAGTTGCATACTTTTTAAAGTCTATTTTGTCCAATAAGAGAAAGGGATAAGCCCGAATTGACAACTCGGTTCACCGTGTCAATGGTTTGACCATCGGGCTAACCGAATCGATAGCATCTCCGATAGATGACTCGGATCGAATGAGGTTTCGATTGACGATTTGATTAATTGATTCAATCAATTCAATTCGATTTGACTAAAAAAAATACAAATGAATAGTTGAATCTTTCGATTTTAGATTTATTTTTATATTTTTCAGAAAACCAACGATATAAAAATCACTTAATTTGAATGAAAAATTAATTTAAATAAAATCAACAAAATTTCAAAATCCAACCAAAATTCTACCAAATGTCACCACTACTTTTAGCTCATAATTCATCCAATTTTGAAAGAAATTAAATTCCATAATTTCTATCAGACACTCATTCAAAATGAAAATAAACGAGACTAAAAATCATATTTAGGATAGAAATTAATCTACTACATATTTTCAAAACAACTTCTTATAGCAAAAAAAAAACAAAATGAGTTAATAATTATCAATTCCATTTTTTTTTCCTTAAGCATCCTTTATCATTCATAGATTTAATAATTGACACAACCAAAATAACAAATTTCAGAAAATATATATTGCCTCAATTATCACAAAATAAGGAGGAATCTTACTATAAATAATTTTATATGTGAATAATTGTTATTAGTGGGTCTAGAAGACAATGTTGAGGGATATTCGATGGCTACCCCATGAAGTTTACACATGTCCATGTTTGCTTGCTTGTTGAATTCTATGAATTAATTGAATGAGCGGTCATCGATTTCCACGAAGCTCGCACCCTTGTCAAATCTTTCAAGCCACTTTACCACTATGAAATGTTCTTTCCAGAGACATGGAAAGGGAATCTGACTTTTCATCGAGGAATATGGCACCAATTCGAGTTCATTTTACTTGCATTCTCCTAGGATTTGGTTGAGGCAGAATCATGCTTGCATGTGCCATTTGAAAGATAAAATCATTTCTAGAAGGTGTGAATTCTTTACTTTCAAAGTATGAGGGAATCCATATAAATCACGCTCATCAATGATTTGGAATCCACATAAATCATGGATATATGTAGCCCGATTTATGATTATATATTCCTTAAATAGTCATACTCTTATATTATATAAAGAGGTTTTGTAATGCAAAACATCATTGGAGATTTGTATCAAATTACTTGTGATATTGTTTATGATTGTATATTCCTTAAATAGTCGTAGTCTTGTATTATATAAAAAGGTGTTGTAATACAAAATATCATTGGATATTTTTACTAAATTACTTGTGTAATCCTTATATGGTATCAAAGCATATGATCCAACGTGATTTATGTAGATTCTCTTATACAAAGAATATGAATTCCGAGAAAAATAACTCTCAAAATATGCACTCAAATAGTAAAAATCATCGATATTCCAAAACTACACTTTAAGCCTCCTCTCGTGAGCTGCCAACTACCACAAGTTTTGTTTTTTTCCAAATAAAATTAAAGGAAAGTTAAAATAAATAACTAAATACAGTTTTTTATATAATATATATATATAGATTGAAACCCTACTATTTAAGCTATTTTTTTGGATTAGGACTGCATGGGTGTGAGAGCTAGTTTCCCTTCATGAGCTTCAATTTGTTTGCCTAATTTAGGGGTGTAGTTTGGTTTAAGAGAAAATTTTGTGGGTTTTGAGTTGAAACTTTCTACCATGTGAGAAAATTTTTCTTTAAAAAATATTTGATTCAATGTAAATTCCATCCCTACCCCCATATATGTCATCTTTGATAGAAAAGTCACTTCTCCTCCCTTCTTGTTCTAGTCTTTAAGTTTGTCATCATTCTCAAATCCAATATTTTACACAAAATAAAACCAAATTTATTTTTTATTTAGAATTAATTAAAACCTTAGTTCTATGTAATTAAAATGATAAATAAATTTACTATAAATTAATAAAATTATCATCTAGAAAAATCAAATATGAATTAAATAATTTTTTTACCATGAAAAATTAGAGCTCGAGTACATAATTCATATTCATGTAAATATCCATGAGAATAAAAAAAGTCCATTTACTTTTGAAAAATAAAAAAAGCTAGGATTTAACACTTATAATTCCCAAATTAGAAAAATTAATTGATTAATCTTAATAGTCGAACATATATTTCAATCAAAAATCCATAAATAGGGAGATACACCATATAAAAACAAATTCTAACTTAAAAATTTTCTAATATTTTTTAGCAACCAAGTATAATTAGAATTCCTAATTATTATCTAATTACCAATTTCTTGCATATTGATATTTTGCGATATTTTGAAATACATTAAATTATTTTTTAATTATTATATTTTAAAACAAAATAAAAATAAATACAAATAGATGTCTTTGTTATTTAAATATAAATGGATTTAATATTTTAAATATTAATAAAATCAAATAACTTAACACTTACTAACATTTAGACATTAATAAAAACAAGTAGTGTAAAGAATTAATGACTTCTAGGTGATGTTTATTTATTTGACTTAATCCTAATAATTTAAAATTAAATAATGCTTAATAGTGTTAAGTAATAAGTTGTTTGATTTTTTAATATTTTTTTAAATAAATAAAAACCTACGTATTACTTTTAAATATTTAAAAAAATTCAAATATTTTGACATTTTCTTTTTAGTAAAAAATTTAAGAAATAAGTAATAAGTTAACAAAAAGCAAAAAAACAAAAAACAAATGATTTGAAATACGAAAGGAAATTTCTTATAGTAAAAAGTTAAAAAATAAATAAATGAAAAACCTTAATTTTATTTATATTTAAGTCAAATTCAAATTTATTTAAATTTTAGACCAAAAAAATAAATATCAACTTAGATTTTGAGTATTATTATTTTAAAATTATTACTTTTTATTTATATTATTTTAATATTTATTAACTTATAAAATGAGCATGAATAAATAATATTTAAATTTATTTTAAAGTTTATGAATATTATATGCATACAAGCTTGTTGGCACTCTTTTAAAAATTTCCCACAAAAGGTCTAAGGCCCTCCCAGATGTAACGCAATGGAGACTAGTTCTTCATAATAGGTTGGATCACTCGGTCGGCAACTGGATCATCGAGCAGTCCGGCCCAACGCCGGCTTAACTCATACTCATACTCATACTCTAGGCCTAAAGATGAACAAAATGGAATCAAGGTCCAAACTAGAAAGTACTAAAAGATTTTCCTTGGATAAAAAAGTTTTAGGAAGAGGGTATTTTTTCTTGATATTAATTTTGTTTTTTCAATTTTGTCGTAAACAACCAATGAGAATTTTTTTTTATAAATTTCTCTTATCTTCTGCCCTTATATATATATATATATATATATATATATATATATATATATATATATATATTCCGATGTTTGGTTTTTGTAAAATATATAAGAAAAATGTGACGAAAAGAAAATAAAAAGGAAAAATAAAAGCAAATGAAAAAAATAAATAAATTTAAAGTTAATTTATGTTTTTTTAAATTTATTTTACTTATTTTTTTATTCTTATATTAGATAATTTAAAAATATATAAGTTTATAATTAATTTGAATTATATTTAATTTTTGCATTATTTTATAATATAAGAAAATCATTTTCGAGAGCCAAATGAAACCCTAGAAAACCATGGGCTTGTTTGAAACTGTTTTTTAAAACACTTTTATATTCTAAGAACAAAAAATATAGAAAACACATTTTGACGACCAAAATATGTTTTTTGTTATTTGTTTTATGTTTATAAGAATAAAAAACATAGTGCTTTGAGATAACATATTTTAATTGTTTTATATTACTTTCACTCATTTTTTAAAATTTGTTTTAAGAAATAATTTTACAAATGTGTAAAATAATTAAAACTAAAATATTAGATATAAAAATTATTTTTAAAAATATTTAAAATAGATTTAAGACATTTTGTCTTTACAAATAAACTTTTGTTTTACAAAAATGAGAAAACAACTTTTAAAAACTGTTCTCAAAAATTACTTTTTCAGAATTATTTTTAAAAATAATTACCAAACAGATCTATGTATCAAAAATCACAAATGTTGTTAATTTTCTAGAATTTACAATTTATCCCACTAAATTTATTGAAGAAACAATTTGAATAAGTAAATTTGAAAATAAATCATTTTTTTTAATATAATAAACCCCACTAATATAAATAATTTTACTTTTTTGAATTAAATTCACAAAATCCTAATGTCAACTAATTGGACGCAACAAATTCAATTAAACATATTGGGACTAATGACTAATTTGTTACAAATCAACACAAGGAGATCGGAAAAAGGAAAAAGAAAAAACATTTTCCTAATTTTAAAACCCTAATGTGAAATTATCGAAGCCAAATTTCCATTCAATTTGAGATGGGCTTTTTGGGCCTGGCACGCCCATTCTTGGACAAGCCCAAACCTAGCCATAGGCCCACACTCACTTTTCGAACCGTTGAAATGTTACCGTTGGTCTCCCACAGAAAAAACTAGCCGTTGCATTGATTCATTTGCTCAAAACCCTAAACCTATTTCTTTTGATTCACGACTTGCCCCATTTCCCCAAAGCCCTTCTCTCAATCTAAACCCTTTTTCTCTTGATTTTCTGTTTGATTCCTGAGAAATAAAACCGATCTGTTTCAGTGCTTCATAGTTTTTTGTGGGTTTTTTTTTTTTTTTTTTTGGTGTGAGAAAACCCTAATTTTTTCTCGCCCAATTCGATTGACAACCAAAAACCCTAGTCATTTAATGGCTTCAAGAACTGCCACCAAAGACATCATCACTTTACGGGGTTCCGCCGCAATCGTCAGCGAATTTTTTGGTAATCTGCCCTTCTGTTCATCTCCATTTCTTTCGTTTCTTTATTTGGGTTTGGTGGGCGTTTCAATGAATCTTGACTGATCTGCCTGTTCCTTTGTGGACCGTTTTCAGGTTATGCTGCAAACAGGTATGAACATTAAAATAAACGGATTGAATTGTAGTTTATTTAATTTTCTGTTGAATTTTTAGATTTATGTTTGGGTTGGGAAAGTGATTTTGATGGGAAAGAAAATGTTCAGTATTCTATACAATCGCGGAGTTTATCCGGAAGAATCTTTTGGAAAAGTGAAGAAATATGGCCTTCCAATGCTGCTTACTCAAGATGAGGGTGTTAAATCGTTCATTGCTAACCTAACGGCTCAGCTTTCGGGTAAGGATCTCTACCCCCCTCCTTTCTTGGTTCTGTTTGGTTTCTAGGAAAATGTAGGAAAGAAAAAAAAAATGGAAGTTTGAAAATTTAAGTTTCACGGTTAGGAACCTTAAGAACCCAAACCCTTCATTCAATTGTGGCTGATACATCAATGAGTTTTTCCTTTTCTTTGTTCTCTTTTTGGTTGGTGAGAGAATATAGGAAAAGGAAACATCCAAGGTTTTGAATATTTCATTTCTAAGGAACAAAAACGTCCAATTAATTGTGTCTGACACTACATATTGGTTCTGTTGAGATGAACTCCCTTCTTCTTTTGTTTGGTTGCTAAGAAAATGTAGGGAAAAAATTGAATGTTGAACATTTGGATTTATATGATCAGGGATCATAAGAAATAAAAACCTCCAATCATTTGTATCTGATACAATATTGGCTTTGTTTGGTTGAGTATTTTGCTTCCTTTCTTTTCGTTTTTTTCCCTGCTTCTTTGCTGAGGAAATGTATGCCAGAAAAATGAATCGTAGTATGAATGTTTTACTGATTTTTCATTATTAGAAACCCCAAAACAAAAGCCTCCAACAACTGATCGGATAAGATAGGATGGCTTTCAAATGAAAAATAAGAAATTTTGTTTCTCTTCCTTTTGCCAGTGTTTTCTTGGCAACCAACAAACATGGGGTGAATGTTTGATGTGTATTGCTATTCTTGTTGGTGCATGACATTCTCTTTGTTGAATCTTGTTCAGAATGGCTAGAAACTGGAAAGCTACAGAGGGTGGTTCTTGTAATAATGAGCAAGGCAACAAATGAGGTGTTGGAGAGATGGAACTTCAGCATTGAAACCGATGGTGAAGTCGTTGAGAATGGGTAATATTATTATCTGGTTTTTTATCTCCATTTTCCAAATCTCAAAACCCTCGAAAGGTTTCTGGTTTTCTTCATGTTTGTTTCATTTGGTTTGTTTATTCAGGGTGTCAAGGGAGAAGAGTGACAAAGAGATTATGAGAGAGATACAAGCAATCATGCGACAGATTGCTTCCAGCATCACTTATTTGCCATGCATCGATGAACCCTGTAATGCCATGCCACCAACTACACTTT
The DNA here is from genome assembly GCF_030704535.1 of Vitis vinifera. Taxonomy (NCBI): domain Eukaryota; kingdom Viridiplantae; phylum Streptophyta; class Magnoliopsida; order Vitales; family Vitaceae; genus Vitis; species Vitis vinifera. Next base: position 24,249,561 of record NC_081805.1, on the reverse strand, counting down.
TTTCCGGATGTTGGGTGGTGATTTTTACTGATGGAATCTCCACTTGTGATGGTTTGTCCTTCAGGTGTGTTTGATGTGTTAGCATACACTGACACGGATGTTGCAGTTCCATTCACCTGGATTGAGAGTGACCCCAAACTGATTGCCAATCCACAGATGGTGAAACTGCATTCTTTTGATACCAAGGTAAGATTATCTCACTAAATATTTAAAGCCCAGAACAAGGGTTGGTTGGATGGATGATTAATGGTCTTTTTTTGTTTGTTTTGATGGGGCCATGGCAGATACACAAGGTTGACACTCTTGTTTCATACAAGAACGATGAATGGGATGAGGATTAGAAGAAATGAGGGGGCTCTTGTTGCTATTCTTTTTCAGTTTCTAGAACTATCTATGAGTGTGGATTCTGTGAATCATTTATTCACATTTTGTAAGCTGAGTTGGAAAGATGATCTTGTTGAGACTCTCCGCTGTCTTTTGAGCGTGGTTTAACAATGAAATGAAAAGGAATACAACAATTTTATTCTAGGAACATAAATTATACTGCAACTATTCCAAGTACTGAGATTTCTCAGCAATGAAGGTGTGTGTAGTCAAAAACCAGGCATCAGAGAGACCAACTCCAATCATAAATTGACATTTGCGAGAATAGTGTGTAGTCTATTTACAAGCGGCCCCCACGGTATGTCCCAGGGAAACAAAAACCCAAACTCCCATTCCTATAATCAAACATGAGTCTACTATTTATTTTATGCACAATTAAGAAGCATTCTTTTAGAATACTTTCCCTTGTGTCAAACAACATTTTAGAGCTTCACTGGTAAAATCTTTCTCACCACCCAAGTTGGGGTGCGCAGAGGCGTGTGTGCCCCATTTGCGCGCTTGCTCTTTTTTAACTCATCCCACGGTATAATGAATCAGGACGAAGATCATCCATATTGTCAATGTTTCTGTACCCATTTAACTCCCTAAGAGAAGACCATCCCCGACGGGTCAGAAAATCACGGAAATCTTCTTCAGTATAAAACGTCTTCTCCTCTGTGTGGACTGGTATGTGCTCCGACTCATCATAATGGCACACTTTTATGCCTATTCCTGAAAATAGGAGAGCTCTCACATTCAGTACTTCAGACATAACTACAGACACAACAGTTGCATTGATCAATCCAAGTTGTAAAGCCAGGCCTCAAGGAGAGATAGACTTGAAAAAGGATAAATATGAAAGGAATCTAAGTATTCATGAATTATCACTCTATCTTGTATGATATACAATTGGGGCACCATGGGAAAAAAGACACCATACAGACTCGGTTGACCTAGTTGAGAAGCTGCATGATCAAAAAGCTGCTGACTTATTTCATTGTAAAACAAGACATAAAAAGATAATGTTTAGATGGCTTAAAAAAACAGTAACTTGTTTTATAACTGAAATTTGAAAAAAAAAAAAAAAAAAAACAATTGGAAATTTTTTTTAAAAAAAACTATTAATTTGACCTTTTTTGACATTAAAACTATTAATTTTAACTATGATTAAAAAATTGTTACAAAATCCAAATGGAGGACCATTTTGAAAAAATGAATCCAATGGTGACCAGATTTTCTCTAAAAATAGCCAGCTATTGATATATCCCAATCAATGCTCAAGATCTCTTCACCATCACAATTTCCTTTTAAAACAGCAGCAGACTCCAAATTGTTTTAATAGGCAACAATGTTCTCATCATACCTTCATCAAGGTGAAGACTGTAGCTTCCCAAAGGCATGTCCCTGTCAAGAGTCCGAATTATCTGATCTTCATCCTCCAGCCAAAATCCACGTTTAGTTCTTAACCTGAATGCAGACTTGATTGCTTCCTTGATGGCATCTGCAGTGCCATCAATACCAATCCTTCTTGTATAATCCCCCCACTTGACTGATATTACCCTCCCACCATATGATTGACTCTCACCACCTGCAAAAAGATATTTCAAGAGTCACCTCAAACAACCAAGAGAACTGGTCCCTTGAATTTGAATAGACTTGTAGAAAAAGTGTTCCTCAAACAAAAAGCACATGTAATAAAGTTCAAGTTGAACAAAAAATAGAAACTGCACTCTTCCTCAATTGAGTTAAAACGACAATGCTTACCACTTCCAGGGGTCTCTCTCCAGTTCCAAGGAGGAACTCCATTTGCAGTGACTGCATCAGCTGAGGTTATAGCAAGAGGATGTCCATCATGATCCAACTGTCTCTCAAGATTGAGTGTTGGCCTGCCACTAGCTGTAGACCAGGGAACTTCAAAAGGAGGAAGTTTGTTTCTTCTCGAGATAAATTGATACAAAAAGGATTATGAAATTTGGAAGTAGACATTAACATACAAGATGAGTATGGATGAGAAATTAGAACATTAAATAATATCTTAATTACATTAAGAGAGTTGGCGGAGGAATAATAGCTTTGTGAGTCTATGGAGAAAAAGAGGACATAACACAAAATAGAAGCAATATAAACATAAAATACTAAAATAGAAGCTAAAAGGAATGTATAAGTGTAAGTGGATCTATATCATGAATTGAGATGGGAAAATATCTAATTACATATAGAGCTTAACGAAAGCTAATGACCTAATATTGTTTAAGATGGGTTGGGGGGAAACCCATGAGCTTTCATGAACATATTTCACGTGTTACTGTGTGATACAAGCCAATATTCCAGTGAGATCACAATCGTCAAATTACATGTAACCCTAGCATGGACCAAGGGATTGAGGGCAGATTTTATCACATTAATGTCCCTATTATCTTGAAAAGGCCTTCCTATTGGTTGATATTCACTACCATTATGTAGATCTACATGAGTAATACCATAGTGAGATTCAAGATGCACTAACTAGCATACTTTCCTAACATTTCTTATTCCTCTTCTCTTCTGGCTCATTTTTTACTTCTTCCGCCATTCTAATGCTCGCAAAAAGTAGCATTGCCATAGATAAAGGGACTTTTTAAGTTCAAGAATTTAATTTTAACCTTGTACAACTTAAAAGTATCCAAGTTTCAATTGTTTGAAGAAAATAAAACCATGTTTTGTTTTCTGTTGGTGGTATGGGGAGTGTGTTTCTTGATAAGCTCTACTTGTTGTGTTCTTGTGTTTTAGGTCCATTTCTTTCTCATCATTTTTTCTTCATCGCTAAAATAACAATTATATTAATAGCACCTAATGAGACACAAACATATCTCTTTCTCACCATTAACTGGTTAAATCTAGGTTTCCCTCATTCTGTTGCAAAACCAAGAACCAAATTCGGGATATGTTTATGTCCAAGCACCATATATTGTTTATATTTTGGCCAAGTAACCCCTCAATTTGCAACACAATATGGTAGAGACAAACTTAGGGTGGTCAATTTTGTGCATAACTTTTGTTTTATGCTCATAGTTAAGACTGTAGCCTAAATCAATTTGATATACATTGTTAGCCACCATTGCCTAACAGTTTAAAACTTTAGGTAATTGGTAGCTTCACATGGTGTCAAAACCTTAGTTTATTAGAGCTCATGAGTTCAAGCCTCAACAATGTTTATTACCATCATTTATCAAGCTCATGTGCAACCTAAAAAAATACATGTTGGGTTATAGCGCCCAACCCAGCTTGATAAGCATTGTTGGTCCACTATTACTTTTTAAGCTTTTGGGTTAAATTTGTAGCCCACACTCATAATGTACCATATGGTAGCTCAACACTCAGAATTTTTATTACCCTCATTTATCAAGCTTACATGCAACCTAAAAAGACATGTTGGATTATAGTCCAAAGCAACTTGATATACATTGTCAGTCCACCATTACCTTTTAGTTTAAGCTTTTGGGTTAAATCGGTAGCTCAACACTCATAATGTACCACATGATTGTTGAAACCCCGGTTTGAGGCTTTGGTAGGGCTTCCATTAAAACCATATTTAGAAGAACACCAAATTAATCATCTCAAATCAATTTTAATTTATATATATTTTTTAATAGACAAAGACAAGTTGAATTGATAAAACAGCAAAACAGGGGGGTGCACCCTACGTATACAGGCAGTATACAAAGAGAGCTAAATACAAGGCCTCAAAAAGAAAGAAAAAGCCTATAGAGGTAAAAAGCTAGCCATCATGCCAATCACCCAAAAATTCAGAAAAGAAAGAGAGTCTAAATCCAAAAACTGTTAAGACCACTCTAGAAGAGTCCAAAAAAAGAGGTTCCTCAAGCAGGGGTTTGACATGCATAGTAAAATGGTCAATAGATGAGATGTAAAATCATTTGAATGCCTTGTTCATAAGAGAGAAGACAGAAAGGTATGTGCTTAACATGGAAGGGCATTTCAATGTATTGAAGGAGTTTAAGCATACGAAGAACCTTGAATTGACCATCTAAATATTGTCAAATCCATAACCCAAGGAAATCGATCAAAATGAAGAACGGTGATGGTGGTGATGGTAAACTTGCAGAGAGTAACAATTATCATCATCCTCTTGCCCTTGTGGTACCATCCACACCTTAGTACAAGGTTACCACAAACTGAGAATTGGAGTTTCAGGTCTAATGTGCAAATAGATATTTCAGTGTAATTTAGGAGAGCTTTTTAATTGCTAAAAGTATCTAGATGGATCCCTCAATCATGGGCCTCACACTTTTAAAAGTGATTTATCTACTTTTTGGAAAAGCAAAGAGATCCATGTTTTTCCACAAATGTGAGGCAAGAAGTGGACTTTTATTCATTAAAATTTTTTAAAAAAAATGTAAAAATTATCTTCATCTTTAATAAAAGCATTTTAAAAATATAGTTCTCAAATACAAAATCCAATCACACTACTTCTACTTCTACTTCTTCTAATGCTACATGTAAAAGTGAAATGTTATCCCAAACAAGTCTTTAGAAGGCCTCTGGATTTTGTGAACTGAAGTTTACTCTTTCCCCTATTGAGGTTTATCAGGATTTTAGGGTGAGATTGATTTTTATTTTTTTTTGATAGGTAAAAAGAGTGATTATATTAAAAGAGCTTGAAAAAGGCACATCAAAGTACACACAGAGTATACTAATAACATCTTACAAGGAAGTAAAAGGAAAGAGCAACAACAATCCACCCCACAAACCAAGCCTAAAGCCCTAAAGATTAGGGTGAGACTGAAAATTTGAATATCTGTTAATATTCTGTGTCAGATTTTCAATTTGGGTAAATAGTAGCTATGTGAAAACTTTGATGCTTACTTCACCATTTTTTTAATGGGTTTTTCAGTATTTTTTTTGTCAACTTTTAACTTTCTATTTATTTTGGTCATGGAGGTTTCTAGTAGGATGATCAACGTAGTAGTGGAGGGGTGTACATGAGAGGTTTTAGGATTTTGAGGTGTGTGGTGGAGACAAACATATATTGTCTATACATTTGCCATATGCTAATGACTTGATCTTTTTCATGGCCAATCAGCTTTAGCAGAGATCCCTTGGGTGTATTCTCACATGTTGTGAGGCATTTCAAGTCCTGCAAATCAATCTAGAGAAGACTATTATAACCCAATGGGGAAAGTTGGGGAGCTTGGCATATTGACTAAAAACTTAGGTTCTGGAGTCAACCCCCTTTCTTCTATATGTGGGTTTGATTGCTGGGGCTATCTTCTGAGTTCACAAGTGTTTGGGATTCATTAGTCAAGCACTGGTAGAGAAGAAAGGTGAATGAAAGATGTCACACTTTTAAGGGAAGAAGGCCAACCCGATCAAGAATACTCATCCAATTTATCTATAAATTTGATGTCTCTGCTTATGATTTTACTCAGTGGCAGAGAGGCTGGAGAAGCTTCAGAGGGACTTCCTTTGGGATGACACAGAAGAATCTAAACTATGACTCAGAAAAGGCAAAGGTGCATAATATCCTTTATAGAGTTGGTACAATACCAGGGGAGCTTAGCCTGATTGTTGATTATCTCAGTGGCAATTTTTAAGTTGGAATTAGAATAAAGATACAGAGTGGAGAAAGTTCTAGAGATTGAAATAAAGCAGAAGATAATGATGATCCTTGTTGGGCTAAGCAGAAGATAATGATGATCCAATATTTAAGTCATTTGGAACATGTTGGGCTTTCTTTACCTATGTTGTGTTGGTAACTTTTAACTCAAAGGCATATCTGGGCTAGCCTACAGGACCCAAAGGCTTGTCTTTCAAGATCCTTCTGCACTTCTGATTGGAGGCCAGAGACATGTTAGTTTAAAGAACCACCTCCTAGAACCAACTAAATACAGGTGAAATATGACATAAAGCAAGCACTCATATCAGAGAAGCCATCTAAGAATTTGATAAAAGCTAAGCCCTACAGTTAAAAAAGATAGGAAACAGACATGAGACTGACTGAATATTCCAATGCCAACAAAGCTCAAGTCTTAGTTGAAACATATTACAGCAATCCCAAAGTAGTTTCAGAATGCTGAATGCCAAAAATACATTGTTTAATCTAGAGGAAAAGTCCTTACAGGCAAACTGATCGAGACCACACAAAAAATCAGAATGCTTCTAATCTCCTTCTTCCTTAGTCCCATAAAGTTGTGCAACTAAATTGCTAAAGTACTTAAGGATAATGATTTATTTCATACAACAATTTAAACACAGTTTCAGTCTAGACAGCTCATGGCATGCTAAACTATACACCTCCATGCAATAGCAACCATTTTCAACAAAAGAATGGCAAATAACATGAGAAATTGATGAAACCAATGTCTCCCCCATACAAAAAATTCTACAGAATTACCATGACGCAAGAGGCTGGACTTAGTCAAAACCCTTGCTAAAAAATAATTGCCATTAATGCTGAAAAGAGTCCCTCCCAATATCAAAACAAAATTATTAGCATACGTATTTGCCCTGTGAAAGACTTGAGTGTAATTGTGAACTATTTCTAGAAGGAGAGTAAGAAGCTGTGAGTAAATCATGTGTAGAACAAACAAACAAAATCCATATACCATACAAAATGTGATAGAGCCAGATTTTGAAAATAAAAAAGCAGTAATTATGTTCTTTCATTTATATTGGGGCCATTCAATTATATATGATATCAACTGAAACACATATTGACAATCAGAATTTAAGTTTTGCAGATGATGCAAGGAAGCAGCAAAAATACTCCACATAATAACCAAGGTTTTAAAATGTCAAATGTGTTAAGAGAATGAACAGGATTTATCTATATTCTATTGACAACAAACTCCTAAAGAAAAGCTTCCACCAGTTATAAATGAATAAGATCTCCTCAGCCATGTGCAAAAAGAATAATCATGAAGGTCATGTTTATACACTTCCGTACTTTAACAGGTAAAACTTGGTTCATATTTCAGTTGAGACCTCCACTAAATAATAACAATAATTCAGAAAACAGAAAAATAAAATAAAATTTGAAGAAGATAAGCCCCAGACCAAGAGAGACTGGATTTAATATGGACCCAGCAAAAGAGTGAAGGGATAAGTAAATGCAATTGCACGATAGGTTGCAGGTACAATCAAGTACCAGAGAACACAACTACTTTAAACCAACTCACATCTCAAATACAGTAGTTACCATGAACTATGAATGGTACAAAACCCTCTTTCAAAATTAGATACTTGCCAATGTGAGGCCCAAAAGGAGGAAAGAACATAAGACCTAGACACTTTAGCTGGCCTACATATTTACAAAAAAAACCAACCAATAAGGGTGTAAATCTGGCTAGGTTCAGGTCTTAATGACTCAGGCCAGAAAACAAATGTTCATTTGCACCCTCGGCCAGACCTACAGAAATATAAATTAACACTTGCTGTGGTGGCCTAGAATCACAAGTGTGCTGGAAAAGAGCCTCAGAAGGGAAGACTGGCTATGTTGGAAATCCTTTTTCCAAAAAAATTGATGTTGTTAGCACAGAAAGTTCTTGGAGAGAGGGAGGGAGGAAGCTTTTCAGGACAAAAGCACACCCCTACCAACACAAACATGTACAAGCATGCACGGACACCCAAAAAGAAAAATCAAATAATGTTTGCATATAAGAAATTAAACCACAGTACAAGCCAACAAATAAGCAAGATGAAAACATGTAAGATAAAGTTAAGCTATGGGAATTCAAGCTACAGTAACAGACCTTCGACTGGTCCAAATGGAATGCTGGTATCATCAATACCTGCACGAACAGAAGTAGTCAAGCAATTACTGTAATTGAAACCAGTGTCATGAAAATAGTAGCAGAGAACTTCATTTTTTGTTGCTAAAGTACACTACTGAAAGAAACTGAAATTCCAAGAAGCAAATGGGTATGATGACATAACTAAAACAGTAATTCGAGGTGTACAAGAACAACAGTAGCATAAAATGTGCACCAAATACACAGAGGAATAAAGGGATGAGATTGAGAAACAAAAATGAAAAAGGATTAAAAGGATCCCCTGAAGCAATGTCCCAAACATGATGTGCCTGACTCCTGAGGAAATGTCAGAACAGCACAGCTCTTTTCTCATTAATTATCAGACGTGTGATTCAAAAGCATAATATCCTTATTTGGATGTTATGATAGATATTACCAATGATTGGGTTTTCAAAAGTGAATTAGGTAGCAGGCATTTGAACATCCAAAGTGCATGGGCTCAAGACCAACTTTGGGATAAAATTTTAAAAGTATATTTGATTCCAACAGTGCAGATTAAACCGTATAACAAACTGGTTAGGATACTCTTTATGGCCAGGAACAAATAACATTTGAGCACAAAGCAGAGTTTAAATCTTAAAATTTGTAATGTCTAAGACTCCAACAATCAACACTTAAAATTTTAACGTCCATGCTCAGAACTAAATTTCCAGTCACCTGCCCACATGCCACTTCTTAATATGTTGAATCATAAGGGTAAATACAATGGCCAATACCCCCAACCTCTTCCTAATCCTAACCAACTAGCTTAGCTCAATATATTGGTTTTACAAGTCCTATTTCAGGAGATGGAATGTAGGATGCCATAAAAAGCCAAACAGGGATGGACTCTTTTAACCTCTGCTGATTCAAGAAAATTAATCAAACTAGTGAGTATTATTGAAAAAGGACAAACCCAATCAACAAACAGGCAGAAACCCCCTTAGAGCACATCTGACACTGCTCAATTCAACCAGTTTGCAATATTAAAATTCATATAACTCTTTTACCCGAAAACAATTAAAGTCCAATTCAATTGAGGAAATACAAGAACAACTAGAAATTGAGAAGAAACAAACTTCAGATACCTTTATCGGAGAATTGGATGAAGGGATCGACTTTTGACATGGTGGGGCTCTTGTAATGCGCATTCTTGCTCCGCTCCTTCAAAATCTCTTCAATTTCCTTATAATACGACATCTTCGCCGACCCACTTCCCCTATCTTGATGCTTGGCTTTCTTGAACTCTTTCAACAAGTTCCTCCACTTGTCGGTGCACATAGTCGGCGAACGATCGAAGCCCTTCTCTCTCATTTTCGCCGAAATCTGCTCCCACAAATGCTTATTCGACTTGGAAGTATTAAACAAACAGTCCATGTCTCTCCGAAATGCTATGAGACTTCGAGTCTCGTCTTGGACCCAAGTCTCGGCTCGCTTCTTGGGGGCCTTGGGCTCGTGGTCCTCGCCGCTGCTGTCGCCGAGAATCATCTGCTGCTGCTGATGTGGAAGCCCGCCATTGGAGACCACCTCGATCATCATGTCGCGGCCCTCTTCTTCTTCCTTGTAGAAATCGAGTGGACGAGGCTTTTCGGGCAAGTACATGGTTGGACTGTGATTTGGGCGGGATTTGGAGAGGTGGGTTAGGACAAATTAGGGTTTTCAGACGGGTAAAGTGAATGTTTGGCTCCCAAGTGCAGCGGAGAGAGAAATTTCCCTGAAAATTTTTAAACTTTCCCGTTCAGTTTCTCAGTGAAGGAGAGTGCGTGGAGTGAAAGCTTCGTATACGGAAATGGGGAAGAGGTGAGGTGGACTTCTTGCTCTCCGTCTTATCATCATTCTTCTCTATTTTTATTTTTATTTTTATTTTTATTTTTCCTTTTTTTCATTTTCTAAAAAATCATAAAATTTTATTTTTTATTTTTCCTTTTTCTGAAAATAAATAAATAATTTTGGGTTTACAAGGCAGGCTCTGTGTCAAAAATGAATTTCCCAGTAATTCATCCTACAAAGTTAAGTTTTATAAAAATATTTATTATTAATCATAAGAATTGGGATTTATGAAAGTTCAATGACAAATTAAGGGTATTTTGGTTAGAAAATAATTTTCTATTTTTAAGAATAAAGAAATAAGAAAACACGGTGTGTAATTAGAAACTATTTTTTGTTTTTTGTTTTTAAAAATATAAAATATGGATTTTCATAAAATACCTTATAGTTGTTTTTTTTTTCACTTATTTTTTTATTACTATTTTAAAAAATAATTATATAAGTATGTAGAATAATTAAAAATACAATATAAAAATTATTTTTAAAACATATTTAAAAGTATTAAAACAAATTAAAAATATTTCAGGTTCTCAAACAAACTTTTGTTTTACAAAATATCAAAAAATAATTCTCAAAAACTATTTTTCGGAACTATTTTCTAAAATAGTTATCAAATAAAATCTAAATTTTTTAATTATTGAAACATTATAAATGCTAAATTTAGAAAAAAAATTTCTAGCAATATCAAATTATTTTTTCCCACGTAGAAAACAAACACAAAATTCACACTTTACCATTAAAGTATTGAAATGGACCCCAAAACTTAAATATTTTGTGGTTTTTGGAATTTCCTATTATTTTATTTTTATTTTAAATTTTTTTTTTAAGGTGATTTCACCATTTTTCCTACCTTATCTTATTATATTTCAATTTATCACATTTTATTTGAATGATACAAAATGGACCTAAATTTAGGTTGGTTCATGGAAATTTAGGCCGGTCTTGTATTTACATGGTTTAATTTAAAATTCTTCATATGCGGATTTCAATTTATCTTGATAAAAGCTTGAGAGTGATTTTAAAAGGGGTAGAGGTCTCAAATGGGTCATATCGGGGCCAACATAATCCAATATTTAGCAGGCCCTTATAGGCCAATGTGTCGGGTCGGCCCAATTTAGTTGAAAATCATGTTGGGTCATATTAGTCCATGCAAGCCAAATAGGGAACTCGGCCAGCCCATGAGCCCACAATGTGTTGGGTCGTGTCAATTGGCAACTCTACTTTGTTAATATTTAATTCATTTTTTCAAGTCATTCTATGAAGTTTGGAATTTTTTTTCACTATTAAGTGGAATTTCTTTTTTTACTTTAAGCATCTTAAATAATTATACTTTTATTTTTTATTTTTATATTTATCAAGTTTGTAATTGTAAAATTCGAAAATTTAAATTTTTGTTTTTAAAAATAGAAGAAAAAAAATCATATTTGGATTTGTTATTGACCATATGGTGTTTATTTTTTGGTTAAATAGAAAAAGTCAAGATAATAAGTTCACTTTAGTTAAGTTAGTTAATATCAATAAAGTACTTTTAACTTAATAGAAAAAGCCAAATATTTTAGTTTTTTCTATTTAACTAAAAAACAAACACCACCTAAGTCTTTCGCTAAACCTAGAGATGGGAAGAGTGTGTTGAAATATTTGAACAAACTTCATTTCAAGCCTTAGATCATATGGTGTATGTAACTATCATCCTAAGGATACCAGATTAGGCAATGGAAGCATTCAAAAACATGAATCTTAGATTTAGGTGTTTAGAAAATAATCGTTATGATTTGGATGTTTTCATATTAATTTGAGTTGATGAAGAAGGTAGTGCATATCTAAAAAATCTTGTGATCTTCTAACACGTGTAAAGTCAAATAAGGATGGGAAGTTAGTCTACACTTGATAAGAATTATAGATAACCCAAAGCTTCATTGGTTTGTAGTAAAGCTAAGCTAAACACTACAAAGAGGTTAAGAACATCGATACCTCTAGACCTCTAGACGTTCTTCATATGGATCTTATGGGTTTGAAATGAACAAAAAGTAATGATAAGAAGAAATACATTCTAATGATTGTTGATGACTTCTCTATGTTTACTTTTGTTGCCTTTTTAAAGGACTAATCCAAGTTTATAGAAAAATTGATTATAATTGAAGGGGAACAATCAAAAAGGAAGAAAGTCATGTTTTCAAATTAAGTTTTAAAAAAATAATTACATTTTCTTAAAGGCATGTTTGGCAAGTGGGAATGAATATCTTATTCATTGTCTCATCAATTTTCATATTTGCATAATTTAAATGATAATAGAAATAAAATCAAGAATGATTTCAAAGAAAATGAAATCTCACTTATAAGTGAAATTTGAATTAGAAAAAATATTCTGATTTGATAATGCAAGTTATTTTAAAAAACACTTTTCAAAAAATCAAAAATCAAAAACCTATTTTTGGATATATTGTTTTTCTAAAAAAAATATTGCTTTAATTTTTTTTAAATAAATTTTAAATTCAATTTATATAATATAAAATAAATTTAAAAATATAAATTTTAAACTCAAAAGAATTACTTTCCTATTTTAAAAATATAGAATATAATTTATTTTGAATAAAAATATCCTTCAACAATTTTTTAACCGATAACTCAAATCAATTATCAAAATAAAGTTATAGATACTATTTTCAATAAATGTGATTATTTTGCTAAATATGCGAATTATCCATTCCTTATAATCAAATATTTCTTTTGAAAGCTTTTTTTTTTTTTTTTTTTTTTTTTTAACAAACACTCTTAAAATGTGATTTTTATTATTAAAAAAACTTGTTGGGAACAGTTCCAAACAGAACTTTATGATATTTTTTTTGCCTGCTTGAGCGGATAAATAAAAACGCCAGAGTCCCCCAGACGGTCTGATGTTCCCACCCAATCAAAGCTTGGGAGCAAAACCCTAATGCCCAAGAAATCTTCGATTCAGTCTCTACTCGCAGCAAATCTGAATAAGAAGCTAGAACTGATATTATTCAAGTGCTTTGTGCTCAAAGTCTCTTTCAGGTATATAAACAAACACCTCTTCCTCAATCCCCCTATACATCATTACCTATGCACTCTGTTTGGTTGCTGAGAAATCTCAGGAAAGCAAGGAAAAGAAATTCTGGGTCTTGTGTATTTTGCATTTTCGTTCGAGCTAACACCAAAAAATACGAAGTTTCATTTTTGTTTTCTACAGGTTTCTGGACAACCAAACATGGGTTTTGGGTTCGCCTTTGGAAATGTTTATTTCATGGGTTACTTCCTTTGTGGGTTGTTTGATTTCATTATTGAGGATTAAGTCTTCTTTTTTTCAGCTCAATTTCCATGTACCTAAGTTCTATTGTGAATGTTTGACGGGCCTTCCAGTTTTAGATATTTAACTTCTGTTGTTGATAGCCATATCAAATTACATGATAGAGTCGAACTTTAAATTCTTGGTTCTCTGCATTTTACAGTGTCTAGAAGTAATTTTGATTCCACAAAACCGATTCTTAGTGTGTATTTCCAGTCCACCGATTGCTCAGCCACCCACATCCCCAGCATAATGCTTATGCTTAACTTGCATCTGGTATGGATCAGCAAAAGTTGGATGGGAAATGAGCCTCCCAAGTGTGTTGTCATAGTTTCAGGTGGAGTTGCCAAAAAAATTATGCATTTGATTTGTTACAACATTTTTGGGTCAAGGATGATCTTGTTGATTGAGTTTTGGTACTGGTTTGGATCATGCTATGGTGCTGTTTATATTTGATACACATGTTCATTGTATGCTACATTATTTGCGGGTGTGCTTGTACTAATATTAATGGACTAAATCCTATCAGAACTCTGCAGTTAAGAACTTATGTAGGTGACAATAGTACTAGGATGTGACCCTATGGGAAATTTTTGATAAAATTCTTTAAACTATCAAAAAAATGTATCTGTTAGCATTTCAGAACCCAAATTCTTTAGCCTGTCAGAAAAAATATCTGCTAGTGTTTAAGAACCCTGCACTTATATGATGTGTACTTCTCTCTTTCTTTCCTTTTTCTTTGTTGTTATTCCTTTTTTTTTATCTTTTTCTTCTGTGCATATGTAGCTTTCTGCACAAGTATCTGAGAAACTCTAAAGTATGCTTGTGTGGGTATTCAGGCATGTGTAACCCTCTTTCTTACATAAGACATGGATTGGGAAAAAGCATTGAATATGCTAAATTTGAAATTGATTCTTTACTATGGAAAAAAAAGGATAAAGTTTTTGTGAAATATGACTTCTATTAGGATGAAATGTTGGTCAGCCACCAGCAAGAATAGAATATGCAATACTTTTAACAAAAAAAAAAAAAAGTTCAGTCACTTCTATTGTGTTTTCATGTGATTCCTCTCTCATTTTATACTCATGAGAATTACCAAAAAATTCAGTTTCTGGGTTTTTTTTATTATTATTATAATTCAATGGTATATTTTTGTTGATTCTTTTGTCCAGTTTCTTCAACTAATCTCTCTTGCAGTTTGTGACTTTTTGTAGGACCCTCCTAGTAAGTATAATTTGCTATTATCGGCCTGATTCTTCCAAGAATGAGCAATGCCTATATCACTGGGTTTCGTACCATTCACCATAAAGCAGCATCGCCATTTCCTTCATGCAAGTTGCATGGAAATGGAATTCCATTTCCTTCATGCAAGTTGCATGGAAATGGAATTTTCAGAACCTTCTCCACATGCACCTCGCCGTTGAACTCCTCAACTCCCCCGCTCAGCATTCGATCCCCTTCATCACTTGTGTTGGCATCTTCCCAGATTGTCCCATCTAATCTGCCACAGCGCTCAGAAGAATGGTTTGCCCTGCGCAGGGACAAGCTGACAACAAGCACTTTCAGCACTGCACTGGGCTTTTGGAAAGGCAACCGTCGTCATGAACTCTGGCATGAGAAAGTATTTGCATCAGATGTACAATCCATAGAAGCCTCTAGAAATAGTGCCATGGAGTGGGGCATGCTCAATGAAGCAGCAGCTATAGAGCAGTACAAAAGCATCACAGGTCGTGATGTGAGCTTGTTAGGGTTCGCGATCCATTCAGAGGAGCAATTCAATTGGCTTGGTGCTTCCCCAGATGGTCTTCTTGGGTGCTTCCCAGGTGGTGGTATCCTAGAAGTGAAGTGCCCATACAACAAAGGGAAGCCTGAGATGGGTCTTCCCTGGTCTACTATGCCTTTCTATTACATGCCTCAGGTGCAGGGTCAAATGGAGATAATGGGTAGAGAATGGGTTGATCTGTATTGCTGGACACCAAATGGGAGCACAATATTCCATGTATGTAGAGACCGCAGTTACTGGGAGCTGATACATGGAATTTTACACGAGTTCTGGTGGGAAAGTGTGGTCCCTGCTAGGGAAGCTCTATTGCTGGGGAAGGAGGAGGAGGCCAGGTTGTATAAACCAGCATCAACACACAAACAGACAGGACTGGTGATTAGTAAGAGCATAAAGTTGGCTGCTGAGTCTAAATTGTCGTGCAGAGAGATTGCAAGTCATATCGAATTTTTCAGATGAAAGAGCAACCCAACTTGTTTTGAGTTTCCTTTTTCTCCTCTGGTTCAACCATGTATTCCTTTATTGACTTACAGGCTCTTGTAAATTTATTACTCCCAATTCATTACTTAATTTACTGTTTCATCATGTTTCTTCCTATTGATGGCCATCACTGATTCTTATTTTTTTTATTTTAGTCATCTCTTGACCCATCAGGTGGGGATGAGTAACCCATTGAAAAGGGCATATGATGAAGAGATTGAACCCATAGGATGACCTTGGCCATAAAAAGGCAGGAAATAGAGCCATCCAAAGCAGGGGCATTCATCAATCAATCCAATGGCAAAGAGGTTCCTGAAATGTAGCGTGACCATGGACCTTAAAAAGAGTTAAATGAGAGACGGAGTCAAAAAGATAATAACTAAGATGAGAATGGTTAAATTAAGTAAATGGCAGTTGCAATGAATATCTATAGTCTAAAGCTGTTCAATTCTTGATATCCCATCGAATTGATGCATCAAAGATAGGAGAGATGGATTCTGGTGGGCTGTCCTGGGCGGATCAGTGGGATTACAACACCCCCGATCCTCCACCACCGTCAGCAGAAGATGGCAAGAAGAAGGACGGATCTAGCAAGGGTGGATCTGGGAAGAAGAAGCTAAACTTCAAATGGATGAAAGAGCTGGTCAAGAAATCCAACAAATAATCAACACTACTAACTGCAGCAGGCATTCAATTGCCTTCATTATTATGAACCTTCCAAACTCAGCTTTCCCTCTGTCCATGTATTATGAGGTTTTTGTCATAAGTTCTTTTGTCAATTGCTTCTTCCAAAGGAGGAGAACCTGAGTTGTTCTTTTGTTTTTTTATGATTCTGCTCAAATAAAATTTTTGGCATCATAAGCAGTTTATAGCTGTGAGTACTGAATTATCAATTTACAATACAAATGGCTAGGGTTAATTGCCCTTCTACACTCAAAATCTTGCCCGAAAGAAAATGGGCAGAAGCAACAATATGGCTAGAATTGGCCTTAGAAGCTGTTATATAGCAGAACCATGAAGTTATTCTCTCCTTTCAAGTCTTAACATAGATTCAAGTAAAATAGCAGTCAAAAAGATATTACAAGTTTCAGCCTTCAGCTTTAGATAACACAATAGATCCATTTCAAAATTATGTTTCTATTTCTTTTAGATAACCAGGCCCGGGCTTGTAGGGTTCAGATTCCATGTACGCATCTGGGCGATAAAACCCAGCATCATTCACACGGTTACTGAGCACGTGGAGGATGGCTTTCTTGTTCCCCCCATACTCATCCCTATTGTTTTCAACATACTCTTTGGCTTCAGCAGCTACTTCATTCACAAAATCAAAGCGGTTGTCCTCTGATAATAATAATCTCTCGATATCCATTGTCAAGAGCTTTCCCCCTTCCTGTATCTTCCTTACCTTCTCCTCAAGGAAAGGGATTCTATCCATTTTGTATCGCAACATATCATCCTTCTTTGTCTGAAACAAAGAACATTCCAAATCATTTGTGATGCCAGTACTTTCTCAGTTCTAAATTTATGGTTGTTTCAAATAAGAAGTAAAAGATTAAGGAGCATTAAAGCAATGCAGAAGCCTCCTTAAAATTTAGTTGGTCCCATGAAGACCCCAACATCTCATCAGATATCATACAGGGAAGAAGTAATAACAACAGATCTATACTTGTCTATGACAGTTCGACAATTTCACATTCATAGGGGAAATGACTTTTTTTTTATAGGTAAATAAGCTTAATATATTAAAGGAGCTTGCAAAAAGGCACAAAAAAGTACACACGCAGTATGCAGATATTGTCCAGAGGCAAGCAAGAAAAGAGAAGAGAAAGATTCAAACCCACCTTCCCACCAACAACCAACTCCCACAAGGGCTGGGAACCCCCTAGCAAAAACCAAAACAGAGAAAAAACCTTTCCTGGAACAAACAAAGAACCCCTTGTAGAACAAAATTCCCACCGGTGGGGGCCTGCAGAGACCACTACTACTAAGTTCCCACCCCCCTCCCCAATTTTTTTTACTGTAGATGGAGCACTATTGTAATTGACCAAGCACTTGAGCCTTCAAATTTCCTTCTCAAGACGCAAAGAGGACATGGATTTTCGCCCTCCCCCTAACACCTTAACCCCACGACCTTTCTTCGCTTCCAGTTTTCTAAGAAGAGAGCTGATTTCCTTTTCGAAGCCCAAAATTGGCAACCCCAAACAATTGGAGAACTTGACAAAACCTTTGGGAAGAGATGCAAACTCCTCCCCTTTCGCTACACCTCCCAAACCTGCAACCCTAGGAGGATCCACCACCTCAGTTCTGGCCTCCGAAACTGATATTCCTTTCACCATCTTCCCTGAATGCTCCAAGGACCCATCTTGCACCCTCAACTTTAAACCAGGGGTCGAAGGACCCAAAAAAGAAAGCAGAGAAAAAGGGTGGTTGTTTGCCTCCACCAAAAAAGAACTTCATCTGAAATTGCTGCCTGTGAGTCCACCAACAGCGCTAGGCAAGAACCAAGGCATTCAATCAGATCTCCCTCACAGCTTTCCTCTTTCCTTTCTGTCATCACAAACACAGGATCCACAACCGCAACCCCAAAAGGCCTCGGAGCTGCCCCATTGTCCCCCTCCTCCCTCCTCTCAGTCACCGCAACTTCGCCACCCCCTTGAACCAACTCTCGAACCTCATCAATAGGGAAAAGCCCCACCGAGCTCCCCAATTCTCCATCAGAAGCCCTTCAAAGACTTCCCTCCCTTAAAGCCTCTCTTATGACAACTTAAAGGAACCTAGGCCTGGCTGAAACTTAAGAAAACCCCCCCTTCCTCGTTTGACCCTGCAGAGGCTGGGTTCATCTCAGTTAAACTTTGGGCCTCCTCCCCAATCCCCTGGCAGCCCAAAGGCTGTGGCCCAAAGACCAAACCAAAGCTGTAACCCTCTCGTCACCCTCCCAAACATTCCTTCTGCAGCTTTCTCAACTGCTACGACACCTCCTTCTGCAGCTTTTTTTACTGTTGCGGCCTCACCTATCAACTTCTTCATGTATGAACACGGCACATCCCCATCCCCAGTTGGCAGAGGGTGCGGAGACTTTCCCACACCATAGCTGGCACGTGAGTCTCCCACCCCATCGTCCCTGTCCTCCTGCACTCCAAGCTTGTTGCTGCAACTTCTTGGCACTAATAAGAGAAAACAGGGTGGCACTTCCCACCGCGACAGGAAAGAGAAACTAGCATTGCCAATTACCGCATGCAGCTTCCCATGCACGACTCTCCCAACAGATTTGACCAGGATCCTTGCCCACTGCAGATTGGCCATGCACGCAGTGTCTTCATCCACAGCAATGAACCCTCCGCAACAAAATCCTATCTTCCTAAACACCTCTCGGCTCCACAAATGCAAAGGAAGGCCCAACACCCTTACCCACAACTCCTTGGCTGCCCCCACTTGAGCCAACAGCCTACCTCTGGCGTCCACCGAACCAAGTTCAATAAATTCTCCTTAATCCTTCTTGACCCTCTGGCCAACACCCTCTCTGCCTCTGAGAGGTCCTCAAACTCAAATAGCATTAAGGTGCCCCCAAAAGCAGAAATCTTCAACCCCCCTTTCACAGACCAAATCTTGAGCACATAAAGTTTCAGCAAAGACAGCTCCAGGAAAGGCTTGGGGCTCTTCCCAAACCACCCAACCAAACACCGTCTGAAATACTCCTCTTTACCATGAGCCTCACTTTCTCCTAGCTGCAACCAAGCAGCATCTCTCACCACTCCCAAATCTTTCCTAAGAGCATCAGCAAAAGACCCAGCTACTGGCTCCTCACTTGGTCCTCTCCACAATTTTACAGGAGAGATCACACTCCTAGCCTTTGTTGGCGGAACAACACCTAAGGTCTCCGCCAAAACAGACCGTCCCCCAAGAATATCCCTCCCTATGGGAAAGAGAAGCGAGAAACGCTTCCCTTCTTCCGCCATAACAAAACAAAATAAGAAACTCCCAGTCCCATTCACTCTACGTTCCAACTTAAATCTCCTTCTCCCCTCCTTCCAACCATTACTCCACCTCTCCAAACTTTCATCCCTGCAGCAAGCTTCCACCCCTTCCAACAAGCACCACCGAAGACGAAGATCCCCAAACCTTATCCAAGCTGAAAGACCACTAACCTATTCCACAATCACACCTTTCAGTTTCTCCCCAACCTCCTCCACGGAAATCTCAAAAGATTTTTGACTCCACAGCAAACCACACTCACCCTCCTCTCGCAACCATTCTTCATACTCTCTCTGCTTTACACTCTAGTCAGGGGACATCATGACTCTAAGCAGAAGTGATGTATCCAGTTTAGAGCTTTTAGCTCCATTGGATTTATTAATACCAAATTTTGAATCATGGGACAATATCATGCATCAGAGAAGTTGATCAAAGAGAACCTATAATCCGAACCAATTCATTCAACACCCAACCCTCCCCCAATCGCCTCTCAAAAGAAAATAAATAAATAACTAGCCTAAGCATGTATTGTGATCAATGAATGGATAGTCCTCAAATTTAGAATTTAATGCTCAAGTGACATGTTAGTTTGATTGTTGTTTCTACATAAGAAACATGTCACTCCCCAGGCTAATGGACTGAACTCAAGTATTTCAAGCATATTTTACCTTTTTTAATAAGCTATTTCAAATATAAATAGCAACTATCTCACAGAAATATTTTATAATCATTCCACCACTTTGACATTGTTATCATCAATGAGGTGGCTTTAACAAACTCAAGTTTAAGAATAGTACCTGCCAGGTCACAAAATGATTCACTTGCCTAGTGGGTCCTTTCGATTTACAACTATTGCCTCCACCAACATACAACTGAAAACTCAAACTTCTGTTTTCCGAACAATGAATGGTCCTACTATGGAAGAACCAGATCCACTTTGAAATCTCTAGCTCTTCATTTCTGGCTACCTCAAGCATAATCCATTTTACATGCACGTGGAAATTCCACATTGCAACTCCTGTTTAATCCATCAGCATTATCCCAAAGTTCTACCAAATACACTCACTCACAATTAGATTTTTTTCTAGCATTTTCACCAAGGAAAACTAGTTTGTCACTAACCGTTTCATCCTTGAGATGGAACTTTCTTGAGACTACTGAATAAATGTCTCCCATTACAAGTCAAATTCTATTCAGTTTTACCTGTTATTTATCCCATGATAGGTTTTGGAGCCAATATATGTTTTGCTCAGCTGGCAACAACAACAACAACTCTAGCCCATGGCTATATCTACTATATCAAATGGGTTAATTTCACTCACCTTCCCTGAGATTTAGGCTAAATATATTTGATTCTCAATTGTTTGAATATTCATCAAATACATCTCCTACCATTCTCATTTATTATTTTCACTCACCCCTCTCTAACTTGAAATAAGGGAGATATTTGACAAAATCTTACACTAATGGGCATCAGGTGTATTTAGCCAAAACCTTAGGGAAGATGAGTGAAATTAACCCTATTTCCCACAAATACTCCAAATCCATCTTTGTATTCACACTGCTACTACATTCTGGTTATACTTCAATAATAATCAAAGAGAATTCATCAGGCATAAAAAAAATTGTCTGCATCTCAAAAGTGATATCTACGGGGGAGGAACCATTAAGTCCTAGTGCCATCTACCACTTTCCAAAGTAAAACAATCTGTAAACCAGATAAAGATAATTTTACCCATGACCATAACCATGGTATGGTCTAAAATGCTTCTTATTTGTTGTTTCTTCTTCTCATTATTACTCTTAATTTCTTACATTTATGCTACTAAGAAACAAAATTTTCCAACTCTTTTGCTAGTAAGGAGCAATTTTATAAAAAAAAATTATTTGGCCTTCTAGTTTTGAAATTCAATTTCAATAACTTCTTTAAAGTTTTCAGACAAGCATCTTCACAATGCTAACAACTCAAACAACTCAACTCAATATGCACACCCATCTCACCAATGTTAGGACAGTGTTTAAAACCCTAATCAATTACACTAAAACTACAAAGAGCATAATCAAAAGAAAGAATAGTGCATATCACTCAGCTAGTGTATAGGGTTTCTCTGTACCAATTTTCTTCGCCGCCATACACGCCGACCACGACCATCGCGTTGCAATTGTGAAATTACCTGGTACAATAAGCGACGAATACGGAAATTTCACAACAAAAAAATTCAGTACAAAGAGATATTTCTTTTTTCCAGAAAATTTTCTTGATTTGTATTTAAACAAATAGAGCCCAGTCAAACTTTGGAACGCAGAGAATTCAAAGTTTCTAACCTGTGACCTGACGGAGAAGCTAGGAGGCCATGAATTTCCAGCTCCCACCGCTATCCTCTGAGGTGAGAAAAATTAAAGATGTTAATTCTTCAAATTAAATAATAATTTCCCTCTATTTGATCCCGAGAAAACTGAGGAAAATAGAAAAGAAAAAAAAAACTGTACATAAATCAGAAATCGAGTAGATTAAGCCAAGTAACAAAGTATATCTCAGCTGATTGAACTTTCTAGCTCATCAGCTCCCAAAAAAAAAAAAGAAAAAGAAATATGAGATTCATAATTTCAAACTTCTTCGCTCTTCCTAGGTTTTCACGGCAACCAAGTAGTACCCTCCTACAGAGGAAATAACCTCTGAAGTAAAGAACCGAGGCGTATCACAAAACATAAATATTTACAAATAAATACACAATTTGGCTGCGCTTGGTTCCCGAGAAAAAGAACGAACATAGACGAGAAACTTAAAGTGAGCAGAGCAGGTTGAGTGGAGGTTTTAGTGTTTTGCAGAGTTACAAATGACAAAATACATACAAAAATCCAAATTTTCTTATATATATATATTCCATCATTTTCTGAGGAATCAAACGGAAACGTAGGAACGAAGAAGGATTACAGGAGCAGGTGATGAGCAAACGAAGGGCAGAGAAGAGAGCGCCATATAGTGGCCGCTCTTTATCTCCTCACTTTTAAAACCCCCACCCTCCAACACTCCCAGCAGTATGCCACTTGATCTTCTCAAAATTACATTAATACCACCAGACTTTTTGAAAAATAATAATTCTATTTTTCAGTGTTAAACCCAAACATATTCTAAATTTTTTTTTGAAAAACATGAATAAATTGAAAACTAAAAATTGGGTTTTATGCAAAATATATTTTACTAAAAATAATCCCTTAATCATGTGCTAAAATAATAACTTTATACGTATTTTCAAAACTAACTTTCAATTAATTAAAGATAAACTGTCACCTACCTTCCGTCCTGTTATTTCCCTTTCAAAGTGAACTTGAATTCAAAGTCAACCATTTTTTTTCTTTTGAGAAAATCATTTTTAAATTTTGATTTTCCTTTTTAAAAATAATTCTCATTGTTTTCCTATTTTTTAAAATCTACTTAATTAAAAAGCAATTTTTTTAAGTACAATTCATTTAATTATTAATTTTTTCATTTTTTTATTAAAATTTTATTTTAACATCATATGTAATTAATGCATTATGAAAAAATTAGTTTTTAATATAAAAATATATTCACCTATAATTAATAATTAATAAATAGATAAATTAATACTAATATTTTAAATAATATTGATTTCAAATATATATAATATTTTATTTTGTTCCATATTCATAATATTTTTATATTTATAATTTTCATATTATGGATCTTATTTTTTTTTTATGTTTTTTTATTGAATATTAAACCTAAGTTTTTTTTTTAAAAAAAAAACAATATCCACACTTTTTTTGTTTTCCTCAAAATAAAACAAAAAACAATGTTATTTTTGTTTTCTTCAAAATAAAAACAGAAAAATAATATAAAAGAAAATATTAACTTACCTTTAATTTCATTTAAAAAAATAGTAATGATCATTATTTAAGAGTATTTAATTTTAAAATCAATATTTGAAGACTAGTAAAATTAAAATTTTAAAAGTATTTGCATTAAGTTATTTAATATAAATTCACAATTCTCATCATAATACATTGATATTTAAAAAAATAATAATAATGTATTTTTATTAAATATGTAAAAAAAAGTACATTTTTGTTTAATTAAAATTTTAAACCATTAAATTTTTTTTATTTTTAATAAATAATTTTTTTAAAAAGTAAAATATGTGTTTTTTTGGCATATTATTTAATATTGGTAGCCAAAGTCATAGCAATGACAATAAAAAAATTAAAGAGGCTAACACATCATGTTATTTGTCGTGCTACTTTTAGTTGCTAACATTATTACTTTTAGGTAAATAATATTAGAGCCCATTTGGAGTGATTATACAAAGTGGTTCTAATATTTTTAATACTTGAAAAATTTTATCATTCAAATGTTAAAATGATTAAAAACGTTTTTTAGAATCACTACCAAACACACTCTTATTATTTCCAATAATATGTTTGATGTAGAAGTTAAAGTGGTGATGAGTTGGTACATCTTACTATTTGCAATGGTACTTTTAGTTATCAACATTGTTACTTTTAAAAACAATGTTACTATCTTTGATGATATGTTTGATGTAAAGGCTGAAATGATGATAAATGATGTGACTGCATATTTGAGATCCAATCAAGTGTGTCTGTGAATTTGTCTTGTATAGGTGGCAACCTACCTTTATCTAGGATAGTTTTGGAAAACATACGTTAATAAAATCCACTTTTAGAGGTTCTTAATCCATCCATATTTTCCAAATAGTACACCTTTACATGATTCCCCCAATTTTATTTGCCAAAAAAAGTACCATAAAAAGCTAATAAAAAAAATAAAATCCGAAGAGAAATTAAAAAACAAGGTTTTTTTTTTTTTTGGCTAATATATATGTTCAATTTTAGTGGCTTTTATATTGAGAATAAAGAATTTAAAATATAAATCTTTTTTTATGTCGTATTTTATTTATATTTTTTCATAAAGAAAAAGAGGGGTTGATGTTATTGGTCATTAATTTTCAAATGTAGGAAATAGAATAAGGGGATGGAGCAAGTTGATCGAGGCAGTGGCGCAAGCAAATAGGATTTTCAAGTTGGATTTCTTGAAACAAGAATAGAATAGGTGAAGCAGAGGAGAAAGGCATCTGTGGCTCAAGTGATTGAGGGTAAGGTCAATCCAAAATCTTGTTTTCAACAACTCATTAGAAGTTGAGATGAGATAGTAGAATCAACGAGTTCAAAGGCGTTTGTTTTATAATAGAAGAAATGATGCATTCCTCGTATCACGATCCTAGAGGCCACAAAAAACTAAAAGCTATGAGTCCTTGCTAAACTAACATACAATTAAGAAAAAGAATAAAAGGAAAGACAACTAAGTAATTTCAACAGACAAAAAAGTCATGCTCTAAGTGGATCCATAATTTTCAAAGATAAAAGGAGGAGATAAATCTCTAATGCAAATGTGAAATTTCTTCACAAACTCAAATCCTCCACAATCCAACGTCAAACCTCTTTTGGGAATGGTATGCTTTCATTTCATTTATTGGGATTTCACCTGCTCATAGATAGGGAGAAGGGCTAACTCTCGAGTTTGATATCATACAACATATCCAGAGTTCAATCAAACAAAAATTTAAGTGGAAATGGCGATGCCAGATTTAGCCCACAAGGTGTTTGGGGGAAAACTTTTCATTTTCATCATTCCCAAGCTAAGTTTTAGGCTTGTAATGGGTGAGGAATATTACTTATCAAAGAAAAGCATTATTGCTTGCATTTTCTTCTACTCCTCCCCCATCCGGTATTTTAATTAATTAATGGATCTTAAAGTCTTTTAACTTGTAGGAAAAGAAATGACCCCTTCCATAACCCTCAACGCAAAACAGCATGCATGCATACAACAAAATAGATCACTCTGTAAGACAAGGGACCAGTGGCTTCTGCACATTCTCACTTGGGTTTGGTATGTATCATGTATCACATTTGCACATCCTCCCTGCTCTTTGGAACCTATGGTTGGGTGACACTAACACAAATCCAAGCTTAAAAACCCCATTTATCCATAGTCTTTAACTCTATAAACCTTTCATGATGCTAGCATTTGCACAAGACAGTATTCAACAACTTATAAGCCTCATGAGTCTTGCAAACCAGAATATAGCAAACAACAAGGGCTATGACCCAAATAATATTTTCCCCAGAAGGAAAAAAATAATTCTGAGTACAAACCCCATACAAGAATGTATGAAACCAATCTTACGTGTGAAACGTAAAAAGTAACTGTTATTTTTACAACCTGCACAAGCCAGGAGCCATAAAATGAAAACATTGAAGAGATTCGATGGTCATTAGAGGCTTTGGCACACTGATGGCCACAGTTCCAATCTCATAACAAGAGAGGTCCTGCAGATGTAGGAAGTTTCACCCCAAATTTTCATGCATCAGAAAAATACCTGTGCTCCAACATCAGTCAGCATGCATCAGCAACAGCAAGATTACTGCATGTCAAGTGCCAATCATCTATCGCTTCAATGGTAACAAGTAAATGGCCATCTGCTTGATAGTTATAATATGTAATATCTAGAAATACCCAATGTCCCAGTACAACACGCTGAGTCGCCCCTTTATTGCTTTCCACAACTTATCAGTCCTGGTATGCATAGTGCTTCATAGGTCATATTCCACTTCACCAGAAAGTCTCACACTCCATCATCCAAAAGCAAACTAATTTATTGTTCACTGAATCTTGTCAGACTCCAGGGTTAATAATCAGTACTAATAGGATAAGAGTGTTCCTAATGAAAAGCAGCAAACTGAATGAACACTCTTTCTTTTTCTTCACTTTCTTGCTGCAGTTCCAAATTCCTTTTCTCCATCATCTTCCTCTTCTTTTTCTTCTTCTTCTTCCTCTTCCTCTTCCTCTTCCTCTTCAATTTTTCTTTTTCCTTTTTAGTTTTTCTCCCTTTTTCTCTTTTTTTTTTTTTTTTTTGCTTTTCTAAAAACATTAATCTTGGGCTCAGTTCATTCCCAGGGCAGCACATCAAAGCTTGAAGACCATCAAAAGGCACAATCCAACAGAGCCAGCTGAATCACAAGGCAATAATGGCAAACGAAGGGAACCATAATGCTTGACAGCTGCCTCAGATTTTTTTTTTCCTTTTGATATCTGGATAGCCTAATTACGCAATTTCTCATCCATAATGTGAAACCAGAAGACAAAAGCACTATAAGTCTCTAGCCGTGAAGACATAAGTTAGAAGTCTCTTGGCACTGCGGTTGCTGCTTAAAACAATCTGAGCAAAGCCATTCCAGACAAAATGTCTCTTCATATTCACCGTCATTAATGCAGCGTCCACACTGAACACATCGTGCAATGCAAAGTGTGCAAGCCCTGCATACCTGAGCAGCATTTTCTTTCACTTGACAACCATCTGCTGGGCAATCATAAACCAGCCTCAAATTCTGGCATCTTGGACACGTTTCAATATCAATGGCACGATCATCGTCACCCAAGAGATAAAAGTTTCCCCTATTATAAAAATGAGGCTTGTGAGCATTCTTCTGTTCATGAATATCAATGCCCAGCAAGAGCTTCAACTCTTCAAAATGCTTGTGTGCCACACCATAGAGTCCACCAATTCTTAGGTGCTTTATACCCGGCGTACCAGTAGACTGGAAAGCTCTTAGCATATTTACAACTCCCTCAATACTGAGTCTTGTACATCCAGGCACACACAGCTGCAGGACGAGAAAACATATTCAGCAGCTCATCACATTATGAAGCATAACAAAATATAACATCAAAGCTCAGATCCAGTGCTACATGCACCTAGAGCATGCAATGAAAAGAAAAGAATTTTTGCTTCCAATTAATCTAAGTACCAAGGCATAAAGTGGCCATGGGAGTGGAAGTGTGAAGTGGGGTGGTTGATCAAATTTGTAAATGACTTTAGGTGGATAATTGCTGTCAGAACATCAATGCAGAGTGCTACTTAGAGGTGCAGTCTGAAACCCAATATCATCAAACCAAAATCATCAAATTCAGGCGCTACTCAGTTCTTCAAACACCCCAATCCTACCTAATTAATAAAATCAGGACCAACCGAAGCTGGTTCAGTTCCAAATTAGAATTATGGACAAACCCAATCAACAACAAGACCTAACACAAGGGTGCACCCACACATATTTGTTTCAACCTAATAACTTGGGCATTAAGATAACCAACAAATAAAGGTTAAATGAATAAGATAGATTAGACCTTCTAATCTAACAACCTACAAGAGTCAACCAAACATCGAACTAGGCATATGCACTTGAATTCACAATTTCTTTCAGTTCTTCACTGGAACATGTTCAAACCAACTTCAAAAAAGTTTAGATAGAAGTTACAACTCCACATTAGTCTATACCTTTCTTTCCCCTTTTTCTATTAGCATCACATTAGTTTATGCATGTACACACAAATATATATGCATGAGCATGTGGGTGTGAAATAGTTAGTTCAATTTCACTGCATCGGTTGTGATGAAATTTTCTTTCATTAATGAAGTTCTTTCCATAAATTGAAAGTAAAATCTCCAAAAAAAATAGCATAATCTGATGTCACACCAGACCTTATTCCATAGGTTAGCTTGCACCGACTTTTAGGGGCAAGGATGGCATTCACTACCTTACTATGAAAAAATGTGTAATGGATTATGGCTTAGTTATTCTCATAACTAGAACTATGTAACTATGCTGTCAACCATCTTAAAGCAAAACTGAGAACAATCATCTACTAGTGCCAAAGCAATATCTGTAGAAAGTGAACTCAAGTGGCACAAAAGCATTCCTTTTAGGGTGATTTTTTCTTTTATTTTTTTTCTATTTTCTCTTTTCTCTTTTTTGGTTGGGCAAAAGGGGGAGGAGGCAGCAGAGAATGGTTGTGGCGCAAATGTAATGTTCCTGGTATCAAGTTACTTGTACTATAAAAGTAAAATTGTGTAAGTCATCCATTCTGGAAGAAACATTTAAATCCTGATTAAAAAATTTTAGACAATAATTGTAACAAAATGATGGATCCTTACCCAAAAAAATGGCAGCCTAAAGATGTGTAATTCTAAGCAGGGGAAATAATATAAAATAAATCATAGAATCATGGACCAAACACCCCAAATCCTTATTCATAGTATAGTGATAAATAATTTTATGGATAGACAACGTTATCGTAATAATAAACAAGTAAAGTTCATTTCATAAATTGCAAGATATTGGTGCAGCAATCATTCAACCATCTAAGGAGATTGAACATGAGACAATAGAAATTAATGGATAAAAGTGATCACAACATTCATAGACAAATGTAAAAGCCAACTTTTGTACTGACCTTGGTTAACCTTGGATTACTTTCAAGAACTCGCTTCAGACCATCATCTGTAATTCTTGGGCATTCCACCAGGTGTAAGCCCTGCAGGTTGCCTTGAGCCCTCCTAGTTAGTTGTAAAAGAATATCATCTGTAATCCTCTCGTTCAATGGCTGGTCTACATGGATACTCCTCCACAAAAGGGGATCACTTTGAACAGTAGCTCGCAGAGATCTACAAACCCTTTCAACAGAAAGTAGGTCCCTCAAACCTAGATAACCAAGGGCAAAAGAAACAGCTGCATGAGGAGCTGCCCCATCTCCATCATAACAACTTCCATTAAACTCCCGGAATTCTTCAGCTTGACAGCTGGCACCACAAACATTTTCATTCCCAGAACTCAGAACATCTTCCACAACACAGATTGGCCCAAACCTACAATTGTAAGATGGGTCAGCCACTTCCTTTTCCTCAGTGAACCCACCAAACCCACATGCTATATCAGATTTATCATCCAACCATGCTTTCCCAGGCAATGCCTGGAACCTCATAGCATTGTTCCATATAAAATTCAATCCAGCGAACAACTCATAATTCCCCTGACTCGTTCCAATCTCATCTGTTCCGTACCCACCATAATCTACCTCCAAATCTTCAAGCCAACCAGTAATTGCCGTGAAAGTAGTACTTATATCCATCCCGAAGGGATCTGAAGGCAAAAGATCAAGAATGTCATTCGACACTGACTCCTGTTGCGAGCCACCCCTATCATCTCTATCCCTCCCATAATCAAAGCAATCTGCAACCTCCCTATTCGAATGCCACGGCTTACAGAACCCATCTCCATTCTTATCTAGTATCCCCTCCACAAGATACCCATTAGCAATCCTAATGGGCGAAACCAAATTGTCTTCGGCCAAATGCGCCGGGAAGATCGGACGGTGCGAAAAATTTAATGCCATCCTATTCGCACCTTAATCCTAGATTTTCTCTACAGAGGCAAACCCTAGGACTCTTCGTTAATTTTTTTTTTTTTTGAAAAAAGAAAACGAAAAGAGAAAAGCTTGAAAAGATCCAACAAGACAACCCTCGATTTCGGATGGCAAACAAAAACAACGCACCAAAAATTTCACAGAGTTTCTTGTACAGAACTCAAAAATATCAGCTACAATTCAATGGCCTATACAGTAAGAATCAATCCACCATATTTTTCCCCCTTTTATCCAATCTCCTAACTAAAACTAGGGTTTGCAATGAATGAAACAATATATGGATCAAATAAACAAAATTTCTCACCAAAGAAAAGAACCAGAGCCTGTATTATCAAGACTCAAAGATCAAAATCAAATTCAATGAAATAAAAACCAAGCAAAAATCTAATCAAACCCTAATTTGTACGGACCAACGCAATCGACAGATGTGGCTATCTAATCCCTTCCGGGACGAGATAACGAGTCTTGGTTTCCTGAGGGGAATGGAATGGAATGGAGAGCTTTCTTTGTGGATCCGAAGAGAGGTGAGTCTGTCGACCAAGTCCCGAGAAACTGAGAGAAAATGAGAAAATCTAGAGAGAGAAGAGAGAGAGGGTGAGAGAAGCGAGACGGGTGAAGGGTGTATTGTCCAATTTAGGAGAGAGAGGGGACCGACGAAATGGACACGTGTCGGGAGTCCGGGACTTGCTCTTAAGGTGTGGCGGGAGATGGAATCCCAGCTAACTTCTCGCTCTTTGCATCGACCGATTACTGGCTACCGGCTCTCTTGGGTTTCACTATTGTGTATCTCCTTCGTATCTTTTCCATTCGTTATGATTTCGACCCATTACTTCTTATCTACGGTGATAGTTGCTTATCAGTTTTACCAATTAAACTTAATTAAAAAAAAAAAAGGTCTTAATGACCTTTTCAATGCTATTTAGTATTTTCTTTACCATTTAATGTGATATTTAATAAGCATTTAATAAAATAATTTTTTTAAATAATAATAATAAATTGTTTTTTTTTTCATTCAAATTAGCTTTTTTTTTACCTTCCTTTTTTTTCTTTTTTAAGAAAAAAATAAAGAGTTTGAAAATATGTAATTTTTGTTAATTTTTATTATTTTTCTTCCAAATTTGTTTCATTTTTTTCTTTTATTATTTCCTATAGTCAAAGTATAAAAAAATATTTTTAAAATTATTTCAATTCATTTGGTTGTCATTGACTTATTTGTAATTTTTATATTAAAAATTATTTAGAAAATTTGGTGAAAAAAAAAATTGGTCATGATATTTTGTAATTATATGATCATTATTATGTGATTATTGCTCTTAAAAGAAATATTAATTTCTTAAACCCTCAATAAATAAATGTTTGATGCATTAATAACCTTCTATAAATAATAATAAAATCTTATTATATGTAAGGTAATTATTATTTTTTAAATATTTAAAGACATAAAGAAATATAAATAATTAATTAATGATGTGTACAAAAATAGTACATAAAAATTCATAATATATATATATTTACTTCTAAAATATGAATTGAATATCAAATATAAATTGTCAAATTCTATTATGATCATGGTGTTTTGATAAGGAGTGGAGGGTTTGTGGAATGCGTTGGATAGGAGGATAGCTGTGAGTGAGTCATTGGTGAAGTGGGTGCGTGGAGGGTTTGCTTGATGGCCAAAATTGGTGAAAAGTCTAAGGTGAGCTTCTAATATTTTATGAATATAATACATTATAGAAAGCTTAATGCCCACGTTTCTAAATTTTTTCATAAATTAGTGACCAAGTTTTGGAACCTTCCTTCTCCAAGCTACTAGAACTTTAAAAATTTTAAGAATGATCTTATTAAAATATAAGAATAATTATGATATTTTTCAAAATTTTATAAAAATGTATTTCTCTTACAAACTCGGGATAAATTGCTTTTAATATTTTAAGTTGGGGTATTTTGGAAATTTTACATATAATTGGGTTACTTTATTTTTTGGGTATTGAAAGTGAAAAAAATAAATAATCTCTTTTCGTTATAATAAAAATCTATAGCGGCTACAAATGAAAGTATTCAATAATAATATTTTGTTTTAAAACTCAAATATAAAAAATAATTTATTTTTTACTTATTTTCTACAAAATGTAGTGTACACTTATATATAATATAAAAATTAATTAAATATTTTTAATATTTTTAATTATTTCTCATAATGCTATATAAAAAAATCCAAAATATTTATAAAAACTAAGGGTCTTGTAACTGTTTTAGAAAACAATTTTGAAAAATAATTTTTAAGAATGGTTTTTGAAAATTATTCTCTATTTTTTAAAAAGCATAAGTCAGATTATGAACCATAACAAAAAAACTAAAATAAATAAATTTGATAACGAAAAATTATTTTCTATTTTCTGTTATTAAAAACAGAAAATATAGTGTTTTTAGATAATATATTTTACTTATTTTCTATTGTTTTCATTTGTTTTGTGATAATTGTTTTAAAAAATAATTATTCAAAAATATAGAATGATCAAAAATAAAACCCTAGATATAACAATTATTTTTAAAAGTATTAAAAATAAGTTAAAAACATTTTAAGTTTTGAAACAAACTTTTATTTTACAAAACATCAAATAAAAATTTTCAAAAACTATTTTTCAAAATGTTTTCGAAAATAATTATCATAAATAGCCTAATTATTTTTAATATTTTTGAATATATTTTAAAAATAATTTTTATATCTAGTGTTTTATTTTTAATCATTCTACATATTTGTATAATTATTTTTTAAAATAATCCTCATAAAACAAGTAAAAATAATTTAAAAAAAAACAACTCATATATATTCTTTGAAAATGCTCTATTTCTTATTCTTAAGAATTAAAAATGGAAAACAATTTTTGATTGTTAAATATGTTTCTTGTGTTTCTTTTTTAGAAAACAAAAAAAAAAATTTTAAAAACAGTTTCAAATAAGCGTTAATTTGTTTTTAAAATAAAATTTGAAAGTGTTTTCAGGTAAGTGACATACATAGTGACATATGTACATACATCAGGATATTAAGATGGTACCACAATACTTGACTAATAAGTTGACGGTCGGGGAATTGGAATAGTATATAAGAAAAGTGATGCCACTGCCTTTTGACTTTTGAGTCCTCGCCCGCTTCCCTCCTGTGTCACAAAACAAGCTCCAGGCGTTCCCCCACCACGCATCTTTCGTCAATATCTTGATCATATGTTGACATGTTTTATGTCCACCACTAATTTTTGTCTCTCTTCTTTTCCTTCTTCGAAGGGGTGGACATGGTTCTTATTCATCCTATTTTGCTGAAATGGGTTGAATGGCAGTCATGAAAGGTGTAGTAATGGAATAGATGAATGCTACTATCCACCGTCATGGTAACCATACTCGTAAGTAGGTATCGCAATAAAACGGATTTTTTTTTGTACTTGTCATGTATTCAACTAAACGAGTTTAAAATTTAAATAAATGAGTTTATGACGAGTTTAAGATTTTTTTTGTTAAATCGGGATAGATTCAAATTTCTATTTTTCTATTTTTAATATATGTATATATAATAGAATACTTTTAAAATAAGTTACAAAAAATTATAAGGTTTTAATTATTTATAAGATATATTTATTTTAATATAATTTAAAAATAAAAATAAAAATTTTCAAAAAATAAAGTTAATGAGACAAGACGTTGAATTTTTTTAATGGAATAGGAATGAAAAATATTTTGAATAAGCGGAATAGGATTATGATAGGATTGACCGGTCTCAAATCTTCCTGTTGTCATTTCTATAATTACAAGTTATATTCTCAATTTAAAATTAGATATTAATATTTGTTTTTTAAAAATTTTGAGGAGAGAATGAAGAGGAAACTAGAAAAATTAAAAGAAAATAAAAAATAAATTTAAAGTTAATAAAATATTATTATATATTAATTCAATTTCATTTAACTTATTTTAACTTTTTTATAGGTTGTTTGGATTCACTTCTAAAACAACAATTTTTTTTCAACTTTATAAGAGCTTCTATACTTGTATAGCTAGTTTTATTCAAAAAAAAAAAAAAAACTTTTAAAAAAAATGTTTAATATAAAAATTAAAATATAAAAGTTTTTTTTTAATTTACATATATATATTTTTTCATATTTAATAAAACTTTTATAATACTAATATTACTAATTTTAACTCTAACCAAACTTAATAAGTGTTTAATAAAACTTAATATTTATTACTTAATGACTTAAATTAATTTTATATTTAAGATATTGATTTAAAATTTATTACTTAATTCTTATTTTAAATATAATTAGGATAAAAGAGATGGGTGAATGTTGTGAAATAATAAAAAAATATTATGAAAATAATTAAGACAAATAAAGATTATAAGATAAAATAAATATATGAAATTAAAAAATAAATTAATTATTTAAAATTATTTTTACTTTAAATCATATCATTAAAGTTATTTTATCAAACATACTTAATAACTTAAATAAGTTATTAAATCACTTTAAGTTGTTATTTTGATTTATCAAACATCTGGTTAGATATATATAGATAAAATAATTTAAAATTATATAAAATTTAAATTTATTTTAATTATATTTATTTTTTTATATTAAAATTAAATATGAAAAATCCTTTGCTGGAACCAAACCCAGCCAAAAAAACAATTGACAAAGATAGAAAAAATAGGACAAGGTTGTTGTAATACCCATCCTAATACAGTAGTCAACCTTTGGCCCTAGATTTTGCTCTTAAGAAGAGGATGCCCTTTTAGTTTCAGCAATCCCTAGAGCGTTTAGTTGGTCTCAACCAAGGTACAACTTTACCTCAGGAGTTCAAAACTTCAAGCACAAGTGACCAAACTGCAAAACAGGAATCCCATTTTTAAACCAATTCCTGAAACAAGACAAAAGTTCAAATTACTTATCAATTAAGACTTGAGAGCATCTTCTGCGAAGGGCCTTGAAAAACATGACCCACCCAAGCTCAGCCTCGGCCAACAATTCAAAGTACCTGGAAGAACAACTGGATGGCACTTAATGTCACAATAAATGGTCGATAACATACTACATGAATCAGGCTAGCCAAGGAATCGCAGGGGTTTGACCGTTGAATTCTCAAACATTCAAACCCAACCCAACATTGATACCGTGAACAAATTACCAAAATCTCAGACGTCCTAGTCATATTCCAAAACAAGATGTTCATTCATGAGATAGTCAAACAAAATTTATTTGGTTTTCTCACCCAATTATTTCCTAGACTTCTTCTTTGATGACTTGGATGAAGGCTTGGATTGTGACGCAACCGCGTTCTGTGAGGAACCTTTGGAGGTGGTGGCTTGGTCTGATTTTGAATTTGACGTATTGGCAGAAGTGTCTGAACCAGCAGCTTCATGTTTTTCTCTAACAACCGCACCCTGTGAGCCTCTCACCTGAGCTGCTCTCTTGTCCTTTCTCTTGGGCCTGTAACTAGACCTCTCCCTCTTGGGTAGCCACCGCTCCGGGTCTGGTGGAGGGCCTGGGTTTGCAGGGTCAAATCCTTTAGGGTACCTTGGCTTTCTCTTTCTTTTCTTCTTTGCCTTCTCCTTATTCTTACTTTCTTCATATGCTTCAGTGATACCCACACGACTATCACTTTGAATGTGTTTGGCACCGGAAGTCCTCTCCAAGCTCTCCACATCAACTCCCTTCAAACCTGGCAATGGTTTTAGCTGTTTTTCATAAGCTTCAGCCTTGTCAACATCCACACGAGCAGCCGTAGTTACCAGCCCAATCAAAGCCTGTACACTTCCATGGCTTTTAACAAGCTCTTCATATAGCCGGGCAGCCTCCTTCTCCCGCCCATGCTTGAGTTTGAAGGAAGCAGCCTCTTGCATTATAACAGTGAGCTTGTTATCTTCTGTCATGGCATTTGACCACCATTGGATTGCAGAATCAAAAACAGCTTCTGCACCATCAATATCCCCAGCACGCTCTTTAAGGGATACAATGGTGGCAACTGTAGCAGGCAAGTGCTGAATGTCAGCTATTTTACTAAGGGACTCAGCCGCAATTTGAGGGTGACCGGCTACAGCAGCAATCTGTGCCCTTGCAAGGAGAACCACCTTGGCCTTATCGGGGAACTTCTCAGCAAACTGCCCTAATATTTCTTCAGCTTTTCCACTCTTGTTCTCTCTAACCAAAACAGCAGCCTGAAGCAGAACTGGCATCACACTGTCTGCAAACATGTCTGGCAGTGCAGCAACAAGTTCTCGAGCCTGTCAAATTCCACTAATAAAAGGTAATCAAAGAAAGATGGAGAGCCAACAGGAGATTACTCTCATCAAAAAAGAACCATCATGTAGAAAAAAGCAAGGTTGCAAATGAAAGACCTGATCCATCCTATTTGCATGTAGTAGTAGAAGCACACGATTAGTGTATATTGTTTCCCTCTGTTTTGGTGAAAGTTTGGACTCCAGTCCATTAGAAAGCTGAAAGCTCTGAGCTCCATTGCCTTTTTCCATTAGCCGATCGAGTTTCCTTAGGCTATCAGAAATATCTTTTGGACCCTTTAATGCAACAAGGTTATTTACTGCCACAGCAAGTGATGATTCATCTGCCAGATTTCGGTTAATAATGCCTGTGTAGGCTTCCATGGCCTCTGGTGTGTTTCCAAGGAGCTGATAAAATAAAATAACACAAATAGCTTGCATTATTGGCTATCAAATATTGCCCTTCAAAAAACACAAATAAATGCTTCATATCATTACTTACCTGCTGAACATATGCCAACTGGACAGCTAATGGAGCCAGTTCAATCTCTATCTCATCATCAGCTAAATTGTCTTCCATTAATGTTTCCTGGCCAACCCTGACATGAAAAGTATATTAGCATCCAGTGAATTTTCCTTCTTCACTTGCCATATAATCCAAAAGGTAGTATAACAATAGAATGTACAAACAAGAAGCCATTGAAGGGCTTTAACAAACTACTACATAATGAGCCAAACAAATGAATTTACAATGGAAAAGTCAGGAACAAGCATGAATAATGTCTTTACAAACTGATCCATGTCTCCAGTATTTGTGCACAGACATTATTATTAACTTTGTAACAAAGACTGTAGCTGAAGCTTGTACAATAATCATGCCATAAAGAACAATAACAACAGGACATTCTTATTGAAGAAACAAGTTGTGCAAACAGCCCCAGACAGGCCACAGCATGATGGACAAGACAAATAATGGAGAAATTCACAGAGAGTAAAAAACCACATCTGTCTCTGGCAGTTGAATTTGAGCATGACCATGTTTCTTGTACATAGTTGCTGAAAAAAAAAAACAAAAAATAGAAGCATACAAATCAATGAAAAATAATGCTGAACATGACCCAAATTCTTCAATAACAATGCCAAGGAAAATATACCAACCACCTCCATTGACTTGACGCAAATCCAACAAGAAGGCAGTTCCAAATCAACATAGACACACTAGAATCTATAGATCAGTCAAATGCCCCATGATAAGGGGATGCCATATATCCACACTAGGCCAAAATGCACCTTGGTCCTTGCTATTCACCATAAAAGATGAAAGTATTGCCCATGAGAAAGAAAATTAGGTTATGAAATAAGCTTTGGTTTTATTAGGCAAAACCATCATTTCTCTAATTGTTTTCTTTTCTTTCCTTTTTTTTTTTTCTTGATAGGGAAAGAAAAATATATTAGAAGTACCTAACAAAGGGTGCACAAATGTATGCACATTGTATACAAAGGTGCCAAAAGGCTAACCAAAGCTGAGGAATAATAAAAAACAACCCCCACACCTCACTTAGAGCTCAACCAATCAATGAATTCCAACATGGACAAAAAGGTATCATATATATATTCCAACCCAGCCCCAAAACAGATGGTCCAAAATAAACACAAAGGAGCAACTTTCTAGACTTTCTTCTTCGTCTCAATAGAAAATCCAAGCCAACCCAAAAAGGCCTCTCTTATTGTGGACTGCATCACCCATTTGATCCCAAATAGAGCACTTCTGAGCAGTGGAGGAGGATATGATCAATTGTTTCTTCTTCTCCTTTGCACAAATAATAGCTATTCCAGATTCGCCATCCCCTCCTTCTAAGCTAGTCCAACATTAATATCCTTCCCCACGTAGCTTCCCATGTGAAAAAGCTCCCCCTTACTGGGGCCTAAGAATTCCAAATCATGC
The DNA here is from genome assembly GCF_030704535.1 of Vitis vinifera. Classification (NCBI taxonomy): domain Eukaryota; kingdom Viridiplantae; phylum Streptophyta; class Magnoliopsida; order Vitales; family Vitaceae; genus Vitis; species Vitis vinifera. The sequence continues at coordinate 24,211,544 of NC_081805.1, read as the reverse complement.
TAGCAGGAATTGCTTTTAATCTTTTTGATAGGTAGGAATTCTTTTAATCTTTGAATGGATAAGGAAGAGTAAAGAGATTCAGTTAAGAAATTGCCATATCTTGAATTTAGTTAAACCATCTTATCCTCTATATCTTTCCAAATCAACTACGCTTATAATCTCCTAAGAAAGGCCTTCACCTCATCTATTTCCCAATCATGGATCCCTCTTGTGAATCTAGGTTCCAACCCCTCCCCTCATTCCAATCCGACATCTTGACTGACCAAGCATCTTTAATGGTGACTATTGAGAATGATGTGGGAAAAGTGACGCCTAAAGGTTCTTCCCCATGCCACCCATCCATCCAAAACTTCACCCTTAGACCATTTCCCACCCGAATAACTACTTTAGTCTTAAAGCCTACCCACCGACTTATAATAGCCTTCCACACTCCCATCTCATACCCTTCCCTCACTCCTCTAGAGCACCAACCCCCTTCTTCCCAAAATTACCCTCTTCCCAAAGGAATGGCTCTCACAAGCAAATCTCCATATCACTTGCTAAGCAGTGCTTTGTTGAGGATGGACAATCTTCTACTACCTAAGACCCCACTTCTTTTATCCATACAAATTAAAGACTAATTCACCAGATGCAGCTTGCTCTCAAGGGTCCCTCTCCTCCAAAGGAAGTTACTTTAGATCTTTTCTAGAGGCGTTTTATCAAAGTCAACCTCTCTCCCTTGGATAAGTATTGTCTTTTCCACATAGCAAGTAGTCTTCGAAATCTCTCTTCTATCACATCCCAAATCCAACTTGATTTGAAAGGGGTTCCTAGTAGAAGGCCAAGATATATGGACGGAAGGATACCCACACTATATACCCAAAACCCTAGCCAACTCTTCCACATTAGTGACCTCTCCAACAAGAATCAATCACTTTTTCCCATATTGATCTTTAAATCCAATAAGAATTAATTAATTTTTTCCAGATTGACCTTTAAACCTAAAATTGCTTCGAACCATATAAAAGTCCAACTCAAGTATTTCCTTTTCTTCTTTGAGGCATCACAAAGAATAAAGGTATAATCAGCAAATAATGGTTGGGACACCTCCATTCTCCATCCTCCTCTTCCGCCAACTACGAAACCCAAGATGAAACCCCCTTCCTTTGCCCTAATTAGGATAGAAGAGGGGGCTTCCATGGCTAAAATGAAGAGAAATGAGGATAGAGGATCACCTTACCTCAATCCTCTAGAATTCTCAAAGAAGAAACCAAATGGTATTCCATTTAACAAAATGGAGAATTGTCTCATAGGGATACACCACCTAATCTAACATATCCACTTGGGGCCAAATCCCATTTTTTCTAGAATTGCGAATAAGAAGTCCCAATTGGCATGATCAGAATTCTTTTCAATATCCAACTCATAGTTGTTAAAAAATTACAATATAACGATATTATGGAAATCGATATGTATAGCAATCCGTTTTTTTTTTTTATAGGTGTATCGCAATCCATATCCTACTTTAAAGTGCATCTTACAATACATATACGATACACAAAATGATATATGATATTACGATACAACGATACATATATCTTCAACTATTTTCTATAATTTTTTTTAAAAATCAAATTAATTTTTTTTGTTAAAAGAATTTATTATATTAATTGTTTAAAATATATTAAAAGATTAAAAATTGATCATAAAAAGAAGAAATAGGTAAAATAATCTCATATGAAAAGTTGCATTCTTTTTGTCAAATGTTATATTAGAAGTCAAGTAAGTTTATTTTTACAATGAATAGTGGAGAATTTTTATTTAAATGGTTTGAATATTGACAATGAAAATGATGGTGATTAGTGAATAAATTTTTTTACTTAATATATTAGTTTTTTATATCTCTTTTTTTGGTGGAAAAGAAATGATGACCAACTTCAAAAGCTAGAATTTTGAAGATGACACATAAAGGAACATAGACACACACACATATATATATAACAACACAATAAGTGCATATACCTAGTCAGAATTTTGAACTAAAAATCATAGCTAAAAATTGAAGAAGTTTATTTCTGTAGATTATGAGATGAATCTATATATTAAAGTTATATTTTGTTAATTTGAACTTGTCAAAACTTTAACATTCAATGTTTTCATAGCATATGATATAGTTTAACTCTTTAGATCCTACTATCTTCCATAAAATTAGTTATATATTGTTCTACACTCCATACTTTCAATAGATATTCACACACACACACACACACACACACACATATATGTATATATGTATATCTTTTCTATTTATTTTTCACTATAGAAAAAAACTTACAATACATTATACGATAGGATACGCAATATAGAAAAATAGAAAAACAATACACAATACATTTTATGAGTTAACAACTATGATCCAACTTACATATGACCCCCTTTTCCACACATTTCATCTTAGAGTCAATGGCTTCATTTGCAATAAGAATTGTATCCAGAATTTGCCTACCCTCCACAAAAGCGTGTTGGAAAGCTAATATCATTAGGTATAGTAATGAGTTCATTTGCAGTCAGAGATACATCTCTAACTGTTAGGTATAACATCTGTCTAATTACTAGTGCACCATTGACATATCTCCAGGTTACATGAAGCATGAAGCCATTTTTGTTCCACTCATCTCAAATCAACAAAGCCTTATTAGTTATTGCAACTATAGTTGCAGTATTACTTCCTTTCACAAATGAGACAATGGCACTGTGACCATATCACCTAAGGAGATGATCCAAATTAACTTTCCAGCACCTTGAACTTCAGTTCATAAGCAATTTAAATAACTTTAATCTCCTGAGAGAGGCACTTCTTCTGGATGATTGCACCCAAAATGCTAGTAGCATTAAGAAATCATGGAAATCAAATGCAATCAATAGTGACCAAGAAAAGTTGTAGCAAGGAAAACAATGTTGTCAGTGGTACTGAAGGTAATTCAGCAGTGGCAAACAAAATTCTTACCCTTCATAACAAAACCAATGTAACATGATAGAAACTTGATTTACAATAAAGTTGTAAAGTTCTTGTTCCCTCTACAGTATGAACTAAGCACCAAAATGGAATTTCCTGGTCGCCACACCTTTTCTTCTCAGGCTACAGGATTTAGAAAGTGAGTTCAATTTTAAATAATAATAACCTTCCTAGCAATTAAGACTGTAGCTATCCGATCAAATTGCAAAACATGAACTTCGTGAGAAAGAAACCTTAAAGCATTAGGTCTAAACATAATGTCTGTTTGGAAGGATATTGTGGTGTTCTCTAATAAAAAACAAAAGGATACCTTGGTGTTTAGTCAAAGTTTATCCTTTTCATGTCTTCTATTGACATCCCCTCCAAGGTTAAATTAATTTCATCACCTATAAAAAGGATATAAAATGATTACTAAACCATCTAGGTGATAAAATCACATCGATCTTATTAGCTCCACATTGTGAACTACACAACACAGCCACACATAAAAATAGACTAGATGAATGGACTGAGCAACATTTTGGCATTGCCAAGTAAAATGTGATTTCCTTTACATATGAAGACATTCACAAGCAACAATACTTTACATGTTTAGACGCTGTTTGGTAAAACTACTGTTGTTAATGTATGGGCCCTAGACACATATGCCTTAATAGAAATTTCTCTAGAGAAATCTTTAAAACATCCCCTCCTGCCTAAATCAAAGAAGTGATGGATTGACAAAATGACATAAGAAGTAAGGCAGTAAATGCAATCCACAGCCTCAAAAATGAGATCAACAAATAATCCCAAAGTGCAATGCAACAACTAGAAAGCAAACTCTTTTCTTCTAATCGATTTCAATAAGAGAACTTGTAAATTACCTTCGAGCTGACAGCAAGAGTTGTTCAGCATCTTTGTACTTACTCCTTTCTATCAAAGAACAGGCAGTGTTGTATGCCAACTCAAAGCTGCTAGTAGCTTTAACTCTGAGGGCATCCAGCGTTCCTTGTACATCAGAACCTCTCCCAGCCGACACCAAACCAGCAACAAGGTTTATCTCTAACGACTCGATCTTGGATTTCTGAAGCTTCTGATAAATATCAATACAAGCATCCATTTTCCCTAAGCGATATAGAATCTGAGACTCCAACAACATGGCTGTGGAGCTTCCCTCTTGGCTTTTCAAGGATTCCAACGACTCATCTAACTTGTTTTGCCTGTACAAACAGTATGCCTGTTTCGAAATAAATGAAACAAAAAGACATTAATGAGAGATTTATATATTTTCTAGAGTACCAAAAATACAAAACACTATGGGAAACCAATGTTTCTGCCAAGAACTGGTTTAGCACTTAAAACCAAAATTTCACTGAGGAGAGACACAAAATTTCAAGAAAGAAAAACCCAACAGAACAGGCTAAGTGGCTGGGACTTGGAAAGCTTATAAAAATTTCAAACTAGGTTTGAGTTTCAAATTTCCAGTTTTATGAATGGGTCAAATTCAAAATTATGATTCCTTTTGAATTTCATTGGCAAGATTTGCCTATGTGCATGTTTTTCCTTCTCAAACTTTCCCATTGCAGTTTGTTCATGGTTTTGGATTCCAATGATAAATGTTCACATTTTTACATTTTTTGATTGTTTATTACTACTATAATTACCTTTTTGTCCTTTTAAAACCTTGTGACCAACCAAAGTCCGATATATACCAACAATCTGAAATAGAGATATTTGCACCAAGATTGTTCTGGTTTTTCCTCTCTCATTTTTGGTTCTTAGAACTGCATTCTTGTCTCCATCAAGCATGAACAGCTAGCTTTATTTTCCATCTCCAAATAAGTCATCTCCTTTTTATAACCCATCATGTGTCAACGTTCTGAATTAGGATTAGAAAGTCACATATCGGGTCCCAAACAAATTCAAGCAAGAGCAACATGTTTCCCACGAAACTGGTTAATAGTCGATAGAGAAAAAAAAAATGAACACTTGACCTTTAAGAAACAGAACTAAGCACAGCCTTTTTTCCAATCCAAATGTTGCACACCATCCAATCAGCCCACTATTTTCCTAACTATCCTAATAAAATCAAATGAATTAATGTTCTCCAATTCATATATATTTCTCTTCTGAATATTTGATTCATCCATCATATAACTTCAAATAAAATGAGGTTTGAATCGACTGACGAACAAAATCAGAGCTCGAAACTTTACCTTGAAGAAACTGAGATCAATCGGAAGCCTCTGCGAAGCTTGAATAGTCGATAACGCGTCATTAATTCTATCTTCTTTGATCAAGGCCACAACCTTGCACCGAATCGCGTCCTCATCGGAGGGCGCAACCAAGAGAACTGCAAATAAACGTGAAAACACAAGATAGTCATCAGATAATTAGATGCAAATTGAAGAAATTGACACCGGATAAGTAGGACTATGTGATAACAGACTCTGATCCGCGACTTTGACGGCCTGGTCGAATTGGGACCGCTGGATGTGGAGGTTGAGAGACGTGAAGAGGTCTTCGATGGGAGGTGGGGGCTGTGACGACGACGAAGCCGTGGGCTTTGGCTTGGGCTTGGGCGCCATGGAGATCTTCGCGATGAAACGGTCGGAGAGTGGAGGTAGTGAAATAGGTGTTGCAGAGCCCTAGAGAAGTGATAGAGACTGGGACTGGGAGGACCAACCTGCTTAGAGACTAAAATTAGGGTTGCGATGAATGAGACAAGATGGATCAAATAAACAAATTTCTCACCAAAGAAAAGAGCCAGAGCCTGTATCATCAGCCCGACTCAAAATCAAAATCAAATTCAATGAAATAAAAACCAAACAAAAAATGGTTATTTGATTAAAACTTTCATTTGTTGGAAATACAACCCTTCATTCCTTTCTTGGTCACATTTTGACTATAATGCCCTTATTAGTTTTTTTTTTTGTAAAAATAATTAATTTATATATATATTCAAAATAGTTAAGAATATTTATTTTAAAAATAAATTATAAAACATTGAAGAGGTTAAAATTACAAATATGAGAATTATTTTACCTTTTTTAACCAATTAATTCAACAAAAAATCTAGGCAACATATTTGTTATATATATATGTTTAAATTATTAAATATGATTTGTTTGACAAATTTTATTTCCTAAAATTGTAACAAATCAAAAAAAATTATTAATCACTTTTAAATAACATTTCTTAGACATAATATTCCTAAATTTTTACAAAACTAAAATAATAATCCAATAATGAAAATTAATATATATATATATATATATATATCAAGTCTTAAATTTAAAAAAAAAACTTTATTTTTAATTTAAATAATTATTTAAAATTTTAAATCAATATATCTTTATTTATAATTCTATATAAATAAAAAAATTATTTCAAAAAGTAGAGAAAAGACTTTGGCAGAATTTTCATAAGATGAAAATTCTATACATATGTTATTATTTATTGAAGCCAACTATGGTGGTGAGTATGATCTAATTAAATATGGTTTGTTTGACAATATTATTATGTCACATGGATTAACTAAATTTTATACGAAAATAATTAATTTGAAAAATCAATTTTGAATGCATAAAACAAAATGGATATAAAGGATAAGGAAATGACAAAATAATAATTATATTTTTGCCCTAATCACTTATGAATTGTTGAGTCAAGGTCTTCAACTCACTACTCTTATATAATAGACATAAATGATCTAAACATGCTCATAACAATCCTTAAATAGCAATTAGATCATAAGCGAAATTGAAAACATATCGAAAACGTACCTCCCGCCATTGCCATTCTTACAAGTTAAAAACAGTGTCTTCAATTTTTCAAGTTTCAAGTACTTCTAAACCTTTCTCAACCTCTTCTTAGATGGTGTTTTTAAGACTGAAAGAGATTGAAGGCTTAGAAGACTCAACCCATTAGTGTGTTCTATCCCTTTTTAAAGACTCTCTTCATCACCGAGTCTACTTTGAGCGTGCATAGAACATGGGGTAGTGATGCAAACGTGGTTCCGAACGTTAATCTTCATTCCTAAATTGATGGAATGAATGTGGACCACATTCTGAATGACGTTTTCGGTTTGTCATCGAAGATCTAAAAGAAACAAAATCCCAACATTCTCCTACTTGGTTCATATATTCCATCATTCACCATAACAAGAAACAAAACACATGAATTATGGCAATAGGTCCTCTAAAATCGAGTATTATCTTCCATGTATCACAATGCATAACGTCTCTTAAACACTAGCCCATATAACTTAATGAATAAACCCTATGTTTATTCTAGGTCTAAACATTAATGATATTTCTCAATAATTGAATAAAAGTGTACACAAAGAAAATCAAATATGAGAAAACATCACAAATAGAGTTTCATTGAAAATAACATTCATTCTTACAACAAAAATCACACAAAGGAACCAAGTCTCAATCTATCTACATGATCCTTAAATTTCAATGGTGGCATGTCTTTAGTCAAATGATCAACAATCTTCAATTCAGTGCTAATGTGTTCAATAACCACTGTTTTTTCTTTAACACGTTATCTTATGGCTAAATACTTGATGTCGATATGTTTGTTTTGACTACTGCTTTTGTTGTTCTTAGCCATAAAAACTGCAGCTGAATTGTCACAATATATCTTCAATGGCCTAGAAATTGAATCCACAACTCTAAACCCAGAAATGAAACTCTTTAACCATACACCATGCGAGGTAACCTCAAAACAAGACATGAACTCAACCTTCATAGTGGAAGTTGCAATCAAAGTCTGTTTTGTGCTTCTCCAAGAAACAGCTCCACCGACTAGCATAAACACATATCCTAAAGTTGACTTTCACGAATCAATGTAGCCAGCATAGTCCGAATCAGAGTAGTCAATCATTTCCAAATCATCAGTTCGTCTATACATAATAGTCTTTGGTCCCCAGAAGAGACCTCATCACCTTCTTTGCAGCTTTCCAATGGTCTATACCTGGATTACTTTGATATCTTCTTAACATCCCAACAACAAATGCAATATCAGGTCTTGTGCAGGCCTAAGCATACATCAAGCTTCCAACATCAGAAGCATAATGAATGTTCTTCATTTGTTTCCGTTCAAGATCATTCTTCGGGCACTGGTCTAAATTGAACCTATCGCCCTTCACAATGGGAACTATACTAGGTGAACAATCGTTCATCCGAAATCTCTCTAAAACCTTGTTAATATAGGTCTCTTGAGACAAAACCAAAAGACCTTAAAATTTGTCTCTATGTATCTTAATGCCAATGACATAAGTCGCATCATTTATATCCTTCATGTCAATGTTTTCAAAGAGAAATTGTTTCACCTAATGTAGCAAACCCTTATCATTGGTTACAAGTAAAATATCATCCACATACAAAACAAGGAAACAAATCTTACTCCCGCTGACTTTCTGATATATACATTGATCTATAATGTTCTCCACGAAACCAAAATAAAGAAATAACATCAAGAAACTTCAAATACCACTGACAAGATGCTTGTTTCAATCCATATATGGATTTCTTAAGCTTGCATACCAGATACTTACCACCACTAGAGGAAAATCCTTATGGTTGTTTCATGTAAATCTTTTCCTCTAGATTTCCATTGAGAAATGTCGTTTTCACATCCATTTGTTGCAACTTTAAGTCAAAATATGCAACTAATGTCATAATGATACAAAGAGAATCTTTCTTAGATACGGGAGAAAAAGTCTCATTGTAGTCAATTCATTCATTTTTAGTGAATCCTTTAGCAACGAGTCTTGCTTTATATCTTTCAATGTTGCCCAATGAATCCTTTTTTGTCTTGAAGACCCATTTACATCCAATGGATTTTTCTCCATCAGGCAACTCAACAAGATTCCAGACTTCTTTAGACACCACAGAATTTATCTCATCTTTCATAACATCATACCATAAATTTGATTTTTTGCAACTTATGACTTGTGAAAACGTTTTAGGATCATTTTCGGCTCCAATGTTGTAGTCCGATTTTTGCAGATACACAACATAATCACTAGGCATTGTTGTTTTTCTTGCTATGGTAGATCTCCTTAATGTTGTATCAATATTTTCCTAAGGATCATGTTGCTCAACTGATTGTTCAACAATTTTTGGCGAATCTAAAACAACTTGATCTACTGGATTTTCATCAGCAGTTTATGGAACTTCAATGATTGGTTGTCTATCACCTGTTTGAACTTAAGGGGCGTTGTGAATGACAATCAATCTATCACTTGAAGTGGATGGTTGAGTATCAATATGATTTTTTTCAGAAACAATGTCCGAAAATCAATCGCTCCCACTAATCAAATCATTCTCAAGAAACTTAGTATTTTTTTCCTCCACAATCCTAATGCTGTGAGATGGATAATAGAATCTATACCATTTAGATCTTTCGACATATCCAATTAAATATGCACTAATGGTCCTTGGGTCTAATTTTTTCTTTTATGGGTTGTAAACTCTTACTTCAGATGGGCATCCCCAAACGCGTATATGTTGCAAACTCGGTTTCCAACCTTGCCATAATTCAAATGGCGTCTTAGGGACAACCTTTGTTGGAACTCGATTCAATATATACACTGTCGTTTTAAGAGCTTCAGTCCACAAGGATTCAGGAAGCTTGGAGTGGCTACGCATACTTCTAACCATGTCCATTAATGTTCGGTTTCTTATTTCAACCACACCATTCTGGTATGGGGAACCAGGCATGGTGTATTGAGCAACTATCTCATACTCTTGAAGAAACTTCGCAAATGGACCAAGTGCTTGTCCATCCTCGGTGTATCTACCATAATATTCTCCACCTCTATCCATTCTCATAATCTTTATTTGTTTTCCGCATTGTTTCTCTACTTCAGTCTAAAAACTTTAAAGACACCCAATGTTTCATTCTTGTTATGAAGTAAGTAGATATAAATGTATCATAAGTAATCATCTATGAAGAAAATGAAGTATTTTGGACCATACACGTCCATGTCTGGACAAAAAATATCTGAATGTATGATCTCTAATATGTTTGTGCTCCTCTTGGCACACTTCTTAGACTTGTTGGTCCATTTTCGCTTAATGCAATCCACAAAAGTGTGAAAATCAATAAAATCTAAAGTACTAAGTACTCCATCATTTACTAATTTCTTAATTCTCTATATGGAGATATGTCCCAATCTCCTGTGCCACGACATAAAGGAATCTTCATTCATAACACATCATTTTGTACCAAGGTAAACATGCATAGTGTTATCAGTGGTATCGTTTTGCAAATTAATAGAGAAAAGACCATTAGATGATGTACCATTTCCAACAAGATTAAATTTATAAAACAAACTAAAAGATGTCTCATAAAAACTAAACGAATAACCCAAAGGTATAACTCTTGAAACTGAAATCAAATTCCTAGAGAAACTCGGAACATAAAATGTTTTTTCTAAATTTAAAATAAAACCACAACTTAAAACTAAACTGCATGTTCCAACAACCTTCATATGTGAACGCATCTTATTTCCTGAATAAATGCATTTCTCACTTGCCATTGGTTTCCTTAGGTTTCACATACCCTGCAAGGTATTCGAAACACGGATTGTAGAACCAGAATCAATTCACCATATGTTATAAATAACATCAATCATATTAGATTCATAACAAACAAATGAGATTGGTTTACCTTTCTTCTCAAGCCATTTCTGGAATTTGGTGCAACCCTTCTTCATGTGCCCATTCTTCTTGCAGAAGAAGCACCTATTGGCCTTCTTGATTCCACATTGGGGCAGTATTTTACCTTTCCCTTTATTTTTGACTTGATTATGATCCTTTCCTTCCATTGCCATTAATGCAGTCTCACCCAATTCCATTTTCAGCCTTCCTTCCTCTTGAACACACATGGTCAGAAGCTTATTAATTGATCACTTATCCTTGTGTGTGTTGTAAGAGATTTTGAAGGGTCCATATTGTTGTGGAAGAGTGTTCAAAATAAAGTGCACAAGGAAGGAGTTAAACATTTCAACCTCAAGTGTCTTCAATTGTGCTGCAATGTCTCTCATCTGCATTATGTGCTCTCGCACACCACTCACATTGGTGAGCCTTAAGAATGAAAACTTCATTATCAGGGTGTAGGCAAGTGCCTTCTGAAGTCACAAATTGCTCATCAATAACCTTCAATAATGCTTTGACATTGTCGTGTTGATCGACATAACCACGAATACCATTAGAGATTTTGGTCTTTATGAACATCAGACTAAGGCGATTTGATTGCTCTCATTGTTCATAAAGAGCCTTTTCAGTTATAGTGTTGGTGTCAGTAATGGTTGGCTTGTCGTTCCTAATAACATAATCAATATCCATGCACCCCAAATGAAGGAGAATTCTCTTATTCCAAACCTTATAGTTATCACATTTCAATACGGAAATGTCATATTAGAAAAATTCGTAGGTTGCATGACAACACAAAAATTAAACATACATGCTTACAATTCAAATTTGAGACTAATAACCATATATCATGTTTCACCAATGTAACTCATGTTCCAAAATTATGGATCCGGTGACATAAAACTTATCTATGGGCTAAAATTCTAATTCAATTAGATCCATGTAAAACCTTATGATAAAACTATCAAATTATGTTCTCTTTCCTAATTCATGTGGGTAATTAAGAAATATAATTTGATATTTCATCCTAATTAATCATACAAATATAATAAAAAATTCCTATAAGATAAAATTTTATTATATCAAATATAATTAATTACCCGTAATGTCATTTTTCTATATGTAATCCTAAAACATTTAATATATAATTTTGCATAATTAAAGATGTTGTGGCTACTCCTTAATTAATTAAAATTATATGGATCACTTGATATTTAATTAATTCACAAGAAAAGCTTATATAAATTGCATGAAACCATAAGTAATATGTATACAAAACTCAATATTAATGTACTAATATTATTTAACTCAATATTGCATGCATAATAAAACAATATATCATACACACAAAATTATGAAATAAATATTATAAGCACATAAGTATTTAAAATTAAATCCATAAAGTGCCTTTAAGAATCAATTTAATATGCAAAATTATTTAACTTAATGTTATATGAATAATAAACCATAAAAATATACATACAACTAAAATAAATAAATAATTTAGCATATAAAATATCCATAAAAGAACCCATAAATTAACATATCTTAAAACACTAAATTTTATGAATTTCCAAAAAAAAAAAAAAATATGATTGTTGCTGGGAGGAGAATTTGGGTAGTGGTTAAGGTAAGGCAAGATTAAGACCAACTAGGCTACTACCATTTTTCCTATTTCCTTTTTACTTATTTCTTCCTTGTTTACAGTCAAAACGACAAGCCCATGTAGTTGTCTTCTACCTTCAATTGGGTCTGTTTGACCCATTTGCGACTCAAAAAGAAACTCGATGGTTTCCATGTATTCTAAACAACAAATTGACGATTTAAAACACTGAAATGTTAGAAATCTCATCTCCTAATGATTTCTAACCATTTTTTTTTTATTAAAAACTTAAAAAAAAGAACCATAAACTTCAAAAATACCAAAACTCATTGTATTTTTTAATTAAAAACGCAGATTGTGAAAACGAACAAGGCAGAGGCATACAATTGCTCTGATACCAAATGATAGACATAAATTATCTAAACATACTCATAACAATTTTTAAATAGCAATTAGATCATAAGCGGAATTGAAAACAGATCGAAAACGTACCTCCCACCATTGCCATTCTTACGAGTTGAAAACAGTGTCTTCAATTTTTAAAGTTCTAGGTACTTCTAAACCTTTCTCAACCTCTTCTTAAATGGTGTTTTTAAGATTGAAACAGATTGAAGGCTTAGGGGACCCGACCTATTAGTGTTCTATCCATTTTTAAAGACTTTCTCCATCACTGAGTCTACTTCGAGTGTGCACAGAACATGGGGTAATGATGCGAACGTGGTTCCGAACGTTAATCGTCATTCCTAAATTGATGGAATGAATGTGGACCACATTCCGAATCATGTCTTTGGTTTGTTACCGAAGATTCAGGAGAAACAAAATCCCAAGTGGATGAGTTATGAATTATTGAGTCAAAGTCTTCAACTCACTACTCTTATATAGTGAATGAGTCAATTATGAGGTGTATGTTATTATAAGCAAGACAATTAAATTAGAATGTGGCTTGAGACTTTAACTTTATAAAAAAATAATTATAACTCTTAGTCTTCTCATCAAATACTACATGAGATTTATACTCATTATTTAAAAACCATATATTCAAATTAATGGATAATAATGAGTTATCGACTTGAATGCATTCATGTAATTACATAATTACACTTTTCCTTCTTCCTCTATTACCCATAAACTAAATCTCATAATGGAGTTATAAAAATTGTAACATCATATTCATATAAATGAAATTTTTTCTAATTTCCCAAATGTCAATATGAATACGTTCTAAAAATTTAGTGGTCCTTAAGGCACCCTTTTTATTAACTTTAATGTATTTTCCTTTGATGCATTCAATACAAATATTAAAATTAGAAAGAAAAAAAAAGTGAAGTTAAAATTTCATATTTAACAAGACATTTCATCATTTCTTTTAAAATGTGACCTAATCACTTATGTCACAATGTAGATGAATTTTCATTCACTCAATCTTGTCTTTTAGAAATTCATGTACATGAGAAGATAAAAGAGACTATGGATATTTGCAATTTACTTAGTTTATTGCTTGTAAAGTATTCCTGCAATGAATTTGTTGTGTGAATTCTTGCACCAGTATCAATCCACCAAGAGTTTGGTCGTATATAAATTAAATAGGATCCATAAAACACCAAGCATGGAGTTTTACATTTCTTTTCCAATTGAGCCATAAAAATCAAAACAATATTTTCTTTTGTAACATTTATTGTAGCACAAGTGTCATTGTATCTTATTTTCGTCCTTTTGCCATTGTGAAATGCATCATTACCTCACTTTTTTTTTCTTATCCTTGTCTTTCTTAAAGGATTTTTTACTTGGACTCATGATAGTAAGATGAGTCATAATTAGCTTTTCCACTTTAAGCCTCTCTTCTTTGTGAACACACATGACTATTAGTTCGCTCATTTTCCACTTATTCTTTTAGATATTATAATTGATTTTGAAATGACCAAATTATGAAAGACGGGAATTCATTATGAAGTGAACAAGAAAACCTTAAAAAATTGTCATATCCATTCATTTCAATTGAGAAGCCATATCACTTATCTTTATAATGTACTCACGTACATCACTATGATCATTATTGAAAGGTGAATCTTAATAATATACCACACCTAGAGGGAGAGTGAATAGGTGTTGTTGAACTATAAAAAAAAATCCCAACAAAGATTACCTAACTTTAGAATTTCTCAATGTCAATAAACTTCTTTGCTAACAACTTTTCAACAAAGCATAAAATGCACAAGCAAGTATATATGCACCAACACTCTCCCAACAATTTATAAATGCAATTTACATGCAAATGCTTCAACACTCCTCAAAATTAATTCAAAAGAACAATTATCTCCTTAACTCATTTCAATTTACTACAAGATATCATTAACCAAAATGAACATAAAAATTATAAAGATACTTCATGGATAATCACACTTTTAGCTCATATTTATTTCATTCAACATATATGACCAAGTAACCAATGACATCAAAAACTGAAAATAAATCAAATAGTAGAGTGAGAAAAAGAAACAATTGACATTGGATTTTAATGTGGAAAACCTCCGAAGAGATAAAAATCACGAGCCTATAACCGATAGAAAACATCCACTATGAAGAATAAAAAACTTAATACAATGTTTTACCTAGCTTAAGTCAACCAATCCTTCCCGGACCACTTGACTAGTACCTTTCACTTTTAGTTTATCACTTTCTTCTTCTGGAGCACACTTGGACTCCATACCAAGCTTGATTTTGGTTTTTTCTTGAATCCACGCAAGAAGAAAATGAGTTTTTACACAAACCAAATAGAATGAGAAATGAATGTTTAAGGAATCAACTCATTTTTCTTTTCAGAAAATCCATATAAAAGATTTCTAGGAAAACTTGGATGAGATTTTCTTAGTATGCAAACAACCTTAAAATGGTTAAGAATGAGGAGTTTTTTCTCACGACTGTTGTAGCCTTTATCTATAGAAATTGGAGAAGTTTGTATTTAAAAGGGAAACGAAACCCTTAATATGATGGCTGAAAACTAATATAAAAAATGGGTTATTTGGATCGATCTACTCTTACACTTGGATCAATCTAGAAACAGGGAAACTTACAACTTTTACCAAAAATAATTTCTTCCAACTTCTTTACCACTTTTTAAAATAATTCAAGGCAAAAAAAAAAAAAAATGTTGAAAAATAAGGTTGATTCAAATTCATTTAACACACACTCGGCTACATACCTCGGCCTCTTAATAAATTCAATGTCTTTAATCTTCAAAAGTCAAGTAGTCGGAAGAAGAATTGGAAAACCGAGTTAGGGGACACTTCAAAATTTTGTCTAGAATTGCCAACCTAGCTAAACACTCACAATTATATTTTAGTGTTATTGTTTTATTTTGATCATAAGAGTACTTGCAGAAGATTTGTAAGTTCTTAAAAGTTGTTCTTCAACTAATTTAATATAGTTCATTGCATTATTTGAATATGGGACTATTCCACGAATTGTAAAAGTGATCGAAACTTTCATAATCATTAGACTAATGTGATTAAAACACTTCCATTTTTCATATAAAGTCTTTTGTTCATTAGTGTTTTCAGAAGTAGGCTTTGTGGGTGTAGGTTTTCTTAAAGCATAGACTAAATCCATATAGTCAGGAACAATTCTAATTTATTCCTTCCATTTTTTAAAGTTTGCCCCTTTTAATTGTTCAATACTAAACAAATAACATGTAATAACAGTAGGATTCATTGTTATAAAATAAAATTTAATTCAAAAATAAGATTATTTATCTATCATGACAATATTTAACACTACACTTTACAATAATCTAAGTACAACAAAAAAAGTTAGTTAGATAATATATTAATCATAAATATAAGAGATCATATCATAGTTTTTTCATTGGACCAAACTACAATCACATAATATGAAAAGTATAATATTATAATCATTTTGTTGAATTTAATTATAATAATTTATAAATTATATACATATGATATAATTATTAAAATAAAAAGTATTAAAATGTAACGAAGTTTAATATCCTTGGGTAAAAACTTCATCAACCTTTTATTATTTAGCTTTTATCATATAATCAAACATAGTGATAATCCTCCATTAGGTTGATTAATACTTGCTTCACAAGTTCAATGATCAACTACAAACAAACAAGTAAATAAACATACATACTAGATAAAATTATCTCTTGGAATTTCTATGATCACATATTTAAATTACTAATCATATATTTTTCCCCATAAAATCATGCAATAGATATGATTAAAATTATGAAACATTAAAAATGTATGTTGATACATCATTCATATACATTACATCATTAAATATTTTAGTTGTCCATAAGATCAAACAATAACTAAAATTTGAAAAATATGTTTTATGATCCAAAATTGGTTAGCTCTTATACCAATTGTTAACTAAACTTCATGCGAAAATAATTATTTTGGAAAATCAATTTTAAATGCATAAAACATAATAGATATAAGCATAGTTGTGAAAGGCGTGCCTAGGTGCAAGACGGTGCGACACAAACCATCCGTACTTTGCCTTAATCCAAGTGATGCTTGTTGAATGAGGCGCGACTTAGGCGTGCAAGGCACTCGCCTTCAGTCAGGCACGAAGCCCAGGGAAAAGGTACACTTTTTCTTCTCCCTTCTCTTTTCTTCTTTTATGTTCTTCCTCCACAAACCTTGAACGAGTTGTAGAGGTGGAATAGAGAGCCCTAATTTGGGTTTTTTTTTTTTTTAATTGGTTCAAAAAGCAGTTTTTTGAGCTGCAATTTATTTTAAAGAAAACGGGGCCAAAATGACATCGTTTTAGCCTCTTTCTCTTTAAAACATCTACAACTCAAAATACTGAATTTTGGCCTAACAAATCTTTTTAAAAAAGGGCCCAACCCATAATAAGGTTTTAACCCAATAATTTTTTTTTAAAAAAAAGGTCTAGTCCAAATTAGGGCTTAAAAAAAAAGGACCCAACAAATTTTGACCCAAAACAAATTTGAAAAAAAAAAACTCAACCTAGATTAGGGCTCTCTGTCTCATGTGTGCAGAAAAAAAAAAAAAAAAAAGCCATCGAGTAGAGGAAGAAGAGAAGAATAAGAAGAGGTAGTAGCGTACCTTTTCAAACGTACTATATAAAATTATATATGTAAACTAGGATGCGCTTCACTTCACTAAAGCCCGCGCCTTAGGCCCCATGAGGACTTTACGCCTTAGTGCACCTTGAGTCTTTTAAAACTATGAATATAAGGAATAAAGAAATGACAAAATAATGATTATATTATCGTCTTGATCCATGATACAAACAACACTTCTTATATGAGGTTGAGTCACCTTGTGAATTGTTGGGTCAATATTCTTCAACTCACTACTCTTATATAGTGGACAAGTCATTTGTGTGGTGCATGTTTTTATAAGCAAAACAACTAAAAACGTAACAATTAATGTCTAGCTTGGAACCTTAACCTTATAAAAGAGATTTATAAGGTTACAAACTTAAATGCATTCATATAATTGCATAGGTTATACTTTTCCATATTCCTCCATTACTCATAAACTTCATACATAAATTAAATCTCATAATGATGAGGTTACAAAAGTTGTAACACCATGTTCATATAAATGAAAACTTTTCTAATTCCCTATTTCTAATTTTAGTAATTTGGATGTCCAATGAATTGATTTACCTACCTATAAATCGATACTCTTAAATAATATTTATCAATCCATTACACAAATATAATTATGAATAACCACACACCATAGGAGACATGCGAACAACATGTACCTTTTTCTTTTAGGTTATGTGGTTCTCCAAAAATAATAAAGAAAGAAAAAAATTGTTAAGAAAAATTAATATCTAATGTTTGGTTATACTGTGGAAAATCCGAAACAAAATAAAAAATTTAAAATTATTTAATCTTTAATATATATTTATATTGAAAGGTTCACATAAATGAAATGAATTTGAATTAACATATAAAAATATTTTATTGAATTTAAAATTATTTTTTATTTTAATTCACTTTTTATTTTCTTCTATTTTTTCTCCTTATTTTTTCCCCTTATATTTTCATTTACATGCAAAAAAGGTATTTCGTGACATTAAATAGAAGAAATGACAATTTAGTAAATATTTGAAAATATAAAGATAAAAAAGAGTAACAACAAAAATGCATGGGACTTTTATTATAAAGTATAGAAAAGGTGTTTTGTTACACATTAAAAAAAAAACATAAATGAAATTGAGTAAGTCAAATTTATAAATTTAAATTTAATATATTTACGGAAAATAATTAGGATATTTTATGCATTTTTAAGTCAAAAGTAATGAGAATATATGATATAAATATCTTTTAATGATATAAGTATTATCTTTGACTTAAATAGATATTAACTCTCATATGGAAGTATATGAAATTTTAATTATGTTTATAAATAATTTTTTATACGAAAATACATTTTTTTTTCCTAGAATCACTCTTATTATAAAAAATTTACACTTATTAAAGTTTCTACTTAATTTTTAATTAGTATTTAATAGATAGAATAAATTAATTATAATTATTTTATTTTTAAATTTTATTTAATTTACCAAAAATATAGTAACTATCATGATAATTTTTTTAATAATTGTTTCTCTATATCATTTATATATTAATTAAATATAAAAATATAAATGTTAAAAAAATCATATATATATATTATTTATTTTATATAATTAAATACATTTGATTCTTTGAATGAAATAAATCATTATTTTAATATTAATTCAATATATCTTTCTCCATTTATTTTCTAATTTTATTTCATTTAACATACTTTAAATAAAATACATAAATTTATAAATAATTTTATCATTTATTCTATTTTTGAGATTTCAAATTTTTTTCCCAAATTTTCCTTTCACCAATTTTCAAAGTTCAGATTTGCTGGCAAGGAGTGGGCCGGCCCATTTAAAAGCCACTGTCCAAATGGGAGGTCAACATTTTTCCTCACTAGTTTCCCTCGCATTTGTCTGTTTGGTGAGCGAGAAAATCAGTCCAACAACCACAAGAAGAAAGAAAGAGTGAGAAAATGGTGAGAGAAAAGAAAGACAGAAGATACAACCTACTCGCTCTCACTGGATCCGCTGCTCTTCTCGCACTTGCCATAAACCTCGCAATCTCCGCCGTCAACGCCCACACCAAGAAAAGAAAGCGCAGAGGTCTTTTTTTTTCTTTTTTTTCCCCGAAATTTATTTTCTTCCAAACACGTCCAGCTTTTGTATCGTTCACCCGCCCTTTCTTTTCAATGTTTTCCTTGATTGCATGTGTTGATGTTGAATTGCACCAGATCTTGCTGGTTCTAACGTGCGTGTGAATCTTTCGGCACCTGAGATTCTCCAATTGGCGAACAGCATTATCTCCAAGTCGAAGGCCGTGCATGATGCGGTTGGTTCAGTTCCTCTTGATAAGGTAATGCGAGTTCAGTGTTACTTTTTGTGTGAGTTATTTTCACGGTGTGGGAATATCAAACTTTTATTACTTCTTGATTCATTTGATTATTAGTCGTTTTTGTTAGGGTTTCAATTAATGTTGCGAGAATGGAGCCAAATTCTCAATAATGTACTGGCTTTCTGCCTGAATTTGTTATTGATTCACTGGAACTTAAGTTAGAAAAATGGTGCTACTTTTAGCATTCTGGAAGGAAGGTTTGTTTTCTATTGCATTTTGTGCCAGCTGCGGTGTTATGATATTGAAGGTTGTGTGATTGTTTTTTATTTTGATTTTGAAACTTATTTTGGATTTATCTGTGGCAATGTGGGCAATCATTGGTTGCTTCTCGATAGATATATGCTTGGTCTTGGGGCTGATTTTTTATCTGTTCTGCTAAAATTTACAGGCCACATATGCCAATGTTGTTTTGCCTCTGGCAGAGTTGGAGGCACAACAATTCCCACTGGTTCAATCTTGTATATTCCCAAAGTTGGTGTCGACTTCAGAGGAGGTACGCAAAGCGAGTGCTGAAGCAGAGCAGAGAATTGATTCTCATGTTTTGATGTGCAGGTTTCATTTCTTTCATTCAGTTGGTTTTTTCTCATGCACAGTGTGGCTACCCTCTTCCTGAAATGGGAGTGTTTGTTTCATTTTCTTGCTTTCTTCTTTTTTTCTTAAATATTTAAAGATATGATGATATATGTAAAATGGAAAATGAAAGCTGGTCAGGATGTCTGGTTGGTTGGAGTGAATGTTGGGATGTATGGTAGAGGCGCATGGTCTTGGGTTCAATTCCTGTGCTGGTTGAAGGCCTTGAATTACTCCGTGCTGGTTGTGACTGACATGGTTAGCAACCCAAGGTTGGGGTCCCTATAGAGAGTTTGAAGGGTTCAGTCATAGAAGGTTCTTGGTTATAAAAAAAATAAATGAAAAAAAGAATAATTTGGTACACATTTATTTGTGTAAACTTATTAAAGAATTTTGTTACTCTTATTATTATTTTATTGGCCAAAGATTAATTTAAGTAAGTGTTTCTTTTTAATAAGCCATGAATCAATTGGAAGAGTGGTAATTTGTGTATGGCTTACTATTTGAAAAACACATTATGACAATTTTTTTAAATGGATATCTTACAAAGCAACTCTATGGCCTGTGATGGATTTTGGATCTTTATGAGACAATCTTGAAGTGAGGTAAATGGATGAGTGGAGATTGGCAAATATTTAGAGTTAGTAAGATGGTGATCACCGACAATCCGAATTGTGGTGCCCCAAAATGATGCAAAGGTGTTTTGTTTTATTAGAAATGCCATGAACTGTGGCATGTTCATGGCTAAATTAGAAAGAAAGAATTTAACTGCTGAAGTTAGTTCCAAATTGCTGGGAAAAGCTTGGGTTATGTTTTCTCATGCCAAAGAACCTTAAGGGTATTCCTGGAGAGTATCTCTTGTTGACTTATGTTAGGGAATGTTTGATGTTGTTAAATGTTCTTTCCATGCCAAGGTCATACTGTTTAAAGGCCAAAGATGTTTTGTGCTTATAGGAAAAAAAGATTAACTTGTCATCTATTTTATTGAGTATGAATTTAACATTGTGATTTCTTATGCAAGATCAGTCAGCGTGAAGATGTATACTGTGTTGTCAAAGCTTTTGTTGCAAGAGGAGAATGGATAAGTCCTGAAGCTAACCGATATGTACAATGTTTGGTAAGGAAATCGGAGTGATTATACTATTTCTGGCAATGGATTTCTTGAATTTGTTCTTCAAATCTGCCAATTTGCAGAAAATGCTTGATTAGCATGTTTATTCTCTGTTTTTCTGTTTTTATTCCT
Organism: Vitis vinifera; assembly: GCF_030704535.1. NCBI lineage: Eukaryota > Viridiplantae > Streptophyta > Magnoliopsida > Vitales > Vitaceae > Vitis > Vitis vinifera. The sequence goes on along the minus strand of NC_081805.1, from coordinate 24,190,010 downwards.
ATTCCCCCGTTTGGAAATTTGGGTTGGGACAAATTACTATAATTTGTCCCTGCCCACAGATCAGTCAAGTTTTTCGCAAATTTACTTCATCTTTTACTAGTTAGTTGAGTTAGGGAAGTAGAATGGAGTTTTGTCTTTTTGCCTCCCAGAAAAGAGAATTTTGAGACTCAAAACTAATTATCTTTTCCCACATTTTCCTTCCAAACACTTAGAGGATTACTAAGAATGGTTTCCCTTCCTGACATCAGTTTCCATTTGATTTTTTTTTTTTGTAGGAAAATTTCTTCTCTAAGTTGCTAGATCAATTAACCATTAAAAAAAGATGATTCAGCATTATTATAGTTGCTGTTATTATTTTAATGTTTTAGTTTTCAAATTGGGGCAAAATAGTGAAAATGATTAACCTCATGTTGATAGCTTGCTGCCTTAGAGATGCATGTATCGATCATTGAGGCAAATAGGAAAAATGATAAAATGGAAAAAGAAAATAGTAATTGCTTACTTATTTGAAAGTTGAAATATTCATATCTCTCTCTTCTCATGCATTTCACTTCTCTAACATTTTATCTTGAGGTCTTTAATTGATACTGCTATTCTATGGGGAGCCTGGAACCTACAATTTTTTCAGTAGAATGACCCTGCTTCAATTCCTTATTTGCTGACAGAACAACCATTACTATGCTTGTAAATATCATATTTCTGCATTTGAAAAGCTTTCAAATTAAGATTAAAAGTTTCAGTTATTTTTTGGATTTCAATTCTTCCCTTGATTGCTCTTTGTTGTATGGTTTTCAAGATTTGCTATAATCAAATAAAGATTTTTATATGCTGCATCAGTTGTTGTGTTCAAGAGTTGATTCTTTCATAATCAGTGACAGATTAGAGACTTTGAGCGGAATGGCTTGAACCTTACTTCAACAAAAAGAGAGGAAGTGCAGCGGTTGAGAGCTCATATAGATGATCTTAGTGTACTATATATAAAAAATATGAGTGATGAAAGTACTTTTCTCCTCTTCAGTGAGACTGAGCTAGCTGGGTTACCACCGGAGTTCCTTCAGGTTGAACATGTCTTATGTCTGTTTTTGCAATGAATTATCTCTCATTTCTATTTTTTTTCTGTCATAAATTATTCATTGTTCCCTTTAAGACTTTATCTAATAGTTCAAAGTATATAACTTTATCGTTGGTGCCACACTTCTATGTGGATGTTCAATATGATTTTTATTACAAAGTTTCAGGGTTTCATAAGCTTTGGTATGTTGGAATCTTGGAACTATTTTTCATTTTTTTTTTATTGTCTGGTTGACTTCCAGTAATAGTTTTTATTTTTAGGTGGAATTCTCTATTGAATAAATTAAATTGTTTTGGAATCTTTTGGTCAGCCTTTTTATAAAGAAAAAGTTTTGGTGGCATGGTCCTGTGTGGGTCTGTTGGCAGAAACTGAATGAGTCAATTAAATTTTCATTTATCCTGATTTATTTTTCTGAAATTGATGTTAAAATATGTTCATTTTGCAGAGCCTAGACAAAGCTGAGAATGGTAAATTTAAGGTTTACTTGAGAAGTCGTCATGTTATTCCAGTATTGGAGCTTTGTAAGGTATGGTCTTCCCTGTGATTGATAGATTTATCACCCTTAGTATCTACAATTAACTCATATATATATGTGTGTGTGTGTATTCCTTTTATGTGCTGAATCATGTGAGAAGAATTGAGAGAACTTGGATGATGGACAAGTGACTTAGGTTGTTTATGTTTTTGGGAACTATTAGAATTTTGTAGAACGCATGATGAATGCTGGTTGAAATTTCTTGTTGCAGCATTCTCAATAACTCCAGATACAGTTTCATTTGGGATGAGTGTGCTAAACATTCTATAGATTAGGAATATGTGATAGCTCTAAGCAGTAATGGAATATCAAATATGTGTTTAAATCCTAGGCCAAAATTTTCAGTGAGTCATGGGGCATTTGCTGGGAAATCAGGCATCAGTATTCTTTTGAGGTTAGGGTGCAGTGACATCTGTGCTTTGGGGCATTGATGGTTTAGTTTTGGATTTGGGGTGCATGTGATGTTTACCTTCTGAATGTGCTTCTTGTATGATGTAGGTTAATCTGGAGGCTTGTTTTGTGATACTTTAATAGTGGAGGACATAAACCTAAATTGTTATAAAGGGGAAAAAAACTAAGCAGCTAATCCAAGTTAGGATGATTGTCTTGGAGAGCAGAAAAAGCATGTAATACTAACAAAAACTGTATCAGAAGCAGAAATGCTTCTGAATATTCTATATTTACAAACTTTATGATTTTGGAAATTTCCTTGAACTTCTTCATAGGATGTTGATTTCCAAAGTCAATGAATGCTGATTGATATGATGCTCCAATCTGCGCATATGCAGGCCTCTTTAATTGGATGCACTTATATAGACTGCTTTTTGGTTGATTTTGTACCAGCTGCCTGGGCTGATCAAATGCCTTATTGTGGTATTGTTTACCTGAGAATAACCACATGATGTCAATTTTTTCTATTGCTTTTTTTTTTTTTTTCTTTCTTTCTAAATGTTTTTCATGTGGTTTTACCAGTTGGTATGACATGCTTATTGTGGATTTTACTATTCAATCTATGAAGATAGGGATGACCAGGAAGACAGTAGCTGTGGCATATGGGAAGAGGGGTGGAGAAGCAAATCCTTCTGTCTTGAAAAGTCTGGTAATGCAGATAGAAAAACCATATCTTTTTTTATCCGCATTATGGCTTTTGGCATATGCAATATAAATCAAAAGTTGTTGCACCCTCAGAAGGGTTACTTATTTTAGTGTTCTTTTAACTTTCTTGTATAAATACTGTCTATTATTGTTTGCATGTATGATATTAAGTCTCTCTTCCATATCAATTTATCATCATTATTGTACATGCTGTTTCATAAACATTTTAAACTGCTTTGTTTATGAATCTGAAGATGATCAGAGCAAATGATACAAAGAAGGAAACTAGTGATAATTCTTACTATTATTGTCTCTCTCTATCATTAATTTTTTTTTCTTTTTTCTTTTTTTTTGAATTCCACAAACTGCAGTTTGTTGTAATCTTGAATATTTATTAGCTGTTCTTGTCTCTTGTTCTACTGTTGGACTGATAATATAGCTCATGCTTGGATTTGATGGGGGTCCCACCATTTTTCTTGCAATATCTTCTTCTTTTTTTTTTTTTTTCATTTTGTGCAACAAGGCCTTTATATTTATACCTGTTCTTCTCAAGATCAAATGCCTGTTCAGTCAGATGTCTTTTAACTGCATCATGAACAGTTTTAAATTTTAGAAGAATTTTTTTAAACAAAATAGTATGACCATGGCTGGAGATATGAAATGAAGCTCATTTATGTGAAAAGATAATTCTGAAAAGTGATGCATTAACTATGTGGGTAGCAGCATTCCAACACTCATGGGAAGGCAGTTAATGTACAATATGGGAGAAATTGATTCTGCATCAAGAACTTGTGAAACTCTTGATTGGAATTTCTTAAGCTTTTAAAAGAAAATGTAAGTTTAGTGAGAAATTGATAAGTGTTTACTTCTTTTTATTTTTTAACTATGTTTTGGTTACAAAACAAAAATTGTTTGTCAAAGATCATCGATATGATGACTGACAATAATGAAACAGAGGAGCAAAGAATTGCAATTTTCTGGGATTACTAAATAATGCATTTATTTTTTAAACTCAGTATCTATGTCCCAAAACATATCAGTTTATAATCTCTATTAGATCATTAATCACTTTCTTGTTGTAACAATATTTTTCCTAATTTTCTATGTCTGAAAGTCTTTTGTGATCTCTAGCTTAGAACATATGCTATGTTCCAGAAAGATAATCAACAAATTGATTATTTTTCAACAATCATCAAGTTGATCTTTTCATAACTTGAGACAAAATTCTCATGTTCCAGCATTAACAGTTCTATTTTTCCACTTTTTAGAGAATATTTTCCAATTAGTTGGAGTCTGAGAATTTGGAATAGCTTGAGATTTCTTGTTGTCATTTGATGGAAACTTTTGGAAATTAAATAGTGCTCAGTTCAAACTTGGTTACAGTTGTTGGATCCTGATGCTATGTTGTTTGGATTTGACTATAGTAGATGAATGCTATCTAAATTCTTCGTTTCTGTAGCTAAAGTTAGGAGGTAAGATTAAATGCTTTAAGGGTGCTCATTGCAGTAATTTATGTTGAGTGTTTTTACTTGAAAGGCCTTTTTTGGCAAATTATGAATGTGCAGATATAACATGGGTATGGTTTTCTATTTGCTATGCTTCTTTCAATGGAAGTACATGGAAACCTGTTGAAATTGATTTTTTTCCTTATCATCTAATCTTAGATTCAACTGCGCCATAAATTGGCTCGATTGCTCAGCTATTCAAATTATGCAGACTATGCTGTTGCTCCCAGAATGGCAAAGTCATCCTCAAAGGTTTGAATAATTTTTTTATGCTATTTCCTTTAAGTGATCTATTGTGTAGGAGGTTCATGGTTGGAATTTAAAATGATGTGTTTTTTTGGTTCAAAAGTGAGTTTGTATTGTTCCGAGTTTATCTTTCAATTTGTACTCTAAAGATTAGGTTTCTACAGTTATTGATCTTGGCATGTTTTTGTTTTGAAACTGATAGGAAATGGGGTTGCTGGTACTAAGTCTTATGTGTAAATTTCCATTTTTCTGATATTTCAAACTATTGGCACGATTAGGAGGCACATGGATCAAGTTCCTAGCAACGAAATAATTTTTTTATTTTTTTTATTGGTAAAATAGAAGTATATAAATCAATAATAATACTTAACAAAAGAAGGGGTGCAGCCTATGTATACATGGAAAAGTGAAGGAATAAAGCACACACTAGTCACTAGCTTCGCTCAGCTAACCCACTTCCAATCTATCTACAAATCAGCAAGAGGAAGCTTGACATTCCCCATTTCCTTGTTTGACCATATGAATAAGGCCTTTAGAGACAAACTCTTTTCAACCAACATTAGTTCCACCTGTTCAAAATTATATTGTTGTTCTCTTTCCAAATGGACCAAAACTGTGAATAATCATGAAATTGTATTTCTTGTATTGATGGAGGAATTTACATGAATAAAGGTTGGTAAGAAATACAATTCCATGCTTGTTCACTGAATTTAGATACACATATTGAGAGAGTGATTACAAGCAGAGAAAGGGAATAGAAGTAGAGCGAACATGGGAGAACGAACAATGAAGGTTGTATTTCTCTATGTTGATTTTGGCAATGAAGGCCAAGAATTGTTAAAGCTGCAGCAACGAAGACTCTGCTTGGTTACGAAAACTAAGGCTGAAGAATAGAGAAGGAATGTTAACAGAAGCCTTGCTTTGATACCATGTGAACAATTATGGAATTGTATATCTTGTATTGACAGAAATTTGCAATGAATATATATAGTGTTTTATAGGGGATCTCTAGTTATATGCATGTCCAAGGATGCCGGTATCCTCCCCTGGAGGTAGGTGCTGGTTCGGTGTCGAGTTGAAGACGTTTGAGATTAGCATAGAGGAGCACAAAGGAAAAGTGCATGGGAAGATCTGTGAAAGAGGCCCTAAGTTTTCTTCATGGATCAGATTTGGAGGGAAAGGTCTGTTCCTATTGTTAGAAGGGGTTGAGTCATGCTGTGGGCTAAAGGAAAGAGCTCCTTTCAGGAAGTTTTGGTCGGAAGGAAATAGAGGCTACAGTCTGGAGCTCCGTAGGAATAATGCAGGGAGATTCTTGTTTTGTGTTGTAAGAGATGCAGAGAACAAGAGATTCTCCTTGGCTTTCCCTGAAGGAAGAGGGCTTGTAGAAGGATGGAAAGTTCTTGCTAGTAAGCTGAGAAGCTTGGGAGTCTCTCCCTTGCAGTGGAATGGAGCTCTGATGGAAAACCACACTCCTGCTCAAGCCCCTAGCAGTAGTATAATCAGAGACTCTTCTTCTTTGCGGGATTGCCCCGCGCCTCGTGACGCCGTCTGGATAAAAGCTGAGAAAGAAGCTCTCGTTAGAAACGAGGAGTTGCTAGGCAGGTGCCTTGTGGGCTTTTGGGAGGGAGACTTTGACCGCCTCCCTGACCTTGCTTCCTTTGGGTCGTGGGCAAAAAGCTCCTGGTTCTTGGAAGGGAACCTTTGACTGTCAAATGTGAGAGAAAATCTCCTGCTTTTGGAATTTGAATTTGCGGATGAAGCAGAGAGGGTGTTTCAATCAGGAGCGAGACGCTTTAGAGGAAGAAGCTTATGCCTAGAAAAATGGAAGCCTTCTGTGGGTTGTTTTGAGGGAGACAAAGGGGACCCGCGCCTTGTTTGGGTTAGAATTCTTGGCCTCCCTCTGCATCTTTGGGGAAGAAGTCTCTTCAGAAAGTTTGGAGACTCTTGCGGAAGGTTTGTGGCTGTGGACGAAAACACAGTCGAGCGCCAGAACCTCAAGTGGGCCAGAATCCTCGTTGAAATCAGAGGGTGGGAGCACCCAAGTTCGCTATAGGTTGTAGTTGGTCTCTTTTGCTTCGCCTTGCAGCTCTGGTGTGAAGACGAGGCCTGCATGGAGCCGGTGCTTGGAAGCTTGAGGAAGACAAGGCGGCCCCGTCATGCGCCAAGGGGAGCGTAGGTGCCTAACCCTCACCTTCAGTCTCTTCGCAGGCTGAAAAGTTGCTCCCGCTGGTCATGGGAAGTCGTGCCCCTCCCTTGGACATGACTGGTGTAGCAGCCCCCCCCTCCCATGCCTGCGACGTGGTCACAGGCTAGCGTAAGGACACCATGGCCCATTCGGCCTTGGCTTGTGCCTTCCCTTTTGGGCCTGGGCTTGGGAAGGCCCAAGCCTCAGCCTCTTTGGGATCTTTTAATCCCCTCGGCCCAGCCCCTTCAATTGACTTAGGGCATGGAAGCCCCATTTGCTTGCCTCGCCGGAGGAGAAGAGCCCCCGCTCCTTCTCCAGCCCCTGTTTCATCTCCCGTCCCCGACAGGAACCCTCTGAGGGAAGCGTCGCCCCAAATGGATGCACCGCCGCCTGCAAATGGGTCCTCCCCCCCCCCCCCCCCCCCGTCGAAGCTCGCAACCCTCAAGGTACGCTCTCTCTGCCTTTGATCTCCCCGAGAGGGGAGTCCTCTTCTTCTACTCCTTTTTGGGGTTCGGGGCTTGAGAGGGAAAGGGGCTCTTGCCCTAGTCTATTGGAGCCGACGCTTAGAGAGGCGGAAGTGACGCCGATGAAGGATGGGACGACAGAGATCTCGAACCCTGATCTGGAAAAAGACGTGGCGAATTAGAGAAACCTATCGGCTGCTCCTCTGTGTGCAGAAGGATGGTCAGAAGGGGAGCTTTCCAAACTTTACCACTTCAGTAAAGTCTTGGGAAGGCCTGTCGAAGGGCATGAAGTTGAAATCCTGGCCCTGCTCAAGAAATTGAAGTTGAGAACTGGAAGTAGCACCCTTAGCAAGAGAAGGAAAAAGAAAAAAGCTTGTATCACCCGCTTCGAAAGAGAGTTAAAAAGATTGGAATGCTCTATTAGCTATGGGGGGACATCAGGGATAACCAAAAAATCAGGCCAGAGCTCCAGGGTTTTGATTCCAGTTGATTAATGAGAATCAAAATTCTCTGCTGGAATGTACGTGGGTTGGAGGCCTAGTATCAATGGCCTTAATTTCAAGGAGTTGGGAGAAGGAGTGGCCAGCAGCCTGGAAGTTATGTTCTCTGAGGAAGAAATCTTTGCAGCCCTTAGCAACTGCTGTGGGGACAAAGCCCTAGGCCCGAACGACTTCACAATGACATTCTGGTTGTTTTGTTGGGACGTTGTTAAACCAGAAATTTTGGGTCTTTTCAGGGAGTTTTACCTCCATGGAACCTTCCAGAGAAGCTTAAACTCCACGTTTCTCTTGCTCATTCCCAAAAAGGAGGGGGTCGAAGACCTAAGAGATTTCAGACCAATCAACCTGGTGGGGAGTGTGTATAAACTGCTGGCCAAAGTCCTAGCAAATAGGTTGAAATCAGTGATGAGGGAGGTGATTTTTGATTCTCAGCAAGCTTTCGTCCAAGGGAGACAAATTCTAGACGCCGTTCTTATTGCTAACGAAACCCTTGATTCTAGATTGAAAGACAACAGGCCGGGTCTCCTTCTTAAGATGGATATCGAGAAAGCTTTTGACCATGTCAATTGGGACTTTCTCATGGAGGTGATGTCCAAGATGGGATTTGGGCATAGATGGGTTAATTGGATGAAATGGGGCTTCTCTACAACAACCTTCTCGATCCTCATCAATGGGAGCCCTTCAGGCTTCTTTCGTAGCTCTAGGGGATTGAGACAGGGGGACCCCCTTTCCCCTATCTTTTCCTTTTCGCCATGGAAGCCCTTAGCCAACTGTTGTCTTGTGCAAGAAACGGGGGCTTTATTTTTGGCTTCAGAGTGGGAGGAAGAGGAAGAGAGGGACTGATCGTGTCCCATCTCTTGTTTGCCGATGACACCTTGATCTTCTGTGACGCCGAAGTAGATCAGTTGCAATACCTTAGCTGGACCTTCATGTGGTTTGAGGCGATTCAGGATTAAAAGTCAATCTGAGCAAAATTGAGGCCTTTCCAGTGGGGGAAGGCATTCCTATGGAGACCCTCGCCTCGGTTTTGGGATGCAAGATAGGGAGTCTTCCTACCACCTATTTGGGTCTCCCCCTTGGAGCCCCCTACAAATCCACCAGGGTATGGGATACAGTGGAAGAAAGATTCAGGAAAAGGTTATCTCTTTGGAAAAGGCAATACCTCTCTAAAGGTGGCCGTCTTACCTTGTTAAAAAGCACCCTCTCCAGCCTCCCAACCTACTTCCTTTCCCTATTTGTGATCCCTTAGAGGGTGTGTACAAGGCTTGAAAAGATCCATAGGGATTTCTTATGGGGCGGTGGTACCTTAGAGAACAAGCCTCACTTAGTAAGTTGGAAGGTTATCTGTGCTGCTAAAAAGAATGGAGGCTTGGGCATTCGCAATCTAGCTATTTTTAACAAGGCCCTTCTTGGGAAGTGGTTATGGAGATTTGCTAATGAGAATGAGTCCCTATGGAAGCAAATTATCTCTAGTAAGTATGACCTTCAAGATGGGGGATGGTGCTCCAAAGGTGTAAGAGATCGTTATGGGGTGGGGGTTTGGAAGGCCATCAGAAATGGTTGGGAGAGTTTCCGTTCTCACTCCCACTTCTTTGTAGGGGATGGCACTAGAGTGAAGTTTTGGAAAGACTTGTGGTGTGAAAACCAATCCTTGGAAGAAGCTTTCCCAACCTTGTTTAATCTCTCTGTCAACAAAGATAGCTGGGTTGTTAAGGCTTGGGAGGAAGACGGAGTTGGGGGAAGCTGGGCGCCTCGTTTTAATAGACACCTTAATGATTGGGAGGTGGGAGAAGTTGAAAGCTTGTTAGGCAAGCTCCTCCCTATGACCATTAGAAGAGGTGTGAACGATTCGCTCCGGTGGAAAGAGAACAAGAATGGAACCTTTTCAGTTAAATCATTTTATAGCTCTCTCTCAAAGGGCATCAAAATCCCCTTCTCGGCCAAAACTATTTGGACGCCTTGGGTCCCAATTAGAGTTAGCTTCTTTGGTTGGGAGGCGGCTTGAAGTAGGCTGCTCACCACTGACTGTTTGAAGAGATTCGGTTGGAGCATTCCTAACAGGTGCTTTTTGTGTAAAAAGGAGGAGGAAACCATAGGTCACCTTCTTTTGTTTTGTGAAAAGACCAGAATGTTATGGCTTTTGATTCTCTCCCTCTTTGGGGTGCAACGGGTGATGCACTCCTCTGTGAAAAAGAACCTCCTGGGTTGACATGGTTCTTTTGTGGGCAAGAAAAGAGAGAAGGCTTGGAGAGCGGCCCCCCTCTGCTTGATGTAGACCATTTGGAAAGAAAGTAATAGGAGGGCCTTCGATGATATTGAGAGGAACGACCAAGATATTAAATCCATTTTTTTGTACACTTTTGTGAATTGGGCTAGGGCATATATAAAGGAACACACTTTCTCTTTGATAGATTTTGTAGATTGGCTAACCACCAATTAAGGGTGAGGCTTGTTTGCCCTTTGGTGTTTTACTTCTTTGTATCTTGGTATACTCCGTGTATACTCTTTCCTTTGCCTTTTGGCCTTTAATGAAATTACTTTACCTATCAAAAATATATAGTGTTTACAGGGAAAATAATCCTAGAATACATTGTATGTAGACACCATTATTCAGCTATTCAAACAATGAAGGAATCTGTAATTTATTGCCCTAATTTTATTGCTGATTTGAACCCCTAATTTCCAGTTTGTATAAGTTGTAAATTTCAATCAATCACAATTAGTCAACAAAAACAAACACTTAGAAAACAGTCCTTGAACTGCCTAGATTGGTGCCATCAAAGGTGCCATGCCAGTTGAGAAGAAGTTAATTAACCAATCAAGGAAAAACCCTGGACACTTTAAACAAGGATAAAACCATTGACCAAAGACTAGAAGTCTACTTGTAGTCTTTGAGATCTGGATTCTCCTACTTCACTCAGCGTGCCCCTGTTAACCTGACACAACATAGGTGTGGGTGTGGGTGTGAGTGTGAGATCCTTGTCAAATAGCCCCACTTTGCTTTGGATTTGGTTGTTTGATTTTGATTGATTTATTTTTTTTGTTTTCAATTTTCTCAGCAGATAATCATATTGAAAAGAGAGAAGCAAACTTTTATAAAAATATTTTGGTATAAGAAAGAAGAAATAAGAATAAAGGAGGGGGGAAGAGTACTTATCAAAGATATTGAAGAAACTGAGAGAATGATTTTCTAAATTCATTAAAAAACCCTAACTTTTACATAAACATATCCCTATTTAACAACTATACAGAGAGCAATTAAAAAAGGAAAAAAATACAAATATGGAAGAACACAAATTACCCACAATAGGGGCCTCAATCTTTCCCTATTATCCTACCAATCACCACTCACAATTGTAACGGATTTCCACACTCCCCCTCAAGTTGGATCATAGATATTAATCATGTCCAACTTGCCAATAAAGTCTTCAAAGCTTGATTTCTGTAACCCCTTGGTGAAAATATCGGCCAATTGTTCCCTTGTAGGGATATAAGTTATGCAAATAATCCCTTTCTCAATTTTTTCCTTTATAAAGTGTCTGTCCACTTCTATATGTTTGGTTCTGTCGTGCTGAACAGGATTATGAGAAATACTAATGGCAGCTTTGTTGTCACAATAGAGTTTAATGGGGAGCTCTATTGTAATGCATAGTTCTTCCAACAGTTTTTTCAACCATAGTCCTTCACACATACCTTGTGCAACTGCTCTGAATTCAGCTTCGGCACTGCTTCTAGCCACTACACTCTGCTTCTTACTTCTCCATGTTACTAAATTGCCCCAGACATAGGTATAGTAACCTGTAGTAGACCTTCTGTCATCTGTTGATCCCGCCCAATCTGCGTCTGTGTAAATCTCTACTTTCTTATTGTCACTCTTCTTAAAGAATAGTCCTCTCCCTGGAGAACCTTTTAAGTATCTGAGGATCTTATACATTGCTTCTAGATGACTTTCCTTTGGTGAGTGCATGTATTGGCTAACCACGCTTACGGCGAAAGCAATGTCAGGTCTAGTGTGAGAAAGGTAGATCAGTCTACCTACTAGTCGTTGATATTTCTCTCTATCCACGGGCTTTCCGTCACTTTCCATTATGTTTCTTGCCTTGATAGGGGTATCGCTTGGCTTGCATCCCAGCATGCCAGTCTCAGTCAACAAGTCAAGTACATACTTTCTTTGGGAAATACTAATTCCCTTTCTTGATCTGGCGACCTCCATTCCTAGGAAATACCGCATTTGACCCAGATCTTTCACCTCAAATTCTGTGGCTAAGACCTTCTTTAATCTTTCCACTTCTCCTGTGTCATCTCCAGTGAGAATGATGTCATCGACATAGATGATTAGAATGGTCATCCTTCCATCATTGGACTGTTTGAAGAACATTGTGTGATCTGACTGTCCCTGTTGGTATCCTTGATTCTTAATCACCTTTGCAAATCTATCAAACCATGCTCTGGGTGATTGTTTGAGACCATAAAGAGATTTCTTCAATTTGCATACCCTGGTTTCTTCTTCTTCCTTACAGAACCCTGGTGGTAACATCATAAACACTTCTTCTTCTAGTTCTCCATTCAGAAAGGCATTCTTTATATCAAACTGATGGAGTGGCCAGTCGAGGTTTGCTGCTAAGGATAAAAGAACTCGTATGGTGTTCAGCTTTGCTACTGGTGCAAATGTCTCAGTATAGTCGATGCCGTAGGTCTGAGTGAACCCCTTTGCAACTAGGCGGGCTTTGTATCGTTCTACTGTGCCATCCGCCTTATATTTCACTGTGAATATCCATTTACAGCCCACTGGTTTCTTCCCCCTTGGTAAATTCATCACTTCCCAAGTCTCATTTTTTTCTAATGCCCTTATTTCTTCCATCACAGCCTCTTTCCATTCTGGAATTTCGAAGGCTTCTTGAATGTTTTTAGGAAGCTGGATTCTGTCAAGGTTAGTTGTAAAGGCACGACACTTTGCAGAAAGAGAATTATAAGACACAAAGTTCGAGATAGGATGGAGAGTACACGAACGAGGTTGTTTCCTAATAGCAATGGGTAAGTCACCTGTTACCTGATCAGAATTGAAGTCATACTCTCGAGGGGTTGGAACTATCACCGATTCTGACTCTTGTAGTGCTTCGGAGATGAGTGTCTCATTGAACTTCGATTTTGGCCTCCTTGAATAGACAAGTGTTTCCCTATTTGTCTGTAATTCCATATCTCTCCCTGAGTTTAAGTGTCCTTCTGTATTATGTGAAGGGTTAGATATAAGGCACGGAGTGGATTCAAACATAGCAACATCAAGATAGTCAGAGGTTAAGGAAGGTCTAGTTTCACTCATGGACTCCCCCTGAAGCGAGTAGTAGGGAGTATGCTCAAAAAATGTGACATCTAGGCTAACATATAGCTTCTGTGAAATTGGGTCATAGCATTTGTAGCCTTTTTGTGTGGAAGAGTAGCCAAGAAAGACACATTTAAGTGCTCTGGGATCAAATTTGTTCCGCTTAGGTCCATGAATGTGGACAAACACAGTGGACCCAAAGACACGAAGTGGAAGGTGTGCATCAAGTCTCGAATGAGGAAAAAACTCATGGAATTTTTGGAGGGGTGTGACAAAGGATAGGACTCGACTAGGCATTCGGTTAATAAGATATGTGGCTGTCAAAATGGAGTCACCCCAAAATTGTGTTGGCATGTGAGATGAAAATAACAAAGCACGAGCAACTTCAAGAATATGTCTATTTTTCCGTTCTGCAACCCCGTTTTGTTGAGGTGTGTCAACACAAGAACTTTGATGTATAATACCATTTTCTTGAAGGTAAGTGCTCAAGGAGTGATTAAAATACTCTGTACCATTATCAGTACGAAGAATTTGAATTTTGGTGTGAAACTGAGTTTGTATCATATGGTGGAAGTTCATGAAGACTGATCGAACCTCAGTTTTATCAGTCAACAAATATACCCAACATAGGCGAGTATGATCATCAATAAAAGTAATAAACCATTTTTTATGGGTCCTATTAGGGGTACGTGAGGGACCCCATAGATCACTATGAATCAGAGTAAATGGTATGGATGGTTTATACTTAGATTTAGGAAAGGACGTCCGATGATGTTTGGCAAGTTCACACACTTCACACTGAAAATCCAATATCGTTTTGTTTGAACATAGCGAGGGAAATAAGTGTTTTAAGTACTGAAAACTAGGATGACCCATCCTTTTGTGCCATAACAAAAGTTCACTATCCTTAGAATAAGATGTAGAATTACAAACAGTAGGAGAACTCTGTCCAAGCACATCAGTTTCGTCGAAGTAATATAGACCCTCACGTTCCTTAGCACTGCGAATCGTCTTCCCCGATGATAGGTCCTGAAAAACACAGTGAGATGATAGGAATTTAGCTGAGCAATTAGACTTTTTGGTTAACTGGCTAATGGACAGCAAATTGCAAGACAAATTAGGTACATGTAGGACAGGGTTGAGAGTAATTGACTCAGAAATACGAATACTCCCTTTGCCAGCAACTGGTGATAAAGTACCATTTGCAATTTTTACTTTTAAATTACCGGCACAGGGAGAATATGTAGAAAATAAATGATGAGCATCTGTCATATGATCAGATGCTCCAGAGTCAACAATCCAAGGAATAGTCTGAGACATGGTGCTAAGTGCTGTAAAAAAGGTACCTTTTTTTGCCAAAGAACCAGAGGATAAAGTGGTAGAAGACTGACCAGAGGCTTGGAAATTAGAAAAAAGCTCATATAATTTTGCAATCTGGTTGGAATTAAATCCCACACTAGAAGTTGACTGACAAACTTCTGTGGGAGTTTTGTCTGCCTGGGCTTCGGTGGAGGCCTGATGACTGTGGGCTTTATTGGGCTGTCTGGGCTTCCAATCTGCGGGCTTGCCATGTAAGGCCCAACAAGTGTCTTTAGTGTGGCCCAACTTCTTACAATGCTCACAATAAGTCCTCTTGGACTGTCTTGGGCTTGGCCCACTAGATCTAGCAACAGAAGGCCCACGTCCAGCAATAGCATAAGGCCCATGGGGCCCATGAGGACCATAAGTTAAAAAGGCTGAGCCCTCAGGCCCAACTGAGTGATAAGGCCCACGTCCAGCAATAGCATAAGGCCCATGGGGCCCATGAGGTCCATAAGTTAAAAGGGCTGAGCCCTCAGGCCCAACTGAGTGATCCAGCATCACTCTCCTTCTGCTCTCCTCTCGCCGCACCTCAGAGAAGACTTCTCGGATGGAGGGCAACGGCCGGCGACTGAGAACCCTACTCCTGACGTCATCAAGCTCGCGGTTCAACCCCGCTAGGAACTCGAAGACCCTCTCATTCTCCATCTTCTTCTTGAAGCGAACGCTGTCCCCCGTGCACTCCCACTCTTCGTCGTAACTAAGATCGAGCTCTTGCCACAGACCCAGCATCTCGGTGTAGTACTCCGTGACTTCCCGATCTCCTTGCTTCATCTGCCAAAGCCGCGTCTTGATTTCAAAGATTTGGGAAGCATTCTCAGCATCGGAATACGTTTCCCGTATCGCATCCCACACGTCCTTTGTCGTTGGGAGAAACATGTAAGTCTTTCCAATGGATGGTTTCATGGAATTAATCAAGCACGAGGTGATAAAGGAGTTTTCCGACCGCCATTTCTGAGATGCTGCTACATCGGTCGGAGGTGGTCGCCGAGTCTCGCCGGTAAGGAACCCTAACTTTCCCTTTCCGTCAATTACGAGTTTGATTGCTTGAGCCCACTCTCTGTAATTCTTACCATTCAATTTTTCAATGGTAAGGTGGAGTGGGGAGTTGTCGAATGCACTGACGGGACCCATCGAAGAGTGTATCTCCGACACTCTTTCATGGTTGCTTCCTCTTTGGGCATCCATGGACAGATTAGGGTTTTAGAGCAAATAAGGCTCTGATACCATGAAGAAACTGAGAGAATGATTTTCTAAATTCATTAAAAAACCCTAACTTTTACATAAACATATCCCTATTTAACAACTATACAGAGAGCAATTAAAAAAGGAAAAAAATACAAATATGGAAGAACACAAATTACCCACAATAGGGGCCTCAATCTTTCCCTATTATCTTACCAATCACCACTCACAATTGTAACGGATTTCCACAGATATCTTTGTTTTTGATTGATATTTAATTATTATTGTTATTACTATTATTATTATTTTTGTTTTCTTACTTTTATTTTGTTGTACTCTACTCTCCTTGTCCAAATGTCTATATTTATTATTGCAATCCTTTTTAGTCAAATCCCCATATTCTAATATATGTAGGTGTGAAGGATTAGACACTTACACACATATCTGTAGACACCCATGCTCAAACTCGTGCAAAATAGCTAATAGTGAAAAAGAATATGATTGTCAGACTCCAAAATGTTGTTTACAGAGGCAACACTGGTTAGCAATGCTCCAATTTCTCCTCATAAGTTGATCAATTGTGTGGATTTTCTTCCATGAGATTGCATGGGAGTAAAAGTGTTACTCATATTTCAGCGGAAGGGGAGAGGTCAATTGAACCATGTGAATTTTGGTTTGTTGCCAATCTGTGAAGTGGTCTAGTCTTTAGGTGGTATATCTTGTTGATTATTTAGCATAGGAGAGTTATTTTTGCTGTTCTTTCCTTATTTAGGTTCGCATTTGGTTTGGTGACTGACGAGAGTTCTGTACATAATTTATATTCAAGGTTTCTTCTTTTTTTGTATGACATTAGACAAATGCAAAACATTTTTATAGGAAATGAAAAAGTGGAGAGAATTTTGGCACCAACCTGTTTACAGATTCCAACGATTCTTATCATATTTTGTTTTATTATTTTTCGAAAGAAAATAGTTGGTAGATATAATTCCTATGATATTTCACATTTTTTCTCTTTGCCATGGTCTAATTATTGGATTTTCTATTTCCTACTACTTGTTTCGTGGAGGTGATCTTTTACTTGTGACCTGGTCCCTATTTCTTCCAGGTATTTGAGTTTTTAGAGGACATCTCTGCCAGTGTAAATGAATTAGCTGCCAGAGAGCTTGACATGTTGAAAGACTTAAAGGTGAGAATTTGTCTGGTTTATGCCTTCCTATGTTGTTAGCGTGTTTCATATCTTATTCATTTGGGCATACTTGGCCTTCAGCGGAAAGAGGAAGGAGAGTTTCCATTTGGAAATGAGGATCTACTGTACTATATGAAGAGGGTTGAAGAGCAATATCTTGACCTTGACTTTGGCGTACTTAAGCAATACTTTCCCATCAATTTGGTTTTACCTGGGATCTTCAAAATATTCCAAGACCTTTTTGGTAATTTTATACAATATTTATTTTGGTTGAATACATAATTTTTCTTCATAATATTTTAATTTTCTATGCTTTTCAGTGCCTCAGTTGATGTGTATGAGTTGCATATGATATGAGAACTTGTGACACCCTGACTTCTTTGCTCGCTGCAGGTTTAAGATTTGAGGAAATTGCTGATGTTGAAGTTTGGCACTCTGATGTTCGTGCTTTTTCTGTTTTTGACTTAAGTTCTAGTGAGCTCTTGGGTTATTTCTACCTTGATATTCACCCCAGGTTGTTTTTTTGTTTTTTTTTTTGTTTTTAAATATCTTTAGCTCTTCATTGACTTGTGAATTAAAGAGAAATGAGCTTCTGTTGTATTTTTAAACAGGGAAGGAAAATATGGTCACATCTGCGTTGTAGCTCTGCAAAATGGTTCATTATCATCCAATGGTGCTCGACAGGTAGCTGTTATAAATCACGTCTTCAATTAGTTAAACATTAATTTTTGGAGCTTTCTGATTCATATATGTGTGTGTGTGTGTTGGAATTAGAAGGTGTGTGTCTATAGATATTATATTGTTCCTATAGAATGGTTTAACAGGTTTACTGCAAAGGAAGGCAAAGGTGTTACGCTGAAATTTTTAACAACAAACTGACCAAGTGATGAAAACCTATTTATTTTAGCATAAAAACAACCTGTAGACCATTAAAATAAAGTAGACATTAAATACAAAAGGGAAGAGACAACATAAGTCTAGTACTTTAAGGTTTAGGGCTTAGGTAAGCAGTCTCAAACTAAGCACTTGCCTTAAGGCAAGGCAAATTCTAATTTTGCTTCTAAGTTGTCTTGCACCAATCATGTGACATCTTAAACAAGGGTGTAGATGCTTTTCACCTTAAGGCAAAACCTAAAATGGAAAGAGGGCCAAAGCTACTAAAATATAGACTCCTCCCATGTGAGAAGAACTCAACCATGGTAAGTAAGATGTTGATATTTTCTAGTCTAAGTCTTATTTTGGTGCTGGGTTCCCTTATCATTATAGGTTGTTTCCTGTTTAGGAGGTAGGAGTTCAATATGGTAAATGGTAATGTCTAGATCTCAAGTTTTTATTAGTTTACAATAACAAAATAGCAACACCCCACCCCCATCCACCAAGAAAGGATAAAAGAGAGAGAGGGAGAGAGAGAGAGAGAGAGAGAATGAAATTCCAACATAGACAAAAATAATAAGTGTGCTACCAGAATCCATAAGTTTGCAATTTTTTGCTTTCCAATGGGGATAACCATGAACTTTTTGTCTTTAATTTTGCTCATTTACTATGCTTGCTATATCTAGTAAGGCATAACTGCAAATGCAAGAATGTGTGTGGAGATATATGATGTGAGCATATACTGAAGGTCTTTGTGTTCAAAGTCTAAACCTTCCTGTATGGGAGTTTGTTGGGCCGTGTACCACATGTGGCTCTTTTACCTTGTTAGATGATGATACCATGCCTGTGCCTTTGAACAGGTGGGTTTGTGCCATGCATTTGGGTGCTAGGTTTGGAGTAGTATTGTGAAAAAAGGGGTGAATTACAAATATCACCTTTATAGTTTGTACTTTCACCTGTGTCTCAGTGTAGCCTTTTCACTTTTCTTTATTTTATTTATTTTTGTTCAAGCAATGTTAACCCTAAAATAAGCTGTAATGGTAGATATTTCATTCTATTAAGATTTTCTGTCAAAATGAGTCAATAAAATCTGGTGACATGCATGCGAAGTAATTGAATAAATCTAAATATATCATTTAAAAACTCATTCCAACGTCATTGTGCTTATCACATGGATTTCTCCATTGATTTTTTGATACAAAATCTTAATAGAAGGGTTTATTTGACAGTTGGGCATAGTTTAGAGTTGACATTAGCGCAAAAAACAAAAAAGGTTTAGGGGTTAAATCAAGGGAAAGGTGAAAGTACAGGGATTGAAAAGGAAAAACTGTTCACATGTATATGAGCATAAGGTTTCTAATTGAATTGATGGCAAGAATGCTTCACTCATTCTTTCTTGATGAATCACAAAGAAACCTTAATTGTAGCTTGCTTCTCTATTTCTTAGACATAAAGAATTTATTCTAATTTTTTTGTAATGGATTTTGGATGTTGCTTGTTCATACTCATGAGGACTGCGTGTTTGGTGTTTCTACATGTGTGCATGATTCTGCTTGAATCTGTGAGATGTAATTGTCATATGCTTGTAGTGCATTGGAAGTATAAGATCAGTCAAATGGACTAAAGGCACTAGTAATTATTAGTTTATTTACATACTTTGATTAGTTTTGCTTATTTAATTATGTTTATGTTTTGCCTTTTTTTTTTTTTTTTTTTAATCTAGATACCAGTAGCATTGCTTATTTCGCAATGTCAGAAGGAAGTTGATGATCATCCTGGCCTATTGCGTTTCTCCGAAGTGGTTAATCTTTTCCATGAGTTTGGTCATGTGGTATATTCACTTTCATCTTACTCATGCTGGCGGTGGAATCAGAAATCATATTTTGACTTCCTTCTTATATGAAGTTATTATGGAACTACTAAGTCATTATTCTTGATTGTTTATTCCAACAACCCCAACCCTGTGTGCGCACACACACATTTAATGATTCTAGTATATCATATATTAATATATATAACCATTCAGGTTTATATTATGGTCTATTTATTTACTATAATTTTGGAATTTCATGAGTAACAACATTGTGGAATAACTGAGGTAATGGCCTCAAGTGAATGCCATCAGCCACAACCCCAATCTCATCACTTAGACATCAACGAACTTCTTGCCAGCCTGGTTTCTACTTTTTTCGAACACTTAGAGCCAGATCTTTGAGCAGTTCCAGTCTCTCAAGTCGGCAAAGAACAATATTTCTCATCACTCTCCTGTTCTTATGATACCACCATAAGATATATGGCTCTAGACCTCATAGTAATACTCCTTTTTTGGGGGATAACCCTAATGGTAGGGTTCACATGGGCTATATTCCCTTAGCTGAGGTAGAGATGCTGTTGCACAAAGAACAAGAGAAATTCAAGTTGCTGCCTTACCCAATTTTGATACTCGCCCACCATACCCTGTTGAGTTTAGCTGGGCAGTTCCATCCCACTGGCTATTCAATCTTTACCTTTGTTCTCTTCAATGTATTGTCAAGTAATCCTCATGAACATATATTTAATTGTGAACACCCATTTACATTCAACCAATTTTTTTCCCTTTGGTAATTCAACTATTTCTCAAGTTTGGTTTTTCTCAAGAGCTAACATCTCCTTTTCTATGGCTTTCTTCCAATTCTCACTTTTAGGTGCTTCTTGAACTATTTGAGGAATTTTAGTAGGAGTTAATTGGGTAAGGAAGGCTCTATGTGATGGAGGATAGGTTTTCAAATGAAATGAAATTGGAAGTTGGGTCTTGAGTGCATTTTCTGGTAGCTTTCCTTAGGGCAATTTGTAAATGGAGATTAGGAAACACTTCTGAATATTTGATCTAAACAAATTGATCATAAGTTTTTGGTGAGAGCAATTTGAAGTAGGAAAAATGACACTGGAAACAAAATTAGTGGAGTTTGTGTGTTCATTATCTGTCTCGAGTTTAGACTCTTGGGCTTGCATTCAATTAGGTTGGCACGATTTCCGCCTAGAATAAACCTATAGTGGCATGGCAATTACATTAACTTCCCCCTTGATCCCTTTTTGATGAGGCTTCTTGATCAGGTGATAAAGAGTTAGAACCTATAGGTGAGACCTTAGGTGCAGGTGGCATGGATTCAGAGAGTCTAGCAAATTAGGCAAACCATAAGAGAGAAACTTATCTTCATCTAAGCTCTCCCCCTGAAGATTAAGTATTAGGAAAAGATAATTAATTTTTAGTAAAAGTGACATCCATAGTTGTAAGATTTTTGAGAAGTAAGATGATAACATCTATAATCCTTTTTGGTTGAAGAGTATCCCACAAACACACATTTAGATCTCAAGGATCAAGTTTGTTGCGATTTGGAGGATATATATGGATAAATGGCACACAACCAAAGACTTTGGGAGGAAGTTTACTGGAACTGTTGAAATATAGAAAAAAATTTGAGTGTCCAATGGAGTTTTATTTTCAAGCACTTTTGAGGCTAGTCGGTTAAATCAAATGAGTTATGGTTAGGACAACCTCTCCCCAATATGATTTAGACATATTTTTTTGAAAAAATAAGGCTCAAGTGATTTCTAATATATGCTTATTTTTCTGTTCAACCATAACATTTTGTTGTGGGGAATTAGTACATGGAAATTGGTGTATAACCCCATTTTTTTTAAAGAAAGGAGATAGCACCTGAGTAAAGTACTCTTTCCCATTATTAGACCTAATGACTTATTTTAACTCTGAATTGTGTGCTTACCATTTTGTGAAAGATAAGAAACACAAAACTAACATCTGATTTGTTTTTCATGAGGAATAACCAATTCACCGTAGTACAGTCATTGATAAAGGACACAAATCGCATTGCTCTAGAAAGACTTAGGATTCAAGAGGAACCCCAATTATCAGTATGAATTAACAAGAAAGGGAATGCTGATTTTGTGTTTCTTAAATAAAATGGAACACGATGATGTTTAGCTAATAAACAAACCTCACAATGAAAACTATTAACATCTAATTTATTGAATAATAAAGGAAACATTTTTTTAAGCAAAGGAAAAGATGGATGCTCTAGAAGAAGATGATGCAACCATATTTAGACTTTTATTTAATGAGAATTTTTCTGAAAAATGAGAGAGTGGCATATGATTACCATTGTTAGAACTAGATCCAAGCAGGTATAGACCCTTCTGTTCCTTAGCATGCTCAATCGTCCTCCTCATGGTTCAGTCCCGGATCACAAAATGTGATGGGAAAAAGTTGACGGTACAATTTGAAGTTTTAGTAATTTGATGATTGATAAGACGTTAACTGAAAGTTTTAGAACTTGTAACATGGATTTTCATGTGAAAGCTGAAGTTAAAGAATTTTTCCTTGGTCTACCATGGTTGCTAGTGTGTCATCAGCAACTTCAATTTTTTTATCCCTAAAAAATGGATTATAAGAAGAAAAACGGTGTGAAGAATAGGTCGTATGATCAATAGCACTTGAGTCAAGAATCCAAGTACTTGGAAAATAGTCCTTTGGAACACCAAGAACATGAGAAATGGGATACTTACCTAATTAGGCGAGAGAGCATGAAGTAGTAGACTTACCCATTGAAGTCAAAATGCCATGAAGCCTTTCAATCTCTTCTCTGTTTAATCTACCAACATCTAGATCATTAAAAGCTGAGATTTCTAGTTGAGAATTCTCTTTAGATTGAGCAATATAGGCATAACCACTCTTTTGTCTAGATTGTGCATATTGATTTCCATTTCCTCTACCAAATCATTGCAACTTTCCATGGAGTTTCCAACAAGTCTTCTTGGTATACCTCGGTTTTTTGCAATGGACACACTATAAACCATCTTTGTTGACTAGTGATCTTGACACTTTATTTCCTCCATAATTGTTGTTTGATAGTGTGGAGTAGTGATTAAAATATCGAGTATCGGAGCATCTCGACACGATATATGTAAGGGAAATATTGGTTCCATGATATTTTGTCAATTTATTGTGAATTTCACATATTTTTCTAGATTTATTAGCATTTTCTCAATTTATCGCCGATATATCGCGATATTTTGGGCTGTCAACGTGGTCAACATGCCTGTGTGGTCAAACTTTTAACAATGGCTTCATTTATGTCACGGGGGCTCGAACCCCAGCCAAAAGGTTTGGCCGGCAGTAAGCCAACCACTGGGGCAAGTTTGCCCCTTGATATATAAACTGCACCAAATATATATAAACTCAAATTCATCATATAAACATAATTTAAAAAAAATGTTTTAAAGAACAAATTAATTATAATTATTTTATAATTAAATGAAAAATTTTCATCTATTTGAATACCAAAAATATAAAAATTATCGTGATAATTTTATTCATAGTGTTTTTAATATCATTAATATATTAATTAAGTATGAAAAATTATACATATATCATTATTTATTTTATATAATTTAATACAATTAAATTAAATGAATTATAATTTTAATATTAAATGTATTTTTAAATTAGACATATTATAATCAAATATCACAATATTATTATCGAATAATATTTGATATAATTTAATAATAAATGTATACTTATGAAACTCATATTTTTTTTATTAGTACATACAATATTATTATCAAATATGATAAATTATATTATACATATATCAATTTATTGAACAAAACAATTTTAAAATATCTATTATATTTCTAAGTTTAATTTTAAGTGTTTTTTCTTATATTTCTATAATTTTTTTTTTTATCAATTTTAGGTTCATCGATATTTTATGTCAAAATATCGGCCGATATATCTCCGATATATCTGTAAAATGAAAGTACCGATATATTCGTAATTACCTATATTTTCATCCTTGGTGTGGAGTTTGACTTCATAGTGACAAGATCTGAGCCTTTTGTTGTTGGAGTGTTAAGTATAACACTCTTTCCTTTTTCTATTCTTATAATGGAGAAGAGTTCATTTAGGGGAGGTATATCTTCCTTTCCAAGGACCTGAACCTTGACTTGATCATATTCCACATTAAGACCCGCTAAGAAATCAAATATCCTTTCCCTTTCAACATATTTGAGCATATGGCAACATCTTCTCTACACTTCATTTTAATATTCTGATAGTAATCTAATTCCAACCATAAGCTTTTCATGATATTGTAGTATTTAGTAATAGAAAAAGTACCTTACTTGGTAGTTCCAATCTTAGTCTTTATTTTGTAGATGTGGTCAACATTTCTCACTTTGGATTATATTTGTCTGATATCCCTTGATATCTCTAGTCATCGTCAAGACCATGCATGCCTTACTGATCTCCTGTTGCATTGAATTCTATAACCATTCGTCAAGTCTTCTTCATCCCATACAATGAATGTTGGATCTTCTTCACTTGGACATGTCTAATTAGATGACTCAATTTTCCTTTCCCGTTCAAAAATGTTCGCACTAGTTGAGACCACATCAAGTAATTGTGGTCTTTGAGTTTGAATAGATTTTATGGATTTGATATGCTGCAAAAGGATTATTGCTAGTTAGGTTAGGAGCAAAGTTTGATGATTTGATGATTTTTGATTTGTTAGACATATTTTTTTTTTGATAGATAAGCACAAATATATTAATGGGCAAAAGGCCATAAAGCATATAGGGAGTATACATAGCAGCCTAGAACAAGAATGCAAAACACAAGCAACCTCACCCCCCCTTAAGTGGCCGTTAGCCACTCCAAAAAGCCTAAGAGCGAAGAGGACTCCTCTCCAGTATACACCCTAGGCCAACTCTACAAATTACATAACTCTACAAATTACATACAAAAGAATTTTTGAGTTTCTGTATAGCTAAAGATCCCCCTCTAAAAGCTAATCTATTCCTTTCCTTCCATACCGTCCAAAAAATACACAACGGGATGGAATTCCAGATCTTTTTCTTTTTTTCTCCACAAAAGAGCCCCTCCAACTAAATAACGCCTCTTTAATTGACTCTGGGAACACCCACTGAACCCTAACAAGGGCAAGGACGATCTCTTAGAGGGTCCTTACCACTATATAGTGTAAAAGAATGTGATTTACATTTTCCTCTTCACAACCACACAAAAAACAACGGTTAGGGAGCTGCCACCCCCGTTTTTGAAGCCTATCCAAAGTGAGAATCTTCCCCCACGTGGCTTCCCAAGCAAAAAAAGCAATTTTGGTTGAGACCTTATCCTCCCAAATGCATTTAATCGGGAAGGCGCAGACATTGGGAACAACCAACAAATTATAAGCATCCTTAACCCCAAAAATGCCATGACCCCCTCCTTTCCATAACACTGAGTCCTCCTCTGAAGATATCCTGAAGTCCCTCAGCATATTAAGCAAGTCTCTTATCAAGTCCAACTCCCAATCATTAAAATTTCTATAAAATCTGAGATTCCAACCTCCTTGACCAAGGCTTGAGTCCCACACTTCATTGACCGTTGCATTCTTATGGACCGCCACGGCAAATAGCTGGGGGAAAGTTTGGGACAGCGTCGCGTTGCCACACCACTGATTAGTCCAAAATTTAACTCTAGTCCCCTTCCCCACCTTAAACTTTATGCTATCCCAGCATCAGTTTGCCTTCTTCATAATCTCCTTCCAAACCCCCACTCCAAAAGTCCTGCGGGCGTCCTTAGTCCTCCACCCAAAGCCTTCTTGACCATATTTCACCCCAATCACCATCTTCCAAAGATTGTCCTTTTCAAAGGCAAATCTCCAGATCCATTTACCTAGCAAGGCTTTGTTCAAGGGATCAATCTTCCGAATGCCTAGGCCACCCTTCTCCTTTTGTGTGCACACCACCTCCCAATTAATTAAGTGAACTTTTCTCTCCAATCTACCCCCTCCCCAAAGAAAGTCTCTTTGTAATTTTTCGAGCCTTTTTGCAACACTCTTGGGCATTCGAAAGAGGGACAGATTGTAAATAGGCATGCTGGCGAGTGTGCTCTTAATTAGGGTGATACGCCCACCCTTAGATATATATTGTCTTTTCCATTGGGCTAATCTTCTCCTCATTTTCTCTTCCACCCCATCCCACATAGAAATAGCTTTGTGATGGGCTCCAAGGGGCAGCCCCAAGTAAACAGTGGGCAGAGACCCCACTTTGCACCCAAGCTCCACTGCCATTTCCTCAATCTCTTCAATCTCACCAACCGGAATTAAGATGCTCTTAGCTAGGTTAATTCTTAGACCGGAAGACGCCTCAAACTAAGCCAGAATCTAGCTTAAAGCGGTTAGTTGCTCTTTCCTAGTTTCGCAAAAAATGATTGTATCGTTAGCAAAAAGAAGGTGGGAGACAATCAGCTCCACTCCCCCTCTCCCCTGAAGTCTACAGCCAGACAAGAAGCCCCCATCAACCGCCCTTCTTATAAGAGTGCTTAACACTTCCATGCCCAAGACGAAGAGATACGGAGAAAGAGGATCTCCTTGCCGCAGCCCCTTGGAATTCGGGAAGAAGCCTGCAGGCACCTCATTGACCAGGACTGAAAATTTGGCAGTTGAGATGCACCACCAAATCCACTCCATCCACCGAGACCCAAAGCCCATTTTAAGCAAAACCTTCATGAGAAAATTCCAGTTGATGCTGTCATAGGCTTTTTCGATGTCCAATTTGCAAATCAGCCCTTTCTCTTTTCTTTTGTGCCAGAAGTCAATCACCTCATTGGCAATAAGCGAAGCATCCAAAATCTGTTTGCCCCTCACAAAGGCATTTTGATCCCCAGAAACCACCTTTTTCTAAAACCTTCTTCAGCCTATTCGCAAGCACTTTAGCCAAAAGCTTGTACAATCCCCCTAATAGACTGATTGGCTGGAAATCCCCCAGGTCTTTAGCACCTCCTTTCTTAGGGATGAGGACCAAGAAGGTGGACATATTGGAACAAATTGATTTTTTTTTTAGTAAATCTTAGAGAGGGAAAAATTTTATGAGGCTATACATGCTAAAAAAATTCAAAGGAAGGAGACGAACATTAACAAGTTTTGCTATTGGCAATGAAGGTCGTACAAGTGTAGTGAAATTCTCAGGGATTAAGGCTGAGAATAGGATAAACTTAGGGTGCAAAAGAGAGCCCTTGCTATGATACCATGAAATAAATTCTGTTCTACTTGAATTGTGTTAGAATGCAATATGTACATCCTATTTATACACAATTAGGGATTAGATTTCCCTAGAATATCTCCCATAAATCAAGGATCATATTCACCTACCACCTGTCATCCTATAATCTCTCCCATAAATCAGATTCTACCAAAGAAAGAAAGGAAAGAAATAAATACGAAATCATTTGGAATCTACCAACATTTTCTATGTTTCTTTCCTAAGAATATTTTTCACTATGGGAACATTAATAAAGGGTAATTTAGAAACCATCTTTTTAATAACAAGTAATTTGATTCCCAAAATTCATGTGTTCAAAAGGAAGGTGCCATAACCATTTTTTATTATCAATCATAGAAAAAAATCAAGGTAAATTTCAAAATTAATTTTTAATGGAGATAAATGATTTTCTACCTTTGCAATTAATGCTTTCTGATCACATTAGGGATATAATTTTCGGGCCATCCCTTTGTTTGATGGAAATGCATCCTTTCCCTTGACTAATATTGTTATATCATTCCTACCTATAAAAAATAATGATATATCATTCCTAAACTTCACCTTTGAGCTAAAAGGCTCGCATATGATTACTATTGCTTGTCTCCAAACCAAAATGACTTACTTCTATTTTCTCTATTATAGTACACATTAATAATAAGATATCTGCATATTTGCCTTTGTCTTCTGCGACATTAGCTTGAAAATTCCTCCAAGTTGATTGTCTAGCTCTATATTTAGACTTGTAATAGCCATACTTTTGGAATTATAAGATTAGATATGAGATTTATAATTCATTTGAGTTGAATCATTAGCTCTTCCTATTCTTGGGCTTGATCTAATATTTCCCCATCCTTGATGCTGCAAACTTTGATCTGTCTTAACTGATTTAGTATTATCATGAGACTTCTTTTTTCATTTTAACGATTTAGTAAACTTTACAATGCTTCTTCCACCTCAATCTTAGACCTTTCAACTAAACATTGTTAGTGGGCTTATAATGAATCCCTTAATTGATCCCACATCAAGATCTTTTGATTCTTCAATAGTTGTCACTTGTCACCTTATAATCAAGATTTGAAGAATTTTGTCCATAACTTGGAGATCCGAAACATTCTTACCATTAGCTTTCATATGAATAATAAGAGCTAATGTTCACAAAAAATAATTAAAAAACTCTCTCTGATTTCTCCTTTGAAGAAGCTCAAATTACCCTTTCAAAGTTTGTAGCTGAATTTTGTACTCCTTTGCAATTCTTGATCATGATGTCTCATGCACCTTTTGCAATACTTGTTTTTTCAGTCTTCTCAAAAATAGGTGGGTCTATCAATTGGTAGATGCGAGGATGAGTCTTAAAATCCTTCTTTCTAGAATTTGTCAAATTTTCTCTTTGTGCATTTGTGAATTGCTTGATCAATTGTACCTCATATCCTTGATCTATAACTCTTCAAACATCTTGACACTAAAATAATATTTGCATCTACATCCTCTAAAATTCAAAATTATTAATTTTTTTATCAGACTTCGGAAACTGAGGTTGGATCATATTTTTGTTGGTTATTTGTATCTTTAATCTTTGATACCACATGTGACCAACCAAAAAAATAAATTTCCAGCACTAGTATTGGGGCAATACAGAAAATAACCTCAACCAAAAAATAAGAAATGAAAAAAGAAAAGAAAAATATGGAAAGGAAAAACAAATAGTTGCAATTGTATAATATGGCCATGCTGCTTTCTGGAATGTGTTAGGCATCATATACAAGGGAATACCATGTCAATGGTCAATTTTGTTGATTGCTTAGGAGCCAAGTAGATGTGGGCAGGTTTTGTGTCTTCTTTTTGTGTGGAACCCTCTGTATACCACCTGTGTACTTTGGTGCACCTTAGCCCTATCCTTTGGTATTGTCTTTATTTTTTTATTATTACTATTTTCTGTGTGCTTATCAGAATATATATATATGGCCCTGCTGCTTTTTATTATTCTTCAATAAAAAACTGTAAAAGTCAATCCTAATAAAACTATCACCTAATAGGTGCGTCTATTAAATTAATACTATTGAAACTAAACTAAGGAAACAAAGCTTGGTTTAATTAGGACTCATACAATACTCAATACAAAGACATACAAAAATGATACATGATAAAATTTACGAGCAACATTTGTTTGTCTGATCCTTATCAAGTTTCTCCCTTTTTTTTTCTCTGTTAAATTCTTATTTTTTCTGTTCAAGATTGATTTAATAGTTAATTCTTACTAACATTACTTATATTATTGGTAAGACAAGGTAATAAAGTCTATTCAATTATTCTCAGGATTATGCTGCAGAGTTAGAAGCCAGATCTCCTATTCTTTCATCTTGCTTCAAGCCTTCACTTATTCTCTTTAAAACTTTGTATATCCTACAGTAAAGTTAAAGCTATTCTTTTAACATGAAATCTTCAGGCATAACCATATAACTTGGTTATTTTATGTGATCTCATCAAATTTATGAGTAGAATCCTTAGTCTGCTTTTCTTTGATTATTATATGTTAATTTAAAATTATTACCTTGACAATTTATAGAGGTTGTGTTGGCAGCAGAATATAAATATTGTAATATTTACTACAGTTTAATGTTGAAAAATAACATGATCTTTTGTCAATTATGATCTTTTAGGTCCAACATATCTGCAATCGTGCATCATTTGCTAGATTTTCTGGGCTACGTGTTGATCCTGACTTTGTGGAGATCCCTGCTCGGGTGTTTGAAAACTGGTTAGTATCTGAAGATTTGTTACTTATTTAAATTAGCTAAAATCCAAGCTCACCCTGACTCTCTGGAGACCCTGCTCAGGTGTTATGAAAGCTTCTCACTGAAATTGATATCTGGTTTCCATCAGGTGACACATTTTTTCCAGGGCTTACTATTTTTTTTTTCTTTCCAGTGAGTGCTTGAACTACTAGTTAGGCATATTTGTTTTCTAGTTTGGTTTTGTTGCAAAAACATTTTACTCTCTACTGAGTATCGTGATAATACCTATTTCCTGTGAGCCTCCCTCCCTCTCTCTCATAGCACCCCCACCCCCCTCCTCTTTCTATATCCCTTTTGTCTCTCCCTCTCCCTTTCTCTCCATTTCATTTTCTTCTGAGTATCATGATACTACTTATTTCCTGTGAGCTCATATGTGTGTGCTTGCACGCATGCACTCACATGCATGTGCAAGGGAGCTGAATAAATGAAAATTTAATTCTAAGTGATGACTAGTGACTCCACCCTCCATATCTAGGAGTTCTCAAATTATATCAAACACAAATTCATCTTTAAATGGTTCTCTTCCATATATTTTTTTATTCTTAAAAATCTATGATTTGTAGGATATCACGAAGCCCATTGAGGATAGAATGTGCGAATCACTTAAAAGATGGAGATCTTCCTTTTCAGCACTTAAATTGAAGCAAGAAATTCTTTATTGTAAGTTGTACCAGTTCTTTGTCCTGGAAACCAGCACTTTTATTTTTCCCCCTTTAGAGGAATTGTTTGTGAACATCATTTATAGGAATGTCTAATAGATTTCAAGTGTCATGTTGAGGTGTTTGAACTTAATTTTTCTGAAGCATTTCCTTTTTTCTTTTTTTCTCATGGTTAGTTCCAGTTGTTTAACACCTATTGTTGGGAAAATACATGATAAATTTCTTTGCAGTGTAAACAATGATAAAATATGAATTGATTTGCTATTATGGGAATAATGCTACAATTAACTGCTCGGGCATTACATTAACAACAATGGAAGGAGTAGTTGGCAAAATACCTATATACATATATATGTCAGCAACCATAAAATTGATGTTCTGGCTTGCTATGGCTTCCAATATGCTTCACCAAAAATAGTTATGAAATGTCTTGGTCACAACCATAAGTATACTTGTGTTTGGTCTCACACATTTGACTTTGCAATGGTTGTTCTGGATACCAATGTTCCCAACTGTGGGGCAAATGCACATTGATCGATGTAGAAAGTGTATTATTATTACAAATGACAAGGTAGTGCAGATAGTTTCCTCCTATTGTCAATGTAGCTGAAAAGGTGCATGTCTTGTCAGGTCTTTTCGATCAGATTATACATTCAACTGAAGATGTTGACATGGTCAAGCTATTCAGGGATCTGCATCCAAAGGTAAATAACTTTCACAACTTCATATAGGCAGATTTGTGGCTACTATGTTTACATCTTTACTTCTTCAGGTCATGTTAGGATTGCCAATGTTGGAAGGAACCAATCCAGCATCATGTTTTCCACGTAGTGCTGTTGGTTTTGAGGCTACTTGCTACAGTCGCATTTGGAGTGAGGTTTGAGTAACACCTTTTTTAATCTATATTGCCACTTGCATGCCGTCCTCCTATGGTACATGCATGCTATCCTTGTATAGTACAAGTACACTCTGCAATTACCCTGATTTATTTTCACTTATTGGAATTGTCAGTAATCGGAAAGCCTTCACACTGTAATTTGTGATAGCCTAGTCTTTTCTCTGAAATATAGATTTCCTTTGTCCTAGACAATAAGAACCATGATACTGTATGGCTGTTGTAAGGCTGATGCAAGAAGAAAAAATGTACACAGAAATTTTGTCCTCGTCATTTATGATACCGTAAGGCTCTAATAATTGTAACTTAATGCATGGTGTGTTGTTTATAGGTTTTTGCAGCTGATATGTTTGCCTCAAAGTTCCCTGGCGGTCTTCTGAGCCAGTATATTGGCATGCAGTTCAGGAAAAAGGTAATCATGACTTAAATGAACTTACTATTGGGTTACATTATATTTGGGTACATAATTTTTTAGATTGATATTTCCTACGTAGTAATAGAGTAGAAATTGGGTCTGTTATTATTGTTCATACTGTTCTTTTGTAGACTTGCACCCTTCATTGGGTCAGCTATCTTATCGCTTGTAAAGAGTCTGTCTTACGTTGTTTCTATGCTATTGCCTTTTCCATTTATTGGCAGGTATTGGCCTTGGGGGGATCGAAAGACCCCATTGACATTCTATCAGATTTCCTTGGGAGAGAACCTTCAATTCAAGCTTTTGTAGAGAGCAAAGTCCAAGCTAGTTTGTGATGCAGAAGGGGTTTCAAGCTCTCCACTTCCAGAACCGCATTTGTGGCTGCTGATGAAGGTGTTGAATCATTCATACTCTTCTAAAGTCATTAAGCCGCAATGAGTAGTTAACCGAAATGGAGATGATTAGGGTATTGCTTGCTGAACAATGCTTTAAGTGGTAAGGTAGAAATGAAAATGGCATCACCTCTGTAAAGTTTAGGTGCAATCAGCTGTTATAATGTTTGAGATGATTATAGGTGAGCTTGGTTCTGCGTATTGGCCTGTGAAACGGATGTGTTTCTTCTTGATGGTGGTGGATTATCCAATTGTTGAGTGTTGGATGGTCATGATTGTGTCTTCCACCTATTTCCTTGGATTCGAATTCACACCAATTTTCTCTTATTGCAGAATGCCATTGCTACTCAATTGCTTTGAGGGGCATTCATGGGCATAACCGGTGGACACTAATTCAATGTTTGGTTTCAAGGAAAGCACTAAGAAAAAAGAAAAAAGAAGAATAATATATAATTAAAGTTTATGTAATTCCAAATTATTTAATCTTCTAGTAGTTAAATGAGTTTGAAATAGTATATAATAATAAATTACTTATAACACTTTAATTAAATAAAAACACAAATAAAATTCAATACTATGAAAATTGTTAATAAAAAAAATTATATGTTTTCTAATTCACGGCTTTCTAAAAAAAATATAGAAATAAATCCAAAAGGTATGTATGGATAGGTAGTTTTTAAGTGTGTACCATTCAAATTTTATGATATATTTTTTTAAAAATTGGTATTTTAATTTTTTTAGAGTTATTATTTATTTAGGCTGAGCTTGGTTTTTGAAAAATTTGAGGGAAAATATAAAGGAAAGAAAATATATAGAGAAAAAATAGATAAAAATAAAAAGTGAATAAAAATAAAAGGTAAGTTTAAATTTAATAAATTATTTTTATATATTTCTTTAAACTTATCTTACTTATTTCTCTTTATTATATAAAGATTAAATAATTTAAAAATATATAAATTTTTGAGGAATTTTAATTATATTTGATTTTTTTTATGATGAAACCAAATTTATGAAAACTATTCTCCAACTTCCTAACATTTAAATAAAGTTTAAAAATAAATAAATAAATAAATAGAAGTTACAAAGTTATCCCATTATTAGGCACAAAGTGTAAAGGTGAAAAGAAGAAAAGATGAGAAGGATGCATATTCTCAACTAACCCAAAGGAATAAGAAACTGAAGAGATAAGTGAAAAAGGAGGAACAGAGGAAGGAGTGCAGGACAGCCATCCATAATCCCACAATCAAATATGTGCTTCACGTGGCCCTTTTCACCATCTTCTCTCCCTCCCAAATGCGAATTGCTCGTATACACAAAAACCCACAAATAAAACCACCTTGAAGACTAAGCCACGAGATTAACAAACGAGAAATCAAGGAAGAGGAGGGATCAATAAGGGCGGGTTGGTAATTATTTTTCAAAAATAATTTTTATATTTAATATTTTATTTTTAATCATTCTACATATTAATATAATTATTTTTTAAAAAAATCCTTAAAAAATAAGCAAAAATAGTAAAAAACAACTAAAAAATATTATTTGAAAACATTATATTTTATGTTTTTAAAAATAAAAAATAAAAAACTGTTTTTTTTATTGTCAAACATATTTTTTATATTTTGTTCTCCTATCACAATTTTTGTTATAGGAACATTTTCTCATAAACCATGGAATAATCTCACTTTTTTCGAAAATAATATCCATTTTTTTTAATTTTAAATATAACCTCAATTAAACGTTTTTCAAAAAAACTTTGCTATGAGATGAATATTAAAAATTGATGAAAGATATTTTATAAAGAAAATAACCCAAATTAATATGGGTAAAAAAATTTTAACCGTGAGTATTATTCTTAACAACACAAGTGTATCACATGTGAGCATGGAAAATTCATAAAAAAAATATATTAAAAACTACTTTTATTTATTATTATGTGAGGTTGTTATACGTAGGAAGTCAAATATGTGGGCTGGTGATCTCTTAGTTTAAGGGGCTAATAGTGTAGTCAAGGGGAGCACCATGAGGGAAGAAAAATAGGGAAGAAAAATCTCTCTCTCTCTCTCATTAAAGAATTAACGACAATTTCAAAGCTCTCTCTCTTTCATAATGATCTTCCTCCTTATCATTTTGGTCGACATAAATCTGATGTATATCAATCTTATCTTAAGACGGGTGACATTTTATATTATGATAAAATTATTTATATTTATATTTTTAAAAAACAAGAAAATAAAAGTATGTTCAAATAATATTTATTTTATTCAATTTAATAGCAAAACTAAATATTTATTACAAATAAAAAATTCTTGTGATCTTTTGATGCCCCTTTTAATACCAAA
The DNA here is from genome assembly GCF_030704535.1 of Vitis vinifera. Taxonomy (NCBI): domain Eukaryota; kingdom Viridiplantae; phylum Streptophyta; class Magnoliopsida; order Vitales; family Vitaceae; genus Vitis; species Vitis vinifera. The sequence goes on along the minus strand of NC_081805.1, from coordinate 24,155,891 downwards.
AAAGGACAAAATTGTAATTTACAATACATTTATTTATTTTTCATATTTTCTTATCCAAGTTTTTACATTCTTTTGTATCTAATCTAATTTCCATATTTCACGTACCGATTTTACAACTCTACTTTGAATATAAATTACATCATTGGAAAACGACATCGTTTTGATGCGTTTCAAGTTTCAACCCTGGGTTTTGATTTGCTTTGACTTGACTTCCGAGAACGCCCAGCAACGAGTAGAAAAACAGAGGCTGACTCATATTTGGAGCACCACCATAACTGACTCCCGAGAAAACAATAAAGAAAGAATTTTCTCAGTCCACAAACAACAGCAAGAAAAGAAGAGCATAGTTGAATTGTTATCATTATTAATTTTTCTGTAAGTACTATTAACAGCTCTCTGTGTTTCTTATATCTCATTTGGGTTTCCCTTTTTCTCTTTATCGGAACTCTCTATACTTTTCCCCCTTTTTCATGTTAAAGAACTGAAAAAGGGGATTTTCTTAGTTTAATCTGGAAATTTGTTGCTGATTCATTGTTTTGAGTGGCTTTACACATCTGGGGTTTTTAATTTACGTCAAAAGTTCGAATCTTTTCACTTGGATTTTGGTGAAAAGTGAAGCAATGCTTAGAATTTTGGCAATTGAGGGTTTTCGTTTTGGTTGGTTGAGGCATCTGTGCTTGGTTGAGGCATCTGTGCTTGGTTTTGGTCATTGATGCGTAATTACTGAAGTGGGTTTGCTTGTGCTTTCCGGGTGGGAAGTGGGGATTTGGCCCCCTCTGTTTGGTAAGAATGAAAATACTGGAAAGGGTTAGGATTGGCTTCTTGGTGTGTTGACATCTATGGAGTTTGTTGAATTGGCTACATGATTCTGGGTGTTTTTTATTCCTAATATACCCGAGAAGTTGAGGTTTAGGTTTGTTGGGTGGATTGTGATTAGCTTTAGAGGGGCTTCGCAAATATTTTTTTCTCGTTGGTTTTATTGGTTTTTTGAAGGGGTATTGTTGGAAGCATGATCAAACAGATATTTAGTAAGCTTCCTCGGAAGTTGTCTAAGGCAGTTGAAAATCGTGAGCTTGGTGGGACGACTGCATTCTCGAATAATTCTAATAGATCAAGAGGCAGTGATGTGGAGAGCAACCAGTTTGCAAATCTGAATGTTACATCTCTTGCAGCCTCTAATTCTACTCCAATTACCGGGAATAATCTTGGGAGCAAAATTCCCCAAGGTGGTAATTCGAAGGTCAATGGGAATTATATGACTCCTAACACTTACGAAGCATTGCCGGCCTTCAGGGATGTCCCCAGTTCCGAGAAACAGAATTTGTTCATTGGAAAGCTGAACTTGTGTTGTGTCGTGTTTGACTTCACGGACCCAACAAAGAACATCAAAGAAAAGGAGATCAAGCGTCAGACATTATTAGAGCTTGTGGATTATGTTACTTCTGCATCTGGGAAATTCACAGAAACGGTCATGCTAGAATGTGTAAAAATGGTGTCTGCAAATTTATTTAGGGCATTCACTACTCAGTCATGTGAGACCAAAGCTTCAGAAGGCTTTGATTTGGAAGAGGAGGAGCCGTCGATTGATCCTGCTTGGCCTCACTTGCAAATTGTGTATGAGTTTCTCCTAAGGTTTGTGGCATCACCTGAGAGTGATGCCAAGTTGGCTAAGAGGTACATTGATCACTCATTTGTTCTTAAGTTGTTGGATCTATTTGACTCTGAAGACCCCAGAGAAAGGGAATACCTAAAAACAATTCTTCATCGTGTCTATGGCAAATTTATGGTACACCGCCCATTCATCAGGAAGGCTATCAACAACATATTCTATCGTTTTATTTTTGAGACTGAAAAGCATAATGGCATAGCTGAACTTTTAGAAATTTTGGGCAGCATAATAAATGGGTTTGCTCTGCCACTGAAAGAAGAACACAAACTGTTCCTTGTCCGGGCACTGATTCCCTTGCACAAACCAAAGTGCTTACCAATGTATCATCAACAGCTGTCTTATTGTATTAGTCAGTTTGTGGAGAAAGACTGCAAGCTTGCTGATACAGTTATAAGGGGTTTATTAAAATATTGGCCAATCACAAACAGTTCAAAGGAAGTCATGTTCCTAAGCGAGTTAGAAGAAATTTTAGAAGCAACCCAGCCAGCAGAATTCCAGCGCTGTATGGTGCCCTTGTTTCACCAAATTGCTCGTTGCTTGAACAGCTCACACTTCCAGGTATCATGTTTTAAATGTTTCTTGCTGTTCTGTCTCAATCTATCCACTAATTTCTGTGCAAATGCATTTCTGTTCTGGCATATGTTTCAAATGTTGAATATGAATAGTTTTAAAAAATGGGAGTTATCTTACCATGCCTATCTCAAATGTTTCAAAATCTATATCCAAGATTTATCCCCCATGTTTCTGTTTTTTCAAGGCAATTCTATATCCTAAGTGTTTTTTCCCTCATGTTTGTGTTGTGCACCATGTGTATTACTCATAATTTCCATGTTCACATGGTTCGTGGACTGATATACAGTTTAGGTTAGCTTGTTATCATAGAGAAAACATGGAAGAAATGAGAGGTAGAGGTTTTTCTGAGTTGTTTTCTACCTCTGTTAAAGATGCCTGAGTAGCTGATTTGTGGGACCAGAATGTGGAGGGAGGTTGTTGGAATACCTTATTCACAAGACAAAACAACAACTGGGAGTAAGGAGATTGCAATTGTAGACGATTGGAAGGGATGTAGAAGATATTATGATTTGGCAGGTATCAAAGAGTGACAAATTCACAGTTAGATCTCTTTATTTCTCTTTAACAAATTGTAGAATAGAGGCATTTCCATCTAGCATTGTATGGAACACTTGGGTTCCAGTGAAGGTTGACTTTTTTGCTGGGGAAGTTTTGTGGGAAAGAATTTTGACCTTGGATCAACTCAAAAGGAGGGGTTGGAGTGCCGAGTAGGTGTTGTTTGTGGAAAGGAGAGGAAGAAACAGACCTTATCCTCCTTCATTATTCCAGTGCAGTCATGCTTTGGTAGTTAATTTACGCTCTGTTTGGTGTTCAGTGGGTGACGTTCTCCTCAATTAGAGATGTTCTTCTAAGCTAGCATGGATCATTTATTGGGAAAAAGAGGAAAAAAGTGTGGAGAACAACTCCTTTATGTTTATTTTGACCATATGGAAATAGAAAAATAGGAGAGCTTTTGAAAACACCAAAATGAGGATCAAGCAATTAGACAATCATTTATATACAATTTTTTGGAATGGGTTAGGGTACACATAAAGAGCTCCTTGTCATGCTTGAATCAATGGAATTATCGTCCATGAGAAAGGCTTAATTTGGAACCTGTTTTCATGTTGATAGGTCAGAATACTTAATTATATTGGAAGCAATAGAATGGTAACAATGGTTAGAGATAGTTCCTATGGTTATTGGAAATTTTGGTTTGTTTTATAAGGAAGATAATTGAATGAAATTGGTACTTGAATTGTTAAAACCAAGATGTGTCAACAAAGTAACAATAATTGGACCCAGCCTTGAGTTGAGATTTTATGGGATAACATGATGAACTTGATATAATGTTCTGAGGTGCTTCATCTTCAATAATGCTGGTGCTTTATTACACACTATTGTTCATTTAGAAATGGAGAAGTAGCTTAGGAATATCAATCAGTCCATTTTTAAAGCCTAATACCTGGTTTAAAACTGTATTGAGATCATATTTTTTGTTGGCGATCTTATAGAAGTGTGTGATATTAAAAAAATCCTTACTGAAAGCTAACAGCCAGAAGCTTAGGGCATGCGTGGTTTTGTCTTGTGGGAGCATGGTTGGTTCCCTAGAAATCCACATAGCTCTTCGATATATTTGGACAACAGTTTTGGTTTCTGCTTTAAGGCCTATTTCCCAGAAATACTTCTAGTTACCTAGCAAACTCTTTCTTGATTTTTCTTCAAATTGGAAATCGGCATTTTCAGAGGTGTTATTAAGATGTGGGCTGGGGCATGCTTTATTATGAGTCCTTCCCAAAATGTGTTGAGGCACAACCAAAAGAGCTAGACACCCTAAAGGCGTTTACTTTCAGAATTAGGGTGTATGTGAGGTATGCTATTGGACGCCTTTCATGCTCTGGTGGGTAGGCACATGTCTTAAAGATGCATTTGACCATAAAGAAGAAAAAACCTCAAATTATAAGAGGATTTGGTTTGAGTAGAGAAAACCTAATTAAGTCTTTCTATGTGGTGCTCTCTCTCTTGACATCTACAACTTCTCATTTGCAGCAAGAGAAGAGTATTGTAAATGAACATCTTTGGAAGAAGTTTCTTGGAGACAAAAATTGAGGGAGATTTGGTTGAAGGAGGGAGACAAAAATACTAAATTTTTCCATAAGATGGCTCATGTGCATAGGAGAATAAAATTTATGGGCAAGATCAAAGTTTATGGGGTTTGGCTGAATGGGGAGAATAAGATAAAGGAAGGGGTAGCTAAAGCCTATCACAATTTTTTTGTTTGATTCAACGGATTGGAAACTTGGCATCAATGGATGTCGTTCAAAGCCTTAGATAGTTAGGAGACTGATGGGTTAAAGGTGCCTTTCTTTGAGAAGGTGTTCTACGATTTGTCAAAATTGGATGGGGATAAAGGTCTTGGCTCTGATGAGTTCTCTTTGGCCTTTTGACAATTTTGTTAGGATTTTGTGAAAGAGGAAGTTTTAGGCTTCTTCATGGAGTTCTATGTTTAGGAAAGGTTTGTAAAAAATCTGAATGCCACTTTTTTTTGTGCTATTTCCTAAGAAAGGTGATGTCAAGGATTTAAAAGATTTGAGACCAATTAGTCTAGTGGGTAGGTTACATAAGTTTTAGCTAAGGTTCTAGCCAATAGGTTGAAGAAGGTGATAGGAAGGGTAGTTTCCAAGTTCCAGAATGCCTTTATAGAGGGAAGACAAATCATTGATGTGACTCTAATTGTTGATGAGGCTATAGATTTTATGCTGAGGAGCAATTCTAGTAGAGTTATTTGTAAGCTTGATATTGAGAAGGCTTATGATCATGTCAACTGGGGCTACTTGCTAGCTATTCTTGATGAGATGGGTTTTGGTAAGAAATGGATTAAATGGATCAAATGGTGTATTTTTACAACAATATTTCTTGTTTTAGTAAGTGGTACCCTATCCATTTACTAGGTATTGAAGAGCTCTTTTGTTAAAAGTTTGTCAACATGCATTAGGATGTACATAGCAAGAGGATCAATGCCTTTAATCAATTTGGTGGATCGGGTGGGATCTGGATGAGGAAGGGAGCAAGTTTTTGTATTTTCCCCTCTTCCTAGATGTGCCTTTTGTTATCCTTTGTATAAAACTTGTATGCCTTAGTACATACCTCTTTTTATTGATACATATATATGTATGTATGTATAAGGAAAAAAAAAAGAAAGAAAAGGATAAACAAAAAGAAAAAAAAAACCATCGACATCCCACACTCTCACCAACAACTCCTCTTCTCCCTTTCTTTCTCACGCCGCTTCATTTTATTCTATTTTATTTCTTAATTTGAGAGACCACTCCATTGTCTGAATTCTCTTCTCCCTTTTTTGCCATCCACACTAAGTTTTAGTTTTTTTTTTTTTTTTTTTTTTTTTCATTTATCTATTTCAGTTTTCAATAGTCCACTTTTCTCAACTCTCCACGCCTCTTCTCTACCTATTGAAACAGGCCACATTTCTGGTCTCCACTTTTTTTTTGTTCATTTAAATTTTAAACTCTACTAATGCTCTTCTACGCCAAACTCACCTTTTTTAATTGTTTATTTATTATATTTTGTTTGATTCTATTTAAATTGTTATTTATTTACTTATTTAATTACATAGAGGAAAATTTTATGCAATCTAATTATTTAAGGTTTTTCAAATAGCAAAAAATCTATTGAATTCAATTATTATTATTATTATTATTATTTTTCAGTATGATTCAAAGGGTTTGAAAAAAATATTTTGCATGAAAATATGCTATAAAAATTATTTTAAATATTTATGAATTATGTAATTAGGGTCTCAAAAAGCTTATGCCTCACCTAAGAGGTACAAAAATGCTTATGCTTTATCTTTATGAACTTTGTTGGAATTATCATAACTCTAAGCTTTTCTTAAAGTTCATTTAGATTGTTGGGTTACCAAAATTATGGTGCAAATCAGCTCCTACTGAGCAGAGTATTAGATTGTTCAAATTCTGGTCTTCTGAACTTTGATTTAGCTTGGCTCAAGCTTGACCATATCTTATCCCAACTAGCCCTCTTCAATGTTTGTTCGTGCAAGTTGTCTTGAACTTGCTCATTAGCTAAAGGTGTTGGATCATTAGCCTAATACATCATTAATTTTTTCGGGACAATTCAGGCCCATGTTTTTGTCGATGTGTGATAAAAAGTTAACAGTGTACTCTGCTTGCTTATGTCATCCCATTGCCTCAATATTTGTTGCCAACATTGTTTTAAACTGTTTCATTTAGTTTAATTTCTTTAGGAATTATGTTAACAACAACTGCGTAAAGCCTGCCCATTTGTTTCATGAGCCTTTTCAAGTCTACCTATCTTGCTGAAGCTTGGCTTGTTAAGCAGTTAGGCTCAAGCTCAGCTCCTTTAACTGATGAATTAACCTCAGAAGCTTCTTGATGAGTCAGCCATATTCTGAGCTGTTCATGACAGCTTATTTCTTCTACAACCCTTCCTATTATGAGGTTGTGAGATTTAATGAATCATAAAAGAACACGAGGTTTGGATATTAAGGTCCATCTAAAACAATCCTTTGATTGTAACTGATGCTACTACAATTTACTGTGCCTGAGTGATGTTATAAGGGGTTCACAACATCATTTTTATTCTTACATTTCATCTGAACTTGGGTATTTTGAAGTTCAAAACACGATCCTTGCTTATTTTTGGTGGTTATGCTCTATATTCAGATTTTAAGAGGCTTGTAACTGGGCCCCCAGAACTCTTGTTTTAGCATTTGGTGATGTTGGGTTTCTTTATTGCTTGAACTTAAAGACTTAAAATCTTGAATTTTTGTTGAAAATTTGTATATATGAATTTTATTTAGTGCCACAAAAAATTTGAAATGTAAATAATTTTACAATGCCCCTAAAATTTGAAACAGATTCTTGAAATTTAAAAGTTTGCCTTTGATACAGGTTTAGATCTGTATGGTATTTTGTAGATTAAACGCACTTCAAATTGCATTCCCTATCTTCAGCAGTTAAATGATTGCTTATGAAAACTTCCATCGTATCTTTACTGAAAATATATATTTTTTTTGATAGATGTATCTTTACTGAAAATATTAAAATCTATTGTTTTTGTCCCTGGGAATTATTGCCTTAATGCTAGATGCGTTGTGTTGGTGTTCACAAGCTTGTTTTCTTATCAGTCTCTTAATGTACATAGTACTCCATTTCAACCTGTGCTTTGATAGGAAAAAAATGGAAAATAGAAAAAAAATTAAGGAAACAGGAGGGCTGAGCAATTCTTGAAGACGAGGAAAGGAAAAATTATAGGCTAGAATCCTGAGCATCCTATCTAGAACATCTGTAGGGGAATCTCAAGATAAATTCTCCTTCAAAATAGTCTATTATTACTTAAGATCCATGATAGGACACTGTAGAATGAGATGATCCACTACCTCATCAATCTCTAAGTAGGGAACACAAAGCTTAGGATTGGGAACTCCTAAGGGTCTGCTTATCTGTTAAAAGATCATTGCTACTAATCATTTTATAGGCCATTAACCATGCAAAGGCTTTTATTTTGTAGGAACCCTAGGCACCCAATGGATCTAATTTCAGGAAATTCAACTGGAGAATCACTGATTGGAAAGGCACAATAAAAAAATTTAATGGAAAATGGACATAAAGGAAACAAAATCTAAACCCTCACATCAGAAAAGGAAGGCTTGCAAAGAGAGTAAAAACAAAAATAATGAATTTCTTGATTTGATAGATTTTCTTGATAGGCAATTTAATAAGTGGCAAAAACAGGCCACACAAAGTATACATGATGTATACAAGTGCACTACAAAGCAAAGAACAAGAAAAGAGAAAACCAAAAATACTCCTTCCCCTTACTTACCATCTAACCAATTGCCAAAATCAAACATGGACATGAACCCAACCTCTAAGTTTCCTTTGGTTCACTCTAAATAGTTACACATAAAAGAGGATTTAAGCTTTTGATTTGATAACTCAACATTTTCAAATGTCCTATTTATCTTTTTCCAAATAGTCCAAAACAAGCATAAAGGAGCAACTTTCCCATGCTTTCTTCCTCTTCTTTCTGACAAAACGACCTTTTGAACTTAATAATGTTTCTTTAACTAAGGCTTGCAACACCCATACAACTCCAAACAACAAGAAGACCTGTTTCCATAATAATCTTGCCTTAGAGCAGTGGAGGAGGATGATGTCCTCACTAGATTCCTCCTCACCTTTATGCATAGAACATCTTGATTTGATAGATTTCGATGAAAATCAAAGTTCCAAGAAGAGGACTGATAATGATTTGAGACATGAGAAATAGGAATATCCTTAATCCTTAAAAATGCTATGAAATTTTGGGTGGACAACACAAAGAGGCTGATTTGCTCACCAAAGGTTTTCCCAAATGCAAATTTTTGAGTCATTTTCCATTGAGAAACAAACAATTTTGAGACATTAAATAAAGCTTGAAATACAACTTGCAGGAGGTTAGTTTGATTCACACCAGTACCATGGAGGGTAAGAAAAGGGGTAAAAGCATGGAGGGTGCTCTTGTCAATATTGACTTTAAGGCTTGTCACAAAATCAAACTTTAAGAGATTAAGTTTGATTTCAGATACTTCATCAACATTCGTCCTTGAGAAAAATATCATATCATGCTGAAATTAAGGGGACGTCTTTTTCGTTATCCACCCATTTCAAAAGCCTTGATGAAACTCCCATCTTCAAATCTCATCAAAAGCCTTGAGGATCTTGAAAGATTAATGTCCTTATTGTTCAATTTCCATTTGTCTCCTTATATTTCAGATACAAGATCTTGGGTATTGTCCTCATCAGGAGTTTTTTCAGTTAAGTTGTTTTTTTCAGTTTTATGATGTTCTCCAGATTCAGTCCCCTTCTACCCAGCTAATTTTCTATGGAATTCAAAAGTTCCATCTAAGGTCAAGACCTTTGCATGGTTAGTGGCACTTAAGAAGGTAAATACTAACGACTTGCTATAGTTGAGAAGACCTTTCAAAGCCTTTACCCTTGATTGGTGTATCCTATGCAGGAGTAGTAGTGAGACAATTGATCATCTTTTCTTGCATTGTCCGATTGTTTTAGGATTGTGGCAAAGGATTTTTTCATAGGCTGGGATGGAGTGAGTTTCGCCAGACACTATTTGTGATATGATGGTGATTTCCTTTAAGTGTTTTGGGAATTCATTTAGAGGAAGGACTATTTGGAGAATAGCTTGTCTTTCTTTGTTGTGGATTGTGTGGAAAGAGAGGAATGCTAGGATATTCGAGAACACTTGGAGGACATTGGATTCATTGTGGGATTCACTTCATTTTTTTGTTTCTTTTTGAGCTTATTGTATAGACATTTTTAAACCCCACCTTTGAGTGTAATTCAGCTTAGTTGGCTCTCGATTTGTACACGTTCGGGTTGTGTTATAGGGGCTGCTGTTGGTTTACTTGTATAGGCCTTTTTGTTCTTTTTGTATAGTCTTCTTTGTTTTTTGGAGGTTTACTTAGTTACTTTTGATCAGGTTTGTTTTTCATGAGGAGGACCTTCCATCCTTCTTTTGTTTTTCTATTAACGCATTTGTCTGTTTCTGATAAAAAAAAAAAAAAAGATCTCACCAACATTCTACACCAAAAATCCTTTGTATTAGTAACTATGAAAGCAGAAGTCTGTCCCCTCCTCACCCCTCTATGACCTTGAGCTGCCTCCACAAAACCTTAGCTTTCCATTCACAAGTTCAATGAAGCTAATTGAGTATAGACAACACTTGATATAATCATGTAAATTGGATGTATGGTCATGAAAATTAAGACTTCTTGTTATTGGTATTAGATAAAATGGACATTGGTCATTAGTCAATGAGATAGATTAAATGGTGCATATCTACTGTGAAATTCTTAATTCTAGTCAATATAGCCCCCCAAGCAGTTTTTTTAGAGGTCGAGGGGATTGTGGCAAGGAGATGCTCTTTCCTCCTACTTTCTCATTTTGGTAATGGAGGCACTCTATTGGATTTTGAGGAGGGCTAGAAGAGAGGAGGGGGGTTTGCTCCATCTCAGGTTTCAAAGTAGGAGGAAGAGGTGGTGAGAGAATGGAAGTTTGCCATTTGTTGTTTGTTGGGACTAATCAAGAGCATTCAGAGAATCTAAGTTGGGCTTTCATGTGGTTTGAGGCAATATCCGACTTAGGAATAAATATGAAGAAAAGTAAACTAATTCTGTTAGGGAAAGTTGCAAATGTGGAGGGACTAGTTTCAGTGGTGGGCCACAAGATAAGGGATCTAAATACTACATACTTGTGTCTTCCTTTGAGAGCTCCTCACAAATCAATGGGGGTGAGGAATATGTGGACGAGAGATTTCAGAGAAAGCTTGCCTTGTGTAAGAGGCAATACATCTCAAAGGGAGGGAGACTCACCTTGATTAAGTGCATGTTGTCAAGCTTACCAATTTATGTCATGTCTTTAGTCCCCATTCCCAAAAGAGTGAGCTTAAGACTAGAGTAGACTACAGGGAGAGAGGAGGGAAGGGGGTGACATTTGAGAAAAAACCCCATTTAGTTAAGTGGTCTATTGTCCCATTGGATAAGATGAATTGAGGTCTTGGCATAAGAAATTTCCGCACTCTTAATCAAGGTCTCCCTAGCAAATGGAGTAAAGGTTTGCTATTGAGAAGGAGTTCCTTTAGAATCAGGTCATAGCAGGAAAGCTTGTGGTAGATGAAAGGAGGATGCTGGTTGAGGGTGGCAAGGGATGGCTATGGGTGGGGTTGTGAAAGACTATTAGTATCGGCTGGGAGGTCTTTCAAAGCAGATCTCGCTTTATTTAGGTAATGGCAAAAGGGCAAAATTCTAGAAAGATAGATGGTGTGGAGAATGTACTTTGGAAGAGTCCTTCATGGTCTTATTTTCTATAATTGTTGCTAAAGACTCTTGGATAGCAAAGATGTGGGAGCAGGTTTGGGAGCGGGCCAGTGGAGTCCCCCCTTTCATATCCATGATTAGGAATTGGAAGGAGTGGGAACCTATTTTGGGAGACTGCAATTGAGCTTAATAAGAAGGAATGGGGAGGATAGATTAGGGTGGAAGGAAATCAAGAGTGACAAGTTCTCTGTCAAATCTTTCTACTTCCTTGGCTTGGGGAAGAAGTGAGCCTTTCCCGCAAGCATAGTTTAGAACCCATGGGTGCTGACAAAGGTGGGTTTCTTTGCTTGGGAAGCTATATGAGGAAGGATTTTAATACTTAATTTAGCTTAGAAGGTGGGGGTGAAGTATTCTGAAGAGATGTTTCATGTTTAAAGGGGAAGGATAGTCGGTTGATCACATGCTTCTTCATTGTTCCAAAGCAAGAATCTTGTGGCAGTTGGGTTTTTTTCTCTGTTTGGAGTGGTTTGGGTGATGTGCACATTTGTGATGGAACTTTTTCTCAGTTTGTATGGTTCCTTTGTGGGAAAGAAGTGGAAGAAAGCTGGGAGGGTCGCTCCTTTATGCTTGTTTTGGACGCTATAAAAGGAAAAAAATAGGAGATTTGAAGATGCAAAATAATTGGATCAAGCAATTAAATCTTCCTTTACATGCATCTTTTAGGATTGGGCTAGAATGTATATAGATGATCATTTTATGACCATGATAGGCTTTGTGGATTGGTTGAATTTCAATTAAGGAGAGATTTTTTTTGTTTTCTCTCTCTTTTTGGTTGCCAGTTGGTGCTATTTGTTTATACTGTGTGTTCTTCAGTGCACCCTATCTCAGGTGCTTATAATATTTTTTCTTGTTTTGCCTATAAAAAAAGAAAGTAAAAGTAAAAAAGAAAAAGACAAAACACACTTGATGTGTAACCTCCATCTAGACTTAAATCCAAAATCCCCAATCAACATGGTTATTTGCTTTTACAATCAATTCTAAATGTCCCTCTTCTCCTGAATGGACTTTCTCATCCACCAATGCACACAACCGAGAATCTGCCTACACTTCATGAAAACTCCTTGATATGGGTGAATGGTCTCATGAAGCACTTTCCAGGAATGCTTTGGAGAGGACCTTGGTAATTGTTGAGGCTGGCTACTAGGCTAATGGGTCTAAAGTCTTTGATAGTAATGAATGTGGTGAGTTTCTTAGGGACAAAGACAGTAAAAATATAACTGTACTTATATATTGTACAGTGGTTAGAGCCTTATGGGATATTGTCTTTGGTTTAGTTGATGTAAAATGGGTTTTTCCAGGAACTGTAAAGGAGGTCTTAGCTAGTTGGAGGGGCTCGTTTGTGGGAAAGAAAAGGAAAAAGATATGGGATGCCATTCCGTTGTGTATTTTTTGGACGGTATGGAAGGAGAGGAATAGATTAGCTTTTAGGGGGGGGGGGTTTTGAATGTTCAAAAGTTAAAGAATTCTTTTGTTTGTAACTTGTGGAGTTGGGCCAAATTGTATGTAGGTGAGGAGGCGTTCTCCCTTATAGGCTTTTTAGAGTGGATAGCCTCCACTTAAAGGGAGGTGTTTCTCTGTTTTGTTTTCTGAGGCCCATGCTGTCTTGTATACTTCCTGTATGCTGTGCGGCGTTCAGCCTTTCTTAATGCATATCTTTTACTTATAAAAAAAAAAAATATTTAATTAGTTTTGTGTGTTTGTGTTCAAAACTACCATTTCATTTCCTCAGGAATAGGGAGCTAATCTAAATTCTCCAACCGCCAACTACTACTTTCTGAAAAGAACTTGAAAACTCTTCTACAATGCAATCCTTATTACTATCCTTGTTAGATCTATCTGTTGTCTGAATAGACTATCGATTTCTTTTTTCTCTTGCCATCTTCCACCTTATGAAAGAACTTGGAGGTGTGGTGCCCTACTTCCCTGGTGCATTCTCTGTAAGCTTTTGCCTCCAGCACATCTCCTCCCTGGGTAAGATCTCTTCCAGGTTAGCTTTTATAAATTTATTTAAAAAGAGTAAAACTCTTCCTCAATGTGGTCTTGGACACCTAACACAGTCTCATCTTAACATAAATAACCTTAACCAAGTTCTTCTGCCATTACCCTGTGGAAGGGCTTGGGATTGCGGTGTCCTTGGTCCGGTTCACTCTAGACTTTTGCCTCCTGTACATCTCCTCCCTAAGTGAGATCTCTTCTAGTTCAGCTTTGCTATTCACTGTAAGGGCTCAATGGTCATCTAGAAAATGCTCTCTCCTTCCAGGACACCCAAAGGCTCCAGTGTCCTTAGGAATAGAAAGTTTCACTTCCCTAACAAACTAATGATTTCTTTGTTCCTGTTTGAACTATTCTTGAACAAGGTGACGTGTTTGCATAAACCTATGGCCTTCCCACCCAACATCCCAGCCCTCATTCCTTCAAGGCTTCCTATCTGGAATCCAAGTTCCTTAAGGTTCTATTTGTTTTCTATGGAAATCATCTCTGGTGGGAAATATGATTAAACTGGCTAGAAATGACAAGTGCGACGGTGATGCAAGTGTGCTCTATGCACTGGACAAAGGGATAGTGGAATCAACTTCCAACTAATTTCACAGAATTTTCTGAACAAAAAGATGAACTAATGAAAATGCTACAAATCACCTCAGAAATGGCAGCTTAAAACTGTTAGTTTTCGTGGCACTACTCAAAAAACACAAGAAAATGGTTACAAGTCTGAGCTTCTCACCTAGCACATGGAACTCTTGATCAGTTTATTGATGAGGTACCAAAATTGATGCTAACTCTTCTGCCAGAAATTTCTTCCATGGAAACAAATTGGACCAAAACAAGACGTGAGTCAAGTGGGTATTTCCTTGAAGCTACTTGTTCTGAAAATAGCCACCATGCAATGTTGTCTTTAATTTCTGAATCACACTCCTTGAAACTGATGCTTGTTTTTTCAGGTGGCAGAGAGAGCTTTGTTCCTATGGAATAATGGTCACATTGAGAACTTAATCAAACAAAATCGCGGTATTATATTGCCCATCATCTTCCCTGCCTTGGAGAAAAATGCTAGAAACCATTGGAATCAGGCTGTCCATGGCTTGACTTTAAATGTCCGCAAGATTTTCTTTGATCTTGATCCTGAGCTGTACAAGGAATGCTTGCTCAAGTTCCAGGAAGACGAATCAAAGGAAGATGAAATTAAAGCCAAACGGGAAGCCGCATGGAAACTTCTAGAAGAAATGGCTGCAAAGAGAGTTGCAAGTAATGAAGCTGTGCTTGTCCCCTGAAAGCATTTCCCTCCACATCTTCAGGTTTGGGAGTGAGCTTCAGATATTTGTTGTGCCTCCATTATTTTTCCTTTTTTCTTTTTGACATTTGAGATGGGATTTCATAAAACTGATGACATGGTTCATGAGGTGGAGTGTTCATGGTTATTTAATTCCTCACCTACTATATTAACAGAAAACCGATATCATATGATGTAGGAGAGTTTCTACCAATAAGAAAAAGCCTGATGGAAATTTTTTGAAGTCAATCATTCTCTTTCTATATATCTATACAGGATATCATTATGTTAGAATAAAAGAGCTTAGCTATGCACAAAGCTATTTGTGATTTTTGCTTGTGTTGATGGTCATTTGATCTGATTCTCTTATCTCATTTCCTGGTTTCTGGTCTTGGCTTCAAACTCCTAATGTTCACACGAATGGGTCACCCTCTTCTCAACCCCAACCCCGTTTATAATTATCTAAATACATTCTTGTCCCCATTCCAAACTCGTGTTAGGATCCCACCCTAACACGTCCCTAATCAAGAACTTAGGACACAACCATTCTATAAAATCTATGGACGATGGAGGATGTCGGTTTATTTTATTTTCTAAAAAATTTTAATCACATTAAAATAACATTATTTACATGAATTTTTATATTTGATTTTTATGGACAATAATCTTATATTTTTATTTTAAATATATTCAGGAAGTGTACAATGCAAAAATAAATTAAATTATTTTTGTTTAATTTTCTATATAAATGGGACTAGACATGCCTTCATGGGTGATGGCATTCTCCTTCTCAGGTATAACCCATTTTCTGCTTCTCAGGTAGAACGGTTTTTTGTTCTTAAAAACATAAAAAAACATAAATTATTTTCCTTAATTGTATATGCTATGCGTTATTATTGATTAAAAATATGTATTTTATAACTTTGGAGTTTGTCATTAATTAGCAAAGAATAAATTGTTATCCTTCCATGTACTTGTGATGATTGTAATTCAGTTAGTAGGGTAGTTATTAACTTATGGTACGTCATAATATAAAATTTATGTGTTGTTTGTTTTTTTTACTTTTTATTGTATATAATTTACTTTTAAATTTTAGATAATTTGTTTTTTAATTTTTTGTTAACTTATTACTCATTTTTAAAATTTTTTTAATTGGATAAAAAAATCAAAATATTTAACTTTTTTTTAAATACCAAAAATACTATATTGTTTTTTTTTTTTTTTTACTTTTTAATATTTAATAGAAATAAATTATTAAAAAATAAAATAATTATAAATAAAGAGATAAATATACAATTAAGGTCATATTTGAGTAGTTTTCAAAGATTTTTAATTTAAAGAATAAAGAGATAAATATGAAAAATAATTATAAATAAAGAATCACATATAAAATTTATTTTAAACAAAAACATAAAAAACAAGTTGAGACTATTGAAATACCCAAACAAACTTTTGTTGTAAACAGCAACTATATTTTGAGAATAATTTTTGAAAATATTCTCAAATATACATGTTGGAGGATATGTTTAAACATGCTTAGGTAATGTGAAATCACACAGAGGAGACTCTTCTCTCCATAATGACCTTAGTCAAGACTATGACACCCACCAAAGACTTGGAACAGTTGAATATGAAGCATCAGTGACAGAAACCTCCCCTAATTACACAAACACAAATGAACACGGATCGATTTTCAGAGAGGCATAATTAATTGTGAACAGTTTAAGCACTTTGTGTTGATGAAACGAACTCCAGAAGCTCATAGTGGCGTTGGAATTTGGTCATGTCTTCTTCAACCATTGTCACCCAAGCCTCTATTCCACCCCCAGATTTTGTGTCCATCAAAATGATCACATTCTTGATAGGCGCAGTAATAGTGCACACCCAGATAGGCCTCCCAAACCCAAAATCAGTTTCATAAAATGGAAATCTGCTCCAACTGCTAAACCTGTACAGCTCCATCTCTCCCTTGGACATGATCATTTTCTGGACTTCTTTCATGGCTCCACAAGCCTTTGATAGCCCTTCTTCGCCTTGAATCTCCTTCACATACTCCTTATCTACCTTTTTTATTGCTCTTCTCAGCCTTCCCACCAAGTCATCCAGCTCTACCTTGCCTTCCTGCTCCGTTACTGTTGCAACTGCTTGCTGCCATAGGTTTCCTAAAGAGCGATCCGACAGTGGTGGCTCTGTCTTCCCCCGTAGATTCACTACATGTGTGACAATGGATGATATGGTGTCCTTCCCTGATTTTTCTCTGGCCACATCCATGGCTGACTTCCATATCAGAGATGTAACAGCTTCTACACGGGTAGAATTGGATGCTTTGGACTGCAGGCGGGCTAAGCTTGCTGCATCAAATAAGAATCTCCTTGTTAGAGTTTTACCGTGGCTGATCACACCACTGGACAGTACCGTATTGATATCTCTTGGTGGGAAGAGGGACGCTGAGTCCAAAAAGGGAGTGATGCCATCATCTGTACCCATTGCTGTTGCAGACCAAGCGGTGAGGAAAGTGGCCAGCGTTGCCCCATCGGCCACCTTGTGTGACATGCATACTCCAATTCCTATTCCGCCACACTCGAAAATTGTTGCTTGAATGGCTGTGATTGCTCTATCTGATGATTCTGATCCCACACTGTACGGTTCACATGGGAGAAGCTTCTGCAACAAATCTATCTCCGGGTCTCTCAGAATTTCTGAGAGCTCAACGTTTGCTCGAGCCTCCATGAACACAGCGCCATCATCACTGCAATCCACACTGTCATTTCCTTTGAGCTTCCCAGCTAAAGGATAGAAGCGGCTTAAGGTTTGGGAGAGAGACCTCTTCAGCAGATCACATATGGTGACGTGATCAACAGCTTCACAGTCGAAATCATCAGCAGAGAAGAGTAGGATAACAGGGACATAAAAGGGAGGAGCAAGTTGATCCAATAGCGAGATTTTGAAGCTTCTGAGATGATTTGGAGTTGGAGAAGATGGCTTGATGGGCTGTGTTGAAAGGATATCAATCTTCATTTCCATTGTCGTCTTCAACCTTCAAGGAGGCAGCTCAAAAAAAGATTAAAACTCTATACAACACGTCTATGTTCTCTGATTCTCTGGTGTGTAAAGAGGTATAGTTATTTATAGCTAGAAATCAGGAATTAAGAACAAGGCTTGGGCCAAATGATACTTCAGGATTTAAGTTACAAACAATACAACAAAGTAGTTGTTTGGCAATTTCCGTTAGCTTTCTCGAAGGACAGGAGGAAGGATCTCCGAAGTAAGATGACTGGTTTGACTTGTCTACAGTAAAAAACATTTTAAATAATAAATAAAAATAATTAATTTATTCTTAAATCCATATTTTCATTTTACTTTTTTACCTTTATTTGTTTTAGTTACTCCCATGATTTCCTTTACTACTCCACGACCTTCATCGTCGCTCAATTTTTTTATCCTAATTATAATTTATAAGGATAAATATATTTTAAGTTAATTTTATTAAACAACCTTAATATTTAAAACAAGAATGAAATAATAAGTTTTAAGTTAATAGTATAATTTAACTTAAAATCAAATTAAGTTATTAAGTAATAAGTATTAAATTTTATTAAACACTTCCTAAAAGTTTATATTCTTGAAATTAAAAATTCAATTGCTCTAATTCTATGTATTGATAACTTTGAACTAGAAGAATATATATATATATATATATATATATATATATATATATATATATATATATATATTTGGGTAATATTCATAGACCCACTCACGATCTACTAGAAGGCAAATAACTTATTGATTCGAATCCAATTCATGAGAAGATAGATGAGTATATAAGGGGGTACACTATTGTGGAAGCTTTTCTCTTTATTTTACAAAGATTAATGTTATGAGCCAATTGAATGATGGAGATTCTTGTTACTAATGAAGCAAGTTTGAAATTAAAATAATGAATTAGGAACAAGTTTAAGATTTTTTTTTTTTCAATTCAAGATAGGTTTGGACATTACTCTATATATATAAATTTTAAAAAATAATTTAATTGAAATTTTTTTATTTTCCCATTTTTTAAAAATTAAATGAGATAAATATGAAAAATTTCCATACCCACACCTCATCCCATTTAATTTTCTTATGAAAATTACTTTATAAGAACGAGCTGGAGTATAACAATTCATCTTAAACCTGTCTTATTGCCATTCCTAATTTAACACCGCTCATGTCATCCTTAGATTTGATTGACTTGAGGTTCTAAAAATAAATTAATTTACACGAACATATATGTTGGGACATGAAAGGCAAAATGATGAGCTCAATTCATGATTGAATATGATATCTTGTTTCATATTTCATCAATGAAAAAGAACTTGTTCACTAGCTAGGTGATCTATGCATGGGTGACCCTGTCAATAGATTCTTAAAATGCTAGCGTTGTTACATATTAAAGTTAGTTAATTATATTATTATGAAGTGGCATGGTGCTGTATTTTATAGGCCATTCAATGTGGCCCACTGGGAGAAAGTTGGGGGTGGGGGACTTGGTCATCACATAACTAAAAGTGACTATTGGTATATGATTCTAATATTTGATCATCACCAATTGACTCAAAGTAAACTCCACTATGAAGGACTTACAGATATGCTCTTCTAGATGAGGATGACCCTTATAGACTATTAATTAATTAATTAATTAATGTTTCTACTTTCTAGATGGGGAATCTGAGTAGAAATATATGACTCTAGGGGATGAGTACAATCAAATTGGAGAAGCTGGTTCTCACCTTCAGATATTTGGTCATGGGCCGCCTTCATCCAAGCTGCCCATCAAAATAATCACTTGCTTAATAGAACATTATTACTGTTGCAAGCATGCCCGCATGGGCTTTCCCTATCCAAAATCAGTAAAAACAAGACAGACCCCCGCCAGTAGAAGCACGCATCTTTCATATTGGAAATGTTTTCATTTTAAGTGTTTTTATTTGAATACTAAAAATGTTTTTTAAAAACATTCTAAACAGATTTAAAATACGTTTGATGGTAATTTTGAGAAATATTTTTCAATATATCCTTAAAATCCGATATTTCAATCTATGCTCATAAAAGAATAAACTTCTCAGTAACCCTAATATTTTTGGGTTGACATTTTTTAATTCAAGTCCAATGAAGTTGCAGTGATTAACACTTCTCTGTTTTTGATTATTTTAGTTATAAGTTTACCAGATTGTTAGGAGATGATTCCCCCTTGCTTCATGGCGTAGGCTATAGCCTCTTTATTGACTTTGGGCTCTTTTTATTGACTGTTAAATGCATGGGACAAGAGTAGTTGTGCTTGACTTTTTTGACAGGCCAACGTATAGATTTAGGGTGGGTTGTTTATTTTTTTTGATTATAGGAAAAATTGTGTTTTCAATCCATATAGGCTTGATAATTAAGGTAAAGTCCTCCAATTATCCATAATTGATTATAAGGATATGAGATGGTAATCGAAAAAAATACAAATTTGACTTATTTTTGTCTTTATTCTACCACTCTTCATATGTTACTATTATTTCTTCTTTAACAATTTTTAAATTTTTTATTATTTGTTGAAACTCTTTTATAAATAATTGAAAAATCAATATTATTTTTCATTTTTAAATTATAAATAAACAAAAATTATATTAATGATTCAAAGACTATTTTAGAAAATACTTTCTAAAAAAATATTAATTTAAATAATAAAAATTATCTTTTACATTTATTTTTATCTTTTACATTTTAGAAGTAAATAATTTAATGATTAAAACATTGTTTAAAATAAATATATTCGCTATTTTAATTTCTTTTATACTAAAAAAATATTTTAAAGTTTTTTTTTACTATTATAAAATAAAAGGTTTAATTTTTTTTAATCTTCTTCCTTATTTATTTTAATAACTTTTTGAACATGACTTTTATTAATAAGTTACATGAAATGTTACAAATTTGTTTACTAAGGAATTTTTTTAATGATTAAAATAAGAAAAAGAAAAAGAAAGAAAGAGGATGGATGAAGAGTTTTTATTTTAAGTACTCAATTAAAATGTTTTCATATGACCTAATTTTAGAAGTGGATTATATCAATACATAGTAGAGATTGAATTTTTCTTATATAAAAGGGTTGAAAGGTATATTATTTTAAATGAAAACAAGTAGTTAAAAATTATATAGATTCTATTTGAGTTTGGTTTTAAAATATTTTTCAGTTTTTATTTTTAAAAATAATTTTTATTTTCTATATTGTCTCTTTTTGAAAATACGTTTAATTAAAAAATGAAAACTATTTTTAAAAATGAAAATTGAAAACCTTGTTTAGTACTATTTTTTATATGAAAATAAAAAAAATCATTTATTGCGCCACTGTACAATTGTATTACATTAATTGTACAAGGAAAATGTACTAAGTGTATAAGGCTATCCTTTGTGAAATATTACAATCGATTATGAGTCATTCTTTTATTTTTTTATCACTTGCGAATTGTACACATATGTCATGCACTTTATTTAATTCCCACATGGAAATTTCAATACTTTCCCCAATAATGATATATGGGGAAATTTTTTTTGACCTTAAGTCATCCACCATCTTCTCAACTAAACCATTAGAAATATGGTTAAACACTCCTACGTGGACACATAACTTAGAAGGGATATGAAATTTGTGTTATTGTATAAGGGTATTACACTAATTGTACAAGGAAAATGTACTAATTGTACAAAGGTGTACAAGATTATCCTTTGTAAATGATTTTAATTGATTCTAAACCACTTTTTTATTTTCCTTGTTACCCAAGGATTGTACACCTATGTCATACACTTTATTTAACTCTCACATGAAAATTCCAATATTTTCCCCAATAATGATATTTGGGGAAAAAAATTGACCCTAAGTCATTCATCATTTTCTCAACCAAATCATTGAAAATATAATTAATATATCTACATGGACATATAACTTAGGAAAGATATGAAATTTGTGTCATTGTACAATGGTATTACACTAACTGTACAAGGAAAATGTGTCAAGTGTACAAGGGTGTACAAGGCTCCTAATAGGTTTTGTATGATTTTTAAACAACTTGAGTTTGACATTAAGACGATTATTGATATTTTTTTTTTCTTTTTTTACCAAACTATGCCATTAAGACATTCCCTACAAAAATTAACACATAGGAAATAAAATTAAAATCAATCATGTTTGAATTGTTCATTATAAGTAAACCAAATGAAATATATATATTTACTATTTTGCCTTTATAAACATAATTTCATTGTTATCAATAGAGACAAAAAAAATCATATTTAAATGGAATTAAAAATAAAAAAAATTATTTTTATAACATTTTTATTTTTTAAAATCATTAATTTAAATTATGAAATTAGTTTTAAAATTTAAAATATTTGTTGTAATTATAGTTTTGAAGATTTCATGATTTTTATCTTATTACTTTGAAAAAAAAATTACTTTAATAAGAAAATATATATTTTAATGGTTTTAAATATTTAAATCTTTATTAAAAAAATATTTAGGATTAGTGTGAGGAACAATTAGATAATTTTGGAATGGAGAAATTTTGAATAATTTGAAGACTTTAATTTGGCCAATTACCCTATTTACACTTTCAAAATTATTGGAAGGTTGGTAAATTAGTCTTATAAATATTGTCTTCTTGATTAATATATATATATATATATATATATATATATATATATATATATATATATATGCATGTGAGTGTTTACATTATTTTCAAAATAATATGAGAAATAATAAACACCATGTGTCTACTTTGCAAGTTAGAAAAAAAATTAATAATATTTTATGAGGTATTTAAAAAGTATTTATTATATGTTCTATAAATTTGAAAAAAAAAAATTGATGATATATAATTTACAAGTTAGAACAAACAAATAATACTAATATTTTATGAGGTGTTTAAAAATTATTTAATATATATGAGAAATAATATACGTTTGAAATAAAGAATAATATTTATTATATATATTATGTAAGTTTTCAACATATTTAAAAAATATTTATTATATATTATGTAAGTTGGAAAAAAGAATAATATTTGATGAGGTATTTAAAAGTTATTCATTTCAAAAATGCATTTGGCAATAATAATTTTTAACCATATTTCATATTCAATTTGATGAAGAAAAATGATTCAAGGTGAGAGAAGGGAAAAAGAGTCAAAGAGAGAATGAGAAAGGTGAGGTGATTGGTTAGTTTTTTACATTTAATAGTCAAGGGTATTTTAGGGATTTTTTAAAGACAATATCCTTCCTTTCAATTTCTACTATTTTATTGGGTTTTGGATTTAATTATGAGTGATAGGAGGACCTTACCTCAATTACCCAACCTAGTTGGGTTGAAAACACAATTCTCCCTTGATTTTATGCACCCTCATATAATTCATCACTCATACTAATGTGAATGTGAATAAAGTTCCTCATGTATTGTCTTGGAATGTTATTGTAGACCCCTTGGGATAGAAGGGTTTTTTTTGGACTTTATTTTTTTTATCTTTCCAGGCCACCTCGAGAAGGAGTCATTCTTGGGCAGCCAAAGAGGATTGAAGGTGAAGGAATACGACTGATGGGTGAGCTATTTTTGGGCGGCCATAGCAGTTGATGGGTGAGCTTTTTTTTTTTTTTTTTGGGCGGCTAGATGGGACGGAAACACAACGGGAGCAGAGGCGTTTTGGGGAGGAGATATTTTTTCTGGGCTGGTTACAGAGCAGTTGGCATAGTTATAGAGTTTGAGGGGTTACAAGGAAGAGAATGTGTTTGTTGTGGGTTATAAAGGAGCGTGTTCTGCAACTTGAGGAAAAGGAGAGAACCTTTACAGAAGCAAAACAGAGAGGAGTTATTTCAGGTATGATTGACGTATGTTTCGGGTTCTTTTCTATTTTCATGCTTTTGTTTCTATCTTTTCTACTGGTCTTTGGATGTTGTTTGTTGTTTGCTGTGGACATTGAAGGGCCATAGGGTTGTCTTGTTGAATCTGATTGTATATATGCATGTTCTGTTTCGCTTCCATTTTCGGTGTTTTTGATTTCTTTGGTAAGTATCTGATGTTTTGGCCCATCACTGAATTTGATCTTCAAAGATCGTGTTCTTACTTCTTTTTGATTCCACCCATATTTTGCCCATTGATCTTCATGAAATGGAATTGGATTTAACAGTGTAATCTTCTCTTGTACCTGCCTTGTTTTTCTTCATTTTCTCTTCTGTTTTCTGGTATTTTTGGAGTGTTGGGTATCATTTTTGGGTTAGCATTCTGCTAGCTTATGCGCATGTTGGAGCCTTATAACAAGGAATGAGAATTCAAAGTGCTTACCTCACATCCACACCACTGTTCATTTCCCATTTGTTCACCACCTTCAATGTCTTTATTTCATCATACTCACCATATTCCATTACCCATACTACCATTCATTCCCCACCCATTTGTTTTCAGTCTTCCCACGTACAGGAAGCACCATGTGCATGGCCATTTTTACTTTTCCATCCAACATACCCATATGACTCATCTATCAAAGCTGTCACCATTTAAACTACCTCCAACTCATTTCCGTCATTTCCCACTTACATAAATCTCTATGCGCGTGGTCATCCTTACTTCTCCACCACCATAACCATATCTCCACCTCTTCATGCCCATTGAGCCCACCTTACTCACTACATTTCCAGCACCCTTTCAAACCCGTCACCCCACCTCCGACCTCTTCTTCTTCTTCACACCCAGTGCCTATACCTTCCTACCAGAACAAGAATAGTGGCTGGTTAGAATGGCTAGACTCTCAACGTCTTGCTTAGGTTTTGTATATCTCTTTGGGAAGTTTTTCTTCAGTTTTCAGGTGCCTAAATGGATGAAATATCAGTTGCGTTGTAGCAAAGTGGCGTTCGGTTCTTGTGGGTGGTGCGTGGAGAAGTGGCTCGGATAGAGGATACTTGTGCTAGCGGAGGGTGTGGCAGACTTGGCACTTGCTTTGATTTTGGCGGCTCCAAGATGATTTTGTGAAAGTGATAGATGTATGTGGAGTTGGTGCAGGATAGCGCGCAACCATGGAAACACTCATGCTGCATACCCTAATTTGGATGCTTCCACTTGGTTTTTTTTGGTGTTTATGACAACCATGGAGCTGCAGACTTGGGAACTTTAGTTCAAATTTTTTTTTTTTTTTTAGAATGGATAAGTTGAATGTGGGGAAAAACAAAGATGAAAAGGTTTTAAAAAATGATGAATGACAAGTCAATGGTATGAGGATTTTCATAAGTGGTAGGGGCACTTTAAGTTCTCTGAATAAATAAGTGGCAGTGGCATAGGTCCAGTTGTGGCCTCATGGTTTTTTTTTTTTTTTTTTTGTTTCTCATTTTTCTCACATGTCAAAGCTTGATTTCCGTAAATTCATTTTAAATGATTCTTAAAATCCTAGTTTCTCGAATAATCTCATTTCTATTCCAATTTTCAAATTTGATTCCTAAAAATACCATTTTTTAAATAATTTTCCAAATCTTTAATTTTCAAAACTTCTATTTTCAAATGATCGCTAAAAATTCTGTTCTCAAATGATTTTTCGAAATTCTGATTCTCAAATTTAATTTTTAAAACTTCGATTTTTAAATAATTCTTCAAAATTCGAATTTCCGAATTTAATTTTCAATTTCCAAAATTTCAATTTTCACATTTATCCATTTAATCATTATTATTTTCGTTATTATTATTATTATTATTATTATTGTTTTATTTATTTATTCATTTATTTTTAAAAATTCCATCTTTAAATAATTCTTCAAAATTCCGATTTCCAAATTTAATTTCCAATTTCCAAAAATCCAATTTTCACATTTATTTATTTAATCATTATTATTTTCGTTATTATTATCATTGTTTTATTTATTTATTTATTTTTAAAAATTCCATCTTTAAATAATTCTTCAAAATTTCGATTTCCAAATTTAATTTCCAATTTCCAAAATTCCAATTTTCACATTTATTTATTTAATCACTATTATTTTCGTTATTATTATTTTATTTTATTTTATTTATTTATTTATTTTTAAAAATTCCATCTTTAAATAATTCTTCAAAATTCCGATTTCCAAATTTAATTTCCAATTTCCAAAATTCCAAATTTCACATTTATTTATTTAATCATTATTATTTTTGTTATTATTATTATTGCTTTATTTATTCATTTATTTTTAAAAATTCCATCTTTAAATAATTCTTCAAAATTCTGATTTCTAAATTTAAATTCCAATTTCCAAAATTCCAATTTTCACATTTATTTATTTAATCATTTTTGTTTTCGTTATTATTTTATTTATTATTATTATTATTTTAAATTCCATCTTTAAATAATTCTTCAAAATTCCGATATCCAAATTTTATTTCCAAAATTCCAATTTTCACATTTATTTATTTAATCATTATTATTTTCGTTATTATTATTATTTTATTTATTTTTAAAATTCCATCTTTAAATAATTCTTCAAAATTCCGATTTCCAAATTTAATTCCCAATTTCAGAAATTCCAATTTTCCAATTTCCGAATTTAATTTCCAATTTCCAAAATTCCAATTTTCACATTTATTTATTTATTCATTTATTATTATTATTATTATTATTATTATTATTATTATATTTATTTTAAAAATTTCATCTTCAAATAATTTCCAAAATTCCAATTTTCATAATTTAATTTTCATAGTTTCAATTTTCAAATAATTTGCTAATTTCTTTCAAATTTAATTTCCAAAGTTTCAATTCCTTAATTTAATTTTCAAAACTCTAATTCTCAAATAATTTTCAAAATTCCAATTTCTTTCAAATTTAATTTCCAAAATTCCAATTCTTAAATTTAATTTTCAAAACGCCAATTTTCAAGCAATTTTCGGGCTTTCAATTTTTGAATAAATTTCAAAACTTTAGTTTTCTTTCAAATAATTTTGATTTCATTCCAGTTTTCAAATATTTCTTTAATTCTACCACTCTTCATTTTTCCTTTAAGGTTCAGGGTCACCAAAAATCCTATTTTTAATAAACCTGTTGCCTTTTTCTTTTAGGGAAGCATTTTCATAAATTTTTATTTGATTTTAAAATAATTTTTCTGTTTCTCTTGATTTTTAAATAAGCAAGAATGAATTTTTCATGATTATAAAATAATGGAATTTGTGAGACTAATTCATGCAAGATAAATTGAGCTTTGGTGGGGGTCCCACTTATGAGTTTTCTCCTCTGATTGTCAATTGTTCTACGTAATGAATATTGGCTGATCTTTGTCTTGCTCTTTGATATGCATGTGATAATTTTATACTTGAGTTAACCTTGTTTCCATGATAGCGCACTATTACTTGCTACTATGGTATGATCTCAATCCCATTTTGCTTATTCTTATACATGATTCGTTTTATTATTTGATCATTTCATTGGTATCCGTTCATTATCAATTGTCACACTTGCTTCATCTTATTTAGTAGAGACCGTATGTATACGGGCTTAGAGGGGTGCCACGGCTAACTACCGTACCTTCCCAATAAGTAACCTGATCCCTGGACCCAGACTTGGTTTTTTGAAGACCTGTTTTTTTTCCTTTAGGAGTCACACTAAGGGTTTTCATTTCTTATTTTGTTTTTCCCTTAAAAAAATAAAACAAAAATAAGTGGTAACTCCAAGTTTTTTTTCTAAAAATTATAATTTTTCACAAATAAATAAAAAAACGAGTTTCGCCATTGAGTGGGAACGCATCGAGGGAAATGCGGGGTCCACAAAATGGCGGCTCCGCTTGGGAGACCCCATGTACTAGAGGGTTAAGCTTGAACTTAAGATGGAGCAAATGTGACGTTTGATTGGTCGATCAATGGGTACCTATATCTTGATTGCACATTGAGAGCTCTTGACGTCATTGGTGCATGCCTGGTTATTGTATTCATTTGCGACATTGACATGTTGATTGATTATCTTGATTGAGGTTTTTGATGTAGTGATTTTTTTGTACTTCATTGCTATATTTGTTTGGGACATTGACATGTTGATTTGTGTTGATTGATTATCTTGCCTGTCTTAGCGTAACAACTTTGATTTTGCCATGATTGTTCTGCTCACCTCACATGTATAAACCCATTGTTTCTCTTGTTTGTGTATTATCTTGATCATCTTTGAGCATGTTGTCTTTGTCACTATTCATCTTGATTGTCACAACTTGTATATGGACATGAGTGATATATCTGTACTTTGCTTGAATGCCTGTTGCATGATCACTCTTCTCCTACATGATTGCATGTCGCTTGTCTGTGTGGGTTGTGCATCTATCCCCTTACCTCTAACCCTTTGGTTTCGGTCATTTCCTTTATTTCAGCTCTTATTTTTGCAAGTGTGAGGCCTTGTGTGTGCTTGTTTCTCCGACTAAGCTAGAGGTTAGGAGTAGGGTCTAGTAACAGGCTATACCGATGTTTGGAAGCATTCTGGAGGAGACCGACACATTGACGCTGATTGGAGTCCGATCATTAAAGACATGTATAGCCCCAGCTAGGTTTCATGGATATTTGTGTGACCAGTATGTTTCATCTTCTACTTTAGCTTCATAGGGTTTTCAGATGAACCCACACCGCTCACTGTGCACTCTAGTCGACCACCAAGTGTTGAGAGTTTTAAGAGATTTCACCGTAGGAAACCCCCTAGGACAATAGGTGGTGCATGTGTGGAGGTGATGACCACCTTGCATGGAAGCGCCTTGTCTCTTTGGAGACGTGCAGAGGGTTGCGTACCGTCGAAGGGTATGATCGCTTCTACTAGGGATTCTTTAAAGTCCACCCCTCTTCTTTTTAGAGCCACGTTGATCTTATAGGTTGAGCCTTAGATATTTCAATCAGGATTTCCTTTCCTAACACGTGGGTGCATCTGTGAGCCTTCAGAGCCGGTTCAATAGTGATAGGTTTAGTTATCTCCGTAGTAGTCTTTTATACATATGCTCAGGATTGGATATTAGTTTGATTACTTTCGGGTTACCTTTTGGCATATTTGGTAGACATTCTTGGTGGAGTTTTCCTTACCCCATATCTTATCTAGTGTTTCCACTATTGTAAGAGTATTGATACGTTCGGTTTAGGTTCGGCTTCCTGGACCAGACTTGGGGGTAGGTTGATCAGAGTATCAGACTAGTCAGACCCGAGATCAGATCAGAGAGATATGGATTCACAGATAGTTACTGTTGACTAGTTTGCTACGACCATGACTTTGATTCAGCCGGAGGATAGATGGACAACAAACCCAACAGGCCTCACCTCAAGATGACGTCCAGTATGACCCTACCATGCCACCACCCTTTCTACCCAGTCAGTCAGCACCATAGGCTATACCTTTCACTCTGCATAGTCGGACCGAGGTTGCCTCACCTTCTGTCACCGTGCCTATCCCGACCTCAGAGGACCCACATGCTCGCATGGATAGGCTTGAGTAGAGGTTGAAGCAGTTGAGGACTTCGGATAGAGTTGTTACTTGGGAGGATTTTGATGGAGCACCAATGGCCAGTCTACCGGCCAAGTTTAGGATGCTCGAGATTGAGAGATACACGAGCATTGGCTATCTTTGCATCCATTTGAGGCTTTATAGTACAATCATGAGGGCCTATGGACTGGATGAGGCCCAGATGATTATGCTTTTCCCTATGTCTCTAAGTGGTGCGACACAACGATGGTTTGTTTCATAGGATGTATCACGCTGCCGGACTTGGAATGATTTGACCCAGGAGTTTTTAAGACAGTTCGCATTTAATACTGTCATTGACGTCTCGAGGAGAGAGTTAGAGACATTGAGACAGAGGCCAGAGGAGTCGGTCACTTCATTTATCTCCCGCTGGAGGGAGAAGATTTCACATGTTATTGATAGACCATTTGAGATGATTAGATCAACATGATTATGAGGAGCTTACAACCTCGATTTGCTTGATACTTGATGGGTTTTCCTCATACGGATTTTGAATCTTTGGTACAGGCCTTCTATGGTATAGAGGAGGGCATAGCTGGAGGGTTATGACTCGAGTCTTTTCCTTCTGATTTGAAGGGGAAGAAGCCTTTAGGAGGACAGAGACCGGGATATGTGGTTGCTATCAATTCAGTAGGTTTGAGACCTCTTAGATGCTATCAGACAGTTGTGCAGACTTCTACACTCTATTACCCACCATCGCCTCGTGTGTAGTACAGGCCACAGACATCTCATCAGTCATATGATCAGGTCTGCATGCCTCTTGCATTAGCACTACCTTATCACGCCGCACAGGGCATAAAGAGGCCTCCTGTTTCATATTCTGCCACAGGATAGCCATGCTATGTAGCACAGTTTGTCGCAAAACCTACAACATCCTATCCTAGACCTAGAGTTCTGTAGACCTTTGCACCTTTTGCTTTGAGGACCCAAAGACAGTTTTCACAGTTGGTATGCCGTTGAGCCAGGCTCTTCGGAAACTCAAAGAGGTCGGATTGTGGATAGCTCTCACTCTTAGACCATTACCTCAGCCTGTCCCGCTTCAGTTCAGGATGGATCTACACTATGCACATCATTAGGAACCAGGACATGAGATTGATTGTTGTACTACTTTGAGACATACTATCCAGGATCTAATTGATTAGGGTTTGGTTCACTTGGGTAAGCCAAGTGTAACCACAAACCTATTACCGGCTCACACTACACACGCGGCTTCCCCTCTGGCCAATGACATACACTCCATTGACTTCGTTGAGCTTGACGATCACATCCACATGCTGAGCTAGGATTAGTCAGATCTAGAGCCCATAGTATCATACGAGATTTTTGAGATAGGCAGAGTGACTTTGGGCCCTCAGATGTCCACACCATTCAGACTGGTCCCTAAGGCGGCATCAGTACAGACGACCATTGTCAAGCCATTGACTTTCCCACATTATAGTGTTCAAATGCCGTTTGTTTTGATTTCTTGTGTTGATGAGGTTCAGACTCCATATATTGATGATGTCTAACCGATGTACAATATGTTATTTGCGGGGGTAGAGTGGTACGACAACAACTACCCGCAACCGCTAGACCCTTGGAGGGGATGTCCGCTCATGAGGAGGTCAAGAGAGAAGATGATGAGATTTTGAGGCAGTTACAAAGCACCTAGGCTCGTATTTCTATTTGGAGCTTGTTGTTATCTTCTAACACTCATAGAGACGCATTGATTCGAGCCTTGAGTCAGATCAGAGTTGAGACTACCACCACCCCGGAGGGATTGATTGACATGGTGACGGTTGGTAGAGCCAATTGCATAGTATTATCTGATGATGACTTGCCACCCGATGGTCCGGACCATACAAGTCCAATATATATCTCAGTCAGTTGTTTAGGTCACCGAGTCCCATTTGTCCTTTTGGACAATGGCTCGACCCTAAATGTCTGCCCTCTAGCTACTGCCATCGCCGTCAGCTATGCACCCTTTGAATTTTGGTCCCTCCACTTAGACAATCTTAGCATATGATAGCACTAGTAGGAAGGTTATGGGCACTTCGGAGATTGAGCTGTTGATAGGTCCGACCACTTTTCCCACTTTGTTCCAGGTTTTGAGGATTCTTACATCCTTTAACCTACTATTGGGCCGACCTTGGATTCACAGAGCTGGAGCTATTCTTTCTTTCCTTCATCAGAAGGTGAAGTTCATTCACGATGGCCAGGTCATCACAGTGCAGTCTGTGGGAGATATGTTTATTTCTTATGAGCCAGTACTTTAGATCAGTCATAGTGATGATGATCTATTTTTGACTGGGTTCACATTCGATGAGGTGCAGACCCTAGAGATGGAGGATTTTTGCCGAGACTTCGTGGCTATGTTGTTTGACCAGCATGGCAGCATAGTGGTACTTGACATGATGAAGAGCATGTCTTATTTAACTAGCATGGGGTTGGGGTGACATCATCATGAACCCAGTGAGTTTATGGCTATCCTAGATCACGATGTACTGTTCGGACTTGGGTTCATCCCTACTAAGGCCGATTATCAATATATGGCGCGATGGCGTAAGGAGAGGGTGAGGGCCCGACTGACTCACACACTTTTTGATTATCTTGTTCACTCATACACCATGAGCTTGGCAGACTACTTTGTTAGGGCGTTAGAGCTAAAATCACACTCGGATGGGATCATTGGGGGACTCAGCATTGTTCAGGAGGTTGAGCTTCAACGTCTTGTCCATTAGCTACAGTTGAGTGATGGAGCTCTTGGCACTTCGACATCTGTGTTGGCTGCCCCATCATCTCTAGATTGTGTGAGCCTTATGACACTCTATTTTTCGGATGAGGTCAATGAGCACGGGACATTTGTCGAGATTGAAGACATAGTGGATGGAACTGTTCCATGTGAGGAGTACATTGATGAGATGCTCGCGATGAGCATGAGCCAGATTGATGGGATAGTTCAACCTGAGCTTGCTTCGCCATTCGATCTCTTTGGGTTGTTCGCCATCAAAGTTGTCAAGGAAGTCCAGACTACTCCAGCTTCAGAGTTTTCAGATGATGTTATACTTGTTGATGATTTGTTTGATGACCCAGTTGGCCCAGTTGAGGAAGCGTCAGACTTTTTGGACCCACCTCTTTCATTTGATGTTTTATCCGGATTTGTCTTTCATTTTGACGATGTTCATGACTCTTCATTTATGGATTTGAGCATTTACGAGTATCTGCCCGTCTCTTGTGATATCACTTTATCTACACCATTTTCACCCACATCACAGATATTTGATATAGATGATGAGACTGTACAACACGATTTAGATTAGGACTCTTCTTCTATTTTTGATTCGAGTCCTGATGATCAGAGAGTTTCACCTGCCAGAGGAGATGCCGAGATTGTTGATTTTGGTACAATAGACCGGCCGAGGGAGTTGAGGATTGGATTGGATTTGTCTACAGATGAGAGGGATGGCCTCGCCTGGTTGCTCAGATCGTATTTGGATGTTTTTGCATGGTCCTATGAGGACATACCAGGCCTTGACCCATCCATCGTCCAACATCGTTTACCACTTCTACTCCATGCCAGACCGGTTAAGCAGAAGTTGAGACGATTGCATCATCCCTGGAGTTTGCAGGTGAAAGAAGAGATTCAGAAGCATCTTAGTGTGGGATTTTTATCAGTGTTCGAGTATCCTGAGTGGCTGGCCATTGTCGTCCCTATTCCCAAGAAGGACGACAAGGTGAGAGTTTGTGTTGATTTTCGAGATTTCAATAAGGCCAGTCCAGAAAATGATTTCCCTCTCCCACAATTTGACATGCTGGTTGATAGTACAACAAGTCATTCAATGTTGTCCTTTATGGATGAATTTTTCGGGTATAGTTAGATCCTATTGGCTCTAGAGGACATGGAGAAGACGTCATTCATTATTGAGTGGGGCACTTACTGCTATAGAGTGATGCCGTTTGGTTTGAAGAATGCAGGAGCTACTTATCAGAGAGTAGCAACTACTCTATTCCATGACATGATGCATCGGGATGTCAAGGTTTATGTAGATGATAATGAAGTCCTAAGATAGAGTAGATCACCTAGCAGCCTTAGAGAGATTCTTTGAGAGGATCGGGCAGTTCATATTGAGACTAAATCCCAAGAAGTGCATTTTTGGAGTGGCTTATGGGAAGCTACTAGGATACATGGTCAGTGAGAGAGGTATAGAGGCAGATCCAGATAAGACTAGAGCCATCCTTGACATGCTTGCGCCGAGGACTGAGAGAGAGATCAGAGGTTTCTTGGGTAGACTTCAGTACATTAGCAGATTCGTTGCCTGATTGACTGACATCTGTGAGCTCATTTTTTGACTCTTGAGGAAGAGTCAACCTATTGTTTGGGATGATAAGTGCCAATGTGCATTTGAGAGGATTAGAGAGTACTTGTTGTCACCTCCAATCTTAGTGCCTCCTACACTAGGCCGTTCTTTACTCCTATATTTGTCAGTTTCAAACGTAACTTTGGGTTGTATGTTGGCTCAACTCAATGATTCGGGCAAAGAGAAAGCTATTTATTATTTGAGTAAGAGAATGTTAGATTATGAGACGAGATATGTCATGATTGAGTATTACTGTTTTGCATTGGTTTGGGCTACTCAGAGACTGAGACATTACATGACCAAGTATTCAGTGCACTTGATATCCCGTTTAGATCCCTTGAGATATTTGTTTGATAGGCCTACTTTAGTCGGTCGCCTCATGAGATGGTTGGTACTTCTGAATGGGTTTGACATTCATTATGTCACTTAGAAGTCTATCAGAGGGAGCATTGTTGCAGATCACTTAGCCTCATTACCGGTTTCTGATGGTAGAGATATTGATGATGATTTCCCAGATAAGGATGTTGCTGTTGTGACTAGTCTGTCAGGTTGGCGCATTTACTTCGATGGTGCGACTAACCATTCTGAATATGGGATAAGTGTCTTGTTGATATCCCCTCATGGCGACCACATTCCTAGATATGTTCGTTTGGCATTCTCGGATCGACATCCTGCCACGAACAATATTGTTGAGTATGAGGCTTGCATCTTGGGATTAGAGACAACTCTTGAGCTCGAGATTAGACAGATGAAGGTGTTTGGTGACTCCAATCTGGTATTGAGACAGATTCAGGGTGAGTGGAAGACTAGAGATGTGAAGCTTTGGCCTTACCATGCATACTTAGAGCTACTGGTTGGGAGATTTGATGATTTGAGATACACACATCTGCCTAGAGCGTAGAACCAGTTCGCTGATGCCTTAGCTACTTTAGCTTCCTTGATTGATATTCCTACTGATACCATTGTTCGCCCTTTATTGATCAAGTCAAGATCTGTTCATGCTTATTGTTTGATTGACGATGGAGAGTTAGATGATGAGTTGCCTTGGTACCATGACATATACTAGTTTCTAAGACTTGGTACATATCCTGAGGCCGCCACGACCAAGGATAAGAGAGTATTGAGGGAGTTGACCACTCAATTTGTGATATATGAGGAGACACTTTACAGACGATCAGTTGATGTGATGTTACTACTTTTCCTAGACCATGCCTTTGTCGATCGAGTGATGAGAGAGGTTCATGCTGGAGTTTGTAGACCACATATGGGAGGACATATGTTAGCCTGTAAGATCATGAGGATCGGGTATTTCTGGTTGACTATGGAGACAAATTGTTGCCAGTTTGTTCAGAGATTTCCAGAGTGCCAGATTCATGGGGACCTCATTCACGTACCCCCTTCAGAGTTACATGCATTGACTTCATCATGGCCATTTTCAGTATGGGGTATAGACATTATTGGAAAGATTTCGCCGAAGTCTTCCAATGGTCACGAGTTCCTCCTAGTCGCCATCGATTACTTCACCAAGTGGGTGGAGGCTGCCTCATATGCGAGATTGACATCATCTGAAGTTTCTAGTTTCAACAAATCACACATTATATGTCATTATGAAGTTCTTCATGAGCTGATTTCGAATAGAGAAGAACATTTCAGAGCGGATGATGACACTTTATTACACAGATACAATATCCAACATCATAGATCGTCTGCATACAGGCCGTAGACTAACAGAGTGATAGAGGCTGCGAATAAGAATATTAAGAGAATCTTACAGAGGATGATTGAGACTTCTCGGGATTGGTTAGAGAAGTCTCATTTCGCATTGTGGGCTTATCGGACTTCTTTTCGCACCTCTACAGGACCCACACCCTACTTCTTAGTGTATGGTATGGAGATAGTGCTACCAATTGAGATTGAGATGGGTTCATTGAGAGTAGCATTGGAGCAGCAGATTCCAAAGGCAGATTGGGCTCAGGCTTGATTTGAGGAGCTTAATCTCCTAGATGAGAGGAGATTGAGGGCAATAGACAATGTTCGTGCTTATCAGAGGAAGATGACCCGTGCATTCAAAAAGTGGGTCAAGCCTAGACTGCTACAGAGAGGTGACTTGGTTCTAAAGGTCATCAGGGGGTTGATTAGAGATCCTAGAGGGAAGTTCAGACCCAATTGGAGCGAACCTTACTTCATTAGGGAGTTGATCCCAGAGGGCGCTGCATGGTTGATGGATCTAGATGGAAACCGATTCTCAGAGCCGACCAACGTGGACCAGCTAAAGAGGTACTATGTTTGAGACCATGGTTGTAGGATGGGTGGCCATCATTTCAGTTAGCCATATACCATTTCACCTTTTTGATATATAGACCGTTGCTAACTCATTGAGTCTCGCATGTGCATTATAACCTTTCTTTCTTATCATCTTGCTCACGTTTTTGCATCGGGATGAGAACCCTTTAGTATATGCATGCATTGTTTGGGAGTCTCATGAGTCTTGGACCTACAGGTGTATCTTTCTCTCATTATTTTTCTTACCATCACTCTATGGCATTCCACTATATCTCATTGGTTGTGTTCTTTATCTTTTCTTTATTCTATTTGCTGCTTGTTTTGCTTCGTATTCTCTTCACCCTGAGTGGTGATCCTCCTTAGTTCATTACATGGAAGATGGTCACATCATTTCCACTGTCTATCTCACGAACATCGATCTAGAGATCCTTAGTTTAAGAAGGTCGTCTCATCAGAGAGAGTTTTTGAGAGTGTGTCTATCCATTATTGATATCATATTTGGGGGTTCATTTGTTTATGTTCAAGGTATGTACATTTGTATATATGTAAAAAAAAAAAAAAAAAAACAAAACAAAACTGGAAAAAAAAAGAAGAATGAAAATGAAAAGAAAAGAAAAATAAGCACATGTGTGTATGTGCATAGTATTCTCCATTGTTGGGCATGTATGTTGATATGCAAGGATCACTTTATCGAGTATGATTGTTGGTAAGAGTTCGTATGTGAGCTTTCTGAGATCCTCTTTTTCTTTGTATTCACTTTGTCATATCTATTTGAGAGTGAGATGAGTGATCTTCTCCTAGGGACTCTGAGTCATTGTCATTTCCATCATTACATTCATTATTGATGTGACTTTCACTCCATGTTTGATTTGAGTTGATCACCACTTTTTATTCGTATATTCATTGTCTTGCTATCATCCTTGTCATTGCTTGTGATTCATCCCATTCACTCCACTTCCCTTATTCTTTTCTTACATTGACTTATTCCAGGTTTGATATTTTCTTTGCATCATTCTTGCATATCTCATTATCAGTTTGATTTGCTTTATCACTTCATTATTAATACTATATTCACATTGGGCAGCCTCAGGTCCATGGTTCACGAGATTTTCTATAGATGTTGCATTTTATACATGAGGGCATGAGTTTTTTTATCATTGGGTATTTGGGCATAGTTTCCCTTCATTTCTATTACCTTATCACCCTAGCTTATATTACGTCCTGTGTCTTAAGACCACTCTGAGGCTATGGGATCAGATGTAGTCTTTGACAGCCCTTACTTGGATAGATATTTGAGATTTGGTTGATATTTGGATATCATCATGCTTCTTCTTTTGGGAGACACCTCTTTGACGTTCGGACTCGATTCAGTTGTGGATTTGGATGACTGGGATTACACATTTGATGATGGATGATTTGAGGTTATTCGATTTTCCGATCTACCATACATTTATGCCATACTGGGGCATATTTCCCTTTTGGTTGAGATTTGTAGATCTTCATGGAGTCACATGATCCTCACCACTCACGGGACGCATGATGAGTTGATAGTCTATTGTTATCTTGTTGTGATCCCCCGGTGGAGTCTCTCTTGGGCTATTCAGTTAGGCTCACATTTTTTAGCATTTAGATATCGTCATGCTTCTTCTTTCGAGAGACGTTTCCTTGATGTTTGGGTTTGATTCAGCTGTGGACGTGGATGACAAAGATCACACATTTGATGATGGATAATCTGATGTTGTTCGATTTTTGGCTTATTCCACATCTGATTCCATATTGGGGCCTATTTCCATTTCGATTGAGATTTACAGATCTTCATGGAGTCGCATGATCATCCCCACCCACGAGATACAAGTTGAGATGATGACCTGTTTGTTATCTTATCGTGATCCCCCAGTGGAGCCTCTTTGGAGCCATCTAATCAGACCCACATTTTTCGACATTTGGTTGTCATCATCTTTTTTCTTCTAGGGCATGCCTTTTTGATATGTGGGTCTGATTCAGATACGGATGTAGATGACTAGGATTGCACATTTGATAATGGATGATTTGATATCATCTGGTTTTCAGATCTACCACACATCTGATGCCATACTGGGGAATATTTCCATTTTGGTTGAGATTTTGTAGGTCACCATTGATTTGCATGTTCATTCCCGTTTATGAGATTGATTACTACCAAAAAGTGCTATTTTGTAGACCTAATTATAATGGTTTTAAGCACCTTTGAGTAGTAATCATATTCATTTAACCCAATTAATTCATTAAGGTCCTTAGTAATTGGTTTTAACCATTTTGTGGCAAGTTTACATGTTTTTATCAGCTTATGAATCAATTCAAGCATGCCAAATGATGGAGGAGCTACTTGGACAAGTTAAAGCAAGCTTTTAGCTACACCAAAGCAAGCCAACAAAAGGAGAAAAGCAAAGAGAAGCAAAGAGAAGCAAAAAGAAGCAAAGAGGAAAACAGAGGACAGCAGCTGCAGTCTTCTTTCGCACTTTTGGAGCACTTCCCGAAGTCCATTTTTCACATGCTATATACCATTTCAAAGCTCTGGAAGTCAAGAATCCAACGCTTCAAACCGTGTACGATTTGGAGCTGAAATGAGGAAGATATGGCCTTCGGAAGACAACTGCTCCAGGCTTGTGCGAAAATTTCGCACAACACCTTCCAAATTCGCACACCCCCTTGCGTGGTGCGAATTTTCCCCTGTTTCTGCCGACTCCACACGAGATCTTTTCTTTTGGATATTTTTGTATAAATTTCCATTCTTCTCCTTGTAATCCACCAATCATAAGATTTCTTAGCTAGGAAGGTTGGAAAAACTTCTCTATTTATATCCCCTTGCATCCGTTGTAACAAATATTGATAGATTGATATATAGATATAGAAATATATAAAGTTCTTTTTTTCTCTCTTCTCCGGTTCTTCCCCATTTCTATTTTCTTAGTAGCCAAACATCCTTGGTGGATGAAATCCCCAAGGATGAGAGGCTAAAACCTTTTAAGTTTCTCAAAGTATGGATGTTATGTGATGGCTTGGATGCAATCCCATGGAAATTTCTCGCACCCGGAAGGTAAGGTAGTCGTTTTTCATTAATGGTTCATTAATGCAAAGTTTGGTTTTTATTTCCTTTGGACAACTTCCAACGGCCAATACTTGATAAGCTTTTGGATTTCTATCCATTAGTTATCTCCTACGAGCTATTGGAAGGTGAGGTTTTCAATTCCAAGTTTTGTATTAATCCGTTAGAACCAATTTCAATGGCCATTGAAAGGTGAGTTTATCACTTGGAATGACTTTGAGTTGCCAATATTTGGTAAGCTTTTGGCTTTAGACCATTAGTTATCTCTTACGAGCCATTCAAAGGAAGTCTAAGGTGAATAACCATTGATGAAATTCACTACCATCTGTTTTGCCATTTTAAAGGATTAAAACTTGATTTGCTAAATCCATACCGGTTCGGGAAGCAAGCATCACCATAGTTGCAACCCCAACGCGAGGAGCCTATCCTGAGATTTCCAATTTGCATAAGAGCCAGAGCATAGCTATCCTATCTTTGAGAAACTTGTTTTTACACCTTTTCATTTTAGTCTTTAATGTTAGCTTAGATTAGTTTAAATCTTTCTAAAACATTTACATCTTCTTTTAAAGCTAACATCCATAAGAAAATCACTTATTTTCCTAATTTGAATATCACTTGTGTTTGCGAAAACCCTTCCCAGTGAACGATCCTAGAACCACTATGCTATAGTAGCTTGGCTACTTTAGTAATAGTATTCAAGATATAAATTTTGTTGATACGCCTTTAAAGCTAAGCTACCATGAGTTGAATCAGAGATACACACCGAGTTGATGATTTGCTTTCATTTTGTCTTGATTCTCCAGTGGAGCCTTCCTTGAGTCATTCAATCAGACTCGTGTTTTCCAATATTGTCATGATTCTTGGATGGAGTTATCCCAAGTGCTTAGACCCTCATGTCTATATTTCAGAGGAGTACATGTCAGACCTTTTATACATCCCATAGAACTATTCTCGAGTCATCGGGTAAGCCGGATGCTCTAGTTGCTATATTGGGGCATATTCCACCCCTTTAGCCCTAGAGATGATTGTTTTCTTACAGATCTCTTACGGTCTTCATTACTTTGTCGAGAAATGTTTATTTACATTATTGTGTCACTATTTCAGTGATTTTGGCCGAGATGAGCCTCTAGAGGAGCACGACCTTCTGGGTTTTAACTGCCTCGCTATCCATGACTTTTTAGTAGATTTTTTGTGTTAAGGTCGCAGTAGTTACCCCGACGGACTATTCTCTTGAGACTCTCCATTGGATCATTCATTTGAGATGACGATGGATTCTTCCCGTAGAGAATTTTGAGTTGGAGATGTTCAACTTATTGTGGCACTTCGTCAGACCTTGCGATTTAGTTAGATGGGTTGTGAGGCCATATTTATAGTCAATTTGACCATTTCGACTCACTAGTGGAGCATCTTTTGAGATTGAGGGAGCCTGTTTCAGACATTTCTAGTGGATTGAGAGTTGTGGCGATACGCTACACTAAGGTATATTTCCCTCCTCATCATTTTCTCATAGATTTGGCGTTCAAAGCCACCATATCTTCTCAGTTTGGCGTTTAGAGCCATGTTTTTAGTTTGGCATTCAAAGTCGTATCTCCAGTTTGGCGTTCAAAGTCACTATCCCTTCATAGTTCGACGTTCAGAGTCGTCCTTTTCAGTTCGGCGTTCAGAGCTGGTCTCTTTTCAATTTGGCGCTTAGAGCCATCGTTCACAGTCAGACATTCAGAGCCATTTGTCAGCTCGACGTTTAGAGCCACCATCTCTTTTCAGTTTGACATTCAGAGCCACATCCTCAGTTATGGCATTCAAGGCCACCATTTTTTTTTAGTTAGGCGTTCAGAGCTGTATCTCCAGTTTGGCGTTCAGAGTTGTATCTCTAGTTTGGAGTTCAAAGCCATCATCCTATCACGATCAGGCATTCATTGCCACATTTTCGGTGTTTAGAGTTACGTTCCTAGCATTCAGAGCTATTAGTTTAGTTTGAGTATTCAGAGTTTCGTCTTTAGTTTTCAGTGTTATTTTTTTTTTCTTTTTTTAGTCTAGTGTTCAGAGTCACGTCTCCAGTTCGGAATTCAGAGTCATCATGTCTTTCTTCAATTAGGCATTCAGATCCACCATATCTTTTTTAGTTCGGCGTTTAGAGTAGTATCTTCATTTTGACGTTCAGAGTCATTGTTTGTTTCAGTTTAACATTTAGAGCCGTGTTTTTAGTTTGACATTCAAAGTCATTGTTTAGTTTGGTGTTCAAAGTTGTATCTTTAGTTTGACGTTTAAAGCTGTCACATCTACAGTTAGGTGTTCAGAGTCATCATCTTTCCACAGTTTGACATTCAGAGCCATCGCATCTATAGTCAAGCGTTCGCAGCCACCATTTCTCCATAGTCAGTGTTTAAAACTGCATCCATAGTCAGGAGTTCAAAGCCACCATCTCTTCTCAGTTTGGCGTTCAGATTTGTTGTTCACAGTTTAGCGTTTAGAGCCATCATTCACAGTTTGGCATTCAGAGCCGTCATCATCTTTCCACAGTTTGACATTTAAAGCCATTGTTCACATTCAGGCGTTCAGATCCATCATCTCTCCACAGTTTGGCATTTAGAGCCCGTTGTTTGTAGTCAGGCGTTCAGAGTCATTGTTCACATTCAAGCATTTAGAGCCATCGTTCACATTCAGGAGTTCAGAGCCATCATTTCTCCACAGTTTGGTATTTAGAGCTCGTTGCTCATAGTCAGGCGTTCAGAGCCATTGTTCACATTCAGGCATTCAGAGTCATCATCTCTTCGCAGTTTGGTATTTAGAGTCCGTTGTTCACAGTCAGGCGTTCAGAGCCACCATCTCTCCATAGTTTGGCGCTCAGAGCCATCTTTCACAGTCAAGCTTTCAGAGCCATTTGTCAGCTCTGCGTTCAGAGCCACCATTTCTTTTCAATTTGGAATTCAAATCCATTGTTTGTTCATAGTTCGACATTTAAAGTCATCATATTTTCAGTTTGGCGTTTAGAGCCACCATTCTTCCTCAGTTATGGCGTTCAGAGCCATTATTTTTTTTTTAGTTAGGCGTTCAAATCCGCATTTCCAATTTGGCGTTCAGAGTTGCATCTCCTGTTTGGCGTTTGAAGCCATCATCAAATCACGATCAGGCATTCATTGCAACATTTTTGACGTTCAGAGTTATTTTCCTAGCTTTCAGAGCTGTCAGTTCAGTTTGAACATCAGAGCTTCGTCTTTAGTTTTTAGTGTTATCAGTTTTTTTTCTTTTTTTAGTCTAGCATTTAGAGCCATGTCTCTAGTTCGGCATTTAGAGTCATCATGTTTTTCTTTAGTTAGGCATTCAGATCCACCATAGAGCAGTATCTTCGTTTTGGCGTTCAGAGTCGTTGTTTGTTTCAGTTTAACATTTAGAGATGTGTTTTTAGTTTGACATTTAGAGCCATTGTTCATCTTGGCGTTCAAAGTCGTATATTTAGTTTGGTGTTTAGAGCCTTCGTTCACAGTTTGGAGTTTAGAGTCATCATATCTTAGGTTTGACATTTAAAGCCATTAGTCAACCTGGCATTCAGTGCCGCCATTTTCCTCTAGTTCGGCGTTTAGAGCCACATTCTTAGCATTTGCAGTTGCTAGCATTTAGAGTTGTCCTTCGCTTTTAGTTCGGTGTTTAGAGCCACATTGCTAGCATTTAGGGTTGCCATTCTCTTTTAGTTTAGCATTCAGAGTCATTTTTGCCATTTGAAGCCACTTTCATCAGTTTTAGGCATTCAGAGCCATGTCTTCAGTTTTGCATTTAGAGCCATCATCTTCTTTAGTTTGGCATTCAGAGTTGTGTCTTCATTTTGATATTTAGAGCCATTGTCCAACTTGGCATTCGGTGCCACCATCTTCCTTTAGTTTTGGTGTTTAGAGCTGTCGTGCATACTCATTCAGGCATTTAGAGTCACCATCTTTCCTCTTTTTGGCGTTTAGAGCCACTATTTCTCAACCTTGTTATTTAGAGTCATAGCTCTTGGCATTCATATTCACTAGCATTACACATCTTGCCTTCACTACATTTGTCCTCATTTTCCTCACCTCGTTACCTTGTGCTTATCGCTTGTTTATCATGCTCTTCTAGACTTTCTCTTCCTTTGCCCATGACATAGTCCATTGAGTTCACGATACATATTTAATTCATGTTGTTGGGCACCTTACATTTAGCGTCCTCATGACCAAAAATCCTGTTTTTAATAAACCGGTTACATTTTTCTTTCAGGGAAGCACCTTCATAGATTTTTCTTTGATTTTAAAATAATTTTTCTGTTTCTCTTGATTTTTAAATAAGCAAGAATGAATTTTTCATGATTTCAAAATAATGGAATTTGTGAGACTAATTCATGTAAGATAAATTGGGCTTTGGTGGGGGCCCCACATATGAGTTTTCTCATTTGATTGTCAATTGTCATACTTAATGAATATTGACTGATCTTTGTCTTGCTCTTTGATATGCATGTGATAATTTTATACTTGAGCTAACCTTGTTTCCATTATAGCGCACTATTACTTGCTGCTATGGTATGATCTCACTCCCATTTTGCTTATTCTTATACATGATTCGTTTTATTATTTGATCATTTCATTGGTATCCGTTCATTATCAATTGTCACACTTGCTTCATCTTATTTAGTAGAGACTGTATGTATACGGGCTTAGAGGGGTGCCACGGCTAACTATCGTACCTTCCCAATAAGTAACCTGATCCCTGGACCCAGACTTGGTTTTTTGAAGACTTGTTTTTTTTTTTTTTCCTTCAGGAGTCACATTTAGAGTTTTCATTTCTTATTTTGTTTTTCCTTTAAAAAAAATAAAAATAAAAATAAGTGGCGACTCCAAGTCTTTTTCTAAAAATCATATTTTTTCACAAAAAAAAAAAAAAAAAGTTTCGCCATCAAGTGAAATGTGGGGTCTACAGTTACCTTTGACCTTAAATTATTATTAAATAAAATTTTTTGTCTTTTAAGTTCTAGTTTCTGTACCCACATATGTTAAAGAATGTTTTCTCTAAAGTTTTAATTAATTTTATTAAAGTTTCATTTAATGTGTCTTCCATATTTGCATGGTTGGGTTTATATATATATACAATCGATGGGCATGCTCACGTGGTTGGTAGTGTCAATGGATTTCAGGCACCTTTATAGAAATATAGAATGTTTTATTGACTTTGTGGGTATTGGCTAACTTCGACATTAAATGCGTGATTAGATTTTTGCCTGCTTAGTCAGGTGTTGCTTATGGGAAGGCCTGCATTGGCGTCAGGTGTTGCTTATGGAAAGGCCTGCATTGGCATACGTAATAGGCGGCATGCTTGGGTGAGTCGGATTTTAGTACCTATTTTGGTACCTCTATATACATATATAATGTTGAGTAGTTAGTAAAATAGGTTTAGTGTCTATGCTTCTTGTGTAAGTGTTGCACGTCAACTTTGGAAAAGCCTAATCCCATGATATTAAGCTCTTATTCACTAGTTTAAGGCTTTAAGCTTATGTGGTCTGTATATTTCTGAACACGGACAATAAATTCTTCACATGGAGGATTTGGAAACACCTACGCTTCTTGATGATGCCTTTGACTGACAACAATTTACAAACCGTGTTTTTGGGTGATGAGTTTGAATAGACATATATATGCGAGTTGAACCAATGTTTGAGTCATATGCAATATGGTTGGGGCGAAAATGCATACAGGAGAAGCTGCTTCTCACATTCAAACTTGGTCATGTGTTGTTCATCCATTGATACCTATGCCTCTGTTCCACCACTAGACCTCGTGCCCATCAAGATAACAACATTCTTAATAGGCGCATTACATGTGCATACTCACATGGGCTTTCCCCATCCAAAATCAGTTTGGTAAAATGGAAATCTCACCCAATTACTAAACCTGTAAAACTCGACCTACCCTTTGGTCACCATTTCACTTACTTCTTTGAGAGGTTCGGTAGCCTGTGATAGCCCATCATCACCTTGAAGTTTCCTCACGTACTCTTCATTGATCTTCCTTATGGCTATCCTTAGCTGGAAACCCATATCAGGTAACTCTATCTTAAGGAGATTGTGACTTCACAAGACTCGGTTTAGTCCCTTCTTCCTTCTCCGTTTATTTGTTTATTTTATTATTTTTTTTGTTTTCCTTATGGACAGTTTAACTAGGTGTCGATTACGTACAGTAACCTGATATGAAATGTTTAAGCGTACACAATGAACAGAACA
Organism: Vitis vinifera; assembly: GCF_030704535.1. NCBI lineage: Eukaryota > Viridiplantae > Streptophyta > Magnoliopsida > Vitales > Vitaceae > Vitis > Vitis vinifera. The sequence continues at coordinate 24,111,026 of NC_081805.1, read as the reverse complement.
AGACCCCAAACCCCACAGCCCAACAAAGTCAAACATCAAAAGGAATAATAATAATCACACAATACCAGAAAGCAAATCTAAAGCCAAACGACTGTTTCTCCTGATTTCTTCCATCACCAAGTTCAATCGGAAGCCCCAAACCTTCTTTCATCATCAACAACACCTGGATTAATTCAAAGAGGAGAATTGAAGGAGCTCCTCATCACGTTCAAATACAGCCATCTCTTGTTTTTCAAGAGTAACAAATGCTTCAATTCCATCGCCTTCTCTGGTATCAGTCAAACAGATTATATTCTTTGAACCAATGCCTGTAGGACTTAGCCATATGGGTTTTCCCCATCCAAAGTCTGTTTGGTATAATGAAGTCCTACACCAACTAGTGCATATATACTTATTGACATGGTGATTATCGTTGGAATGGGTAAATTTAGCCCTCTCCTTGAACATGAGCGGTATCAGTTCTTGTCCTGTGAAAATTTTCCCATAGGTATCACAGAAATGTGCCAGCCCTGCCTTCAACTGACCCACCAAGGCATGGAACTCAATCTCACTCTCTCGTGCAGTGTGTATGCTATAAAACCAAACCATGTTTCCAAAAGACTTCTCCGGCAATGGTGGGACAATCCTTTTCCGCAAGTTCACAGTTTGGAGTAGAACAGATGGTTTTAGAGAACCTGAGCTCACTTTAGATGCAGCAACCGCACATCTGTAAATAAGAGCAGCCACAACTTCGACCCGTGTGGGATTTTCCACTCCAGACTGAGTCGCCATGGCCTTGAGTGCACCTAGTTTTACGGCGTCAAATACAAACCTCTTCTTGACCAAATTTCCTTTGTAAGGCTTAGCTTCAGGCATACTCAATGAATCACCGGGTGGGAAGAAAGGAGTTAACTCAGCGGAGATTTCCTCACCAGATTTACGTGCCATCGTGGCCCAGTCATTCAAGAAGGCACTTATGCCGTGGAGATCAGAAACCTTGTGTGACACACGCATCCCAATCGCAGTTCTTCCACAGCTGAAAAAGGTGATCTGAATAAGCAATAAACTGCCCATGTCTGAGCTGTTCGATTGGATTTCAACTGGCATAAGCAGGTCTAAATAATCCCGAGCCTCTGGATGTTTTAGAAATCCTTCCAGGTGGCAATCAATTCGGGCTTCGGAAAAATAGGCTCCCTCATCGTTGCACTCAACCGTAACTCCATCTTTGATCCTTCCAGCTAGTGGATAGTAATGGGTTAGGGTTTCAGATAGGGATTTCTTGAGCCCACTTGATATATGGGCGACATCAACTGAGTTATCCCCTTCCTTGTTCTGATAGAAGAAGATGATAGGCACATAAATGCGATTAGCAATAAGTAGATCTAATAAGGAGAGCTTGTAAATTTTTTTGGAATCTGGGGTGGGAGAGGAAGGTTTGATGGTTTGTCGGGATATTATCTCCGGTTTCATGATTTCCATCCCTTGCCAATTGAAACCAACTTCCAAGTTTCCTTTGGTTGTCCTGTGTTATATATCCACGATCATCACTATAATTTATATTACTATAAACAAAATACCTAAAAATAATAATTAAATAATAAGTTTTAAATTAACAACTTAAATATAATTTAATTTAAAATTAACTTAAATCATAAAATAATAAGTATTAACTTTTACTAAACACCCCTTAAAAGTTTATATTCTTAAAATTAAAAATTTAATTATTCTGATTCTATGAATTGATAATTTTGAATTAAAAGACTTAGTTTTTTTGGGTAATATTCCCCAACCCACTCATGATCTACTAGAAGGCAAATAACTTGATTGATTCGAATCCAATTCAATTAATGAGAAGATTGATGACTATATAAGGGGCATGCTGTCGTGGAAGCTTTGCTCTTTATTTTACAAAGATTGTTATGAGCCAATTAAATGATAGAGAATCTCCCCTGGTGACCCGTGACTTGGCTTTGAACTTGGTAAGTGCAGGAAATAATATTGAATTAAAGTTTTACTTTTGTCGAATCCAAATCAAATTGTAATGACATATAGTTTGAATCTTTAATTTTATCCTCAACTTTATTTATACTATGTTTTCACCTTCTTCTAGAACTCTTATCCGAAGTTAAGGGCACATTGTCCTCATGATTGAATATGATATCTCGTTTCATAATTCATCAATGAAAAAGAACTTGTTCACTAGCTAGGAGATCTATGCATGGGTGACCAGGGTCAATAGATTTTTAAAATGCTAGCATTGTTACACATTAAAGTTAGTTAATTGTATTATTAAGTGGCATGGCATGGTATTTCATAGGCCATTCAATGTGCCCCACTGGGAGAAAGGTGGAGGACTTGGTCATCACATAACTAAAAGTGACTATTGGTATATGATTCTAATATTTGATCATCACCAATTGACTCAAAGTAAAATCCACTATGAAGGACTTACGGATATGCTCTTCTAGATGATGATGATTAATGTGGGTGACCCTCACAGACTATTAATTAATTAATGTTTCTACTTTCTAGGTGGGGAATCTGAGTAGAAATATATGACTCTAGGGGATGAGTACAGTCAAATTGGGGAAGCTGGTTCTCACCTTCAGATATTTGGTCATGTGTCTTGTTCATCCAAGCTGCCCATCAAAATAACCACTTGCTTAATAGAACATTATTACTGTTGCAAGCATGACCGCATGGGCTTTCCCTATCAAAAATCAGTAAAAATAAGATAGATTCTAGCCAGTAGAAGCACACATCTTTCATATTTTTTCTTTGCACTCATAAAAGAATAAACTTCTCAGTTCTATCATAAATTCTATTTATTTATATATATATATACACATATCTTTTTACCCATTTCACTTTCCATTACTTACTAATTTTTTCTTCATATAGAGTTTTATTCTCCCACGTAAAGCTACAACTTTAGCAGATAAGTAGGTTTGGAATCAATATGTCCAACTCATATATACTAAATCCAATCTGTGGTCGGGATAGGAATTTCCAATTCACAAGTCCATGGGCAATTTGGATTCGGATTCCCAGAGTCCACATGGGTTATCACACAAAACAATTATTCCAAAACCTGTGAAATATAATTCATACCTTGAAATGAAAGATTAAACTCTAGATATCTTAAAAAACATTTAGTTACCTCTTCAACATAAATAACTATTTATAAACTCAAATATAATTAAAAACTAAGGAAAATGATACACTTAATAAGTCTAATATAATTAAAAACTAAAAAAGGTTAGAAATATTATTTGTTATCTTTTTATGTTTTTTATATTTAAATAAAATAATATATAATATAATGTATGGGTTTGGATTTTGACGAAAGATAACTCTTAATATTTTTGGGTTGGCATTTTTTTAATTCAAGTCCAATGAAGTTGCAGCGATAAGTACTTCTTTGTCTTTGATTAATTTAACTATAAGTTTACAAGATTGTTAGAAAATGATCCCGTCTTGTTTTATTGCGATGACTTTGTGCTCCCTTTATTGACTTTTGAAGGTATGGGGGCAAGAGTGGTTGTGCTCGACTTTTTTGGGGTTGGTTGGTTAGTCAGGCCAACCTACGGGTCCAGGGTAGGTTGCCTCTTCCTTTGGTACTTACTTTTTTTTTTAAAGCATATCCAATGTAGAAAATGACATGTCATATATATAATTATAACTAGGGATGACAATTTCACAGGCTATTCGGGCCACCCAACTTATCCTAACTTTATTGGAACGGGTATGAAAATGTTACATTCGGGGATGAGACGGGTTTGGGGATATTCTCACAAACCCGAATCGGATTCGGGTAGGTATGAATTTTATACTAACCTATAGCCAAAAATCCTTTCCTCGCCCACTTTCTGCTCTATTTCTTCTTTCTTCCACACATCAATTTTAACCCATTTTTTCTTATTTCAATCTCAGTCACTAACCCCTTCCCATTTCTTCATTAATTTCTTCTTCCTCCCACTCATAAAATGAAACCCCATCCTTCTTGTTTCAATCTCAACCATTGAAACCCCTTTGCAATCACTGTGATTCTTCATCGGATTTTAAACTGTGCAAAATTGCAAAAGAAATAGTATTTTTTTCAAAGGCACAATTCGGAAAGAATACGAAAGCCTTGAAAGTGAAGAAAATGAACTAGAGGATTTGACAAGGTTTTATTATAGGGATTTGGTCCGAGAGGGGCCCAAATCCATGATAAATGTAGAATTTGGATTTACATTAAGAAGGTTTGAGATTTGCATTAACGGGGCGGGGGGACAAGATTACAAATCTTTTGTTAAATGGGGATGGGAATGTATCAACTCGCCCATGTCAGGTTTGAGAAAAAAATTATTTGATTGGGTCGGAAATGGGATAGGGGCTCCCCATCCCAAATCTGCCTCATTGCCAACCCTATTGTAGACAATTTAACTTTCCTTAAATCTTATTATTCTTTGCAAAGAATAAAAATCATCTCAAAGTTTATTTTTATATTTTTCCTTTCTTTGAAGTATTTTAGAATTAGTGTGTATTTCTACCTCTTAAAAACCCCACACATTCTATAATTTTTTTAAAGCAAAAAATAGAAAATTTATCTCCCCGATATATATAGGATTCTAAGCTACCCCTTCCATTTTATTTCAGCTTTAAAACTTTAGTCTCAAAGTTCCACATGTATTGTCTTGGAATGTTACCTTAAATTATTATTTAGTAAAAAAATTTATCTATTAAGTTCGAGTTGCTGTGCCCACATATGCTAGGAATGGTATCTCTAAAGTTTTAATTAATTTTATCTATCAATTTCTCATTATCATCAAGCTTATGAGAAGTTTTCTTCCATGGCAAGGTTTCTATTCAATACCATTCAATTTTCCTTCGTAACTGCTTAGCCCATTGGACGTTACTCAGCCCAAATCTTAGATGCAAGCCTCCACAGCTAGAAAAGATAAGTTTGAGCATATCCTCGCTCTAATTGGAGCCCAAATCGCAAAAATAGGAAGAGCCCCAAAATTTAAGCTATGAATTAATAACTTCAGTAATTTGATGTTTGGAGCCACGTAATTTCTTTAGCTCCAGACGATTTTAATATAATGTTAAGTAGTTAATAAAGTAGGTCTAAGCTCTTATTCATTAGTTTAAGGCTTTAAGCTTAGGTGGTCTCTGTATATTTTTGAGCACGGACAATAAATTCTTCGCATGGAGGATTTGGAAACGCTTCTTGATGATGACTTTGACTGACAACAATTTACAGACCGTGTTTCTGGATGGTGAGTTTGAATAGACATATGCTTCTAGAGGAGTTGAACCAATGTTTGAATCACATGCAATATGGTTGGGGCGAAAATGCATGAGAAGCTGCTCCTCACGTTCAAACTTGGTCATGTGTTGTTCATCCATCGATACCCATGCCTCTTTTCCATCACCGGACCTCGTGCTTTTATCAAGATAACAACATTCTTAATAGGCGCATTGCTGGTGCATACCCACATAGGCTTTTCCCATCCAAAATCAGTCTGGTAAAATGGAAATCTCACCCAACTGCCAGACCTGTAAAACTCAACCTGCCCTTTGGTCACCATTTCACTTACTTCTTTCAGAGATTCAATAGCCTGTGATAGCCCATCTTCACCTTGAAGTTTCCTCACGTACTCTTTATTGATCTTCCTTGTGGCTGTCCTCAGCTGAACAACTATATCAGGCAGCTCTATCTTGTTGTTGCCCTCTGCTATTGAAGCAATGGCGTTACGCCAGAGATTGCCAAACGCATGGCCTGGAAGCTTTGGGACCATCCTCTCTCAGATTCACTACATGGGATTTTATCCTTGGTAGCGTTGCCTTCCCAGATTTTCCACTGGTTGAATTCATTGCAGACTTACAGAGAAGAGCTGTGATGGCTTCAATGCGAGTCGGGTTGTTCATGCAGGTGGCCTTAGCAGCTCTGCCTTTTAGAGTGGCTAAGCTGGTTGCATCAAACACAAACCTCTTAGTTACAATCTTCTGCTTACTAAACAAACCAGATGGCATGATCACATGCAGATGATCACTCGGGGGAAAGAGGGTTGCCATATCAAAAAGAGGATCAGCAATGCTTTCAAAAGCCCTGCTAGCGGTTAAAGTCCAACCACATAGAAATGAGGCTAATGTTGCACCATTGGCCATGGTTCAAAGTCGCAGTATCGGTCACTGACTCGGAGGGTCCTGAGGTATATCGGTCTCAATGTATCGGTTTGGTATCGGATGATACGTAAAATAAGCTAATTAGAAAATTTTAAAAATTATAAAAATATTATGTAAATTATCATAAAAATATATACAATTAAATAAGTTCAAAAAATTAATAAAATAAAATTGTCTCATATTTAACACTATTTAAATAGTTATAAAAGTATTCGCTCAAAGTTATTTATGATAATGCTAATAAAAGAAAATTATTTTATTTCAAATACAATAACATTTTTACTAACAAATATACAATACAATAATCAATTCCATGTTGAATGACAAGGAGGTTCAAAATCATCATCATCAGTCCTACGACGAGTATACAAATTGGGATGGTAATTCTCGTAGTGAGGATATGGTTGAAAGAGTTGTTCACTACTCGAATATGTTGGTTGAGATGATTGACTTGATGATCCATAATCAAGAAAATATGGTTTCGAAGGCTGTTTGGGATCAACACCATATTGATAGTATCCAAAACCTCGATAAACGATGCTACTACTACTAGAAGATTGATCATATCCATAGGAATCACTAGCTCGTGTTCCAGTATTTGAATATTCCTCTAGATGCATCATTGGAAATCGATCAAAATCATTTCTACTATAAGTATTGGAAGAGCTATCACGGTCTCTAAAGTTGTGATATGATCTATCATCTACTCTTCTGAAATACGACCTTGATCTTATACATAAATTCTGTAAGTGCTCATCAATACGATGATATTTTGATCTATGATAATCATGCCCACTAGAATAATCATCATCGTTGGGAAATGTAGTTAGCCTTTCCAAATGCTTTTGTTGTTCCCATATCCCTGGTCGATATCCATGATATGTATCTTGCATGGCATAGTAATTTTCATCTCCTTTTGCCCATGACATGCTAGGATCTACTTAACTAACATAACCGCCACCAGTGCTACCATCTCCTCAGTACCCTCACCGGTGCCACCAACTCCTCTACTGCCCCCACTAGTGCCACCACCCCACCTACTGCCCCCATTGTGACCATCATCACTACTAGAACTTGAAGAAATTATTCTAGGAACCTTACCTTTACGATGAGAATCAATATCTCTTTCTTGTGTAGCATTACTTGTACGCCTACTAACTCTACGATTTGTGGCACCATCATCTTCATGAACTGTTTCTTTACCTTCTTCACTAGGGGGAAGACCTTTATCCAACCAATCCAAATTATCAGATGATAAAATAGGCTCATCTCCTTCTCGTATCCACTCATATAATATATCATCATCATTAAAGATAAGATTCAGATCAATTAGATTGTATAAATCTTCATTGTTTCACTTTGCATCAAATTCTTAACTCGAAGTCGCATATTGTACTGCACATAAACTAACTTATGATGTGGACTTTCATCGCCATAGTTGTTCCACCATTCAATTATAATAAAGAAAATTCATACTTATTAATCACTATGATATATTTAACAAAAAATGATGATAGTTTTTTATTTGTAATAGACATATAAATGTATTGAGTACTTGGAAAAAATTGATTTATTGCTTTCTTTGTAAGTGCACTTTCAAATTCTCCTTGGCCGTCAACAAATAATTTCACCTACATCATTAACATTTTTTTTTGTTAATGCACATTACATGTACAACATGTATTATATAAAGGTCACAAACTATTATTATACCTCGTTAATAGCTTTTGTTTGTCTATCCAAATCTGGCTCTAATATCTTGATAACCTCCTTTAATCCAATTTTAATTTCCAAATGATTGGAGAAACACTTTGAATATTGGAACATTGGATTTAAAAAATATGCCGCCGTAAGTTAAATAATGATCAATTTATAATAATTTGTACTTGAAAAAAATAATAAAAAATATGTAAAGAGTTTTTTTTATTACCTACAACATGCAAATGTCTGTGCAATCGACCTTCCTACCTTCTATCAATGACTTCCCAATACTTTTCGCATTGCTTGACTGATGCCTTGATGATCAATTTAACTCTATCCATTGCTTCATAAATGATTGATAGTGTGGGCTTTTTATCTTGATCAACCAATTTCAATACTTTGACGAGAGGTTCCATGATGGTTTGAACTTCCCTTGCTTTCTTCCAAAATCGATTAGTTAAGATAAAGTTGGATACCTTATCTCTTAGACTTTTTCTGCTCATATCTTTATTGAATTCATGCCACTCATTTGTTATGCACGTTCTCTTCAAATCAACCTCATAACGTATAAGACTCTCAAGTGAAATGAATTCAGTGGCAAAAAGGGTTATTCTTGGCCTTAACAGATCTCTATCCTTGGTGAACGCTTTCATCAAATTCACTACTTTCAAGCTATTATAAATAAATCCCGTGATCATATTTGTTTGATCTAATGTTTCCTTAATCTGCTTCATGATTGCAATATCTTCAAGCATTAAATCAATATAGTGGGTTGCACAAGGAGACTAAAACAAATGTTTCCGCTTCTCCATTAACAACATACTGACTACTTTAAAACTTACCTCATTATCAATGACTACTTGAACAATATTTTCCTCTCCAACCTCCTCTACAACTTTATCCATAAGGGAAAAGATGTAGTTTGCTGTCTTAGGTATGTTGGTAGTGTCAACTGAAGAATGGTATCTCATACTTCTATCACAATAAATCATGAAATTTATGATAGGCTTTCTAGTCCTAAAACTCCAACCATCACACATGATTGTGCACCCATATATAAGCCATTTAGCCATCAATGTTGTTATATATACCTCAAGCTCTTGCACCTCCTCTTCCAAATATGTATTTTCAATTTGGTATCCCGTGGAACCTTGATGCCTGGACCTGATTCTGCTATGGTATCAATCATTAATTGATAGCAAGGCCCACTGTCAGCTGCATTAAAGGGTATTGCATTAAAGAGAGAATTTAGAAATAGCTTTAACCACTTTAAAACAATTTTTTTTTATTTATTTATTGAATTTTGCTTTGATGAGAACATGTAGGGATCAATTCCTTTTAGAGGTATGCTGGCTCATTCTCTTATACTGAAGCTACGTGTCAGTCTGCGCTTAATTCTAGCATTAAAAGGTTGTGAGGAACTAGCACCCTTTTGATGCTCTTGTCTACCTTCTTAAAAAAATTGTTGACTTTTTTTCATTGCTTGTTTCATTTGTCTTCTTTCAAAATCAACCATAACAATTTCCTCAATTTCATCATCAGAATCACCCTCATCAATTTCATGGAAATATTCTTTATTTAAGGAACTCAAATGTTGTTTATTTTTTTTTTTCTTTAACTGTGTTTTTTCTTTTGCAATATCAAACATATGTTGTCTAACACTATGTGACACTTCTACCGGAACACGTGGGCATCCTTCCACTTGTTTGGATATATGTGCAATGTGTAGCTTTAATATTGTTATACCGCTATGTATAACTTTCCCACAATATTTACACTTCGTGGTTCTTCTACTACCACCAACAGGTTTTGCATGCTCCCAACCAATATCATGTTTTGAAGCCATTTTGAAATTTTAACCTAACCATGTATAAAAGGAAAACATCTTACTTTTCAAATTAAATATATATAAACACATTTATATAAGAATTGTAACATTTAATTTTCCACTCACTTATATGTTTTATATTGTTACCATATAAAAATAAATTTTACTAAAAAAAAACAATAAACACGATATCACCTAAGTTCACCATATTTTATTTTCCACTTATTTATATGTTTTTTAATTAAAATAAATAATAGTTAAATAAATGAATATTTTTATAAAACAAAATTCTATTAAAAAAGTTTTGTTTGATAATTATTGATTTCCTATTGTAATTTAATTGTAGAATATTATAAAATAAAAAATCTACATGATATAACATAGTAAAATTGATTCAAATATAAATGTAATTTCTCTATACCATGTAAATGCATACCCTTCAACCTGTGTTATTAAATTATAGCTTTTATAGTTATGATTATTTGAAAAAAAATTTATTTGGAAAAAAAAATTGTTTTAAATAATTATTAAAGGAGAAAGAATCTCTTGATTGGTTTATTTTATTTTATTTTTTATTTTTTTTTACTAAGTCAGTCGAGTTAACTCGGAATATCAGCCAAGTCATCCGAGTCCAACCAATTCAAGGTTGAGTCTGGGTATAAATTTATATCTAGTATCAAACTTGTTGCGATTGGCATAGAGGTGGATATGACTCGGTTGAGTCGTACCGGACTCGACCGATTTTTTGAACCCTGATTCTATGTGCTTAATATATAGACAATGCTAGGTAACAAACTGTGCATGAAAGCATGGCCCCATGTGCTCTATATATATGGATATGATGGTCGGGAAAACTACTACCAATTATAACAAGGCCTAGCTCATAGCTCTTTTTTTTAGTATTGCAAATCAAATTCAAAGATGAGTATGAGATAATCTCCATGGAATCCATCAAACCATCCTCCCCAACTCCATATTATTTTAAAAGCTTCAAACTCTCTCTCGTAGATCAACTTGTTCCCCCAACCTATGTGCCTATTGTTCTATTCTATGTTGCCTTTGAGTGTGATGACGATTTGGATTACTCCATCATATGTACACGGTTGAAGAATTCTCTATTAGAAACCTTAACCCTATTCTACCCTTTAGATGGAATGATCAAAGTTGATGTTTCAATTGATCTTAGTTATGAAGTAGTTACCTTCGCGAAAGCTCAAGCTAGCATTCAACTCTCATATATTCTCAACAGCGTTCAAAAATCTGTTAAGTCCGATACGACTCAGTTGAGTTGTATCCACCTCGACGCTGACCGCGATGAGTCCGATACTAGATATGGATTTATACCCAAACTTGCCCTTGAATCGGTTGTACTTGGATGACTCGATTGATATTCCGAGTTAACTTGGCCAACTCGGTTAAAAAAAACCTAATAAAGAGATTCCTTCTCCTTTCCCATCACAACAAAAATCAGAGATTCCTCTACAAAAGAAAACATCCATGAATCTGTGATTCACGAACCCAATCTTTCAACCACAACATCAAATGAGTAGAAGAAAAAAACAAGTTTGAAACAAACCCGTGACCCTTTCAAAAGCCTTTAAAAAGAGAAAAAAAAATCAACAAATGATGATGCATGGTGGAAAATTTACTTACTTAACCCTAAATCTACCATTGCCGAAGTGTAGATCTTTAGTGCACCGCCGGTGCCACAACGGTGACTGGACGACGACAAAGCAATCCTTCCTTTGATTGTGGTTATGTGTTATCATGACTGCTATAAACGTGTGACTGTTTGTGGTAATGAGGGTGTGTTGGGAAATGTCTAACAATCTGTAGAATGTGGAGTGTTGGGGAAGATAGCCATCAAATCGTGGTGTGTTAGGTCCTTGGGGAAGACAAGCTAACAAAAAGGAAATTGAAGATATATTAGTAAAGGTAAAATTTGATTTACCTTATTTAAATCATCACACCCACATTGCCACACACAGTCACACCACGTTGAGATTATATTTTTAATTTATTAAATCAAATTATATAAATTGGTAAATTATATATTGATGACTAATTTGATTCATAATTTGAGATTAGATTACAAAAATTACATAATTTGAATCAATTAAAAATATATTTAAAATTTTGTTTACCTTATTATGTTGAGATTATATTTTTAATTTATTAAATTATGTAAATTTTTTATTTTATAATATTAAATTAATTTACATGTATTTAAATTGGTAAAATTAGGAAATTCATGTATGCAGTATAAAGTAATGTTTAGATGTAATGTTATGAAATTGAAGAATTGGAAAGTAATGTTTATATGAAATTGGAGAATTCATAATGATAATATTATGATGATATTAAATATATTTATATATAATGTTTTTATTTTATATAGAGATTATATTTTTAATTTATTAAATTATGTAATTTTTTTTGTCTTATAATATTAAATTGGTTCACTAAATTATTTTGGATGGTATAGAAATTATATTTCTTAATATAAAATACATTTATATGGTAAACTTTATATGATATAAATATTATATTTTTAATTTATGTTTTTATCTTATAATATTGCAAAATTAAATTACATTAGAAAATTAATAATTATTTAAAACAATTTTTTTTTCAAATAATCATAACTATAAAAGTAAGATTTAATAATTCGGATTGAAGGGTATGCATTTACATGATATAAAGAAATTACATTTATATTTGAATCAATTTTACTTCATTATATCATGTAGATTTTTTATTTTATAATATTCTACAATTAAATTACAATAGAAAATCAATAGTTATCAAAACAAACTTTTTTAAATGATTTTTTATTATAAAAATATTCATTTATTTAACTATTATTTATTTTAATTAAAAAACATATAAATACGTGGAAAAATAAAAGATGGTAAACTTAGGTGAGATTGTGTTTATTATTTTTTTAGTAGAATTTATTTTTATATGGAAACAATATGAAACATATAAGTGAGTGGAAAATTGAATATTATAATTCTTATATAAATGTGTTTATATATATTTAATTTGAAAAGTAAGTTGTTTTCCTTTTATATATGGTTAGGCTAAAATTTCAAAATGGCTTCAAAACATGATATTGGTTGGAAGCATGCAGAACCTGTTAGTGGTAGTAGAAGAACCACAGATTGTAAATATTATGGGAAAGTTATACATGGCGGTATAACAAGATTAAAGCAACACATCACACATATATCTGGACAAGTGGAATGATGTCCACGTGTACCGGTAGAAGTGTCACATAGTGTTAGATAACATATGTTTGATATTGCAAAAGAAAAAAACACAGTTAAAGAAAAAAAAAAAAGAATGACTTTTGAGTTCCTTAAATAAAGAAAATTTCTATGAAATTGATGAGGGTGATTCTGATGATGAAATTGAGGAAGTTACTATGGCTGATCTTAAAAGAAGACAAATGAAACAAGCAATAAAAGAAAATCGTCGAATTTTTGAAAAAAGTGGACAAGACCATCAGAAGGGTGCTAGTTCCTCACAACCTTCTAATGCTAGGATTAAGCGCAAACCGACACATAGCTTCAGTGTAAGAGAGGGAGCTAGCACACCTCCAAAAGGAATTGATCCCTACATGTTCCCATCAAAGTTTTCTACTAAAGACGTAAAAAAAGTGGGTAAAACTATTTCTACATTCTTTCTCTTTAATGCAATACCCTTTAATGTAGCTGACAGTGGTCCTTACTATCAATCAATGATTGATACCATAGTAGAAGCAGGTCCGAGTATCAAGGGTCCCATGGGATACTGAATTAGAAATACATATTTGGAAGAGGAGGTGAAAGAGCTTGTGGTTTATATAACAACATTGAAGGCTAAATGACCTATATATTGGTGCATAATCATGTGTGATGGTTGGAGTTCTAGGACTAGAAAGCCTATCATCAATTTCATGATTTATTGTGATAGAAGTATGATCTACCATTCTTTAGTTGACACTACCAACATATCTAAGACAATAGACTACATCTTTTCCCTTATGGATAAAGTTGTAGAGAAGGTTGGGGAAGAAAATGTTGTTCAAGTAGTCATTGACAATGAGGCAAGTTTTAAAGCAACGGTATGTTGTTGATGGAGAAGCAGAAACATTTGTTTTGGTCTTCTTGTGCAACCCACTATATTGATTTAATGCTTGAAAATATTTCAAGCATGAAGCAGATTAAGGAGACATTAGATCAAGGAAAGATGATCACAAGATTTATTTATAATAGTTGAAAGTAGTGAATTTGATGAAAGTGTTCACCAATGATAGAGATCCGTTAAGGCTAGGAATAACCCGTTTTGCTATTGAATTCATTTCACTTGAGAGTTTTATATGTTATGAGGCTGATTTGAATAGAATGTGCACAACAAATGAGTGGCATGAATTCAATAAAGATAGGAGTAGAAAAAGTCTAAGAGATAAGGTATCCAACCTTATCTTAACTGATCGATTTTGGAAGAAGGTAGGGGAAGTTCAAACTATCATGGATACTCTTGTCAAAATATTGAAATTGGTTTATCAAGATAAAAAGCCCACATTATCAATCATTTATGAAGCAATGGATAGAGCTAAATTGGTTATCAAGGCATCGGTCAAGCAATAGGAAAAGTATTGGGAAGACATTGATAGAAGGTAGGAAGGTCAATTGCACAGACATTTGCATGCTACAGGTAATAAAAAAAATTCTTTATATATTTTTTCAAGTACAAATTATTATAAACCGATCATTATTTAACTTATGACAACATATTTTTTTTAAATCCAATGTTCCAATATTCAAAGTATTTCTCCAACCATCCGAAAATTAAAATTGGATTAAAGGAGGTTATCAAGATATTAGAGTCACATTTGGATAGACAAGCAAAAGCTATTAACGAGGTATAATAATAGTTTGTGACCTTTCTATAATACATTTTGTATATGTAATGTGCATTAACAAAAAAATAAAAATAAAATGTTAATGATGTAGGTGAAATTATTTATTGACGGCCAAGGAGAATTTGGAAGTGCACTTACAAATAAAGCAATAAATCAATCTCTTCCAGGTACTCAATACATTTACGTTTATTACATATAAGAAATTATCATCATTTTTTGTTAAATATATCATAGTGATTAATAAGTATGCATTTTCTTTATTATAGCTAAATGGTGGAACAACTATGGCGACGAAGGTCCACATCTACAAAAGATTGTTGTTAAAATTTTAAGCCAAACTTAGGTTGTGAAAGAAATTGGAGTATATGGTCATTGATTCACACAAAGTTGCGCAACTATTTGGCAATTAAAAAGTTGCATAAGTTAGTTTATGTGCACTACAATATGTGACTTCGAGTTAAGAATTTGATGCAAGAGCGAAACAATAAAGATTTATACAATCCAATTGATCTGAATCATATCTTTAATGATGATGATATATTAGATGAGTGGATACGAGAATGATATGAACCTATTTTATCATCTGACAATTTGGATTGGTTGGATAAAGGTTTTACTCCAAATGAAGAAGGTAGAAAAACAATTCATGAAGATGATGGTGCCACAAATTGTAGAGTTAGTAGGCGTACAAGTAATGCTACATAAGAATGAGATATCGATTCCCATCATAAAGGTAAGGCTCCTAGAATAATTTCTTCAAGTTCTAGTAGTGATGATGGTCATAATTGAGTAGGCAGGGTGGTGGCACTAGTGGGGGCAGTAGAGGAGTTGGTGGCATCAGTGAGGGTATTGGAGGAGATAGTAGCACTGGTGGCGGTTATGTTAGTTAAGTAGATCCTAGCATGTCATGGGCACATGAAGATGAAAATTACTATGCCACACAAGATACAAAGTATAAATATCGATCAGGGATATGGGAACTATGAAAGCATTTGGAAAGACTAACTACATTTCCCAATGATGATGATTATTCTAGTGGGCATAATTATCATAGATCAAATTATCACCATATTGATGAGCACTTACAAAATTTAGGTATAGGATCAAGGTCGTATTTCAGAGGAGTAGATGATAGATCATATCACAACTTCAGAGACCGTGATAGCTCTTCCAATACTTTTAGTAGAAATGATTTTAATTGATTTCCAATGATGCATCCAGAGGAATATTCAAATATTGAAACACGAGCTAGTGATTCCTATGGATATGATCAATCTTCTAGTAGTAGTAGCATTGCTTATCGAGGTTTTGGATACTATCAATATGGTGTTGATCTCGAACAACCTTCGAAACCATATTTTTCTGATTATGGATCATCAAGCTAATCATCTTAGCTAACATATTCAAGTTATGAACAACTCTTTCAACCATATCTTCACTACGGGAATTACCATCCCAATTTGTATACTCGTCGTAGGACTGATGATGATGTGATGCGACTCATGGTAGCTTAGCTTTAAAGGCGTATCAACAAAATTTATACCTTGAATACTATTACTAAAGTAGCCAAGCTACTATAGCATAGTGGTTCTAGGATCGTTCACTGGGAAGGGTTTTCGCAAACACAAGTGATATTTAATTTAGGAAAATAAGTGATTTTCTTATGGATGTTAGCTTTAAAAGAAGATGTAAATGTTTTAGAAAGATTTAAACTAATCTAAGCTAACATTAAAGACTAAAATGAAAGGGTGTAAAAACAAGTTTCTCAAAGATAGGATAGCTATGCTCTGACTCTTATGCAAATTGGAAATCTCAGGATAGGCTCCTCGCGTTGGGGTTGCAACTATGGTGATGCTTGCTTCCCGAACCGGTATGGATTTAGCAAATCAAGTTTTAATCCTTTAAAATGGCAAAACAGATGGTAGTGAATTTCATCAATGGTTATTCACCTTTGACTTCCTTTGAATGGCTCGTAAGAGATAACTAATGGTCTAAAGCCAAAAGCTTACCAAATATTGGCAACTCAAAGTCATTCCAAGTGATAAACTCACCTTTCAATGGCCATTGAAATTGGTTCTAATGGATTAATGCAAAACTTGGAATTGAAAACCTCACCTTCCAATAGCTCGTAGGAGATAACTAATGGATAGAAATCCAAAAGCTTATCAAGTATTGGCCATTGGAAGTTGTCCAAAGGAAATAAAAACCAAACTTTGCCTTAATGAACCATTAATGAAAAACGTCTACCTTACCTTCCGGGCGCGAGAAATTTCCATGGGATTGCATCCAAGCCATCACATAACATCCATACTTTGAGAAACTAAAAGTTTTAGCCAATCATCCTCTAAGGAAAAGCCCTTAGAGGCTATTTGGCTACTAAGAAAATAGAAACGGGAGAGCTGGAGAAGAGAGAAAAACAGAGCAAGGCTCCGTCTGTATATATGCGTCTCTTCTTTCAAGAGGTGATTTCCACCCCTTATATAGTCTTTACAAAAGCCAAAGCTTATGATTGGTTAGTTACAAGGATAATAAAGGAAATTACATCACAAAATACAAAGGAAAATATCTAAAGTGGAGTCGGCAAAGGGCAGAGCAAAATTCGCAACACGCATGGGTTATGCGAACCAAATGCGAACTAAATGCGAAATTCGCATATGCTCTTGTGGAATGCGAAATTTTCGCATATGCTGGAGCAGTTGGCTTCCGAAGGCCATATCTTCCTCATTTCAACTCCAAATCGTGCACGGTTTGAAGAGTTGAATTCTTGACTTCCAGAGCTTTGAAATGGTATATATAATGTAAAAAATGGACTTCGGGAAGTGCTCCAAAAGTGCGAAAGAAGACTGCAGCTGCTGTCCTCTGTTTTCCTCTTCTCCATTGTTTGCTTTTCCACTTTGCTTCTCTTTGCTTGTGCTCGTGTTTCCACTTGAAATTCAAGCCTGTAAATGTTCAAAATCCTTGCTTTAACTTGTCCAAGTAGCTCCTCCATCATTTGGCATGCTTGAATCGATTCATAAGCTGATAAAAACATGTAAACTTGCCACAAAAATGGTTAAAACCAATTACTAAGGACCTTAATGAATTAATTGGGTTAAATGAATATGATTACTACTTAAAGGTGCTTAAAACCATTATAATTAGGTCTACAAAATAGCACTTTTTGGTAGTAATCATGATGATTTTGAACCCCCTAGTCATTCAACATGGAATTGATTATTGTATTGTATGTTTGTTTGTAAAAATGTTATTGTATTTGAAATAAAATAATTTTCTTTTATTAGCATTATCATAAATAACTTTGAGCGGATACTTTTATAACTATATAAATAGTGTTAAATATGAGACAATTTTATTTTATTAATTTTTTGAGCTTATTTAATTGTTTATATTTTTCTAATGATTTACATAATATTTTTATATTTTTTTTGAATTTTCTAATTAACTTATTTTACGTATCGTTCGATACCAAGCCAATACATTGAGACCGATACTCCTCGGGACCCTTCGAGTCAATGACCGATGTTGTGACTTTGAATCATGCATAGAATCCATAAAAGATACAATAGTTTTTATCATAGTAACTTCACATGCATTGATGGCCTATTTTCTAATAGTTTGGAATTTTGTAGTAAAACATGTATAAAGAGTAAAACCATTGATAACAACTTAAACCCAAATAATTAAGGTGATGGGTTGGTGGGAGTTTGATAAAGCCATTTACCAAGAAAACAATAAGGTTGATCAAATATTAACCAACTTTGAAGGATGTAAATGGAGTTTCAAATAGTCGATGGAAATAGTAAAAACAGTTGATCCACTCATTCCTTTAGAGGTTGAAAGTAGTAGACATTGATTTTGATGTGTTAAAGAAAGAAAACAATTCCAATGTTCTATATTCAACCCTTTTCCTGAATATTAATAAGGTAGCTAGCATCATATAACCTCGCAAATGAGACTCGTCTCTAAGTCAACTTCATTCTCTACAGGTTGACTATATCATGGGCCCATGAACTATACATATAAAGTGTGGGTTTAAATATAGAGAACTGTTGATGATAAATAAAATGTGTTGAACATAGAAATGATCGTCCCTCTAATTAGTTTGTGATCTAAAGGAAAAACAAGAAACGTTACTCTAGGAAAAGCAGAAAAGGATGAAAATGTTTTATTGAATGAACAAAAAGTTTTCATACTTCCTTTTATATATATATATAGTCTAATTCTCTTACAAACTTAACATATACTTTAGTATCCATCCTGACATCCCCCTTGGGTAAAAAGATTTGTTACTTTGAGGTTTGTTTTGTAAAGAGTAGACCCTTGAGTTGGAAACTGCCTTTGTAAGAACATCAGCAGTTTGATCGGTTGATGGCACATGTTTAATTTAATTCAATTCTATTTGCAATACTTTTTCTTTAATAAAGTATGGATTCCTAACATGAAGAATTGGGTTGGTTGCAAGCATGACTATACTAGGATTGTCACACCAAACCACTAGAATCCTTTGACTGGGATTTTGATGTTTTATAGTAGGGACTGTATCCAGGTGAATTTAGCAAAAAGATTTTTGCTAGACTTCTATGATTAATTAGCCTTTGTGCTCAATCTAGAACCAAAATGTTTTTTTTTTTTGTTTTTGTTTTTGTTTCTTTAAATGCCAAGCTATTAAGCTTGAGATAAGAGAAACACAATAACTCGATGTTGATATTTTATCATCAAGGTCGCAAGTACAATGTCCAACCAAATCAAGATTTTTAGATCTTTGTGGATGTAAACTAGATCAAAAATCCCATTCAAGGATTTTAAAATTATTTTTACTACTTTCCAATGTGACTTTAAGGAATTTTGCTTAAGTTGACAAACCCCGTTAACACTATAAGCTATTTAAGGTCTAGTTATGATTACTATTGCTAGGAATCCTAGGTTACATTGTTCTTTATCGTGTCTCTATAGAGAATACATACTGTCACGAATCTCCATCAATAATGACCTAATCTATATGGATATATGACCATATTAGGGTCTTACCCATCGATTAAAGTCTCTTATTAATTTCAACAGAGACTCAATATTTTCTCAAGGTTGTGTGTCCATGTAATATATAAGCTTGGTAAATCATGCTAATCTAATAACCTTACGTCATGATTCACTGTAGGTCTTGTATAATGTGTAACGATATACACTAGTGTACTCACTATGGGAAACCCATCATAATAACCAAGATAAGTTATCCCTCAAATTAAGAGGTAGTACAGTACAACTTCTATTGGATTACTCAATTGCTCAATCCATAGATTAACTGTAAACTACTTACCATCTTACAAGGAACTTATAACTTATATCTTTAATGCAACTTCTAATGCACCTAAGTCATATACAATGCAAGTGATATAGGTTTGAATGCTTAAATCAATATAAGTGCAAACGATTGATAGAAAAGTGGAAGTTCATGTCTTACCTTGTTACATTATATCTTGCTTTTAAAGACTCCATATCAACAATTACATATTATGGAGCATCAATGATTGACCTATATCACACCACACATTCTCCATAAGATCACTACTAGAAGCTAAAAACTTCACTACACTAGTCATAGGAGTGATTTGACCTATGGCATATTGCATCTTTGCCTTATAAGCAAATCTATGGTTTGGGAGAGGACTAACCTTTCATTGGTACATTGTACCTGAATGCCAATAGTTTACACTCCTAGATCCTTTAGAGAAAATTCCTTATTCAAACTAGTAATAAGACTAGTAACAATTGTGTTATCATTGCCTGTAATCAATATACCATCCATATAGACAAGCACAAATGTGGAATAACTTAATGTAATTCTAATGAACAACAATTAGTCTGATCAAGTTGAAATAAAACCAAAAGATTGTTAGACAATGTGTAGTTTTGGAAATTAGTCTTGTAGGGTTTGGTTTAGTCCATAAAGAGCCTTATTCAACCTGTAAATTAAATAATGAGACTCAATGTTAACAAATCTTGGAGGCTACTCTATAAAGATCTCTACTTGAAGAATGACATTTAAGAAAACATTGTTTACATCCAATTGTTGAACTGTCCAACTCCTTGTCAAAGTTATTATTAGCGATATTTTAATGAAGGCATGCTTCAATATTGGGATGAAAGTCTCGTTAAAATATAACCCTACGTACCATTTGACTAAACCACTTGACTTCTAGTCATGCCTTGTAGTTTTGTATTGAGCCATGAAGATTTTATTTCACCATAAAGATATTAATTTTAAAGTAAAAAAAAATACGGACCTAAATACAAATAAAAAGGACTTACTACTACAAATAAACGAGATATAATCCTATTAAATTATTTTTGGTATGTGACCATATTAGATTCACCATCATTTTTATAATAAAAAAATTATTTTTCAATACTATAGAATGCCACAAAAGTTCTATTTAACCATCTACATTCATGTTTTTATGTGAAAAGTTCTTATACATGATCCCCTTATTGCAAATAGAAGTATGTTGTGCCAGTAGAAGCTTTAATACAAACAACGTTAGTTCAAGAACATAAAGATAATATAATTCACACAAAGGTACATAAGGTTTTAACATGGTTCGACCAAATGCCTACATCCATGGATGAAAGAGAATCATTTCACCATACCATAGAGAATATTACAAAGGATAGAATTAGATACAATTATTGGGTTCCTAAAACATCCCATGTTTTCCCACTCTTTATATGTACACCTTAAATCATGAGTCCCTTGCTCGATTGAGTGCCTCCTATTCTTCCTCACATTTTTATCCACCTGCATAGTTTTTACAAGCACATTTTTATCTCATAACTTTTTCTTGTCATGACCTAAAATATTTATACAGATATTTTTAATAACTTTTTTTTTTATTTTACAAGGAAATCTAATAATATAATGGTACATTAACTTAGAAAAAACTCTATATAATATTCTTTGTAAAAAATAAATCTTTACTAATTAGGAATTTAGGACATTTCCCAACAAAATAAGTAATTGCAACAATCATATCACAAAAATATGTTCAGTGGGGTGTTCTTGTGGCTAAAAAGTTAAATTTTATGTAATAGACATAAAGTTATAGTTTGCCTCCAAAAATATTCATGTTATTGTAAATTCTGATATATTTTTTTTTTTATAAAACTAAAGGTGTTTTAATGTTGCATTTATCAGAAAAAGCCATCCAAAATTCTATTGGCAAAGGGTAACATTTCCCCTCACTTCTCTTGACTTTTCTCCCATTTATCTATGATCATTTATGGGGCCCTTCCTTAAGTTAGATTTGAGATAGAGGCTATTTGCAAAGATGCCTACACAGGTGTGTTAACAAGATTATGTGATTTTCAGAGAATTCTAATGAAATCATCCTTATGATCTTGCATAATTTGGGTATAAGATAAGAATGCACAACCACATTAATTTTATCAAAATAATAATTAATCAATGCACGTGTGGACTGTGTGCAACATATGATATACAACATTTTAGACGTATTGCTTCCCATGAATCATGTAAGCATTCAAATCTACGGAAACCCAATTAATCAATCGAACAAGTCACACAAGAGACTGCACTGATTTAATCGACTCCACTACTACCTTTTTCCAAGGAATTGCCTAGAAGTTACACTCCTCTTTTCAATTTTCATCAAACCACTTGGTAGTGTTTTAAGGATAACTTCAACACTATTTTGAGGTTAATTGACTCATCACCTTACTTTACCTTGCCTTCCAAAGGATTGTATGCTTGGTTTAGTTATAGTTTTTTATTTCTTAAAATAGTAAAAATTGTTTTTCAAAAATAAAAAGTGTAAAATCTTGTTCAATTGAAGACTATTTTTTAAAACTAAAATGTGTAAAATCTTGTTTGGTCTATAGTTTTTGTTCACATGAAAAATGTTAGGTATATTATTATAAAGAACAATATTATTGCATATATATATATATATATATATATATATATTATGATTTACACATTATTATTATATGCTTGGTTTCAAAAAAATTTGAGGAAAAATGTGGAGAAAAGAAAAATAGGAAGGAAAAATATAAGAAAAGAGAAAATGAAAAAAAAAAAAAATGTTTATATGTTCCTTCTTGCTCATTTAACTTATTTTAATTTTTTATATATAAAATTAAATATTTTATATGGTAAAATCAAATACAAGGCAATCATTTTCTTTATCATTTTTTTCTTTTTTAATATTTTCTTGGAACCTTGTGCAAATAAAAGTTAATAATAACATTTTTCACCTTGTAAAATCCAATCATCTAATATTCATTAATGAGATTAGTTATTTATTTTTGATTTGTAGTAACTTATTATTGTTTTAATTTTGAAAAATAAAAATAAAATAATTGGTAAAAAAATGAAATATCTTAAAATTTAATTTCTTTTCAATTTGAAATTGAAAATAGTTTACAACATAAAGAAAGAGCAATTGATATAATTTTGTTTCTTAATTCTCAATGTCACATCCTAATAAATTATAATTGGACATAGAACCTAAATAATACACAAAATTAATAAAAATATCATAAGTAAATTGAACATAAATTTAAATGATAAATTGTTAACACAATACATTACCCTTTTGACACAATTGGCTTCCAATGGTGTCGTGGTGTAGTTGGTTATCACGTCAGTCTAACACACTGAAGGTCTCCGGTTCAAGTCCGGGCGACGCCAATGAATAATTTTCTTTTTATTTTTTATTATTATTATTATTTTTACCTAAGGATACACCTCCTTTTGATTTTTCATTCATGTTTGAATATAGTTAAAGTGTTGAGCATCTTCACTTTATAACTAAAAACATTTTTGGATGAATTTTTCCTTTTATAAAAAATAATTATTATATTCGTTACTACTTTTTAATAATAAAGATAAGATATTTGAAAAGTACTCAATGTATTAAGTTTCTTTAATGTATTTTTACTTCATAACTAAAAATATTTTAAAATTGGTAATTGGATGAATTTTTCATTCTATAAAAAATATATTATTATGGTCGTTATTCATTATTTTTTTATAATAAAGATAAGACATTTGAAAATTACTTGTTGATGTATTAAGGTTAGTTGGCAGTTTTATTCCACTGATGCAACATACTTTTTTGGCTCTTATAACTATTAGTTCAACTTCATATTACTTCAAGGTTGCCTTCAAAATATCTCAATATCAATTTTATTTGAGATATAAATGCATTTGAAATATATGATCATTATGTGAAATCTTTTAGAATGACTAAATATATGATTATTATGTATGTATTATGGACAAAATGGTAGAAAAACAAAGTCAAAATTAGGTTTTTCATTAGGAATGTTTGAACACCCTATAGGGAGCATTCAAACATTAAACCCGACATTGAAATGCTCCATGTAGAGCATTTGAATGTTAGTCATTTTTTCTTTAAGTTATCTTTTCGACTTCATTTTTCAGGGGTAGTTTGGTAAATTAAAGATATGCTTATTTTCCAAAACTAGCCCAAGGTTTTTTCAAGTTATTTTGTTGAAATTTGTGACCCCAGATAATCATTCATTAAACTCGAGCTTTCATTTCTCAAAGCTTTCGAGATTTATTTTCAAATTACCTATTGGTTGTAAAAAAGGTGTGAGACTTACATAGGATAGAACCTCAATAAGGACTACGAGGGATCTACTAAAGAGCATGAGAGAGTGCTGCATCAAGGACGTGTAAGAAGAGTGTAGGATTTGTTGATCGTCTAATATTCATTGATAGGATTAGTTATTATTATTTTAATTTTTTAAAACAAAAATAAATTAATTTATAAAAATTAAAATATATTAAAATTTGATTTATTTTCTATTGAAACTGAAAATAATTTACAATAAAAAGAAATTGTAGTCGATATAATTTTGTTTCTTAGTTAACAAACTCATTGGATTGTTAATGTTAACCCCTAAGAAGTTACACTTGACCATAGAAGCCTAAATAATACATAAAATTGATAACAATATTGATGGATTAATCTTTTGACACAATGGGCTTCCAATGGTGTTGTGCTATCATTGTTTATCACGCTAGTTTAACACATTGAAGGTGTTTGGTTCAAGTTTGAGCGATGCTAATGAATAATTTTCTTTTTCTTTTTCTCATTTCTTTATTTTTGCCAAAAGATACGCCTTCTTTTGTTTTTTGTTTTTTTTTTTCTAAAACAAAAAATAATAGTTAATCTTATATGAAATATAAAAACTTTAAATAGAGACTTAGTTTATTATCTTAAAAAATGTTTTAAATTTTTTTAAATTTGACCTAGTAAACATTTTATTTTAAATTTATATTTATTTATTTTTTAAAAATTATTTTTTAGTCTCTATTTATCATCTAAAAATTTGAGCTAGTAGAGGAATCTAGATATTGAATTATTGATAATTAATTTGCGAGTCGATTTGCTAATTCCTCATCCTCAAATCTTTCTCCTCCTCAAATCAATCCTTCCCATGGGTTATTATCTCAACGAATAAGTCTGGTCACCTTTTGCTAGATTACATATTGTAAAAGATTGTTGATCTTGAATTATTGATGGGTGAATTATCTTTTAATATTTTGTCAAGAATATTCACTAAAGAAATCTTGTAAGGTCAAATTGTGAATTCTATGGTAATATTTCATAATAATCATCTTTATTTTCTAGAGTAAATCCAAAAGTAAGGTCTTTTGAGTCATTTAAATCACTTCCTATTATTAAAAGAGTTTTTTGCTTATATTTTTCAAGTTTCCTTTTACTCATTAGAGTGGAAATATTGTCATATTGTAGACAATTTTTCACATGAAATTAAAGGCAAAAACCAACTTCAAAGATTCCTAGCATGCCCTAATTATGTGTCTAACTTTCACCCAAATTTAAGAAAATGGTCAAACTATTGTATAATAGACTTAAAAAGAATTTTCTCCTTCAAACTCTAACAAATATTGGGATAATAAGAAAAGTCAAGACTCAAGTTAAACATTAATTATATTGTCTAAATATTTTAGACACAAAAATTTTTATAATAGGAGAAGCAGATGCTTATATTGAAGGATAAGTATTAAAACAAAAATTAAGAGATCAAGAAAAAGTTGTTAAATTTCATTCATAAATATGGACAAGATTATAGTTAAATTACTCAATTATTAAAAAAGAGATTTTGTCAATTATTTTATGCATACAACAATGTCAAGATGATTTTTGTAATGAATAATTTCTTTTAAGAGTTTATTGCAAAAGTGTAAAAGAAATTATTTAAAAGATTGTTAAAAATCTAGTTTTAAAATATATTTTTGCTAGATGACAAATGATTTAATATCTATTTTTTTATTTTCAAATAGAATTTATTAAAGAAATTTCAAATTCTCTTTTATATCTTCTATGAGAGACTCTTGAAAAGAGATGAGCTTTTCAAAAGCATCCTGGTTACTACTCAAAAGGAGCATATTTTAGATAATAATTCTCATGAGTTTCACATCTTTTGAGTAGTAATTATGCCTGAAAACATTCAATTAACATGTTGTTGCCCTTGCAAGAGTCACTAACAAGTTTTATGAAGTTTTAGAGTTATTTCAAGGTATAATTTTGATAAATTGGTGACCAAAGAGATGAATCAAATTGAAAAGAACAAATAATGTTGATGATGATCCAAATGCATAATGAAAGAGGTAATGCAATTGGTTTGGACCAGGATTTGGGCTAATTAGAGGTAGTTAAGGTGGAATCAAAAGAAGGAAATGGAAGAAATGACAAAGGGAAGCTCAAACACCAAATGTTGCAAATTCACATGATCATATGAAAATTTCTCATGATTGTGTGAAATGGATAAGAGGAGGAAAATCAACTACAGGCTAAGGAAGATGTGTAAGTTGATTTCGCATGATCATGATAAAATTTCGGACACTCATGCAAAATGGTCTAGAAAGTGTTTCAACATGCTACAACTACTCACCTTAGAATTTCGCACGATCGTGCGAAATGTGAATATTTTATGCGAAATGTTAAACTTCCAGATTTCTTTGAATTTGGAAGGTTTTAGAAGACCAATGAGAGGTTGCCAAGTGTCCACTTGACCTTGGCCTATAAATAGAAACTTGAATTTCTCATGTAAGGAGCTTTTGGAATACTTTTGATTGTAGAATTTTCGATATTCTCTCTCTTAATAGAATTCTCTATTTTCCTTCATTTTTCCTCATTTTCTCACTAGCCAAACATGCTTTGTGAGACAAAATCTCCAAGCATGAGTGACTAAATCTCATTTTTTCTTAGAGGAAGGAGGATTTAGAGGCAAGATCCATGGTGAATTAGAGAAATGAGCTTGAATTGTAAAGGTAATTTGATCTAATTGATTGATTATTTGAATTTTGGAGATTTTTCTCTTCAAATTATCTTGAATGACTAATACATTGCAAATTAGATAGATTTATTAAATTTTTAAAGCTAGATTTGATGAGATCGAATAGTTGCATTGTAAGAATAATTGGAAGATGATTTAAGATGAATTGAATATATGATTTGAATTGATCTCTTGGATTAAATAACCTAATTTGAAAAGAAATTAGATCTAGAACTAAAGCTAAATAAAAAATCGATTTAGATGAGAATTTAGATTTTCAATCTAACTTGATGAAAAATAGATCTCAACATCTATTCACCATAGAGATTGTTTTCTAGAAAATCCTAACTCCAAGAGTTTTTTTTTCCTTATTGATTTTCTTTTATTTTACATTTTATTGTTCCTCTCAATTTGAAATCATTGTTATTTTGAACTTTTATCATGAATTGTCAAATCAATTTTAATTGATCACAATAATTTCTTTTCCTCCTATTTAAGCCTTAATTATCGAGAATAATCCATTCCAATGGGCGACACTTAAGATTGCTATACTAGCATAGCTTTTGCTAAAAAACCTTTTTGATCGGGTAAGAGTTACCTTAGCATAGTTGAATTAGGTTATAAATTTTGTTTTGATCTAATAAACGAAGAAAAATCAATCGATTGCATCCCATTCCAAACCAAATTCTTCGAATGAAATAATCATCATAGAAGAATCTAACTATGAAAATTAAGAAGAAAAATCCAATATCAATCATTTTTTTTTTTTTTTCCAAATTTTAATTTGACCCCTTCTAATTTGAAATTCTTTTCCAATTCCTAAATCTAAACTCTTCTATCAAGACATTCTCTCCTTTTTCTCCTATGCTCAATCTTTACTTACTCCTTTTAGTCAAACCCAATATGTCAAGAAAGATTTCTCTTGATGGTTCTATCTCTTCCCCGTCCCCCTCAAGACTTTCAAATAAATTTAGAAAACTGTACTAATAATATAAAAAATCCTCCTAGATTTTACTTTTCTCCCATCCTTAGGTAAAACCAATAATTTTATGAACAAATTCTCATTGAATGAAAATCAGTTAAAATCAATCATAAGCTTGATGAAAAGATTTAACAAAACAAAGAATTGGTTTTTCAAAAGTCAAAGTTTTCAAGATTTTATCACCAAAAGACTAGAACCACAATTTTTTGACTCCAAAGTTTACCTAATACTGCTTTTTATTTTAGACTAAAGATAATTCATGGTTCTTTTATTTCCATGCTAATCTTGAAAAAACCTTTTCTTCAAACTGGTTTTATGAATGGTGGCTCTACTTTTTTGAACACACATTCACATGTAGCAATAAATCCTTAAAGGAACTAAAAAAAACCACCACATATTTTTATCTTGGTTGTCCTTCCTTTTCTCTAATTTTATTCCTCTTACTAATGGATAATTACCTCCATAATTTTGAAGTGCAAAATTGAAGACAAGCACTCGATAATTTTGTATGTCTTCTCTTTATCCTAAGCTTTATTTTGTTTAATACATTTCTTCTAGTGTAACTATGGTTAATATTGTTTGCAATATATATAAAAAATAAAGTCAACCAGGGATAGAGTGCTATAACCAAACCACCTGTCTTGGTTTAACTTTGGGATTAAACATTTCATCATAATCTACTACTTGTATTTGTGAAACCCTTTACAACTAGTCGGGCCTCGAAACATTTAATGGAGCCATCCTCTTTGTACTTAATTTGGAGGAGAGGTTGTGTGACTTGTTTGATAAATTAATTGGGTTGCTGTACATTTTTAATCCTTACAGGATCCATGGGAAGCAATAAGTCTAAATTGTGGTATATTATATGCTTCATACATTCCACTTGTGTATTGTTAAATAGTATTTTGATAAAATTTATGTGGTGGTGCATTCTTATCTTATACCCGGATCATGCAAGATCATAAAGATGATTTCACTGGAATTCTATACAAATCACACAATCTTTTGGACACAGCTGTTTTGGCATCTTTCCAGATAGCCTCCTTCACAAATGTCTAACCAAAGAAAGGGCTTGAAAAATTATCATATACAAAGGGGAGAAAAGACAAAAGAAGTGAAGGGAATTGTTACCCTTAAAACACCCTTAGTCACTTACTAAAAATAATTCAATTTATGTATACATAGGACTATGTTTCATTTATTTGTAATACTTAAGTTTTATTTATTTATATTTAGGTCTCTCTCTATATATTTTACTTAAAACTTATTTCTTTATAAATTTATTTAACATTTAAGTACATATATATCAACAACTCACATTGAAAAATGGTATTGATGTATAGACATCAAATTTTTTAATGAATTAGATTATGATTAAATTGGCCTTCAAAATTGTGGCTTCCCAATTCAACTAAATTTGTGCTTGATAAGTGACGAGTCACACACATTGAACATATAACATGTATTCAAAAGGTGATACTTGATGAAATTTGGATGGTTACAAAATTTAGATATAGTTATAAAATCAAATCTTCTAATTGAAAGAAAAAGAGAATTAAAGATAAATATTATTTTTTTTGGGCAAATTTATAAAGAAAACAAATCTTTCAATTAAACTCAATAGAGAATTAAAAATAAATATTCTTACAAATAAATTTCCTTAATGAAAGACACAAGTTGCTAAAATCAAAGAACTAGATTCTTTGAATTAAACAACTAAATCTTGAGATATTCCAAATTTAATTATCTAATTTCACTTATAAAAAATAAGTTTTATACAAGAATTAAATTAAAAATAAGGTAACTATTTAAATTGTGATATTAAATTATTTTACTGAACATGTTAATTTAATTACTTTAAGTCATTAAGTTGATTCACCTAACATCCTCTTCATCTATCTTTGGATTGAAAAATCAGTAAATAAATATTTTTTTTTTCAGATCTTTGTCTAAGAAAACTTTTGAAGAGTGAAAATATTATGGTGGTTCTACTAGTAATCATACATGATTAGTTACACAAAGTTTGCGTCATTGGAGTGCCAGAAAATCGATGTATAAAATTTTGAAAATTGAATTGTGCTTTCCAAACTGAAGAAGAAAATAAAAGTAATCTGATATGAAATATTTGAGCGTACACAATGAACATAACAAAACCCCAAACCCCAACGAAGTTAAACATCAAAAGGAATAATAATAGTCGCACAATACCAGAAAGCAAATCTAAAGCCAAACAACCGTTTCTCCTGATTTCTTCCATCACCGAGTTCAATCGGAAGCCCCAAACCTTCTTTCATCATCAACAACACCGGGATTAATTCAAAGAGGAGAATGGAAGGAGCTCCTCATCACGTTCAAATACAGCCATTTCTTGTTCTTCAAGAGTAACAAATGCTTCAATTCCATCCCCTTCCCTGGTATCAGTCAAACAGATTATATTCTTTGAACCAACGCCTGTAGGACTTAGCCATATGGGTTTTCCCCATCCAAAGTCGGTTTGGTATAATGAAGACCTACACCAACTAGTGCATCTATACATATTGACATGGTGATTATCGTTGGAATGGGCTGATTTAGCCTCTTCCTTGAACATGAGTCGTATCAGTTCTTGTCCTGTGAAATTTTTCCCATAGGTATCACAGAAATGTGCCAGCCCTGCCTTCAACTGACCCACCGAGGCATGGAACTCATGCCTCGGTGTAGTGTGTATCCCATAAGTCCAAAGTATGTTCCCAAAAGACTTCTCTGGCAATGGTGGGACAATCTTTTTCCTCAAGTTCATAATTTGGCGTAGAACAGATGGTTTTAGAGAACCTGAGCTCACTTTAGATGCATCAACCGCACATCTGTAAATAAGTGCAGCCACAACTTCGACCCGCGTGGGATTTTCCACTCCAGACTGAGTCGCCATGGCCTTGAGTGCACCTAATTTTACGGCGTCAAATACAAACCTCCTTTTGACCAAATTTCCTTTGTAAGGCTAAGCTTCAGGCATGCTCAATGAATCACCGGGTGGGAAGAAAAGGAGTTAACTCAGCGGAGATTTCCTCACCAGATTTACGTGCCATCATGACCCAGTCATTTAAGAAGGCACTTATGCTGTGGGCATCAGCAACCTTGCGTACCCAACGCAGCCCAATCGCAATTCCTCCACAGCTGAAAAAGGTGATCTGAATAATTGCCCATGTCCGAGCTGTTCGATTGGATTTCCCCTGGCACAATCAGGTCTACATCATCCCGAGCCTCCGGATGTTTTAGAAATCCTTCCAGGTGGCAGTCAACTCGGGCTTCGGAAAAATAGGCTCCCTCATCGTTGCACTCAACCGTAACTCCATCTTTGATCCTTCCAGCTAGTGGATAGTAATGTGTTAGGGTTTCAGATAGGGATTTCTTGAGCACACTTGATATATGGGCGACATCAACTGAGTTATCCCCTTCCTTGTTCTGGTAGAAGAGGATGACACCCCCATAAAGGCGATCAGGAGTGAGTTGATCTAATACGGAGAACTTGTAATTTTTTTTGGAATCTGGGGTGGGAGAGGAGGGTTTGATGGTTTGTCTGGATATTATCTCCGGTTTCATGATTTCCATCACTTGCCAATTGAAACCACCTTCAAAGTTTGCTTAGGTTTTCCTGTATTATATATACAGGATCATGACTATAATTTACATTTTGGAGACAGCTAATGATGATACATATATGCCAAATTCAATAATACCTCTTGCTTGCCATACCTCCTGAATTCAACGTTGAATAATAAAGGTACTATATCTATTCAGATTTTGTATTCTTCTAGCTATAATAAGATACTTGTGGAGTGCAATGCAAATGTTCTGCACCTATAAGATACATAGTTAAAGAAATAGGTAGTCTTTAAATTAAATCCCAAATTAATATTTTTATTATCTAATTTAGGTTTGACTTTTTATATTTATTTTTTAATGAGAGCAAAAATCTCATACATAGATGATCACAATTGATTTTACAATGTATAACATGGAAAAACCACCTAACAACCAACACTGGAGTAAAAGCCATGGATGGTCTCTCAACTACTAAATAGTCAACTAGTTTTTAAAATGATATAAAGTTTTAAAGTTTTAAAAATATTTTTTTTTTGCTTTTATTTTTAAAATGGTTTTTTTTTTTAATCACATAGCAAACAAGCTCTTAAAATTTGCGAGGGGCTTATATTGCCCTGAAGATGTTAGAAAAGATTTCCTATATTTTATGAAGATCTTATAGATGGATTAGTAAAACTTGGCTCAAGTGACTGTATACTTTTAATCCTGTCAATGAGTAGCGGAGCAATTTGGGCATATCATTTTTTCACAAACTAGGGGACTTTAATTTGCCCTGTCATATGAACAAGTTGCTCTTATAAGTGGCATAAGGATTAGTTGCTATTGGTTGTCTTGATTTTAGGGTCTCATATGCAAACATTAGCATAGGCCCACTGCTAGGCTTATCATTTTCTTGAGTGCAAGTGGATTCTAGAATTCCCTTTTGAGACATGGTCAAGTGTAATACTTCTTGTTCAACCATGTCTTTCTTCATTGCTTAAAAAGGGTTAGGGGGATGTTTGGAATTTTTGAAGCGCCTTGAAAGGAAAAAAAAAACATAATTATATCAAGAAAATAAATAATTTTCACCTTACTTCAAGTCATGAGTCAGAGCTTGTTCTAGCACCACTAGCTTTCGCGGGATTAGATTCGATTCTTTGATTTCTGAATTTATTTTCATGCATGGACTTCATGTAGTGTAGTGCAAAATTATTGTCTAGAAGGCATGCCAAAAGTTTGTACATAGAAACAAAAAACTAGTAAATACATTGAAATTTTATTGATTTGTTAAACGTGCTAACCTTTGACTTGGGTTAAGGCCTTGTCTTGAGTTGGCACATGGCTCTTGTCTTGAGTTAGGCTCTAATGGAAAAGCATTGATTGATGGCATGAATGCTTGATCTCGAATTGAAAATATAAATATTTGATTTCAAATTGAAAACATGATTTCTTGATCTCATCTTGGAAACTTTTCAAACTTTATTTTGAGGATTTTCAAACATATTCTTGAAATTTGAATCTTCAAATTTGTTCTTGAAATCTTTGAATCTTCAAATTTATTCTTAAAATCTTTGAATTTAGGTGGTGGTTTTCTCTAACTATTCTCAATTGTGGAAATGTGGCTTGAAAGTTAAGGGGACTCCTTAATTCGATTGAGAAATTTTTTTCAACATAATTAGATATGTCACACATAGATAATTATCTAAAATTCATCAATTAATAATTATATTCTTAGTTCTAGAATTATTTAATTTTTTTCGGTTATGTGAGGCTTATGTTATATATATATATATATATATATATATATATATATATATATATATATATATATATTGATTTATTTTATTTGAAACTATAAATTATACTATGGTAAAATTTAATATGTTATAAGTGTCGATTCATTGAAACATGATATCATTTGAAATAGTTAATGATACACTTCACATATTACAAAAGTCTCTTATAATGACTATGAATAGCAACTTTCAAACATGTTGATTTGGGATTGATTCTTTATTTACTCAAGAATCTATGATTGGTTTTTTTTTTTTTTCTTCTAAATACTATTTTAAAAAATATTATTAAAATATAATTATTTAAAAAGTCAATATAAAAATACAATACATTTCACCCCTTGTTTTGTCTTTGTATTCAATTTGTTTTTTCAAACAACGAAGTCTCATATTTTGAAAAGATAAACTCACTTTTTGTAGTGAGTTCACCTTTAAAAGTTTAAATTCTATTTAAAATAAAAATGTATGGTAATTTCAAAATTGTTTTTGATGAAATATTTTTTAAAAAAAAATTACACTACCTCTACAAAATGCCTATCTATGAATGGGTAGATTTTATCTCATACATGAACATTCAGAATCAAATTTAAGTATCTTAAATTTCTTTTAACTCTAATATATAAAATATTATATACAATATTTTCACTAGCACATACTACCTAAAATGTTTTAAATAGAAAAAATAATCTATATATACCTCCGTTATACCATGTTGCCTTGTTGATATGGTATTATTATTATTATTATTATTATTTGGAATTTGACTGTCTAATAAAATAACTTACTATTTCATTTTATTATAGTTAATTTTATTTTTAACAAGACAATAACAAAAAGGGATAGTTATGCCATGTCAACATGTTTATATGGTAGAAAGAAGATAATTGATACTTCCTCAATGAAATCTTTAATACAAGGCAACAAATTTATTGTATATTCTCTTTTGGTAAGGAATATGATGTGAAATATGCATTGATATTCTTTTGTGAAAATAGATTTTCATATACTAAATGGGAATTTAAAAATATTTCTATAAATTTTAATTTGTGCATATTCAAATATTAAACACGATCTTAATTTGTGCATATACAAGGAAAGAGTGCGAGAAAATCTTCAATATTTTATTAAAATCTTTTTAAAAAAATGTCATAAAAAATTATCAAATATAGAAAAAAAAAGAAAAAAGGACAGTGTTTTTGAGAACAGTGGCATGGTTGTGGGTTACAAACCTCGTCCAGAAAGATAACGAGCCTGAGAAAATCTGTAGGGAGGGTTTGGCAACCATGAAACCAGAGATAATATCCAGAGAAACTATCAAACCTTCCTCTCCAACCCCACATTCCCAAAGATGGTACAAGCTCTCCGTATTCGATCAAATGAGTTATGGCGTGTATATTCCCATCATCCTATTCTACACCAGCAATGGCGGTGATAACCCAGTTGACTTTTCCCATAGATTAAGTGGGCTCAAGAAATCCCTCTCTGAAACTCTAACTCGATACTATCCACTAGCCGGGAGGATTGGGGATGGTGGGAGTATTGAGTGCAATGATAAGGGGGTTGATTTCTTTGAAGCCCGGATGCACTGTCATCTGCAAGGATTTCTAAATCATCCTGAGTTTGAGGCTCTGAACCTGCTTGCTCAAGGTCAAATCCAGTGTAACAACTTAGATTTGAGCAGTACATTGATCGTTCAGATCACCTTCTTCGATTGCGGGGGAATGGCCATTGGGGTGTCTATGTCACACAAGGTTGCTGATATATCCTCCATGAGCGCCTTCTTAAATGACTGGGCCACGATGGCACGGCAATCAGGTGAAGCAGAAATCTCCGCTCAGTTCATCACTTCATTCTTCCCACCTCATGATTCATTAGACATACCTGAGTATGTGCCAAGGAAAATAAATCGTGTGGTAAGGAGGTTTGTATTCAATGCCTCAAAGTTAGATGCACTCAAGACCTTGGCTACTAGCCATGGAGTAGAAAATCCCACACGGGTCCAAGTTGTAACTGCACTACTATATAAATGTGCCGATGCTGCATCTAGAGCAGTCTCAGATTCACCGAGGGCATCGGACTTGGTACAAATGGTGAACCTGCGCAGACTAGTAATCCCGCCATTGCCAGACAAGTCCTTTGGAAACTTGGTTTGGTGCTTTTCAATATCTGCCACCGAGGAGGGTGAAGTTGAGTTCCATGACTTGGTGGCCCAGTTGAAGGAAGGGATAGCAGGTTTTCGTCTTACCTATGGAATAAGTTTTAGTTGGTATGAATTGTCCCGGCTGGTTTCTGAGTTTAGGAAAGCATCTGCAAGCTCATTCAAGAGGAAGGGGAATATGGTTAGGTTTACATGTACTAGCTGGTGTAGGTCCCCATTATACCAAGTGGATTTTGGGTGGGGAAAACCCGTATGGATTAGCTGCACAAATGTTATGTGGAATACCTTTATTTTGATGGATACTAGAAGTGGAGATGGAATAGAAGCGTTGGTTAGTCTTGAAGAACAAAACATGAACGTATTTGAACATGATGAGGAGCTCCTTCGATTCGCCTCTTTGAATCCAAATGCTTTTGAAGCCCCTTGAGAGGCCCTTTTCTTATAGTGAACTCTTCATTTCGTGATTATAATTTTTCCTTCATTTGAATATCCCCTATTGATTCAAGCAGTTATTTGAATATGTTTTTATTTAACAAAGTAATTATGCCAAAATCATAATCATCAGTTGATATTATAATGTTCAGGTCTGTATAAAAAAATGTCTCTTATCCTAAGTACGACGTTATTAAGTAGTAAACTTTGGTTTTAGTCACAAGATGAAATACCTAGGAAATAGATGACTGTAAATTTAAAGGTCCAAATTGAAGAACAGCAACCTGCATGAAGTACCTAGAAAATCAAGCTTGAACAAATCGTATTGAAAGATGAAGTACCTAGGAAAATGATGACTGTAAATTTAGAGGTTTAAATTGAAGCACACCAAACAAGTCCTTTCGACTCTATTCAAAGAGTTGGGTATACCTAATCGAAACATGTATCTCTTGCAATATGTCATATCTCCATTGTTGATTCCTTGGCATCAAATCCCATTTTACATGTCTGCATGAAGCATATTGATATAAATTATCATTTTGTCCAAGAACATGTCATGTGCCATGATTTGGATATTTGTTATGTTCTGCTGCATGAATAAACTATTCTAACTAAAGGTTTCCCTGCTGATAAATTTGAGAGGCTCTACAATTTCATCGTTCATTATTTGATTTGAGGGAATCCTAAGTCATCATCATTTGGTTCGAGGGGAGGTTAACCTCCATTACAAGAACAAGAAAAGAAAAATAGTTGTTAACTCATCTACTATAATTTGCCTTTTAAGTGCTCCAATAATTGGGACATAATTTCTCCCTTTTATGTTATATATCAAGAGACTATCTAGCAATTACACTGTTGCGGTAGAGCCTTCCTATCGGATTAAGCAATGTATCAGAAGTGCTCGAGACTTGTTCCATAGCATCTCTAGAGAATGATATATTAGTAGCAGGTTTTACCATACATTAGCAGAATAACATGCTATAAAGAAAGTACTAGATACTTTCTTGCCACACCTCCTATATTGCCTTGATTTCCTCCCTATAATATGCTCTATCTTATCATCAAATCTGTTCTATTGTATTAAGTTTTGGACATACATACAGACATTTTGTTAAAGTAAGGGGAAAACACATAAACAACTATATAAAGAAAAATATTGTCTTCTCTTACTCTTTATTCAACTATTAAACAACCTCTTATTTTTAAATACCAACACCTAAAAAAAATTGAAACTCCTAATTAATTAAAAAAAGAAAAAAGAAAAAAGAAATTAAGAGCATGTTTGACTGTGTGATTGAAAAACAATTTTCTATTTTTAAAAACAAAAAACTATCTTTAAAAATTTCTAATACTATTTAACCATTGTTCTCTAAAAACAATTTTTAAAAACAAAGTGAAATAAATTAAAAACAATTTTTAGAGAACAAGTAAGAGTTGTTTTCACTAGTTTTTAAAAAATAAAAAGAAAACATTGACTGTTTGATCATGTTTTTTTAAATTGTTTTTAAGATAAAGAATAAAAACTAGTTTTTAAAAACAAGTTTTAGAAAACATGGCAAAATGGGCTCTAAGTTAACCACTCAAACTAAAAATATTACTATTGATTTTTGAAGAACCAAATCATATCCTAATTTTTGGAAATTAACTTCCCAAAATTAAGTTTATTTTCCTATGTGTCCCTTTATATTTGATTTGTTACTTTAAATAGCATTCTTAGCCTTCTAAAACATTCAAACTTGTGACATTTGTAAAAATATCACTGATTTATTTATTTATTTTTTATGATCTCTCTCTAATACTATGATACCTTGTATTGATGTGACTGTTTCAATCATGGAACACTAGATTTGTTGATAATGCTCACTTATTTGTTGTCTACATAGATCTGTATTTGTTTTTCTAGTGGTAAACCTTTAACATATTTTTGATTCAAATTACAAAACAAATGCACAATGTTGCCTAATCAATTTTGACTTCATTAGTTGAAAATGTTACAATAGGTTACTTTTTTGAAGTGCAAATGAATGTGATATCTCTCAATAAAAAAACACAAAGTTGGCGATGCTCTTTCAATCATCAAAGTCTCTAGTATTCTAAGCACTATCGGTACAAAGCCAACAAGCTTAAAATTATTTGGAAGTGAATAATATAAGCTATAATAAGGTGCATCTCCAATGCATCAAGCTAGGAATTCTTTTTGTGATCTTTATGTGAGTCATCATTAGTGCTTCGATATAATGACTAACAAGTCTAACTCCAGAAAGAATAGCCAACCTTGCATAAGTCAAGTAGCATAGGCTTCCAACTAAAATCTTATATTGTATTGATTCCTTCTTTATATCTTAACAATTTAACTTCATATTCTATTGGTGCACATATATTCATGTTAAACTTCTTGACAATTAATTTCTTTTGCATAACCTTCTTGAGAAATAAAAATGTCCTTTTAGGTTTTATTCACTTCTATGCCAAGGTGGTATGACATGTAACCAATGTTAGTCATCTCACATTCTTAAGGCATTACTTCTTTGAACTATTGAAACATGAATGAATTATAAATTCTAGTGAAGAATAAATTAATCAACATACAAAAAACAGTTATGTCTTGCATTTTTCATTCCTTTATGTAGAGAGCATGCTCATAAGGACATTAATAAAATTATTCTTTTAAAAATATTTATCAATTAATCTTCTCCTTTGTGATACCAGTGCTTGGATTGAACCCGGATAAGTTTATGGGAGGGAAGAGTTTGGCCAGTCCAAATCGTGGACAGAGCACATCAGTATCCCGGCAAGCCACAATAGCCCAACCGTTGGCAAACATAACCACTGACAAAGCATGTGCGACCTTGTGGGAAATGCAAACACCAATTGCTATCCCACCGCACTTGAAGATATTGACTTGGATTGCCAGGACGATGTCGACTATATCGTCCAGTGCATAAGGAAAGAATTGTCTTAGTTGCATGGGTCCGGGTTGCATGTGAACTCCGAAAGTTGGCACTTCACTTGGGCTTCAAAGTAGGGAACACCTTGGTCAGTGCAGTCGATGAAGAGATTGTCCTTGACTCGTCCGACTAGTGGGTAGTGTTAGATAGTGTACAATTATTTAGGTTATTTACTTTTCCTTTTCCTTTTCTTTTCTTATTGTATTATGGGTCCCACTAACATGTATATATATACCCAAGTTTAATGTGTATTATTTACAGTTTTTCAATAACAAAAATTAGGGATTCTCCATTTTCTCTCTTTTCACAAGGAGAATTGGATTAAGGTCTTGGATAAGGTTTTCTTTAGCCAAATGGATCTTTCAATTGTATCAACTATAACATTGCCATCCATGGGATAGAAAAGGACGATGGGTGTAAAGATTGGAGTGAGTACTTGATCAAGAAATGAGAGTAGGAGATGGCGAAGGTGGGTAGGGGTTGGAGAAGATGGTTTTATGGTATCTGTGGAGATCACTTCTGAAAGTGCTCAGGCACAGATTTAGCAAGAATCAGGAGTTTATTCTATTCACTGCATAAATGTACAGTACATCAATAGCTATATATATATATTACAACATCTAACTAATCTAACCATCTAACTAATCTAACAACTTTCTAACTCAGCACAACAGCATCTGTTAGAGAAGACTCAGCATAACCGCATCTGTTATGGAGGAGAAGCATCAGCTACTGACGTGGGTGTTTGTCTATCATCCCCCCGCAAGCTGACAGGTCTTGGGACAACAGAGAGACGAGTACGAGCAGCTGAGAACTGACAGCTTGGAACATGCTTAGTAAAGACATCTGCCAACTGGTCGGTAGAAGGAACATATTGAATCAAAAGCTCTTTGTGGAGGACCTTATCACGAACAAAGTGAAGGTCAATCTCTATGTGCTTCGAGCGGGCATGGAAGACAGAGTTAGCGGCAAGAGCAGTAGCACTGATATTATCACACCAGATCAGAGGAGTGTCCTGTTGAGGAATACATAATTCTTTGAGCAGAAACTGAACCCAAGAGACCTCAGCGGCGAGAAGAGCAAGTGCCCGATACTCCGATTCTGCACTACTACGAGAGACAACACGTTGCTTGGTGGAGGACCATGAGATGAGATTGGTGCCAAAAAAAAGACAAAAGCCACTGGTGCTTCTTCTATCATCGGGACATGATGCCCAATCTGCATCGGTATATCCTTGAAGAGACAAAGATGGTGAGGCATGGATAGAAATACCATGAGTAGCAGTACCTTTGAGATAGCGGAGTATACGCTTAGCAGCTTGCAAATGAGAAGTGGTAGGACGAGCCATGTATTGACAAGCTCGATTCACTGCAAACGAGATTTCTGGTCGTGTGAGAGTGATGTATTGAAGAGCACCCACAAGACTACGGTAGTGAGTAGCATCAAGAGCAGATAAAGGTTCTCCATCTGCTGCTGATAGCAATTTTCCCAAGGCACCAGGTGTGCTAGCAGATTTGGCCTCATGAAGATTAGCACGCTCAAGTAGCTGATGTATATAGCGTTGTTGATTGAGATGAAGAGCATGAGAAAGCCGAGTGACTTCAATGCCAAGAAAGTAGCTAATATCCCCAAGGTCCCGAAGAGCAAAATGGGAGCTAAGTTGAGAAATGATTTGATGGACCCGTGATGGATTGCTGCCAGTAATGAGAATATCATCCACATAGATTAATAGGATGATAATATCAGATGCAGAGTGGAAATAAAACAAAGATGCATCAGCCCTTGAGCATTGGAATCCAATCTGTAAGAGAAAGGAGCTGAGCTTGTGGAACCAGGCTCGAGGCGCTTGTTTAAGGCCATAGAGAGCCTTCTGTAGACGACAAACATGAGTGGGGCAAGAGTTATCTTCAAAGCCTGGAGGTTGCATCATAAACACCTGTTCTTGAAGATCCCCATTTAAAAAAGCATTGTGGACATCTAGTTGTTTAATAGGCCAGTTGGAAGAGACCGCAATAGAGAGAACAAGCCTGATAGTGCAAGGCTTCACGACTGGACTGAATGTCTCAAAAAAATCAATGCCATAAGTTTGATGAAAACCTTGGGCAACCAGCCGGGCTTTGTACCTGTCAATGCTGCCATTAGGTTTATGTTTGAGTTTGAAGACCCATTTACACCCAATAATTTTGGCATTAGACGGAGGTGGCACCAGAGACCAAGTTTGATTCTTCAATAGAGCCTGATATTCTTGTTCCATAGCAATTTTCCAGTTGGGGTCTTGAAGAGCTTGCTTAACAGTACGTGGCTCAATTGTGAGTGAGGTAAGATAGGTCTTCTTTTTGCATATACCAGATTTGGATCTGGTAATCATAGGATGGCCAGGAATTGGAGCTGTTGAATCTT
The DNA here is from genome assembly GCF_030704535.1 of Vitis vinifera. NCBI lineage: Eukaryota > Viridiplantae > Streptophyta > Magnoliopsida > Vitales > Vitaceae > Vitis > Vitis vinifera. Next base: position 24,069,816 of record NC_081805.1, on the reverse strand, counting down.
GGAGTGAAGTAGTAGGAGTTTCAGCTGCTTCATCCACAAATGGCACCTGAATAAGTGGGGGTAAAGACAAAGAGCTGGCTGGAGGTGATGTGGGGGCAGGTTCGGATGGGGTAGCCAGAGAAGAGCTGGTTGTGGGTGGAAAGAGAATAGGAGATGGAGGAAGAGGAAATGCTGGAGTAACAGGAATATGATATGACTGTTGGGAGGGAGGACTCAATGCCTGAAATGGAAATGTAGTTTCTGCAAATACTACATGCCTAGAGATATACACTCTGTTAGTTGTAGGATTGAGGCAAAGATAACCCTTGTGAGATGGTGCATAACCAAGAAAGATACATGGTGTGGACCGTGGCTGAAATTTGTTGGAGTTGAGATGTTTGAGGTGTGGATAACAAAGGCAACCAAAGACTTTGAAATGGAAATAATCAGGTGGGTGTTTATAAAGAAGAGAAAATGGGGAGCTGTAATTGAGTAAAGGAGAAGGCATGCAATTGATAAGGGTAACTGCTGTGGTGAAAGCATAGGGCCAAAATTTGGATGGAAGGGTAGCTGTGTAAAGAAGAGTGAGCCCAGTTTCTACAACATGGCGCATTTTGCGTTCTACTCGGCCATTTTGTTCAGGTGTATAAGGGCAGGAAAATCTATGGAGTATACCATGAAGAGATAAAAATTTGGTAAGGGCAATGAACTCTCCACCATGATCTGTTTGAAGGCATTTAATGGTCGTTTGAAATTGGTTTTCAACAAGAGTTTTAAATTGGACAAAAGTGGAGTGAACCTGATCCTTGGTGGGGAGCAAATAGAACCATACAAACCTAGAGTAATCATCCATGAGCAACAGAAAATACCGGGCACCTGTGGAGGAAGGAACAGGTGCTGGTCCCCACAAGTCTGCATGGATGAGTTCAAGAGGAGAGGAGGCCCGGGAAGTGGACAAAGAAAAAGGAACTTTGTGACTTTTGGCACAACAACAAGCATTGCAAACATCAACTGTTTTATTTGAGTTATGTGAAATATTACATGTATGAAAAATTTTCTGAAGTATTACACCAAAAGGGTGGCCAAATCGTTGATGCCACAGCATAGTAGTGGGCTGAGTTTTTGTGAGAAATACTTGATGTTTAGGACTGGCAGTAGGTGAACTGATGGATGAGGTAGGAAACTTGTAAAGTCCACGTTCAAGTTGGCCTTGGAGGAGAGTCACTTTGGTGTCCTTGTCCTTGACAAAAAACGAAGAAGGATGAAATTCCAGAATGGTATTATTGTCAGTACAAAATTTTGACACACTGATGAGATTTGAAGTGAGTTGTGGAACATGGAGCACATTATGTAAGACAAAGGGTTTGGCAGGAGTGTGGAGAAAGGAATGACCAACTTGGGTTATGGGTAGAGACTTACCATTTCCAACCATCACAGAGTCAGTACCATTGTAGGGAGTACCATTGTGGATATTAGCAGCCGTGTGGGAGAGATGGTGGGTGGCGCCTGAATCCAAAAACCAAGAGTCCATTGATGCTGAGGAATGTGCTGCCATCATAGCTTGAGCAGGAGGAGTGAGACCAATTTGAGAGGTTGATGAGGCTGGTGCACGTGGCCCTTGATAATTCACATCAAATCTGTGATAACAAGAGAGGACCATGTGCCCAAACTTGCCACATAACTGACACTGTGGTCGGTTATTTGTCCGGGATCGATTATTGTTGAATCGGTTAGGGCGATATCCTTGAGGATATTGCTGCCGTGAATCTGGAAGAGTGTCAGGTCGTATGGTTGGCATGAACGACTGAGGTGGTTTCCCTTGAGAGGGTTTGTTGGACTGTGACCTTCGTGGTCTGTTATGAGTTGCAAAATTGGCAATGAGGAGGTCTTCTTCAGTAGCCGTGGTTTGAAGATGCAGCCTCTGTTCATGAGTCAAAAGGATACTATGTACTGTATGAAGCTGAATGTCATCATCTCTAGCAGTGAGAGAAGCCACAATGGGGTTGTATTCAGCTCCTAGTCCACTCAGTAATTGAAGGATTTGATCCTTTTCTGGCACTGGTTCTCCAATAGCTGCCAGACTATCAGAGATGTGTTTGAGTTTTTGGATGTATTCCATCATGGTGAGAGAGCCTTTTTTGGTTGTTTGAAAAGCAAGTCTCAACTGCATTGTTCTTGCTTTGGTGGAAGCAGAAAAGCTTCGTTGGAGGGCTGTCCATGCTTCATGGGATGTTTGTAGCCCAACAATTTGACCCATAACCTCTGGGGTGAGAGAGGAGTAGATCCAACTCAGGATCATACGGTCATATCTCCTCCAAACCAGAAAATCTGGGTTCACTTCACCGGTGGATATTGTTTTTGGAGGACATGGTCTTAGACCTTCAATATGGTCCTCAAATCCATTGGCATATATCACATTTTCCATTTGTGTATGCCAAAGGATATGATTATCTCTATCTAGTTTGATAGGAAGAGGATGATTCAGCATGCTCATGTTCAGGGTAGGGGTTACCTGAGAAGAGACAATCTCCGGCATGGTCTGTGTTGATGAAGCCATCGGAGTAGGTACAGAATGTTCTTGAAGTGAGTAAGCAAAGATCAGAAGAAAGTTGCAGCAGAAAGTGTTGCTGGAGATTTCTTAATTGTCTTGCTGGGAGAGAAATCAGAGAAAAAAAAATTCAGGAGCCTATGGCTCTGATACCATGAAAGTGCTCAGGCACGAATTTAGCAAGAATCAGGAGTTTATTCTATTCACTGCATAAATGTACAGTACATCAATAGCTATATATATATATTACAACATCTAACTAATCTAACCATCTAACTAATCTAACAACTTTCTAACTCAGCACAACAGCATCTGTTAGAGAAGACTCAGCATAACCGCATCTGTTATGGAGGAGAAGCATCAGCTACTGACGTGGGTGTTTGTCTATCAACTTCAACCTTGATCTCTCCCATTGCCAATAATAAACACCAAACTGATGGGTACGCCCAACCCTAATTTGTAAATAGTCCTTGTGAATATAGTGATACATGGTTGATTATTACCACTCTTAAATACAGATACATGAGTGCATATTGGACCCTTCACAACCACGTATGGTCCGATTGCAGATCTAAGCGCAGATGATACGTTGTGTTAGTTAATTAATTAAATGATGGATTAATTAATGTTCATCTTCAAGGCGGAGATGTCTAGAATTCCAAAAAGATTACTTAATGTGCTTTTAACTTATATTCCATTATTTACTAATTTCATTAATTTTATCATACATATATATTTTTTTAAAGACATGTATATGTTTAACATGTTTGGACTTATAACTAATATTATCTAAATTTCATATCATGGTATTAATATTGTATACATGTAGATGGTCTTCCTTCATCTCCATTGGAATGTAATTTATACAGAGTCAAATTAATTCAATGAAATTAAAATTTTACCTCCACATTACAATTTTAAAGTATATGTTTCTTATTGGCCACATTATATTATTATCTAATTTCATAAATTTTATCACACATTTTTATTTTTATTTTTATTTTTTACAATTTCTTACACGTTTTCTAATATTTTCAGAAAATTTGTTCGATTTTCACCCATAGAAAATATTTTCGAAATTTCCATATGATATTTATGATATTTTCCGATATTCCACAAATTTGTGATTTCTTCATCCTTGGTTATATAGTAGTTATGAATTCAACTATGTCCTAACAATTGAATATAAATGACTGCTATTAACCATTTATTATGAGTGCCATCGCCAAGTCTCTTTACAATAATAAATTCAAATCCATTTCTATGAAACTAAGGATGTTTTAATATTGCATTTTATCAGAAAAATCCACATGTGCTGGAAAGAAGCCTAAACAGCTGTGTCCAAAAGATCATGTGATTTTCAAAGAATTCCAATGAAATCATCTTTATGATCTTGCATAATCCGGGTAAGATAAGAATGCAGAACCACATAAATATAATACAACAATTTCAATGTATTGCTTCCCTTATGGGTAATGTAAGGATTCAAAATCTATGGCAACCCAACTAATTAATCAAACAAATCACACAACCTACCCTCACAGTGTTTAAAAATAAAAAAGAGAAAAAATAAACATGAGTGTTTGGTAAGCCAACTTAATAACTTAATTTAAATTATTAAATAAATTAAGAAAGTTTAATAAAATAACTTAATAATATGATTTAAAGTAAAAAACAACTTTTAATAATAAATAAAAATAATGAACTTATTCTTAAATCCACATTTTCATTTTGCTTTTTTTATCTTCATTTACTCTAGTTATCTCCACAATCTTTTTTGTTATTCCACAACCTCCATTGTAACTCAATTTCTTTTATTATAATTATAATTTATAAAGATAAATATGTGTGGACCTCGCTTTTCATGCTCATGCGTTTCCCACTCGATGGCGGGCTCGATTTTCATTTTGAAAAAATGATTTATTTTTTATTAAGAAAATGACTTGGAGTCGCCACTTATTTTTGTTTTATTTTTAAAGGGTAAACAAAATAAGAAAGAAAAACCCTAAGTGTGACTCCTTGTTTTGGAAAAGGTGGTCTGTGAAAAACCGGATCGGGTTCGGGGGTCAGGTTACTTATCAGGAAGGTACGGTAAAAACCGTAGCACCCCTCTAAGTCCCTAAAGTCGGGTCTCTACTAATAAAATGAAGCAATCATGACAATGGACGAGTAAATCAATGAATACCCAAAATAAATCATGCACACGTGAGAATCAAAATATGCTTAGACAATTGCTAGAGTGAAAGTAGGTGCGTACCTGGGAGCCACCATGCGCTATCAAGAGAGAGGTTAGTGCACAATTAAGGAATAATTTCGAGCATGTCATAGAGCAGAATAAGATCAATCATGCATGGCAATTAAATTAATCAATCAATCAATTATAAAGTCGCTTATGTGGGGCCCCCACCAAAGCCCATTTATTTTTGCATGAATTAATTCCATAAACTCCATTACTCGGAATTACGGGATTGAATCTATGTTTATTTTAAAACATTTTAAAAAACAGAAGAGTTGTGAAAATTGCTTGCCAAAAAGAAAGATGACAGCAAAATTTTATTGAAAATGGGACTCTTGGGTGATCTTAAAAATTCTAAGGATGAAAGATAGGATGCTTTGAAATGGTTTAAAAAAAAAGAAGTTATAAAATGAGGATCCGGACATGTCTGACGAGGGAAGTTGAATCGCCTTCTTCTCCCATCCGGCGTCAGGCGCCGGATGTGAGATATTCGGAGAAGGCGGAACGTCGACGGACAGGATTCCGGATGTGAGGCATCCAGAGAAGATGGAATGTTGGCCGGACAGGATTCCGGATGTGAGACATTCGGAGAAGGTGGGATGTCGACGGACAGAAATTCCGGATGTGAGACATCCGGAGAAAGGTGGGACGTCGGCCGGACAGAATTCCGGATGTGAGACATCCGGAGAATGTGGGATGTCGGCGGATAGAATTCCGGATGTGAGACATCCGGAGAAGGTGGGATGTCGGCGGATAGAATTCCGGATGTGAGGCATCCGGAGAAGGGGTGAGACGTCGGCCGGACAGAATTCCGGATGTGGGACATTCGGAGAATGTGGGATATCGGCGGATAGAATTCTGGATGTGAGACATCCGGAGAAGGTGGGATGTCGGCAGACAGAATTCCGGATGTGAGACATCCGGAGAGGGTGGAACGTCGGCCAGAATTTCGGATGCGAGACATCCGGAGAGGGTGGAATGTCGACCAGACAGAATTCCTCCCCGGGTGGAATGATAAATAAATAAATAAATAAAGGAAATGTAGGCACGACCCCACAAATCAAAAGCATGTGATGAATCTTCTCTCAAAATTTTCCAGAACAGAGAGAATGAGTAAGTATACTCCAGGCATCGAGGATAACCCGCAAACAATCAAGAAACAGAGGAGAGTAGTTTAAAATAGTCGGTGTAAACAAGTTGAAAGCCAAGTTAGGGATCAAGCACAACGTGGAGGCAAACGAACTCAGATTCCATAAGAACATAATAAAATCTCCAATGCTCGCATCTAAACACCAAAATAGAATCTTATCGATATCCAAAAACAAAATAGAGAAGATAATGAACAGGGTCCATACCTGAAAAGCTTCCTCGCAGATGGAAGCTCACCTGACTTCGAGCCCTGTTTTTATGACCCCTCCTGAAAGACGCCTAGATCAGGACCTCTTTTCCAAAGGCTACTCCTCGAACTCTCTTCCCTTCATCTCGTTCTTCCTCTCGTTTTGTTCTTAGCTTTCTTTCTTTTCCTTCCCTCCCCCCCCAACTGCTCTCATCTCCTTTTCTTTTCCTTTCTTTCCTGGTGTCTTCTTTTGCAAGCCACTCCTCTGCCCTCCTATTCACCGGTCAGCAAGCATGGCTTGCCCAACCACTCTGGCCGGGATTCATGGTAAGAGCCGGGGGGTCCCCCTCACACCTCAAAAGAAATAACCGAACTCCATTCCAACAACCCAAAAGCTCTTCTGAATATCCTTCAATAGGTGTCTCCACCCCATTGCATTTCCAACCCACTACCTGATTCACTGACCACCCAACCAGGAAGCAGCATCTGGCTCTTTAAGAGCTCTCCACTTGGCGAGAAGTGTGACCTACAACAAATGAAAAAAACAAGCCCCATATGGGGGTCTATAAATATGCCCCTCTTCAATAGAGCTCACGAGTGTAAGGAATATGAATACTGAATGAAAATAAAGTGTGAATAGTGAGTGGAATGAAGTGAACTCTACCGAAGAACCAAGGAGACCCCCATAGGGACACGAGTGAAACGCAAAGTCACTCAGGCCAACAAACGAACATAAAGGCTCTAATCCTAAAAGAAAAAAAAAATGATGTCTCAAAGCGCCTCTGAAGCTACACTAAGGATTCAAGCTCCCTCTAAGACGTCTCCAAAAGTGATTTGAAGATCGATGTCAAAGATGAGTAACGGTCGAACCACCCTAGAGTATAGAAACGACTACGCTCAAAGGAGACTGCCCTAGGCGAGCTATATGAGAATGTCGAATGTAGCGTGCCCAATAACATGACCAAAGTATGTGTCACGAACTCAAAGAACTATGTCATGTGCAGTGGAAGGGGGAAGTCTAGAAAAGCAATGATGGATAAGCGATAAGCACCAAGCAATCAGGTGAAAAGAATGGCTCTAAATGCCCAAAATGAAGGGAAACAAGATGACTCAAAATGCCTGGATGAGTATGCACAACGATGGCACTAAACGCCAAAACTAAAGAAAGATGGTGACTCGAAATTGAGCAAGACTCAACTCAATCTAACAAAACAATGATCGATCGATATAGGTGCGGTTCTGGCTCAAACTAAACACAAAAAGTGATAGGAACATGGTCGATTGATATAGGTGCGACCCCGAAAAGTTGAAATGATATGATGAATGACCGATCGATATAGGTGCGGTCCCAGAAACTAAACTGACAAGAAACGATGAATGACCGATCGATATAGGTGCGGTCCCAGAAACACAAACTGATATGACAAGGAGATGACCGATCGATATAGGTGTGGCCTCGAACTCTAACTGACAAGACAATGATGAGGAAATGGCCGATCGATATAGGTGCGGCCCCGACTCAAACTCAAACTGATAGGATGATGACCGATCGATATAGGTGCGGTCCCATAAACTGAACTGACATGATGAGGAAATGGCCGATCGATATAGGTGCGGCCCTGACCACAACAAGAAAAAAGAGATATGATGACATTTATAATGAGTCACTATAAACATAGGGTGTCTCTACAACGTAGCGTCACCTTATCCACTGACACCATAGAGGGCACCAATTGGTGACGTATTTGGAAGCGACACCAAAGCATATAAATGGTGACACATTCAAAAGCAACACCAAATATTTTTAGTTATATTTAATTTGATATAGAGTTGCATGAGATATATAAGGTGTCATATTAAATGCATCACCTTTTAGTTATGGTGTCACGTTAAATGCATCACCTTTGAGTTATGGTGTCACATCATTGTAAATGATTATGAAAGATATGGTTGTTTTTTATTAATTAGCCTATTGATTTTTGTAATGCTTATTAACAAATAAGATCAACTTGTGTATATTTTGTCTATAAATATAATAATCATATCACATTTAACTTATATTTTCGTAGTGCTTATGGATTAATCTGTAATATATTATATCATCCAGTGATATTTGTATATCAAATGTTTACAAAATGATAGTACATCAAACCCACCAAAACTAAAAAAGAAAAGTGAATACATATTAAAATATGATTTAGAAATGTTAAGCATTCCAACATTCATGTATACCTGCATTTCATATGCATAAACCCGACTAATCATAAAATGACACAAGAGTTGCATCCAAAAACCCAAAATTCTCAATACCAAATAAAGTAACATTGATGTCCTATAATGTATGGCATAAGAGTCACATCTAAAAACCCAAAATGTTGTTATTTCTTTCTCCTTTCTTTTTATTCTTCATAATGTCTTCCCAAGAGTGTATACCTGCATTTCATAGTTTAATGAGATTTAAAGTTTTATTGAAAATAAAAATTAATTGATGTTATAAAAAATAAACAAATCTAAGTACTAATGTTTTCTTTTTTCTTTTTCCCATTTTGATATAAAAATAGTTTGTAAAGAATAAGTAATGTTATACAATACCAATGGAAAATTCATATAACAACTAAGGGACTCACCATGCATGATCATGATTTATCAATATGATTCATGATTAGTTATAACACAAAAGAAGTTAATTCTCCTCTAATTTCATCAAATTCTACCTAAGAATATGTTTTTTTTTTTTTTTAATCATAAAACTGAAATCAAATGAGAATAACATTAATATCATAATAATTGGAAGTATGAAACTAAGTACAATTCATTAAATGAGTAAAACCTTTAATACAATAATTGTAGAATCAACAATTATCTCTTTAATGAATCTCATAACAAAGCAGTCACATTTGAACTCAAATAAAAACAATTCAAAAATAAAAAATAAAGCAAAACTAGAAAATCAAAAAATAAATCTAAAATTTTAGAAAATAGTAATCTTCCACTTAAAGTCTGCACTTTTTAAATTTATTTTTTTATAATTCATTGTGCTTTTAAAAATCATTTTTAACATTTAATTCTTTTTATATATTTTTTTTTATTTCTTGGAAGGATTTTTTTAATTTCAATATTTTTTTAATGTTCATTTTGTGAAATAACAATGTCCATTAAATTTCATCTCAATTATATAAAATAAAATTTTAGTAACATAATATAAAAATGTTTTCAACTACTAATATGAGAGGACATGATATTATAACAAGCTTGAAGATTGTGTATATAAGACAAAAAACCTAATTCATTATTAAAAAATGTTAAGAGAAAAATTAGTATGAGAAAGAATTAAAGAACCTTTCATAAAAATTATTAATTTTTCAGTCATAACTCCAATTAATATTTATTTTTTCTAATTAAAATAATTAATAAAAAATCCGGATATGAAAAATATGTTCAAATAAAAATAATAAAAGATTAAAAACATCAAAGGAAAAGATATTCAATATTTTAAATTTTACTTTTGATATTCTTTAGATCAATAAATTATCAAATATCTTTTTCAGAAAAAAGAAAAATGAAGAAAATGAAGAGTTTTATGGAAGGGATTGGAAAATTTTTTGTAATAAAAGGATTTTATAGAAATTTCCTAACCTTGAAAGGAAAATTTCATCATTAATCTCAAATTGCTCCAAAATTTGGTCAATGCATATAAAAATAATGAGAAAAGAAGACAAAAATAAAACAAATTTTTAGAATCCTTTTGAGGGAGATGACAATATTGAGAATAATTTTCTCAAAAATTATTTTCCAAATATTACCAACCAATATCTTCATCACAACATATTATAATATTCTTAGAAAATAAACAAATTAAAGGAAATTTCATAGAAAATCAAAAGAAAATTATAAAATATCTTTTTCAAAAAAAAAAAGTTTTATGGAAGGAAAATTTATGTAATAAAAGGATTTTATAGAAATTTTTTAACCTTGAAAGGGAAATTTCATCATCAATCTCAAATTACTCTAAATTTTGGTGAACACATATAAAAACAATAAGAAAATAAGGTAAAAATAAAAAACAAAAAACATATTTTAAGAATTAAAAAAAAATATGAATAGGACAATATGAGATATTAACCATAATACCATGTAAAAGAATTTTAAAAAAAAAAAATCAAAATATGAGATTTGATCATTTTCATAATCATAAAAATTTTCATTCCTATTTAAATTTTAAAAAACAATTCATTTACATTAATAAATAGAAAATAAAATTAATTTCTCATTGTTAATTCCAACATTCTAAACCAACTCCAACATGATATGGAAACTATTTCATTTTTCCTTTTATGGGAGATGACAATATTGAGAATAATTTTCTAAAAAATTATTTTTCAAATATCATTGATACATATCCTCATCACAATATACTATAATATTGCTAGAAAACAAACAGAAAATCTCATCAAAAGAAATTTCTTGTAAGATCAAAAGAAAATTTCATACTGTGAAATGTTTATCCTTCATTTTGAGTATAAAAGATATTAAAAAATCATTCATTTATCTTATTTTCATTCGTTTTGGGGTTTATGGATTTAACAATGAAACAAAAGATATGGTGGAATGTTAAACCTAATTTTTACTTTCCTGCAACTCAATAAAAAAACACTATTTACACAATCTACATTACAAATATACCAAATCAATGAATGTAAATCAGTTGTGCTAATAAAGATTTTGGCATTAATAAAAAAAAAAGCAAAAAAAAAAGATAGATCTAAGAGATTTTGGGTTACCTGAGACTCCACAAAGTAGAGAAGAGCAGTTGTGTGTGAACTATGGGTGTGAGAAGAGAGGTAGAAGAAAGTTATGGTTATGGGTTATGGAATGAGATTTTTTTTGGATTGTGGGAATGTGGAAACAATGAGTTTTTTTTTATATACTATCATTATCCTCAAAGTGGGCCCATTTAGTTATAATATTTTAAAATTTTTATTTTATATGGTGTCACTTTTTTAAAATTGACACTAAATTTAAAATTAATATCATCTATCCTAATTAAAAATTTTTATATGATGTGTCACCTTTATGAATTTTAAGTCATATGGTGTCATTATTTAAAAGTGACACCATAAATAGTGACACCATAAATTATTTTTGTTGTAGTGGACTCAAACTCAAACTGATAGGATGATGACCGATCAATATAGGTGCGATCCCGACTCAAACTCAACTAACATGACGAGGAAATGGCCGATTGATATAGGTGCGGCCCTAGAAACTAAACTGACAAGAAACGATGAATGACCGATCGATATAGGTGCGGTCCCAGAAACACAAACTGATATGACAAGGAGATGGACGATCGATATAGGTGCAGCCCCGAACTCTAACTGACAAGACAATGACGAGGAAATGGCTGATTGATATAGGTGCGGCCCCGACTCAAATTGACATGACAATGACCGATTGATATAGGTGCGGTCCCAGAAACACAAACCGACATGACAAGGAGATGGCCGATCGATATAGGTGCGGCCCCGACTCAAACTCAAATTGATAAGATGATGACCGATCGATATAGGTGCGGTCCTAGAAACTGAACTGACAAGAAACGATGAATGATCGATCGATATGGGTGCGGCCTCAACTTAAACTCAAACTGATAAGATGATGACCGATCGATATAGGTGCGGTCCCGACACAAACTGACACGACGAATGACCGATCGATATAGGTGCGGCCCCGAAACGCAAACTGACATGGAAAATGACCGATTGATATAGGTGCGGTCCCGACTCAAACTGAATATGAAAAGTGATAGGAACATGGCTGATCGATATAGGTGCGGCCCCGAAAACTCGAATTGACATGACAAGGAGATGACTGACCTGACCAAGTGACCCAAAACCAAAGGATGACTCAAATAATGATGCAAGCAAACTCAACTAGAGGGGATATGCCCCAGTATGACAACTCATGAGGATCGACAACTAGGTCAAAAGATAGTGAAGCATGTGAAAGGTCCGATGATCCTAAAGAAGGCTAGAAAAGGAGGGTATGCCCCAGTATGGAACTCATAGGGGTCAACAACTAGATCAAAAAGGTGAATGAAACCTGTGAAAGGTCCAATGTTCTCAGCGAATGGGAGGAATGCCCCGATATGCGACTCATAGGAGTCAACAACTAGATCAAAAGATAATGAGGTCTGTGAAAGGTTCGATGATCCCAAGGAAGGAGGGTATGCCCCAGCATGCAACTCGCAGGGGTTAATAACTGGATCAGAAGGTGAATGAATCCTACTAAAAAGTCTGGTGCTCTGAGAGGAGGGGAGATGCCCCAATATGTAATGGTGAACAAACCAGGATACACAATGCCTCAAAACCAGTATGCTCTGAAATATGCTCATCCATCATGCAATGAAAATGTCCAACCTCAAATAGGTAATGCCAAATAAGACCATGCATCGTGATACCATGCTGACTAAATAGAAATAGCTGACGAATAAAAACAATGATGACCTATACTCAAAATGCGAAAAACAAGCAAATCAACACTCAACATGCCAACTGTCAAATTGAAAACATCGTCACTAATAAATCAACAATCTGTCAGACCCTGCTATCATGGAAGATGTTGAACCTAAAATCCAAAAGAATGTATGAAAACAAAACCAAGGTGATCGATGACTGATCTACATCTCCTCCTAATCGAGAAAAGGGTGAGGTCATGTGTCACGGTGGGATGTGTAAGATAAAAGAAGGTGATGATCAGGCTCTGGTAAGATAGAAAGTATGAAAGTATCAAGGGTGAGATGTCTGAGTACGAGATGAAAGGTATATATCTGAGATCGTCCAAGTATGCCGAGAAGACTAAACCCGAGGTATCAATAGCTCTATAATCCATCGAAAAGCAGTAATCACAAACAGGAAGTCAAATCTCGATGTCAAAACATCCAACTAGGCGGCTATGCCCCAATATGCAATGAGGACAACATGAAATAATCCAATGATCTCCATATCACTCGTCAGATGCTCCAATGTCAAGAACCAATCTGATCTCCCTCCAAAAGATGGACATGCCCTAGTGTAAAGAATCCAAATAGGGTGACTATGCTCTAGTATAAACTACCTGAAGTGACTATGCTCCAATGAAAATCAAAGTCCATCACCGATGAGAGGGCTATGCCTCAAAATAAATCGTCATCTCAAAAAATCAACCATCAATGAGTGAAGTATGTCTCAATGCAGAGTATCGAATAGAGTGACTGTATCTCCAATAAAAGCGCTCTCTGAAATGGCTATGCTCCAGTGTAGGGTCATCCAACAACTGCTAATCTATCATAATCCAAGTGAAGAAGCGAACTGACTATGCCTCAGTGCAAAGCATCATCCCGAAAGAAAACGTCATCAATGAGCGGGGTATGCCCTAGTGTAGATAATGTCGCCTCTGAAGATCCATCACTGATAAGAGGGGTATGCCCCAGTGTAAATCATCATCTCAACTCCCCATCCATCATGCTCCGAGGAATAATCTCCAACTAATCTCGAGTATTGCCCATGCGTGAGCCGTCAAGCATAACGTGTGAAGTCATGGCCTTTGTGTTCTTCAAACACGGGACGTAACTTAGGCTAAGGTAATAGGGTGAAAGAAATTAAAGGAAACTAGGCTCAAAGATCCCAATGATATAATCCCCCATACCCCTCATGCATGAGATGCAATGTGTAGAAAACGTCATAAGTCCTGGACCTAGGGGTCCCCACACGAAAAGTGATGATAAAGGAATGGACATATCGAATAAGCAAGAATAAAGTGTGGATGTTGAACCCAAGTCAAACATCAAGCAGGATGAGAAAAGAAAGAAATCAGATGAGGTAGAGTGGAATGGAGGAACAAAACAAAGATACAAGAAAACAAAGAGGTAGAAAAATGAGTGATGGTCAACCTGCATCAAAGCATAGAAAGTAGTCACATCCGAAATAGATGGAATGATGGATAGAGCAAGGATCCAGAGATACTAAAGAAAATATCGCTCGTCTCTCTCACAAAAATCGAATAGATGACTCATACTCTCACCCAAAATATACATCAAGATGAATCCTAGAAAGGAGCTCTCATACGAACTCTCTCTATCATATGAACTCAATGAAGCAACCTGGCACATCCATACACATGCCCAATGAAGAATGATACAATGAATAATGCGCTATCATCATTTTTTATTTTTTATTTTTTGTGCGTACTCTGATCAATAGTGAATGATATCCCATGAAATACATAGCTAAATGAATAAACTCTCCCCATGTATTGATGTAACATGAATCCTCACTAACGAGACAACCTCTCAAAAATAAGATCTTTGGACCACTGCCCATAAGGTGAATGGGGGAAAGAACGTGACAATCCTCCATGCAATGATGTGTGAGAAACCACCACTCAAGGTGAAATACGGATAATGTCGAGTAAGCAATGATGAAAGAAAAGACTGAGAATGAATATCACAAGTGGTGATATGTGATATAAGAAAAAAAGTGATGAAATGATGTCCAAGTGGAAAAATATCATAGTGAAGAATGAGGCTCGAACAAGTATGTCAGGTCTGGAACTCACGACGTATCCAAACATAGCATGCAAGCACTACAGGGTCCCCAACCCAGTGTAATAGGTAAATGAGGTGATGAACGAAAAGGCTATGTGCTCGTGTGAGGCTCAAAGGGCTAGCAACGGGTAACTCTATATGTGAGGGTGATAAAGTAAATAGGCTCAATGAAATGATGGCCACCCATCATTCGACCAAAGCCTCGAACATCGTGCTTTCAAGATCCCACATGGTCAATACTGAAGACTGGCATCCATCCAACAAAGTCATGGCGACCCCTCTGAAATCGTGCGAAAGCTCCCACTGATGTTCTATGACAACCATCAACGTACTCTGAAAATCAACTCACTCCATCATCAAAAGTCACTCACCCTCACCTCATAATATCACCATCTCTAATCATCCTGACTCTTTAAAGTCACATGCAATGGCTCAACAACATCGTTAAGTAGTCAAACCACTCTCTCATCATGATCCATATATCATCGTGTAGAGATCACCTCAAGTCAAACCATCTCAGATACTACATGGTCAGATAAAGGAAATGATGGGAAGAATAGGCAATGGTACTGTAGTATGATAAGGCAAATAGGGATGGTAAGGTCGTGTAATGGTACTAAGGGGTGGTGTCAATGTCAAGCTCAAAATGAGCAGGTTATAAAGTCCACAAAGTCAAGGTACGAATATGGATATGGTACTGCTCCGAACAGAAGGTGAAATGGGTCACAGTCTCAAACTCCCTAGGTCGATCTCTTGATCCTAGGTCAATAGGCTCAATATCCTCCATGATGGGTCAGGCCAAAGTGATCGTGATGTGCAAATGAATAAATGTCCTAAGTCAAAAGTACAACACATCATTTGATATATGGTCCTGTGATGGCAATCTAAAACTGGAAATATGACAGAAACTCTAAGGTCATAAAGGTGTCCACTATGAGATGACTACAAATGTGACTAAAGAATTTCTATCAACGATCCAAAAAATGAATGAGGTGTGAAAAATAACACTGTCATGAGATCGATACTCCATCTATAACACAATATCTCTGATTCACTTTCAACACAAACTCAATAAAGAAAAATGATCAGGTGGTAAAGGCAAACATCTAAAAAATGGTGTGAATGTGAAAACTTGCCTTTCACCTTTCTGTAATGAAAGTATCGGGTTAGAAATAGAATCAGGCGAGTCAACCAAAGAATGAAGTATCAAGCCCATGATGGGTGAAGAATATAAAAAAGTGAGCATAATCAATGAGCATGTCCCAAAACATCAAGTAGAAAGTGACAACAAACTGAAAGAATGTGTCAGCCTAAGAAAAGAAGACTATCTAAAGTCCTAGGAAGAAAGTGTGCTAAACTCAATGAGTGACAAGAAGAAACCAAAACCATACAATAAAGAGTGGTCCAACTGATACTCAAATTCGCACTGACCTCTAAGCACTCTCAACTGGAGACCAAATGAGGAAGTATTGGATCCGAACTGTAACTAAAGAGGCTTTGAAGGCCCTCAGATGCACCCACGTGTAGGGAAGGAAGTCCTAATCGAAGGATCTACGACTCAACCTACGAGGTCAAGGTGGCTCTAAAAAGAAAAATGGTGGACTTTAAAGGATCCCTAGTAGAAGCGATCGTACCCTCCGGCGGTATGCAACCCTCTACACGCCTCCAAAGAGACGGGGCGCTTCCATGCAAGGTGGTCATCACCTCCACATATGCACTACCTCGCATCCTAGGGGGCTCCTATGGTGAAAACTCTCAAACTCTCAACGCTCAATAGTCAACTAAAGTGCACAGTGAGCGATGTGGGTGCATCCGAAAACCCTAAGAATTTAGAACAGAAAAGGAAACACACTGGTCGCACAAATATCCATGAAACCTGGCTCCGGGCTATACAGGTCTTCAATGATCGGACTCCAATCAGCATCGATATGTTGGTCTCCTCCAGAATGCTCCCGTACATCGATATAGCCCGTCGCTAGACCCCACTCCTAATCTCTGGCTCGGTCGAAGAGCAAACAAGGCAACAAGTCTCGAATCAAATACGAGACCTCAGAAAACCTAGTCGACCGAGACTAGGGACTCGGAAATAAGGGGATAAGTGTGTGTCCCACATAGACAAGCAACTCATGCAGTCACACGAAACGAGAGAAGTCATGCAACAGACAGTCATGCAAAACAGGTATATATCATCCAAATCTACACACAAGCCAATCGAGAAGAATATCTGGCAAATGATAGCATGATCCATGATAATCAAGATAATATATAACCGAGAGAATCAATTATGTCAAATCAAATGATATACAATGGCAAGTCTATACATGTGAAGTGATCAGAACAAAACATGGCAAAATCAGAGTCACTACGCTAAGCAAGGTAAGATGAGCAATCAACATAATCAACATATCAATGTCTCAAACAAATATAGCAATGAAGCACGGGAAAAATCGCCACAATCGGAATCCTCAATCAAGATCAACAATTAACATAATCAACATGTCAATGTCCCAAGTAAAAACAAACACCTAAGCATGCATCTAATGATATCGGGAACTCTCAATGTGCAATCAAGAAATAGGTACCCACTGATCGACTCATCAAACGCCACATTTGCTTCATCTTAAGTTCAAGCTTAACCCTCTAAAAGTCCCCAGTGGAGTCGTCATTTTGTGGACCCCGCATTTCATGCTCATGCGTTTCCCACTCGATGGCGAGCTCGATTTTCATTTCAAAAAAATGATTTATTTTTTATTAAGAAAATAACTTGGAGTCGCCACTTATTTTTGTTTTATTTTTAAAGGGTAAACAAAATAAGAAAGAAAAACCCTAAGTGTGACTCCTTGTTTTGGAAAAGGTGGTCTATAAAAAACCGGATCGGGTTCGGGGGTCAGGTTACTTATCAGGAAGGTACGGTAAAAACTGTAGCACCCCTCTAAGTCCCTAAAGTTGGGTCTCTACTAATAAAATGAAGCAATCATGGCAATGGACGAGCAAATCAATGAGTACCCATAATAAATCATGCACACGTGAGAATTAAAATATGCTTAGACAATTACCAGAGTGAAAATAGGTGCGTACCTAGGCAACGAGCCACCATGCGCTATCAAGAGAGAGGTTAGTGCACAATTAAGGAATAATTTCGAGCATGTCATAGAGCATAATAAGATTAATCATGCATGACAATTAAATTAATCAATCAATCAATTATAAAGTCACTTATGTGGGGCCCCCACCAAAGCCTGTTTATTTTTGCATGAATTAATTCCATAAACTCCATTACTCGGAATTACGGGATTGAATCTATGCTTATTTTAAAACATTTTAAAAAACAGAAGAGTTGTGAAAATTGCTTGCTAGAAAGAAAGATGACAGCAAAATTTTATTGGAAATGGGACTCTTGGGTGATCTTAAAAATTCTAAGGATGAAAGATAGGATGCTTTGAAATGGTTTTAAAAAAAAGAAGTTATAAAACGAGGATCCGAACATGTCTGACGGGGGAAATTGAATCGCCTTCTTCTCCCATCCGACGTCAGGCGCCAGATGTGAGATATCCGGAGAAGGCGGAACGTCGACGGATAGGATTCCGAATGTGAGGCATCCAGAGAAAGTGGAATGTCGGCCGTACAGGATTCAGGATGTGAGACATCCGGAGAAAGTGGGATGTCGGCGGATAGAAATTCTGGATGTGAGACATCCGGAGAAGGGTGGGACGTCGGTCGGACAGAATTCCGGATGTGAGACATCCGAAGAATGTGGGATGTCGGCGGATAGAATTCCGGATGTGAAACATCCGGAGAAGGTGATATGTCATCGGCCAGAATTCCAGATGTGAGACATCCGGAGAGGGTGGAACGTCGGCCAAACAGAATTCCTCCCCGGGTGGAATCATAAAAAAAAAAAATAAAAAAAAAAAAATGCAGGCACGACCCCACAAATCAAAAGCATGTGATGAATCTTCTCTCAAAATTTTCCAGAATAGAGAGAATGAGTAAGTATACTCCAGGCATCGAGGATAACCCGCAAACAATCAAGAAACAGAGGAGAGCAGTTTAAAATAGTCGGTGTAAACAAGTTGAAAGCCAAGTTAGGGATCAAGCACAACGTGGAGGCAAACGAACTCAGATTCCATAAGAACATAATAAAATCTCCAATGCTCGCATCTAAACACCAAAATAGAATCTTATCGATATCCAAAAACAAAATAGAGAAGATAATGAACAGGGTCCATACCTGAAAAGCTTTCTCGCAGATGGAAGCTCACCTGACTTCGAGCCTTGTTTTTATGACCCCTCCTGAAAGACGCCCAGATCAGGACCTCTTTTCCAAAGGCTACTCCTCGAACTCTCCTCCCCTCCTCTCGTTCTTCCTCTCGTTTTGTTCTTAACTTTCTTTCTTTTCCTTCTCCCCCCCCAACTGCTCTCCTCTCCTTTTCTTTTCCTTTCTTTCCTGGTGTCTTCTTTTGCAAGCCACTCTTCTGCCCTCCTATTCACCGGTCAGCAAGCATGGCTTGCCCAACCACTCTGGCCGGGATTCATGGTAAGAGCTGGGGGGTCCCCCTCACACCTCAAAAGAAATAACCAAACTCCACTCCAATAGCCTAAAAGCTCTTCTGAATATCCTCCAACAGGTGTCTCTACCCCATTGCATTTCCAACCCACTACCTGATTCACTGACCACCCAACCAGGAAGCAACATCTGGCTCTTTAAGAGCCCTCCACTTGGCGAGAAGTGTGACCTGCAGCAAATGAAAAAAACAAGCCCCATATGGGGTCTACAATATGTCAATTTAATGATTTAATATATGTTTTAAGTTAATTTTATAAAAAAAAATCTTAACAATTAAAATAAAAATTAAGTAATAAGTTTTAAGTTAAAAAATTAAATATAACTTAACTTAAATACAACTTAAGTAATTAAATAATAAGTATTAAATATTAGCAAATGATTTATCGTCCATGTGCACCTTCGTAAATGACTGGGCTGCGACGGCGCAACAATCAATTGAAGAAATATCTGCTCAGTCTGCCACTTCTTTCTTCCCATCTATCGCTTCATTAATTAGGCCTGAAAGTTTGGTCAATGAAAATTGTCACAAAGAAGTACGTATTGGACGCAACAAAATTAGATGCACTCAAGGCCTTGGGTACCAGCTACGGAGTACAAAATCCAACACGGGTGGAAGTTTCAACTGCACTACTCTATAAATGTGCTGTTGCTGCATCTGAAGTAAGCTCGGGTTCTCCAAGGTCCTCAGTTTTGATCCAACTGGTGAACCTGCGTGGAATACTAGTCCATCATTTCCACTAAAGTCTTTTGGAAACTTGTACTTCCTTCTTTTCAATATCTGGAATTCAGGAAAATGACTTTGAGTTCCATGGCTTGGTGGGTCAGTTGAAGAAAGGGATTGCAAACTTTCGCAGTCATTATGGGAAAAAGTTTACAAACGATGAATTGCCATCCTATTAATGTTTTTAAGGGAAGGATCCCAATGTTTTTCTGATAGTAACAATCCTATTAATGTATATTTATGTAGCAGCTGGTGCAGGTTCCCATTATACCAAATGGACTTCGGCTGGGGAAAACCCGTATGGGTTACCTAATTAGGCAGCATGTCCAATAGTTAAATCATTTGGATGGATACCAGAAAGGGGGATGGAATAGAAGCATTGATGACTCTGGAGAAACAAGACATGGCCATATTTGAACATGATGTCCTGCTCCTTCAATTTGCCTCTTTGAATCCGAGTATTTTAGACAGCAATTGAGAGTCTATGGAAGGAAAACACCTCTCAGTTCTTTTTCTCATCGTCCAAGCTTCATTGCTTTGATTCTAACTTTAGGTGTTTCCCGCTTACTGTGTGGAGGCATGCATATCTATTCATGTGCATGTACGTTTGAAGTATTTTTCACTGTGTTCTATTCGGTTCTAATAAATATTTATTCTGTTCTAATTGACACAAGCATTTAATTGATTCAACCACTTTTTTCCAAATACATCTTTATACTTAATAAGAATGGCTTCACAGTAATATGAAGGATGTTAACAAGCCAGTTCACAAGGGATAAAATAAAATAATAATAATAAAAATTAAAAAAAAAAAAACTCTCAAATCTTGTTTTAAAGGAATTTAAAAAATAAAATAAAATAATTCATAGTTCACGTTTAAGATTATACCACATTAGCATGATGATGTGGTACAATGAAGGTATCAGATACTTTTGTACTGGAAGATGTATATAATTGTGTGGATAGGCGATGGTTATATGATCAACTACAAGTTGATCATCAACTACAACTTGTTTAACTACAAGTTATTTTAATTTATCAAAAGATTTTCAGGAAATGAATTATCCCATATATTGTTTTAAGAAAAGTTAATAAACTACTTTATTCTTGAATTATCTAAACAAAACTAACTAAAAAATATTTTATCCCAAATTTATTTTCAAAACTTTCTTATTGACAAACTATCTCATATATAAATTATTTTATTATATAGAGAAATTCTTATTTTATTTTTTTTTAGAGAAAAATTCGCTTGTTTATTAAATATCAAAGAAGTCTATTTTTATGTCTATTATATATGTATTATCTTATTTTTCATACAAGAAATTTCCATTTATGCCTAAAATACTTTTAGAAAAATCATTGCCAACAAAATTTTATTTTTAAAATTATTTCCAACATTCATATTTTAAAAAATTATCACTGGATTATTTTCAAAAAAGATAGTCCTAAAAAAATTAACTATTTATAACCCAATTTAAACTCAAAAATTATCCCCGATATTATTTTATATTCCTAAATTATTTTCAAACAAAATAACAATTATTAATATTTTGGTTCATTTTTAAATACTTTCACAAAAATATATTTTAACCACAAATTATTTTAATTTATCAAAATATTTTTGGGAAATGAGCTATTTTCCATTTATTACTATCATATTTTTCAAAACATATTTTCAGGAATTTCATTCACATTTTAAAATTTCAAATACTAAAATTATTGTTTTTATAAAACAACAAAGCATGTAAATTTCAACCACTAAAATTATTGTTTTTATAGAATAAACAAAGCAATATACACTTCTCTCCCATTTACTAATTCAACTATTACAATCACTCCAATATTTTTTTCACCTACCAATAATTCATTCCATTTAGGCGACTCTAAAAAAGAAATCATATCCATAATACCCTTTATCACTCTATGATACCCATATTCTATTCCATTTAGGTGACTCTCAATACAAAGAAAGTGGGAATGTTTTCTTAGGTTACCTGAAGAAAACCCTAAATAGCTTAAATGCTTTTGGATTAATTGAGCATCATCTTGTAGTAGATGTCAATCTTTGTTGTTAGACTTCACCAAAAAACTCCTAGCACGGTGGAAAAAAATATCAAATATAGTCAAGTCTTCAATAAAATATTTTCACATGTGAAAAATTACAACCAATACACTATATAGTCAAGTCTTCAATAAAATATTATTACATGTGAAAAATTACTACCAACTAGTGTATCTCTCATTCTCAATTAGACAAAAATTTTAAAAACCATTCATTTTTCTTATTTTCATTTGTTTTGGGGCTTATTAGCAATGAAACGAAAAATATGTTAGAATGTTAGACCTAGTTTTTACTTCCCTGGAACTCGATAAAAAACACCATGTACAAAACTCACATCATAGATATACTAAATCAAGAGATATAAAACAATTATACTAACAAAGATTCTTGCATTAATAATAAAAAAAATATGAAGATGATAGATAAGGGACTTTGACTTACCCAAGATTTTACGAAGCAAAGAATATCAATTATGGGTGTGCCGACCATGGGTGTGATCTTTTATATTAGTTAATGTATATATGGAAACAATGGACTTTTCATAAATTGTTTCTACTCACTATTTTAAAAAAGGGCCCATTGATTTATAAAATTTTAAATTTTTTATTTCATATGGTGTCACTTCTTGAAATTAGCATTATCTAACTACCCTAATTGAAGATTTTTTATATGATGGGTCACCTTTATAAATTTTAAGCTCAATGGTGTCATTATTTTAACTGTGACACCATAAATAGTGACATCATAAATTATTTTTGTAGTAGTGTTGGGCATATCTTTTTTCACAAACTAGGGGACTTTAATTTGCCTTATCATATGAACAAGTTGCTCATATAAGTTTTTACTTTTATATACATGATTGCATTATTATTTACTTGTGAATTCATGCTTGTATCATTTGTATGTGCATAACTTGGGTGCATTAGGAGTTGCATAGAAGATTCTAGTTATGAATTTCTTGCAAGATGATAAGTTGTTTACAACTAGTTAATAGAATTGTTAGACCAAGGTTTGGTTAATCTTGGTTTTAAAGATAATAAAATTGGATCTAATGGTTATATTTAAGTCTGATAAACAAGAAGATCTCCTTAGAGCCATCAAAGAACAAGATAATTGGAACAAAAGAGAAAAATCAAAATGATTTCAACAAAAGGTTTATCAAGTTTATTATTAGGATATTTTATGTAAGATGATGGGTGTATTAAGTTAGGATTGCATATTTTTATTAAAGCATCAAAACATTCATCCATAAGTTTTTAATTGGTTTTATACTTTTATAGTTTACATGAAAATCATTTTAAGGATGGAAAGATCTACCTAGCCTATGAGACTACTTTGAACCTCAAAATATCAGTTAATATTTTGTTAGAAGGTAGTATACATTTATATGAGTTAGTTAAAAAAATGTCTTAGCCCAAAACATGTATTAACTTTTAAAAACATTAGTTAGAGTAGATGTGGATGACTAGGTGGTCATCCAGTTGACATGCGGATGTCTAGGTGGTTGTCTACTTGCTTTGTTTTAGGACATAATGCTACCAAAAGTAAAGTGGATGTCCACCTGGATGACCAGTACTTATCCTAAGAAGTGATTTTTATCTATTGGAAGCCATGTGGACATCCACTTGGACTACCACTTGGCAATATGGATGACTGCCTAGACATCCATATCTATCTTTTGGCCTTCAATAACTTTTTACAACTCATTAAATGTTCCAACGACTAGTATCTTAATGACAATGCAGACGTTCGTTTCTAGTAGACTTATTTCGAACGACTAGTTTGACATTTTAACTCTTGTATAAAGGCTATATACTTCATTTATAAAAAATAAATAAATAATAATATTTCCAAACTATTATTCAATCATCTTCAAGTCTTAAGAAAATATTTTGAGTACATTAGGCTTAAACTTGCATTCCATTCTTAATGCACCTAATCAATCCTACTTTTCTTTGTATCCTTGAAGAAAAAATTTGTAAACTAGGAATTTGTATTAAAAATGATATTTATTGTAAACTTTGTGAGGTGAGCTTAAGTGTGAGATATCACTTATAGAAAAAAATTCTAAATATGAGGTATCACTTAAGGATTTTCAAGTGTGGGATATTATTTTAAGGATTGTTCAAAAGTATGACTTGTGGAAGGTCCATTAGAACCAAGAATCCAAGTGTAAAGAGTTTAAAAGCTTTAGCTTTAAAATTTTGGTTTAATGGAACTCTTATCTCAGTTAGATCTTGAGGAGAGTGGATGTGGGTTAGGTTGTCCTAAACCACTATAAAATCTTAAGATTGTATTTTTTTTCCTTACTATCTTTGTTTATATGTAATATTTTTTTTATTCTTTTGATTAAATCATTACTTATTGATTGGAGACAAAAGATGTGTTTCAATGCTACATATATGATATGATTTATGTAATGTAAAAAACTCAAATCATTTAACTTAACTTAAATTGATGCTAAGACTCTAGTTAAGGTTCTAACTCTATTTTGAGACTAATTCTAGGTTTAAGGGATGAAAAGAGTGCTAAGTGTAAAAGTTATTATCAACCAAGGAAGTAGAAGAGATTTTGTTCGAATAGAGCCCTTAAAAGCATGACATGATGCAATAAGCTTTAGGATTTTATTATTTATTAATAAAGTTCTAGTTCACTTTTATCTATCCTATTTCCATCCATTTTACCTTGTAAGTATTTTGGCTTGCATCTTTTTCCATTGTACATGACTTGAATGCATTAGGAGTTGCATGAAAAATCTAATTCATAGGTTCACTGTAAATAGATAACTTGTTCATAGATGGTTCATAGACTTAGATAACCTATTAAAGGTTGTAGTACACTACCTTATAGGGATGACTAGTCTTGGCTATCAAGATGAGTTAATTTCCCATGGTGAGTGCACTAATATGTATGGTTACACATTGGACAGTACCTAAGATGAGTCATGCCTTCACCAACCTGCTTCCTTGTGTTATCTCTCAACCTTGAGAAAATATTGAACTTGTGTTAAAGTTAGCAGTAGCTTTGACCTACAAGTGAGATTGTAAGTTGATCATATATTCCCTATGGATTGGGTCACTATTGATGGATGTTGATAGTAATAGGTATTTTCAATAGAGGCATCATAATATCTCATGAGATTGAGATAGAGTATCCCCTTGGGCGATCCTAAGGAGGTGTATTCATATAAACTATGACCATAATAGTTCCTTAAGTGGAACTTAGCATAGACTTTTTGAGAGATAAGATATGTCAGTTGCACATACAATAAGAGGATTTGTAACTCAAGAATAGTAGAGATAAACTGGAAAGATTGATAGATTTCACTTTATGTAGACATCATTTCATGGGGAGACTGAATGCAATGAATAGAAAGTCACAAACCCAAGCACATAGTGTCTAGTTGTTATTTACATAGGATACTGAAGTTTAGTTGATTCTCTATAATAAGATGTTGAATCAACTTTAAAATTGGATTGTGAGGAAACCAGTATTCTTATGGGTCCTAATCGTCCTCACTTTAAGCTCATATACCATTATGGCACGGGTTATGAGAGTCGGATTATTTCTAGGTCCACTTTTGTGCATAAATGTGTTTTGGTAATTATGCAAGGTCACATATAAAAGTAAGTGAACAAGGTTTCTAAATTGGACTAATTGATTAATTAGTAGGCCCCATTGGATTAATTAATCAATTAAGATTCATTTTAAGCTATATTAAGTGACCCAAGCCCTTAGTGGGCTCAAGTCACTTATGCCCAATTAGGAACCCCATAAAAACCCTCTTAGGGATTAGGGTTTTTATAGCTTTTCCATAGAGTTATCTTCCACCTCCATAGAGAGGGAGCAAGAGAGTCATCGCCTCTATCCTCTCTTCCTACCCACCGAAAGTGTGCCAAAGAAGTGGTTCAAGTTATTGGGCAGAAACTTGGGTTAATGAGACTTCTTACAATTATGAATTTACTCTTCATCGAAAAGAATCAATTTAAGAACATTCGATCACACTATGCACATTCTATATCCTATTATTGTATTAAAAATGTAATTTTTCCATTGTACATAGGATTTAGAAAGCCCTAAGATAGTTTTTGAATGCTTCTAACTTGATTTGGGCTTAGGAAATGGAATGATCTAGAGTTCCCTTATAAAATATGCTTAAATGAGAGAGTCAAAACTCGTAAAACATGAGGAAAGACGAGATGATGATGTCATGAGCTTGACAAATGAGGAATGACCATGATGAAATAAGAAAGAAGGTGCATAATCATGGGAAAGAAGGGATGAAGCAAAATTCAACAAATTCGCATAGTAATTTGAAACTTGCAATCTGGTACCAACATATATATGCTCTGATTTTAAGATAAAATCTAAATTAAGCACTTCCCGAGATTCTTTTTTGGCAAACTATATATCGTTTTAAAGTTGCAAAGTAAGGAGTCCAATGCTAAAATCAAACATAAATCAATGATTATAACAATACAATAATAACTGCTAATTTATTTCATAATTAATTAATCGACAACTTCTACCACACTTGCATCAACAACTGATGGACAACTTCCACCACAATTGCATAAAGAACTGAACCTTGAATATATCAGAGAAAAGCCTTAAATTCCGTCTGAATTAAGTTGGAGAAACAAATGAGAGTAACTCCTCGTCTCCTTGGAATTTATCCATGTCTTCCTCCACCAAGTTAATCCATGCTTCTATTCCACCATTAGTTCCACTACTGTCGATGAAAATAACTAGATTCTTGAAAGGTAGGCTACCTGATCCAACCCATTTAGGCTTCCCCCATCCAAAATCAGCTTCATATACAGGGAACCTACAAAAGCTGGTAAAGCGAAATGACTCTATCTCTCCTTTGGTGACTCTTTCAGCTCGCTCTTTCAAGAAATTCAAGTGCTTTATGCCCTCTGGAAGTTTTTTTATGTAATCTCCATCGATTTTTTCTATTGCTTCTCTCATTTGGTTCACAAGGGCATGGCGCTTCCCTTCTTTCATACCGTCGATGCATGGTCTTGTTATCGCAAACCAGATAATATTCCCAAAGGAATTCTCCGGCAATGGAGGGTCCATCCTTGTACGTAGGTTCACCGCATGCAGGATCGTGTAGATTTTTTTTGGGTCTGCCATCCCATGAGTGACAGCCACAAAGCGGCTCCATATGAGAGCCGATAAGGCTTCGATACGTGTAGGACGCCTTGGGAGATCTTCGGTTGTGCTTTGATCAGCGTACTTCTCTCTAAGTGCAGCTACACTAGAGGCACTAAATACAAATCTCTTTGTCAGAATCTTCTCCTTTGTCATACCAGTGCTTGGATTGAACCCGGATAAATTTATGGGAGGGAAGAGGTTGGCCAGTCCAAATTGTGGACAGACCATATGAGTATCCCGGCGAGCCACAGCCGCCCAACCGTTGACAAACGTAACCACTGACGAAGCATCCGCGACCTTGTGGGAAATGCAAACACCAATTGCTATCCCACCGCACTTGAAGATATTGACTTGGATTGCCAGGACGATGTCGACTATATCGTCCAGTGCATGAGGAACGAATTTGCTTAGTTGCATGGGGTCCGGGTTGCATATGAACTCCGAAAGTTGGCACTTAACTTGGGCTTCAAAGTAGGGAACACCCTGGTCAGTGCAGTCGATGAAAAGATTGTCCTTGACTCGTCCGGCTAGTGGGTAGAATTGAACTAAGGTCATGGATAAGGTTTTCTTTAGCCAGATGGATCTTTCAATTGTATCAACTTTGACATCGCCATCCATTGGATAGAAAAGGATGATGGGTATAAAGATTGGACTGAGTACTTGATCAAGAAAGGAGAGTTGGAAATGGCGAAGGTGGGCAGGGGTCGGAGAAGATGGTTTTATGGTATCTGTGGAGATCACTTCAACCTCGATCTCTTCCATTGCCAATATTAAACACCAAACTGATCGGTACGCCCAACCCTGATTTGTGAATAGTCGTTCTGAATATTGTGATACATGGTTGATGATTACCACTCTTAAATACAGATACTTGAGTGGATATTGGGAGTTTAAGTCCAAAATAATCCATGGGTAGTAAAAAATTGGTAAGAATAGTATCCATCTCAAAATATTTGTTCAACTAATCTTTTTGTGTCCACATAAGCATTCACATGATTTTTTTTTTTTTTAAGTGTATAAAACTACCATCAGTGACTGTGAGTTTAAAAGTTTCATAAATATCCTTAAAACCATAGTTTGTGACTGTGGTTTTACAATTTTCCTTAGAATAGTAAATGTGATTTCAAAATTATTTTTAGTTCATCCATGTTTTAATGGTATTATGATTTTAATATTATTTTTAAAATATTTTTTTATCATAATAACCATAAAACCACCGTTATTAAGGAATAACTTAAAATCATAATCATTGACATTAATTTTTATATGAAAATATAAAATTTTAAAATAATATAAATAATTTATTTAATTATTTTAAAATTTTTAAAATAATATGAAAAAATAAATTTCTTTAATTCATATGTGATAAAATTCATAAAACAAATAAATATTTTATTTACCATAAATATATAAATTTTTATGGGAATGTTGGCAAAATTATTTTCTCAAAATTTCAAGGAAAATATGAAAAAATAAAGATAATATATATATATAATTTTAAAACAATCGTAAAGAAAAATTTTATTAAGGATAATTTGTAAAAAAAATAATTTTAAACTGACAATAGAAAATTGTAAGAAATTTTAAAAACATCCTTAAAAACCACCGTCATAGACCGTGGTTTTACATTTTTCTTTAAACCACAATTACTAATTGTAGGGTTTCGCAAATATCTTTAAGGGAAACTCATATAACCATACATCAACTAAAAAAATATGAGATTTCAAAACTTTGTTTTTTTATTTTTAATTTTAGTGTAAATTATGAATGTACCAAAATTTCTTAACGATGTACCAGATTTCCTTAAAGTTCTTTTTGAAGTGGGAAAATTTTCTTACAATTTTCCATTGTCAGTTTAAAATTTTTTTTTTTTACAAATTATCTTTAATAAATTTTTTCTTTACTATTGTTTTAAAATTATATATATATTATCTTTATTTTTTCATATTTCCTTGAAATTTTGAGAAAATAATTTTGTCTGCATTCCTATAAAAATTTATATATTTATGATAAATAAAATATTTATTTGTTTTATGAATTTTATCACATATGAATTAAAGAAAATTATTTTTTCATATTAATTATATAATTAAATAAATTATTTATGTTATTTTAAAATTTTACATTTTCATATAAAAATTAATGTCAATGATTATGATTTTAGATTATTCCTTAATAACGGTGGTTTTATGGTTATTATGATAAAAAAAATATTTTAAAAATAATATTAAAATTATAATACCATTAAAACATGGATGAACTAAAAATAATTTTAAAACCACAGTTACTAACTATGGTTCTAAAGAAAATTGTAAAACCATAGTCATAAACTGTGGTTTTAAAGATATTTATGAAACTTTTAAAATCACAGTTATCAACGATGGTTTTATATACTTAAAATAAATCCATGTGGATGCTTACGTGGATGTAAAAAGATTAATTTGACAAATATTTTGAGATGGGTACTATTCTTATCATTTTTTCAACCAATGGATTACTTTGGACTTAAACTCGGATATTGGACCCTTCACAACCACATATGGTCCGATTGCAGATCTAAGCGCAGATGGTATGTCAAGTTAGGTAGTTAAAATGAAAAAGACACTCCAACTGTGATGGGTGCATAGATGTATAGAATTCCAATAGGCTAATTATATTCTTAAAACGAGTAGCCTATTTCGTAAAGCTAGACGAAGCTACTTTTGATTCTCCAACAAATGCAAAAGTTGTTTTGGCTTAATGCCTTGTGAAAAATATCTTTGATTCCTTTTAAAGTAATATGAAACACGCCAACGCCAACTTTAATTGAAGTATAAATTTTTTCCTATACAATTAAATATTAAAAGAAAAAAAAGAAAAAAAAAAACTGGAAATCTTTGTTATTTAGGCAATCTGGAAAGAAGCCTAAAAAGCTGTGTTCCAAAAGATTATGTGATTTTCGGAGAATTCCAATGAAATCATCTAGATGATCTTGCATAATCCGGGTAACATAAGAATGCCGTACCACATAAATTTTATCGAAGTACTATTTAATTAATACACATGTGGACTGTGTGAAGCATATGCTATACAACAATTAATGATTCATGCAATGATTCAAAATCCATACCAACCCAATTATTACAGTTTTGGGTCAAAATGACACTTTTAAAAAAAAAATTATAACATCTAATCACTCTTTTAAATTGGCCTTTTTGGTACCACGTAGGCACCATGTCATTAAAAATATTTTTTTTTGTCATTTTAGTTAAAATCGTAGTTGGCAACTACGACTTCATTTTTGAACTAAAGTCACAATTGGTAACTGCAGCTTCATTTTTGAACTAAAGCCGCAGTTGACAACTACGACTTTAGTTAATTTTTTTAATTAAAATTTTAATTAAAAATTATTAAATTATAATTTATGATTGAAATTTAAAAATATACTTAAATAATAAATTATTTATATTTAAATTTTAAAAATTAATATTACTTCAACAAACATAAATTGATAAATAAAAGATATTATAAATGAATATTTTATTTATTAATAAATTAATAATCTTAAAATAATAAACTTATATAACATATAAATAATATATAAAATTATATAATTTATTAATTAAAGATATTTAATTTATTGTTTTTTAAGATATTAATTTATTTATATTATGATAAATTTATCTTTATCGAAATAATAGTATACTTTTAAGCCGCAGTTGATAACTGAAATTTCAATTATAATTTTTTTTCTTTTAAATTTAATTAAAAACTATTAAATTATAATTTATGATTGAAATTTAAAAAATATATTTAAATAATAAATTATTTATATTTAAACTTATTATATTTAAATATGAAGATGTTATTATAAAAATTTAAAAAGATGTTTTTAATGACATGGTGTCTACGTAGTACTAAAATATCAATTTGAACGAGTGGTTAGGTGTTATAATTTTTTTTTTAAAGGGCCATTTTGACCCAAAACTTTGCTTGCCCTATGGATCACGTAATGATTTAAAATCTATGCCAACCCAATTAACTAATCTTGAAATTGATGTGGATCATGTAATGATTCACGAAATATCTAGATGAGATTTAGCATGTGTACGTCTTGACTTCAAAGTAGATATATTTGAAAAGATCTCAGATTACATACAGCTGGAAGCCTAGAAAGGAAGCCTGCAAGTTTCCACAATTTGAATCCCGGAAACACGGGGCTGAACGGTTCTTTGAATTTTAGCCCAAATGTAATCCGATTTTCCATTTTCTAGATTTTTATTCAACGTTCATTCACAGAATTCCATGAATCTCAATTAATCACAATAATATCACGTCACTCCGACGTCAAAAGGCAATAGGCAATAGGCAGCAGCTTCCCATTTATTTATCAACCTGTAAAAAGAGCTTAAAAAGAAAAACATTGGAAAAAGGAGGTTGAAGTTGATCTTAAGTCATGGAAACGAGCTCTTACAATTTATGCTGACCAACATAACTCATTTAATAAATCGGTGAAAACGATCCCGACTGCCTGGTCTAATATAATAATTCTCTTCCATTTTTAAATGTAGGCAATGTTAGTCTAATCATGTTAAAATTCAATAAACCATTGTGTGTGAGTTGATTTTAATTATTTTATTTTTTTAGTTTTGCACTAACTAAGAGCATTTAAGCTTTTACTATCATAACATGTGGTATTAGACTTTCTTTTTTTTTTTTTTTTCCAACACACAATTGATCATAGAGACTAGGTCAAGATTTGTAAAAGATTCAAGGAGAATGGAATACACGAGAATTGCAAAGAAATTTTGACTGGAAGTGGAGTTAGTCAGTCTCTCAATGTAATGCGATTAGTGGAGCATGAACTTTGTCACTTGGAGTATGGTTTATTCCATACTTTTATTGGATTTTGAAAGGTGAATCCTATGAAGTGTTTGAACTCATGGCACATAAGAGGACCATGGCGTATGGGGTGAATATGGCGCACAGGGGATTGTATAGCGCATGAAGAAGTTGTGGCATGAAATAAGAAACAGGTTAAGACAAGTTTTGAGGTCGAGTATAGTTGACTCTTTGTGATATATTAGAAGAGTCATGTGTACCCGTGATTGCATGTGGGTATGTGAGGTGAACAATAAGGACATGTATGACAGAGATGAAAGATTCACTCCATGGAATTTGATTTAAGGTGGAAATTATTATAAAGTATCTCAAATTCCTATTTTGAAAATATTCCTTTTGGTAAAATATACTATATAGAGTATTTTAGATGTTAGTATTCTCTTATAAAATGGAAATGTGCATGTGAAACTTAGACTGAATGGTAGAGATGCTAGGAAGGGTTAAAGGTCCTTGGTGGAGCATGGCTTGCACTTTAAGGTACAAATACACGGAGCATGAAATATGGGATGTTTAAGAATCCAATAATTATATATATTTTCTTTTATCCTCCATAATAATAAATATAGATTTTAAGATATCAAAATCTTATTTGATACATGATGCATGTTGACATCGATAAGAAGAAGAACTCATTGGTGATTTAGAGAGCTACAATATCCCTATCTCTTATATCGATTGCTATCAAATCCCATTTTGATATATTTAAAAACTTATTGGAAGGGATAGCAAACTCATTTGATATACGAAATTCAATTTGATAGATAAAGATATAATAATTGTGGTATCGCATGCTATCAAGCTTTATCGAATTGGCTATTTCGATATTATATGTTGAAGCAAAGACCAATCTCTATATTAACTAGTATTGAATTGGAGTTACCAGTACTAAATCGTGACAAGGATTGTAATAAGCAGCAGTTAGAATTGTTTGTAAGTACTTCAAATTTTCCTAGGATTTGTTTAGATGAGCCGACAAGTTGTGATTTGGTCTTGCCACCTATAAATATATTGGATACTATATCAAAAATATAATGAATATAAGGCTAGTTGTGATTTCACACCTGATTCTATAATAATATATTGGATACTTTATACATAATTGATCCATTGTTTTTCATTAAATCATATTTGTCTAAATTCAGTAGTAATCTAGGAATGAATATGAGTTCATTTGAATGAAAATCAGAATTCTAAGAAGTGATCAAATGCATGAAAACGGGCAATCTTGCTCTATCCAGTCCATATATATGTACATTGTTTGGTTTTTCTAGATATTGTTCATTATTTCTCTGTATAAATTTATTAATTGATTAGTTGTTAAACCAATTTGCTTCAAACTTTTATCCAAAGCTAAAAATCCATTTCAAAAGGAGTACTAATTATCAAGAATCTTTGGATCACTCCATTCTCGACACTAGATCGCTTAAGGTGCATGCTACAAGTCCTAGGGCTCTCGCGATCTAATCACAATGGAAAATCATGACAACAAAAGCCATAAATAATATAAATCTAGAGAGAATTGAGATTATAATTAAGTTTTGGATGTTTACAAATTAGACTTTGATAGTGAAAAGAAGTGTTAAAGGCAAGATGGTCGTCATAGATCTTCTTTCCTAAATCTTAGTACAAGAAGGGGGGAATCTTATGTAGGGTTGATAGCTAGAGCTCTCTTCTCTCTAGAGTAAATAGGAAGACTAAACTAAAGCCTTAATCCCTAAGGGGTTTAATATAGGTTTAAAATTGGCTTAAGTGACTTGAGTCTATACTAACTTAAGTCACTTAATCTAGCTCAATAAGGGGATTAAGTCTTATTGAACTTCAAATAATCAATTAGCCTAGTCTAAGGAGACTGTTCATAAGCTCTTGTGCAACCTTGCATTTTTACCATAATGCCTTTATGTATACATGTGAATAGAGAACTTAGTTAATTTTAATAAACCATGCTATCAAGGAATACAAGTTCAAGCAAGGACCACTAAGATAGAGAGATAATATTTTTCCGAGTCTCAATGGATCTTATTCAAGCTCTTAATGTATGGTGGCACAATTTTGAGGGTATTTTGGGTTTCTAATTCATATATGTGTTTAAATGCATTTTGGTAAAAATGAAAGGCTATACTAGATCATATGAATGCTTTTTTTGGACTAGGTTAATTAATTAGTTAGAGCCCAATAGGGTTAATTAATTAATTAATTAGGACCCAAGTGGGCTAGATTACGTGATCCAGAACTAAGTTGAGTTCAAGTCACTTAAGCCCACAAAAAAGCCTATGTAAACCATTAAGGGTTTCAGAATTTAGTTTTTACTCTTTACTTCGAGATTTCAAAGAAAAAAGCCTAACATTCCCTTCTAGAGAGAATATCACCCCCTCTCTTATGCCTAAATCCTGGAGAAAGAGTGATTAGGGGGAAGGCTACTTAGTTGGCGAGGTTTACAATTTACTCTATACGACTTCATCAAATTGTATTTGATATGGGAACATCCAAATCACATGTATGATCTCTATTCTCTCTAAGTCTACATTATTTATGGCTTTTATTGTCATGTTTTTCCATTGCAATTAAATTTAGAGAGTTTTAGGACTAGTAGCATGCACCTTAAGTGATCTAGGGCTAAGAATGCCTCTAAGATCATATAGACCTTGGTGTTCATAATAGTTTTGAGGACAACTTGTTTAGTTGACCTACCTCACCAAATATTCTTTTCAAACTAAAATGAATATATAACAATGGCAAGAGATATGTGCTACTTTTAATGATAAATTATCTTCTATGAAATTTTTTAAATATTTATTCTCCAAATTGAAAATTTGAGTATAATAAGGAAACTTTCATTTTATAAAAATTCTGAAAATTTGAATGCTCCTTATTGAATAAGCTAATACTTAATTTTTAAAGATTTTCACAAATTATTTTAATGAATTTTAAAATCTTAAAAAAAAAAAAAAATAATTTCAGAAAGGAACTTTAGCTCTTATAATTCAAAATTCCTTATAAAAATTGTTTTTATATGAATGACCTTACTAGATCATAAAGGCATCCTTACTAAAAATATTAAGCAGTAAAGTACTTCATCTTATAATGGACAAGCTCTTGTAATGAATTTTGAATCAAATTGTAGTAAGAGTAAATTGCAAGGGAGATATTATGACAGAGGAGAAGATCATTTGCAATCACACTTCTGGAGGGATACAAAGTGTTACTACTACCACAAAAAGGGACATATATATATCATAATGTACTATAAACAATTGACAAAGTACCTAAAAGCAATGAAACAACTTAAATCTGAAGAGACTTCAAATTTTAATAATATTGTTAATGAAGATTTTGATAAGAAAGTTGATGTTCTTTTTTTCTTTTTTTTTTTTTTATAATTGGTGAAAATTTGGTTGACCTTTAGATTTTAGACTTTAGATATTCTTTTCATATGTGCCTGATAAAAGGAGTAACTAGTTTGATACCTTTAAAGAACGTGATGCTAGTACCGGTCAAATGACAATGATTCAAGCTCCAAAGTCATTAGGATTGGTATAGTGAAAGTGAAGATGTTTGATGATGTTGTGAGGACATTGACTAATGTTAAGCATGTTCTTAAGTTGAGGAGGAGTTCAATTTCTTAAGGGGCTTTGGACACTTCTAAGTTATGTTTTTTCTATCTATCTATATATATATATATATATATATATATATATATATATATATATATATATATATAAGTACTATCAATATTAATAAAGGTACTTTTGATAGGTATGAAAGGAAAAAAATGTGAAAATTTTATACATCTTGCTTAGAAAGGTAATTTTAGATTGAGCTATAAAGGTAGAGTCATGTCATGAATAATCTTTTGTTAATGTTAAAGAATCTGTTGTCCCATTCTTCTACCCTTTCCCGGGAGTCGATGACTATTCATAGCTATTACCTTGACACCAAAGAAGAGTTCGACCCAATGCTTTATTTCTGTCCTAGTTGATCCTGATTCGACATTAGAAGTATATTGATTTTTCCCCAATAACCGAATACTTTTGTCTATAAATACTGCATATTTGATTCCATCCATAAATCTATTTTCTTCCCTATGAGTTCTAGTTAGTCTCAATAAGAATGCTAGTTCTTACTGTTCATATGTTATGATATGAATATACCACACCAATTCGTTATGTATGGATGATGAGATTCCATTGATACAGAGCCAATTCCAATAGACTTATTGGAGGGTCCCATTGGCGTGCATCCAGTAGGAATTGAACCCACCAAGATGATCAAGACTTTATTTTAAGCTAAGAGTACTCATTGGAACAGGGATAAGATTAATTGCAAAAGGAATGAAGTTATGAAAAAAACAAAGACGATTTCTCGTGTCAAGTTCAAAGAGAGTTTAAACTTGACAGTATTAATTTATATTATTCTCATTAACTGTGTATGTTGATATTTGACTCAAATTATTTATTTTTTATTTTTAGGAAAGTCAATATTTGTAGAGTTTATGTTTTGGTACATTACATTTTTTACCAGGATTACGAAACCGTTGATTTAGGATTAACCAATAAAACTTTATAAATTTATGGTTTTATATGTGACTTCTACAGAAGAAAAAAAATGATAACATGGGCAAAGTGTAACGAAAGATAAATAAATAATGTATCGAGTTTTTGGCAAAAAGAGGTTGAGAGAGTTACGGTCTGTATTTCTGAAGTTTATTAATAAATTTGATTACTGTTGAAGTGGTAATCTTGTTACTTATGTAATTATGTACTCATTTATATATTGATATATTTGTTTATTTGTGTATTTGTTCATTTATCATCTTCTTGATGTTATACACAATGTATTAAAAATGAGACCGGCCGGTCCAACTGACGGTCAGACTGCTCCACCAACTAACTTACCTTAGTACTTAAACATATAATAGTACTGGATATGTATTGTATATAACGCAATGGTTTTTTTAAGATTCCGATGTGGGACTTGGGGGATTTTGAAAATAAGCAGACTCCATGGTGGTAAAAACCGCGAATCGGCTGGTCCAACCGATGGTCAGACCGTCCCCCCAATTGGCTTACATTACTACTTGGATATGTATTGTATATATAACGCAATGGTTTTTTAACATTCTGATGTGGGACTTGGGGGATTTTGAAATAAACAGACTCCATGGTGGGGGCTTGAACAATGACTTGTCATTCACAGAAGGAGTAAGAAGCCATTGTGGTAGGCAAAGCTTTTATTATATAGCACTGTAACGTTTATATATTAATGTTTTTCCCAAAATTTTATAATATAAGATATTTAAAGAAATATAACTAATTAGTTATTTACATTCAAGTGTATTTTTATAATAATTATTAATAATAAGTATGAACATACTATAATTAATTAATATAATATTTTTTAAATTTTAAATAATAAAATACATAGATAAGCTTAAATATTATATATTTTTTTTGTCTTAGATATATCTTTATATTTAAATATTTACATATTTTATTTAATATATTAAAATATTTATATTTATATTTATAATTTAATTTGGAATATCAAATTTTAAAAATAAATATTATTAAAAAAATTATTATTTTTATTTTTATTTTTAAAATTAATTTTAATTTTAATAAAATATAAATTATATATTTATGATATTACCGATTCACAAATCAATCACCAATTCAACCATTTAGCTGTAAATCAGTAACTTTTCTAAATTAATGACCAATTGAGTTTTGAAAACATTGGTTATATATATAGAGAATATAATTTTGTTGAAAAAATAAACAAAAGGAGATAGATCGTGTATATATAAGTGAAAAATGAGAGGATAGATATTCATATTGGAATACTTAATGATAATCATAGTTAAAAAGAAGATCTTGTTAGTTTTATTTTTATTCATTTAGTTATTTATTTATTTATAAAATTTATTTTAAAATAAAACGAAGAAGATATGATTTTGTACATCCAATGAAGCATTTTACTAGCTTGGTGGATTCATTTTGGCTTAAAACGAAATAAAATAAGATAATTTTGGTGATCAACTTATTTTTTGACATAGAAATTCATTTTAATATAGATAGTCATTATTTTAGCTAATCAATTTATTATTCTTATTTTATTAAGAAAATTGCAATATTCTTTATTATAAGATAATTTTGATATAAATTTTTCAATAATTTTGACAAGAAAAAGGAGTAAGAGAGAAATAATTGTATTTTTCATATTATTTACTTTCATCTAAGAAAATAACACATTTGTCTAAAAGATAATTTTAATTCAATAAATAAAATATTTTCAAGAACCGGTTCCTATCACCTAGCTTTTAGTCAAACCATTTTAATAAAACGTTATTTGATAAATAAAAAAAAGGTTTGAAAATCTAACCCTTCATTATTTTTTTGGCCTCATTTTGATAAAAATGTCCTTATTGTTTTCTTGTAAAAATAATCATTTCTTTTAAAACATATTGTAAATACCATAAATAATTAAAGACGTTTATATAAAAAATAAACTACTCTTCGAACAAAAAGATGAGAAGAGATAAATTCACAAATATATGAGGACGATTTTATTCCTTTCAAGCAATTATTTATTTAATAAAAAAAATTCTTTACTTATTTATTTATTTATTATTCGAGCTGTTTACTTATTTGAACATTTGTTTACGAAAACATTAGTATGTAAGACTATGAAGAGTGAGATTAGTGTTATACTAAACCCGAGTTGTTCATCCATTTATTTATTCCTAGCGTTACTTCCTGTTAGATTATCCATGTGATTGCTCATTTGTATATATATGTATTTATTTTTTCTACTATGTAAAATGCTACAAAATAGAAAATTAATTTTGTTATTTTAATATGATTTTGTATTCTTTAACCAATTAGTTAATTGTCAAAGTTATTAGTTTTGTTAGTTTAATATGGTTTTATATTCATTAATCAATTAGTTATTACCAAAGTTATCTTCACCTACTTAATAGAGATAGGCCTATTTCAAAAAATAAGGGTATGTTTGATAACTATTTTTAAAAATAGTTTTCTCTTATCCACAAAAAAAAAAAAAAAAAAAAAACACATTTGATAATTAAAAATTATTTTTTGTTTTTTATTCTTAAAAACAAAAAACATGGGACCTGTTTATGGTAACAGTTTTCAAAAATAGTTTTTGAGAATTAATCTCTAATGTTTTGCAGAACAAAAATCAAATGTCTTTAACTTATTTATAATATTTTTAAATATGTTTTAAAAATAATTTCATGTATAGTGTTTTATTTTTAATTATTTTAAATATTTGCATGATTATTTTTTAAAACAACCCTTAAATAATAAGTGAAAACAACAAAAAGTAACTAAAAGATGTTATCTAAAAATACCATATTTTATGTTCTTAAGAATAGAAAATAAAAAACAATTTTTGGTTACTAAACGAATTTTTCTAGGTTTTTTTTTTTTGTTCAAGAAAACATAAAACTATTTTTAAAAAACAGTTGCCAAACAGACCTATGGTGTTTTCAAAAAACATCTTTTACTTATTTTTTATTTTTTTTTCACTTGTTTTCTAGAGGTTGTTTTAAAAAATAATTACACAAACATGTATAATAATTAAAAATAAAATACTAGATATAAAAATTATGTTTAAAACATATTTAAAAATATTTCAAATTTCCCAACGGATTTTTGTTTTACAAAAATAAAATAAAATAAAAAAACAGTGACTTTGGGGGTCTTGCTATTAACGTAGTCTATTTATTTTTCTTTTTTACTTTCATCACATAAGACAGTGGCGCGTCACGGATTTAGTCTTTTTCTAAGCTCGTGCAACTCTTAGACAAGTCAAGACCCTTGATCTTGCTAAGTCAGCCTTACTCCCAATGCTTAGCTTACTAGGCTAAGATGCACTCGACTTAGAAATTTTAAAAGGCATAGTAGGCAACACTTAAAGAATGGAAGTTTTATTGCTCAAATGAAGTTTTACAACTGCTTTAAAACTCACTTGCTTTGGTTGGTTAGGTTATTGGGTGGTGCTTTGGCCAAATGAGGCCTTAACCTATTTATAGGCACCTTAGGAAGTCTCTAGAACCTTGGAGGGTTCCTTACAAATTAAGAATAATCTAGAAGCTCCTACACTAGTCTATGTACAAGGGTATGTACAAGATGACTTTGGAAGATTTTAGAACACCCCACACTATTCCAATGCTCTCTTAGCCAAGTGTAGAGATGTGTGGACATCTCTAATCCTCTCTAAAAGCTTTCATGCTCTTCCACTTTGTAGATAAGTGTAGATGTCTTCAGGGGTCTCTAGAAGCTTCTCACCTCCTATATAAGCCCATGAGGAGGGTCATTTGAAGCATCTTGTGATAGGTGGTTGTAGATGACAATGAGGTACTAAGAATTATACCCATTGTTATCATCTCCAAATTAATTCCCACCATTATTTTTTACTAAGAGATTATTTGTTTTTTCAATTTTTTGCTAAATTTAATTTACATATTTTAAGTTATTTATTTTTTCTATTTTTTATGATTTATTATAAATTTTTAATTAAATAAAAACTAAAATATTTAATTTTAGTGCTTAATAAACATAAAATATTATAAAAAAACAAACAACTTAATAATTAAAACTATTAAACATGATTTAATTTTAAGTTTTATTTAGAATTAAATAAAATAAATAAATAAATACCACTTTAAGTTTTAGTTTAAAGTTCTAGTTAGATATAATTCTAAATCAATCTACACTTATCAAATTCTGCTGCAAAAAATAGATTTTATTTAAATAAAAAATTTTAAATATCATAATTATCCTTATTTTTAGTAAAAATATTTTTTTAAAATATAATTTCCAAACACAAAATTTATTTTTATCAACTTAATAATTACTCCCACTTTTTTTTTTATTTCTAAAGAGGGATTTATTAAACAAAAAGCATTATTACACATTCAAAAACAAATTCCAAACCTATTTACAATTAAAATCATAGTTTGGCATCCAAGATCCTAGAAACAAATGAGAGGAACTCCTTGTCTTCTTGAAATTTAGCCATGTCTACCTCCTTCAAGTTAACCCATGTCTCTATTTCCCTGCCTATTCCATTGTCCATGTAGACAACTAGATTCTTGAACAGTAGGCTAGCAGAGCCCACCCATACGGGCTTTCCCCACCCAAAATCACCTTCATATAGAGGAAACCTACACAAACTGGTAAAGGTAAATGAGACTACCTCTCCTTTGCTGACACTTTCAGTGCGCTTCTTCATGAAATTTAAGTACCCATATCCTTCTTGAAGTTTTCTCACATAGTCTCCATTGATTTTACTTATTGCATCTCTCATATGGTTCACAAAGTCGTGACACTCTTTTTCACTATCCATGCACGGTGTTGCTATTGCAAGTCGACTAACATTCCCAAAATAGTTCTCTGGCAATGGAGGGTCCATCCTTGTCCTTAAGTTCACTGAATGCAACATAGTGTAGATTCTTTCTGGGTCTGTCTTCCCATGCGTGGCAGCCACAAAATGACTCCATATGAAAGCCGATAAAACCTCAATCCGCGTAGGTCGTCTTGGGGAAATCTACAGTGTTGCTATCAGCATATTTTTCCCTAAGAGCAGCCACATGAGAGGCACTAAATACAAATCTCTTTGTCACAATCTTCTCCTTTGTAATACCAGTGTTTGGTTTGAACCCGGAGAGATTTACAAGAGAAAAAAAGTCGGCCATTCCAAATTGTGGACGGGCCGTATCAGTATCCCCACGAGCCGGTGCAGCCCAACTGGTGATAAACATAACCAGTGATAAAGCATCTGCAACCTTGTGGGAAATACAAACACCGATCCTTATTCCGCCGCACTTGAAGACATTGATTTGAATTGCTAGGATCAAATCACGCACATCATCAAGTTCACGTGGGAGGAACTTGTTAAGTTCTATAGGCTCTGGCTGCCATAAAAACAGCAGCAAGTTGGCAATTAACTTTGGCTTTAGAGTAGGGAACACCCTCATCATTGCACTCCACCAAAGCATCATCCCTCACCCTTCCAGCCAGTGGATAAAACCGGACCAAGATCTCTGATAAGGACTCTTTTAGCCGGCGACACCTTTCAACACCACCTTCTTCAACCTCGATATGTAGAATATTTATATAATCACATAAATTAATCATACATGATTAAAGGATACTAACGATAGAAAATCACTATAAAAAACATACATGTTTGAGCCATCACAAAAAAACAAGTGATTGATTGTTGCAACCAAGTCTTCCTCTCTATGATATTGATAACAGTTATGGTGGCTCTATAGGAAAACAGAAAGACCCTTTATCTAGATTAGAGAAGGGACTTAGCATAACTCAATATTGGGTTCTCATTGGGTCCTCCCATAATAGGCTTCAATGAGACCCATAGCCTACACTTGCCACTCAACTGAGCTTCTACTCAAAAGATGCAAAACCTAATCCAAATATGATCGCTAGTTAAATGAGCTCATTATATAATAGACTATCCATTAACCCATTTTTTGTAAATACAAATTATTTAATTAATGTTAGCCCATATAAAAATTTTCCAACATTCTCCCACTTGGGCTACATTAATTGTTTTTTGAGGATTCATTAAATTCATTTTGAAAATAAGACTCTCGGGTTAAGTAAAAAAAAGTTTATTTTGTGTGGCCACACTTTTTTTTAAAGAAATGATAGTCTATAAGTAGCATCTTGATAAACTTATCCGGTCCAACATGGTCTTAATATTGGACTATGATGGTCTATATGTTAATCTCAACAAACATAATGCCCCTTATAGTCACGAATATTTATAACCATATCGACATGGATCATAAACCTAGTAGTGTAGTAAGAAATCAATGTCAACATGTGATCATCATCTATATGCATTGTTTCTTATCAGTCCTCATTACAATTTACTAGCAAAATGAAATTGTAATTGCAATTTCTCAACAAAATGAAATTGCTGCAATTTCTAAACAACATGAAATTACTTGACTTTAACAAGTCATATGTCACCAATAGTGCACCACAAGATCTCAAAATAGTGGTATTTGTGACATCCAATAGTATAAAACTGTAATTCTTAAGGTTCAATATCTTAAGATACTATGTTGTATGTAATTCAATTACGACATGCTATAATATAATACTTAATAATGATGATCATAATAAAAAGATTTTAATTTTGCAAGTCGCATAACAATAATGATCAATGTTACTCAAAACAATAATTAAAATAAGGAAAATCACAAAAGCTCCCACTAAACCAAAGAATCAAAAGACTTAATGACACCCATATTCACAACATGTTCCTTGAATGTTATGGGCTTTAAACCTTTGGTTGGAGGATCATCTAGCATGGACTCAGTTCTTATGTGCTCAATCACAATATCTCTTTTCTTCACTAAGTCCTTGATTGTAAGGTACTTGATTTCCATATGCTTAGAACCCATATTGATCTTATTGTTCTTGGAGTAGAACAAAGATGCATTATTGTCACAATAAATCACAATGGGTTGAAAGATGGAATCAATAACTTGCAACTCTGAAATCAGATTTCTTAGCTAAATAACTTAAGATGATGCACCATAACAAGCTACAAACTCAGCATACATGGTCAAGGATGCAATTAGGCTCTGATTGACACTTTTCCATGAAATGGCTCCACCAGCTAACATAAAAATGTATCCTGAAGTAGATTTGCAATCGTCAGAACAACTGCCAAAATCAGAATTTGAGTATCCAACTACCTCGAGATTATCCACCCTCCTATACACAAGTATAAAATCTTTCATTCTTTGTAGATATCTCATGACTTTCTTTGCAGCAACCCAATGATCATGTCCAGGGTTCGATAAATATCTACCAAGAACATTAACAATGAAGGTGATATCAGGTCTCGTACATACTTGTGCATACATCAAGCTACCAACGGCACTAGCATAAAGAATAGTCTTCATGGCATCCTTTTCCAAATCATTCTTTGGACATTGTTCATTACTGAGTTTATCTCCCTTCACAATAGGTACATCACCAGCTTTGCATGTCTGCAAATTGAATCTTTTAAGCACACGATTGATATAGGCTCTCTAAGATAGCCCAAGGAGGTTTCAAGATCTATCACGATAAATCTCAATACCCAACACAAAATATGCTTCTCTGAGATCCTTCATGTTAAAATTAACAAACAAAATACGTTTGGTATCATTCAAGAGATTCGCATCGCTACTAGCAAGTAGAATGTCATCAATATAGAGAACCATGAAAATCCACTTGCTCCCATTGACTTTCATGTAAACGCACTATCAAACTTGTTCTCTATAAAACCAAAAGACGTCACAATTTTGTCAAATTTCAAGTACCCACTAACAAGAAGCTTGCTTGAGACCATAAATTGACCTTTCAATCTGCATACCATGTTCTCTTTCCCATTTGTCT
Source organism: Vitis vinifera (assembly GCF_030704535.1). NCBI lineage: Eukaryota > Viridiplantae > Streptophyta > Magnoliopsida > Vitales > Vitaceae > Vitis > Vitis vinifera. The sequence goes on along the minus strand of NC_081805.1, from coordinate 24,025,296 downwards.
CAAATCCTTCCGAATGTGACATGTAGACCTCCTCACTCAAATCACCATTGAGAAAAGTTGTCTTGACATCCATCTGATGAAGCTCTAAGTTAAAATGAGCTACCAACGCCATAATTAGCCTAAAGGAATCTTTGGTAGAGACTGGTGAGAAAGTCTCTGTGAAATCAATGCCCTCTCGTTGTGCATACCCTTTAGCAACTAACCGAGCCTTGTATTTTTCAACATTTCCTTTGTTGTTTCTTTTGGTCTTGAATACCCATTTACATCCAATGGGTTTATATCCTTTGGGAAGATCAACAAGTTCCCAAACATCATTGTCTGACATAGACTGCATCTCATCTCTTATGGCAATCAACCATTCATTTGCCTTATCACTACTGAGAGCTTCACAATAAGTAGTAGGGTCCACTTCTTCTCCAATGTCATACTCTCCCTCTCCAAGGTAAACATAATAATCGTTAGAAAGGGCAAGCCTTCTAGTTCTTTGCGGTCTCCTCATTTCCACAAGAGAAATCTCATTTACAATAGGGGTTATTTCGACAATGGGGAAATTGATAGTAGCAACTCTTTGCTGAATCCCAGAGTTAAAAGCTCCAACATCAAGGTTGACATCTGAGACTGGAAAATGTAAAGAAATAACATCCATGGGTTCTGCTCTTTCATTGGATTGAGAGGGTATACTATCAGCAACATCAAACTCTAAAAACTTTGCCACTTGAGACTCAACAACTTTAGTGCCATGAGTCGAACAATAAAACTTGTATCCTTTTGAGTGACTAGGATACCCAATAAAGTAGCACCTAGTGGTTCTCGAATTTGTTTTCTTTAAAGAAGGATCATAGATTTTTCACCTCAACTAGACATCCCCATACTTTAAAATGATTCAAACTGGGTTTTCTGTTTGTCCATAGTTCAAACGGTGTTTTAGGCACAGACTTACTAGGAACACGGTTCAGAATGTAGGTTGTTGTTTTAATGGCTTCAACTCATCATGCTCCTCTTCATTTCCATAAGAGTGCGGTTGCGCCTTTCTGCCATGCCATTCTGTTCAGGACTACCAGGCATAGTACACTAAGCAACAATACCATTATCTTGTAAGTACTTTGCAAAAAGTCCCTTTTGTTGTCCAGCATCACCATGCTTCCCATAATACTCACCACCTCGATTAGATCTTACAATCTTGATGAATTTCCCCAGTTGTTTCTCAACTTCAGTTCGGAAGACTTTGAACATTTCAAGAGCATCTATCTTTTCTTTGATCAAATATACATAGCCATATTGGTAGAAATCATCAATGAATGTAATGAAGTACTTGTTGCCACACAAGGTAATGGAGTAAGGCCCACTAGTGTTTGTATGAACAATCTCCAACAAATTTTGACTACGAGTTACACCTTTTTTCTTAGTCTTTATCAATTTTCCTTTCACACAATCATCCTAAATTTCTAAGTCATCAAAATCAAGGCGAGGAAGAATCCCAGAACTAATTAAATGTTCTACTCGTTCTTTAGAAATGTGCCCCAAACGCTTATGTCATAACAATGAAGATTTTTCCTTATTCAAAGGTCTTTTAGCAACACTGTTTTCAACATTGTAAGAAGAAGTAGATAACAACGACAATCTATAAAGCCCGTCAGACAAAACACAATTGCCAAACACTTTAAAGTCATAAATCACTTCAACTCTTTTATTTACTAAAGTAAAACTATATCTAGCTTTGTCAAGTACTGAAAGGAAAATTAAATTCCTTCTAAACGAAGGTACACAAAAAACATTGTCATAAGCAAGCTGAAAACCAAAATCTAATTCTAAAACAATAATCCCAATATGCTCAACATCAATCCCGATGTCACTACCAACTTTAAGTTTTAACTCTTTTTCACTTAGCTTCCTCAGATTTCTTATCCCCTGTAAAAAAGTTGCAACATGAACAGTAGTACCACTATCAAGCCACCATGAATCTAAAGGAACATTAACTAAATTAGATTCAAAACAGACATAGGCAGATAACATACCCTATTCCTTCTTTTTCTTCTCTAGCAAATTCTTAAACTTAAAGTAATCAACCCTCTTGTGACCCTTTTTGTTGCAATGATAGCACTTAAGGTCTGTGTTCTTGGCATTTCCATTTCCATTCTTTTGTTTCTCACTCCTACTCTTCTTGAAATTCTTGCTTTTCTTATGACTATGGAAGTTGGGTTTTCTAGCCTTTTCAACTCTCTTCTGATTATTCGGTTTTCCAAGAGCAACGAGATGAGCAAATTCATTATTTTCTCTTTTCAGTTTTTCTTCCTTAGCCACACACTTAGTGATCAAGTCATTCACACCCCAAGACTAATTCAGGGTGTTGTATGTAGTCTTGATTTGGCTAAAAGAATATAGTAGAGTATTGAGGGCTTGATGAACAATAAACTTATCGAGAATGGGAATGTTTAGTGCTTTCAATCTAGTCTGAAGATGCACCATTTTTAGGATATACTCACGAACCCCTTTCATATCATTATACCTCATATTCATCAATTCATCCATAAAATACCTAGCTCCGGCATTGTTAGATGTCTGGTATTTATTTCCCACAACAACGAGAAATTCCTTAACATTGTTGCTCTCAGGTATTCCTCCAAGGAGATGCTTAGCAATGGACCTCTTGATTGAAATGAGACTCAAATGGTTTGACATTTCCCATTTCGCATAATGAGCTTTCATAGCTTCAGTGCTTTCATTAGTAGGTTTAGGAGGTTCATCTTCACGCAAAGCCATGTCCAAGTCCATCATTCCTAAAACAAACTCTATGTTTGATCTTCATCTCTTATAGTTCGATCCACTTAGAATTTCAATTGTAGCATTATTGTTGTTCACAACAAAAGAAATTAATTGACAAAAATTTGCAACTAGATCAATTATGGGCAATAGGTAAAATGCTTAAATAAGCATAAGCAATACAATACAAGAATCAATTGTATTATCATAAACTCCCCTTTGGGCAGAGTCTATAATAAACAACTATTCTCTAAGCATGAAAATCAACAAATAATTCATTAAAATTTATTTCCTTTGGGCAAACAAATTTATGAAATTATTTATCTCATTCAATATCCTCATGTTGTTAAATTAATTTGCACAATAACCCCCTTTGGGCAGGCAATTGTACAAATTAATCTAAAATTTTCCCCATCAACAAAATAGGAACTCATAAACTTGCAAATTTTGATGGTTAAATCACTTTGGTGAAATAACCTCAACAATTCACATGCAACGTTCCAAAATTGGGTAAATTAAAAAATAATATTTTCTAACAACAATAGTGTATATTAGCGATATATATGCATATGATCAAACAAGATGAAGTACGTCATAAAATGTACTATCAATGATTAATTATAGTTGCAAAATTTGAACAACAATTTTTTATTTATTTATTTTTATTACACTTTAAACTAATTATTTAACTAGTTTATGTGATTTAGACAAGTAGAAGAGTATGCTTGAAAAAGTTTGAATCTAGAAAGAGTGAGTACTACACTCCTATTCCATATTAGCATAATTTCTGGTAAATTCTCAACAGAAAATTATACCAAAGAATAATTTTAAGCTAATTAAATCACATAAATAACTAATAATTATTTAATAAATATTTTTGACCCCCAAAAAATAAAATAATATATCCATAAAAATAGATGACAAAAAAATTAGCACACAGGAAAAAAACGATGCTCAAAACGAACACTGGATGTGGTTGCACGCGCCTCACACACTTGACCCGCAAATGAGGAATGTGCGGCACATGTGGCACGTGTGGCATATGCTGAAGGTTATCTTCAACCTCCAGCAGCGGGTCAAAAAACATGCAATTTGGGTTAAATGACCCGGTTTACAAACAATTGAAAAAAAAATGTTTTTCGATCAGGATCTCGAGGGGTTTTAAACTTTAGGTTGTTTCTAACAATTCTAAGTCATTTAATCATAAAAAAAAAAAACTTAAAGATCTCCATAATTGATTAACAAAATTCGGTTTTTATACCTCCATAGCCAAGATCGAAAAAATTCTATTTTAACACCTATTTCGGCCTCATTTTAAATGTATTTTTACCTTAACAATATAAGAAATCTTTCTACAACAATTAATTATACAAAAAAACTTTTCAATATTGCTCAATTTTTAAAAAAGATAAAATGAATTTTCTAAGGTTCATAGCCCTATTTTCGAATTTTCAATTTTCACCAAATTGAGCCAAAAAACCGAAATTGATGCTACATATCAACTATAATATATGTAAACAACAAAATCTAAGAGATTAATTTGAGTAAAACACAATAATTTGAACAAATAAAATTTTTCTTGAATCTTTAAACAAGAAAATTTCGAAAATTTAAAAACTTAATTATTCCCAATTTAAACAACAAAATTGCACATATAATATATCAATTTGAAGCTTGTGACAAGATGAACAAAAAGCCTAAAGTTTCACAATCAAAATAAATCAAAAAACCATACACAGTCATAGATCATAGATTCAGCTCCGAAAATAAAATAAAATAAGAAACTAAAAATTTTATTTTCGATTTCCAATTGTAGATCCTAAATCATGTAAATCTGACTCTGATACCACATGTAGAATATTTACATAATCACATAAATTAATCATACATGATTAAAGGATACTAATGATTACTACTCAAAAAGTGTTATTTTGTAGCTTGTAATTAACTCTTTTAAACACTCTTGAGTAGTAATTATTACCTTTTAACTCAATTGACATGTTAAGGACCCTTGCAATTGTTTCTAATCAAATTGTGTTAAGTTTTGGTGTTTTGATAGCTTTTTGATCACCAAAGCAATCCAAGAATGAGGGAGAGCTATATATAGTTCATGGCAAGGCTTTTGGAAGCTCAAATTCATGAAGAACCAAGCTTGGGAGCTCCATAGCCCTTTGCCAAAGTCGTTCAAAGTATGCAAGGAAAGAACAACGGAGAGAGGAAAAACAGAGTGAAGAAAACAGAGGACAGCAGTTACAGTCTTTTTTTGCACTTTTGGAGCACTTTTCGAAGTCCATTTTCTACATGCTATATACCATTTCAAAGCTCAGGAAGTCAAGAATCTAATGCTTCAAACGGTGTGCGATTCAGAGTTGAAACGAATGAGTTACAGCCATTGCAATCAGATCACTCCAAGTTGAAGGAAGATTTTTGCACGGCTGCGAAATCAGCCTTTTGTTGTGAGAATTTCGCAGCCATTTTGTACAGTGCACGGGTGTTCTCCTAAAGCTTCCCGATAGTTGCGACCGACACTTTTGGATATTTTTCTTCAGATATTTTTGTATAAATTTTCATTCTTCTCCTTGTAACCCACCAATTGTAGGATTCCTTAGTTATTAAGTTTGGAAAATGGGTGAATAACCTCAGATATTTTGTTTTGTAATTTTCTTTATATATAGCTCTCGGGAGCTTGTTCTCAAGATCATGTAATCCAATGGATATATAGATATATAGATATATAAATATATAGAATATACAGAGCCTTGCTTTGTTTTTTTCCTTCTCTTTCATTTTCATTTTCTTTCTAGCCAAACAAACTCTGAGGATTTTTCCTCAAAGGATGAGAGACTAGGCTTTTTGTCTCTTGGAGTGAGGAAAGCCGGGTAAGTTTCCGCATGCATAATTTGGAAGTTTTGTTGTTTTAGTTTTTAATGAAGAGAAAGTGTGACCCGTTAATGGTTTTTATCTTTTTAGTTAACTTAAAATGCCTTTAAATCACCTGGGCCAACACTTGGTAAGGAAAGTGATCTCCGTCCATGGAGATTCACTAGTTTATCTCTTGAAAGCCTTTGGGGGGTGGTTTGAAGGTAGGATTTTCTAGAATAGCCAACACTTGGTAAGTTTTTGGACTCCAAGGAGACATCCATTAGTTATCTCTTGCGAGCTTTTGATGGGTAATCCAAGGTTAAAGATCATCTTGAATGGCAAGTGCTAGGTGAGAGGTATGAGCCATTGCAAGGTGCATCAGTGAGAGGGATTTAGTGTTTGAACCCATTAATGGGAAGCATCTGTACAACACCGGTTAGAGAATTAACTATATGTTAATTCTCTAATGCGAGGAAAAGAAACAAGTGACCGGAACTCTCCTTTTTGTATGAGGAATCTGAGCCTAGTGATCTGAAACTCCAAGAAACATTTTTCTTTGTAAGTAAAATCAGTTACTATTTTTGGTTAGTTTAAAACCAAACTTTTTTCATTCAAACATCTTTATGTTTTCTTTTAAAACTAACCTTGAAATGAAAAGGCACCAATTCAACTTTGAATTAATATCATTTGTGAAGTGAAAACTCATCCCAGTGAACGATCCTAGAGCCACTATGCTATAGTAGCTTTGTCTTTGCTACCCTAGTATATGGTGTAATAGGTTATAAATTTTGTTGATTACTCCCTCAATCAAGGAGCACCAGCTGGACACGAAGCAGCTGAGACACCAATTGGGCACGAATCAAATGGCGCCGTTGTCGGGGATGGTGCCACTTTACAGTGATAACACCTTTTCAAAGTACTTGTGATCTTCATCACAAGTTTGGTGACTTTTCTTTTCCTTTTACTAACTCTTTTTATTTCTTTATTGTTCATATTTTAGTATACCTTTTATTTAGTTTTTAGTTTACCTTAATTTTCTTTCTTTGAATTGTTTTTCTTTTGTTTTCTTTTGTGTTCTCTGTTTTTAATCCACAATTTGCTAGTTGTGCATGCCATATTGAATACGAGATAGCAGAGGAAGCCATGAACTTCATGAGTTATGTGGCTGAAGTTTCAAGAGGATGGGATGAACCAAATGCTCGAGATATGGGAAGAATGACGTCTCAACCTAATGCTAAGGGTGAGATGTATATTTTGAATGACAGCATAGACATGAAGGCAAAGATAGCAGCTATAGCAAGGAGATTGGAAGAGCTAGAAATGAAGAAGATGCAAGAAGTGCAAGCCATCTCTCAAACACCATTGCTACCTATGCCTTGTTCCATTTGTTGATCATATGAGCACTTGGTGGATGAGTGTCCTACCATTCCAGCCGAGAGGGAAATGTTTGGTGATTGCAACACCTACAATTCCAATTGGAGGGACCATCCAAATTTCTCTTGGAAACCACAGCCGCCTCAATACAAGCAACATGTTCAAGCACTTCCGCAAGCCTCAAGCCTTGAACAAGCTATGGTGAATCTTAGCAAGTTCGTGGGAGACTTTGTTGGAGCTCAGAAATCCATCAATGCTCAGCTCAGTCAAAGAATTGACAGTGTAGAGAGTTCATTGATTAAAATGATGGATGAAGTGCAAAATGATCTATCTCAGAAGATAGATAATCTCCAAGATTCAATCTCAAGGTTTGCCAACCTCAACACAATGCAAGAGAAAGAAAACTCTCTTTCTTAACCTTATCAAAATTCCAAGGGCATCCATGTAGTGGAGGCTCAAGAGGAAGAATCTTCAATGGTGAAGGAAGTTAAAACGGTTATCACTTTGAGTGGTAAAGAGGTTGATCTGCCCACATGCAAGCTAGAGCATAAGGTAGAGAGTGAAACAGAGAAAGAAAAGAGGGAGGAAATCAAAGGAAAGAAAAAAGGGAAAAGCATAGAGAATGATGGCTATGATGTTAATGTACAAAGAGAACCATAGAGGATAGTCATCAAGGAAGAATTGATGAAAAAACACATGCCTCCACCTTTTCTCCAAGCTTTGTATGGCAAAATCATACAGAGAAAGCCCCAAGTGAGAGATGCAAACTTCATATGGGATCTGGGCAAGCTAAATTAGGATCAAATTTTTTTATGGACTTAGTCTTTTTAAAGACTAGCTAGTCCATATCTTTTTGTTTTGTTTTTTTACTTGTTTTAATTTTGATTTCAATGCTTAAATTTTGATTTAAATGCTTTAATTTTGATTTCAATGCTTTAATTCTAATTTGTTTTGATGTAATATAGGTTTTTGGATGATCAAAATCAGGAGGAATTGCAAAGAAATTGAAAGGAAGTCTTTCGGAGCAAAAACGGGTCAAAAACATGGCAAAAACGATGGAAAAACAGGGGTTTGCGAGATTTCGCAACCTCTGCGAAATCGGCACTTTGCTGCAAAACCAGTTCGCAGCCTCAGGCCCCGCTCTGTGAAAATTTTCGCAGCTGCGAAACCAATTTTGGCACACGAGTGCCACTTCGCAGCATAGGAGCCCCTATTTTGCAGCTGCGAAACGGCTGCGAAGCTCCAAAACGTGAAAAATCCCAATTTCGCAACCAAAGCTCCATTTGGCAGGGTATTTCGCAACTGCGAAACCAACTTTTGGCACACGAGTGCCATTTCGCAGCATAGTGAATCTCATTTCGCAGCTGCGAAATGGTTGCGAAATCCAAAAAAAAAAAACAGAGCCTTTGCTTTGAGAAAAAAAAATATATATATATTTCGCAACCAAAGCCCCATTTCGCAGGGTGTTTTGCAGCTGCGAAACCAACTTTTGGCACACGAGTGCCATTTCGCAGCATAGTGACCCTCATTTCGCAACCAAAGCCCCATTCCACAGGGAGTTTCTCAACTGCGAAACCACTTTTTGGCACACGCGTACCATTTCAAAACCCCGTACACTCATTTTGCAGCTGCGAAATGGGCTGCGAAATCACCTTTAGGCTGCGAAATGGTCTGCGAGCTTCGAAATGGTTGCGAAATCACCTCCAAGCTTAGAAATGGCCTTCAAATTGCGAAATTGACTTGCGAAATGGAGCAAGGTTTGCAAAAACACCTTGCAAAGCCAAGAGAAGTTGCTAAAATGCCAACAAAGCTTCGCGACCATGCATCTGAAGAGGAGAGCCCCGCGCACCCTGGGATCACACACACCAAGCCTCTCACTCCATTTCTAAACCTCCTAAAACCATCAAATCTCATAGCTCCAGCTGAGAGCTCCAGTTGAGGAGACTATGCCACCTAAGGAGATTACCAGAACAGAGGCCAAAGTCCTGATCCAACCCATTCAAGAGGCCACCACAGACGCATCAACTCCACAGGACCTTACCATTACTTGATCATCTCTTTACTTTTGTCTTTACATATTATATTAGTATAGATAATTTCATGTTTTGATGTCTTATATTCTGGGATTGGATGTATTACTGATGATGTATCATATATAGACATCATTTTTGTTTAAACTTAGCATTTTTCTATTTCCTCTACTCACTAACTCTTATGTTTTCTTTGAAACATGTGGTTTCTCCTATACGACTCAGACTCCATGTCACTCAGGAGGTACCACTTCCTCCCTATTTTTCAATCGCTTTTGTCACATTGAGGACAATGTTTAGCTTGGTTGGGGGGAGAGTTGAGGAAGTAAGTATTGTTAATAATGCTAAGTTATTTTGGTAATTTAGTTGTTTTTTGCTTAATTTAAAATTTTTTTTATTTAGTTTTTATTCTACTCTCCATGCTTATTAAGGAAAAATTTTCAAAATGAAAAGGGAGAAATTGAATTTTTGTCTTTTTACTTGACTTAGATATTGTATTATGCTTACTAAAGTTAATGAATTGTTGAAACTTCTATTGAATTCAACCTTAGTTCTTCCACTTTAAGCTATTCACACACTGTGCACAATAGGTTCCGATTATAAGATGAAAAACTATTTCCCTCTTGACTTAAGAGAATTTTAGACTTGGTACCTTTGACCTCATTTAATAGTGTTGGGACACCTTGTAAAAGGCCAATGAGCCTTTGAAAAAAGAAAAAGAAAAAGAAAAAAAGAAAAAATGTTTGCTTGCCTTGAAACCCGAGCAAGGTCTGAGGGGTATATGGTGAAAATCTTTAAAATCTGGTGCCCTAAGCCTTAATTGGTTGGGAGTCACTGACCTCAATGCTCGTTACAAGGGTGGATAGGTGGAGTTTAACATACTGTAGGTGCTTGGGTATTAAAATTCATTCTCAAAAGTCCGGGGTAAAATCCGAGGAGTTAGTGGTTGAAAGATCCTTAAAGCTTGATGCCCTAAACCTTAATTGGTTGGGAGTCATCGATGGACCCCCGTTACATGGACAATTTAGAAAAGAATACCTTTAAGCCTTGTACTCCTACAATGAAAAAAAAATTGTGAGAAAAGAGGTGCGTTCTTAGCCTATTGGAGGTTGACTAGTTTGCTAAGCTTTGAAAAAAAAAAACTAGATTGAGGGGAGAGATTAGTTTAACATACTATATTCGGAAACTAATAAATAACACATAGATTTTTGTGGAAGAGTAAGGATTGGACCTTTGGGAGTGGAAATTATTTTGAAGCTTAAATTTGCATAATGCCTACTCTTTATGAATTGTGACTAGGCAAATTATTTGATAGCTCCTATTGAAGTTTGAGTTTTATTTCTTTCATGTTCCATGTGAGAGTTTGATCAATCATGCCACTTAAACATTTTTTGGAGTGATCAGCATGATTTTGTAAATTTATTACTTTTATTTTTATTTTTTTTCTCTCCTTTATTGCTAAGGGACTAGAAATATGTCGGTTGGGGGGAGAGGTTCCATTGCCGGGACCTGTTTGAGCCATCACAAAAAAACAAGTGATTGATTGTTGCAACCAAGTCTTCCTCTCTATGATCTTGATAACAGCTATGGTGGCTCTATGGGAAAACAGAAAGACCATTTATCTAGATTAGAGAGGAGACTTAGCATAACTCAATATTGGGTTCTCATTAGGCCCTCCCATAATGGGCTTCAATGAGACTCTAAGGAAATACATTTGTGGACCCGCATTTTTTACGTGCGCCTCCACTCGATCAACGAGACTCGCTCTTTTTTGGAGAAAATTTTGTTTTGGAAAAAATCAGAGTCGCCACTTAGTTTATTTTATTTTAAAAGGGCAAATAAAACAAGAAAGAAAACCCTAAAGAGGTGACTCCATAGTTTTTGGAAAAGCATGTCTTTGAAAAACCCGAGTTCAAGTCTGGGGATCAAGTTACCTATTGGGAAGGTACATCTAAAAGGTAGAACCTCTCTAAGCCCTACAAAGGTCTCTACTGACTAAGTTGAGGGAAATGTGGCAATTAATTGATTAATTAAAGGTACCTAGGTAGACTAAGGTGATTTCAAAAAATAGCATGCCAAATAATATCAAATCACAATAAAGGAGAGTTAGGATGAGTACTTGAATTGCTTCTTATGCGCTATCACAAGACACCAAAGTTAGTTCAAATAATATATCATCAAGCATGCACTTTATCAGAAATAATTGAACAATGAAACAATGAAACAAATATCAAGACACCCAAGCACTATCGATCATAGGCATAGTTCACAATGGCAAGCACTATTGATGACAGTCATGTAAGCCACTTTTGGAGCACTTTCTGGAGTCCAATTTATGCATGCTATATGTCGTTTCGAAGCTCAGGAAGTCAACAATCCAATGCTTCAAACGGTGCGCGATTCAAAGTTGAAATGAAAGAGTTACAGCCATTGCAAGCAGATCACTCCAAGTTGAAGGAAATTTTTGCACGGCTGCGAAATCAGCCTTTGGCTGTGAAAATGTTGTCCTTTTGCTGCAAAAATTTCGCAGCCATTTTTTACAGTGCCGCGGTGTTCTCCTGAAGCTTCTCGATATGTGCGACCAACATTTTGAGATTTTTTTGCTTTAGATATTTGATGTCTAAATCCCCAAACTCTCCTTGTAACCCACCTATCATAGGATTCCTTAGTCTTTAAGTAAGAACAAAGGGGTGAATAACCTCTTATATATAGTTTTGTAATTTTCATCAAAAACATCATATAATCAATCTCTCGGGAGCTTGTTCTCAGAGACAACCTTTTGTATAAGTAAGAAATATATTTTACAGAGCACTTGCTCTGCTTTTCATATATATTTTTTTTTTCTCGTTATTTTTCTTTCTATCCAATCAAACTCTGAGGATGTTTTCTCAGAGGATGAGAGGCTAGGCTCTTCGTCTCTTGGAGTGAAGAAAGTCGGGTAAGTTTCCTCATGCATAAATTGGAAGTTTTGTTGTTTTAGTTTTTAATGAAGAGAAAGTGTGACCCGTTAATGGTTTTTATCTTTTTAGTTAACTTAAAACGCCTTTAAATCACTTAGGCCAACACTTGGTAAGGCAAGTGATCTCCATCCATTGAGATGCACTTGTTTATCTCTTGCGAGCCTTTGGGAGGTGGTTTAGAGGTAGGATTTTCTAGAATAGCCAATACTTGGTAAGCTTTTGGACTCCAAGGAGACATCCATTAGTTATCTCTTGCAAGCTTTTGACGGGTAATCCAAGGTTAAAGATCACCTTGAATGGCAAATGCTAGGTGAAAGGCATGAGTCATCGCAAGGTGCATCAGTGAGAGGGATTTGGTGTTTGAACCCATTAAAGGGAAGCATCTGTACCACACCAGTTAGAGAATTAACTATATGTTAATTCTCTAATGCGAGGAAAAGAAACAAGTGACCGGAATTTCCTTTTTGTACGAGGAACCTTAGCCTAGTGATCTAAACTCCAAGAAACACTTTTCTTTGTAATTAAAATCAGTCACTATTTCTGGTTAGTTTAAAACCAAACCTTTTTCCACCAAAGATTATGTTTTCTTTTAAAGCTAACCTTGAAATGAAAAAGACACCAATTCAGCTTTGAATTGATATCAATTGTGAAGTGAAAACTCATCCCAGTGAATGACCCTAGAGCCACTATGCTATGCTAGCTAAGGCTATCCTAGTACATGGTGTAATAGGTTATAAATTTTGTTGATTACTCCCTTCTGAGGACCACAATCAAGGGACACCAGCTGGACACGTATCAAATGGCACCACTGTCAGGGACCATTGAGAGGACATGAATCAGCTGAGACACCAATTGGGAACGAATCACATCGGCTTGGCCTTAAGGGCATTTAGGAGCTGCAACGATCCCACTTTAGCATCGCCTTCCTGCTCATTTTCCTCGATCATAGCATTTAGAGCTTTCCTCTTGGGATAGTCCCGTGCCCAATGTGGACCATCACATAAGAAGCAATTGGTCTTGGGCGCGAACTCCTTCCTCTTATCCTTGCCTTTGCCATCCTTGCCACTAGGGCCTTTGTTTGATCCTTCCTTAGAAGTGTAGTCGCGTGATCCCTTGTCTCCCCCACCTTTGGCTTAGTTACCCTTGGATGGTAGCTTGGGCTTGGAGGAGTCTCCTTTTCTATAATCGACCAAGGACTCTACTACCACCATGGTCGTGGCTAGGTCTTGGACACCACGTCTCCTCAACTCTTGCTCGGCCAAGCTTTGCAAGTTGTCCATGAAGTTAAATAGTAGCTCTTTTTCGGCCATGTTGGGTATCTCAAGCATAAGCGTAGAGAACTCCTTGACATACTCATGGATCGAGCCCATGTGCTTGAGACACTTCATACTCTTCCTTGCTAGGTAAGCCACATCTTCGGGATAGAATTGCCTTTTGATTTCTCTCTTAAAGGCATCCCATGTGTCTATGGTGCACGTCCCTTTCTCTATGTCGGCAAACCGTCGACGCCACCATAGAGTAGCATTATCGGTGAGGTAAAGAGTCGCGGTGCGTACATTAGTGGCTTCATCCGTCAATGCAATGGCCTCAAAGTAACGCTCCATGTGCCACAAGAAGTTATCCAGCTCCTTAGCATCCCTCTTGCCACTGAACGTGTGTGGCTTGGGCACTTCCACCCTTGGTGCCTCATGAGTGGCCATGACTCGTGCTGATACCGTAGTCTTGTAGATGGCCAGCTCTTGACGAATCTCTTGGTCTCAGGTATCCATTCGTGCAGCCAAGGCCTCCATCCTTGACTCCACACTAGCGAACATGCTCATGACCTTGTCTTGGAAGGACATGAACTCCTCGTGTGACACCGGTTGAACTTACGAGCCTAGCACCCCCTCGCGAAGGTCTTGGATCTGCTCCCTTAGATCCTCTAAGCCCTTCTCCATGCCTTGCTCAATCGAGTCCACCCTTTCCCGGGTGTCTGCCATGGCTACCTCCACCTTTGGCTAGCCTTGCCTCCATGTTGGCTAAGGTGTCACGAGACTTATCCTTCCTTTCCCTGCCCCATCCAGTAGGCTCCATCTCCCTTCAACGGGTTTGCTTGCTAGTCTCCTCCACGTTAGAGCCCAACATGCTTCCTTTGTTATGCCCACTTCGTAACCACGCTCTGATACCACTTGTCACGGACTTAGTCGTTCACTAAGCTCGTGCGACACTTAGGCAAGTCAAGACGCTTGATCTTGCTAAGTCAGCCTTGCTCCCTAATGCTTAGCTTGCTAGGCTAAGACACTCGTGACTCAAAAGCTTAAGAAGCTTAGTAGGCAACTCTTTAAAGAATGGAAGCTCTTATTAACTCAAGAAAGCCTTTACAAGTGCTTGGAAGCTCACTTGCTTGGTGCCTTGGCCAAATGAGGCCCTCACCTATTAATAGGCACCAATGGAACTCTCTGGAACCTTGGAGGGTTCCTTACAACTCAAGTATATTCTAGAATGTCCTATATCATTCTAGGTACAAGCTTATGTACAAGGGTATACAAGAGACCTCTGGAATTCTCTAGAAGGCTATGGACTTCTCTCATGTCTTCCACCATAGTGTAGAGTTGTGTGGATTTCTCTAGGCATCTCTAGAACCTTCCATACTCTTCCCACTCTAGGAGTCTCCAGAAGCTTCCTGGCTCTATATAAGCCTATGGGGAGGCTCATTTGAATCAACTTGTGACACTAAGGTGCCTAAATGGGCCTAGGATGCCTAAATGGACCTAAGATGTCTATGTGAGCCTATGGTGCTTAAATAGGCCTAGGGTGCCTAAATGGGCCTAGGTGCCTAAGTGATCCTAAGTCTAAATAGGGCTGCTAAGATTCATAATGGAGTTAGATAAATCCTTTAACCAAAGTCCCCAATGTGGCTTAGAAAAGATAGGTTACGCAAGTAGTAATGGGCCACCAAGAAATTGCTATAAATTATGGGACAAATACCTTATAGGACATGTGCTAAGATGACAAAATGGAGGGTCTACAACGTTGCGTCAATCTCATGAGATACCATGGTACCTCTATTAAGAATACCTATTGTCATAAACTTCCATCAACAATAACCTAATTCATAGGGATATATGACAATTTTAGGATCTTACCCATAGGTTAAAGCCTCTTGTTGACTTTAACACATACCTATTATCCTCTAAAGGTTGAGAGTTCATGCAATATAATAGCTTGGTGAATCATAACAATAGATAATCTTATATCATTATTCACTGTTAGTTCTATCCAATGTGTAACCATACACATTGGTGTACTCACCATGGGAACCTCATCCCAATAATCAAGACTAGTTATTCCTTTAATTAGGAGGTAATGCATTACAATCTCTATTGGATTGCCTAAATCTATAAATTGACTATGAACAATTTATCATCTTGTAAGGAATCCATGAATTGTATCCTCTATACAACTTTTAATGCACTTAAGTCATTATGTACAATGCAAGTGACATAGGTGTGAATGCTTAGATAACCAATTAATGCATGTGGGATAATAAAAGGAACCAAAAACATATATTTATTAATGAATTTCAAATTTGTTACATCATGTCATGCTTTCCAAGGCTTTATCCCAACAATGTGATGAAAATTTTTCTAAAAGGGAAAAAGTATGTGGGGCTACATTATTGACACTTTGCATAAATCTAAGAGTAAAAATGATGAAAATATATAGAAAAATTAAACATTTGGAAGTAAACAATTCAAAAATTATCATTTTGATCAACAACTCTGTTAAGAATTCGATAAGTACACGGTTAGCAAAGTCTACTAAAGAGATTTAGGAACATTTGGAAAGATTATAACTTAATTTAATTTGCAAAACAACTTTAGTTGGATATTAATATCCGAGTTCTTGGTTTGAAGAACATGGGTATTCATGATTTTTATTCCACTATGACTGATCTCTAAGACCAGTTAGCTCTAACGAAATCAATAAAGTTTTAGGCTTTTGCATCTTATATTGCCCTCAGAAATGGACAACATCTGGTTCAATTTTTTATGGTCCTTTGTAATGATTTTGAGGCATTGTGTGAGACAATTTTACATCATAATCCACATCCTTTATTGATTTAGTGGTCAATGAACTATTGGCTGAGAAGATGTGTCTTAACTTTCATACAAGAAAAATAATTTTCTCTATACCTAATACATCTATTTTGGCAATACATTCTAGGCCACCTTCCAACCATCAAAACAAGTTATAGAGAATGGTTGTCATGGATGAGTGTAACTACTATAAGTAGAAGGGTCATTGAAAGGCTCAATGTCCTAAGATATGGAATAGATTGAATAGTGCAACAATAGTCTTCTCAACAGTCCAAATATCGTTAGTTAAACACTAGACAATAACATTCTTGAGAAAACAAAGGCTATGCTTAGTTAAGAAAAACACCCAAAATTGGGGAAGGGGGGAGGGGTGAATTGGGTTTTTAAAATCTTTTCAATCACAACAAATTCAAACACAACATAAGCAAAATAAAAAGATAGAGTTTAGAGAATTCAAACTCGGGTTTATAGTGGTCCGGCATTTCCTTGCCTACGTCCACTCTCCTCAATCTCCTAACCGAGTGAGGGTTCCACTAACTTGAAGCTTCAACCAAGCTTCCAATCTTCTTACACTTTGGATTCCGGCTCCAATGGGCTCTTACACAATCTCTTCAAGATTCAAACCTCTTAAAGGCTTTGACACTCATATTTTTATAAGAAATAATCCCTCAACCTAGCTTAAGGATAGCTCAAATACAAGACAAAGCTAGGATGACACACAAGAGTGCACTAAAGGATATGCAAGTGAAGAAATGAGAGCTTTTTGATCAAGAACAGGTAGGTAGACTATTGAATGCAAGTGTTCTCTTATCAATAAATGAAGTGGAGCTCTCAATTTATAGGTTTCTAAGCTTGGGAGTCAAAAACAGAAAAATGTAATCTCGTTCGGTCGAGCTAGGGGTCAATCGATTCACTAGCCGTTGGAGCATTTAATGCTTGACAGGTTACCGTTGCCTCGACCGGACCTCGACTGGGAAGAGAATCACCTCAACCAGGAAGAGAAGGCCACTGGGAGAGAGAGAAAGTTTTTGACATCCCTCGACCGGTCCTCGATCAAACGAGCACAACCGATCGACCGGTTCCTCAACCGGTTAAACTGGTTAGCCATAACCTCGACCGGTTGAGCCTTTTTGGCCCCGAAAACCTATTTTTTTAATTCCTTTCTTTTCTAACACTTAGGCAAGGTTTTTAGGTGAACTATTAAGTCAATTATAAAACATTTTGCCTAAGGTACATTATTTAAAAACTCGGGTTTTAATGAAATCGAAGTTTTAAAGAATAAACCGAGTTTTCTAAGTTGCATGAAACATGTGAAAATCCTAAGTGCACTCATGCATTCATCTTACATTAGTTTCCCATGATCACAAGTCTTCCAAGCGTCTCGATCTTGTATCAATTTGGTCATTTGATGAATTTTCGAGTTTATACCTGAGATTCTTAATCATTAAACCAATTAGTCACTTAACCATGATTGTTATCATCAAAACCCGATTAGGAGAACCCTTGGGCTAACAATTCTTATAAGCCTCCATAATCTAATATTGTAACAGATGTTCCTCCATCCGATTTGTTTGGATTTAAGCCTACACTATCCTCTAATTCCACGATTGTTTTTCTTAGTAAACAATCCCATGCTATGTTTTCCTCTTCAATTGTTTGCTAGCCCCTAGTTCTTTAAGTATGTCTTTCTTTACATGGGTCTTAAACTTTGAAGCTTCTTACCATATGTCACCTGATTCTTTATATTTGCTTCTTTATTATCTTTTATGTCTTTTGTGTTTATCATGAATGTTGATGGCACTCCTATGCCCTTAGTTGGTGTTAGTTCCGTTATTACACCTCATTTGTCTCTCTCTAATGTTTATCATATTCCTAATCTTAAATCAAATATTGTCTTTGGTTGTCAATTATGTGACTAGTTATTCAGTCTCCTTCTCTCTTACTTGTTTTATACAAGATCCACAATCCCAGAAGTAGATTAAGCTTGGCTATAAACATGGAGGATTATATATTCTAGACAAGATAAAAGTACCACCAATTGCAGCTTCCAGTATTGATTTGTCTTCTTTTTTTGTTAAGCCCTTCTTCGTCTAGTTTCTATTTATGGCACTTTCAGTTGGGACATGCTTCAACTTCTCATTTCAAGTATTTAATTTCTAAACGAGTATTAGGAAATTTGCAATAACAGTTGTAAGTTGGCAAAATTTTTTGTTTTACCTTTTAATATAAATGTTTCCTTTTCTTTTGCACCGTTTGATTTAGTTCATTCTAATGTGTAAGGACCTTCTCCAATTTCTATAAAAAGAGGGTCTCGATATTATGTTTCTTTCATTGGTGACTATATTCGTTATTATTGGGCTTATCTTATGAAACATCATATTTATTTTTTACATATTTATAATGTCTTTCAAACCTAGATTTGGCTAAGGAGCATACTTCCAATGCATTCTATGAATTACTTGCTTCACGTGGAACTATTTAACATACTTTTTGTGTTGGCACTTCAAAGTAGAATGGTGTAGTTAGGAGGAAACATAGAGACATTGTTAAAAGTGCTCGCTTTTTTTATTGTTTGCATGTTCCTAGTGAATTTTAAGGGGAAGCAATTCTTGCTATAGTTCACTTAATTAATAAAATCTCATCACCATGCACTTTTGATCTATCACTGTTTTAAAAGTTATATGGTTATGCTCATAATTACTCTTCCTTAAGAGTCTTTGGTTGTACTTGTTTTGTCATTCATTCTTGTTTAGAGCGTAGTAAGTTATACTTTCATTCTACTATTTATATTTTTCTATGGTACGACAAAGATCAAAAGAGATATCATTGCTTTGACTTGGTTAGCAATAAATTATATGTATCTCTTCATGTTTTATTCCTTAAGCATATACCTTTCTTTTCTATTCCTATTTAGTTTCATAATGTCTTTAAGTTTGAATTTGTTCACATTGATCCTTTCTTGGATGATACAAATAGTTTTCTTACAGATATTGATACTTTGATTCTTGATCGCCATGCTCCATCCTCTCCTTCTATGGCCACTTCAACACCTTTTGAGATTGTGGATCCTTCTCCCACACATACTTCTCAACTCCCTTGTAAGTCTACTTAATTACCAGATTTTGTTTATTCCTCTTATTTGAATTCTTTTACATTCATTTTAACTTTTATTCTTTATAAGAGTCTATCTTATAGAAAAGTTGTTCTTAATCATCTTTGATAGCAGGCTATGATTGAGGAACTTTCTACTTTACATAAGACTGAAACTTAAGATCTGGTGCATTTATCACCATGTAAGAGTACAATTGGTTCTCATTGGGTATATAAAATCAAAACTAAGTCTGATGGTTTGATTGAGTAATAGAAAACTTGATTGATTGCTAAGGAGTGCTCTCAACAATATGGTATGAATTAAAAGGAGACTTTTGCTTCTGTTACAAAAACGACTCATGGTCATACCCTTATTGCAATTGCCTTTATTTGTCGGTGGCATATATCTACTATGGAGTTCTCTCAATAATATTATACAGGTTAAAAAGTGACTTTTGCTCATATTATAGAAATGATTATTGTTCATACTCTTAGTGTAGTTCTCTCTATTCATCAGTGACATGTATCTTGGATGAATATGAGAGTAGAGATGAAACCCACATTGAATCAACCCATTTTGAGAAGAAATTTTGTAACTCAAAAGATGATTTACAACTCAACAACCATAAAAAATTCTTCAAACCAAACACTTTGAAAATAGGTAAATAACTTGAAGCTTAAAAAAGGTCACCTTGCTCTTACAACCATGTTTCCCTCCCCTAGAAAAAGGCTTAATTACTAGGGTTTTAAAACCCATCAAACAGCTAAGATTTAAACAAAAAAAAAATATCGCAAATATGATTGAATCCTAATCAATCAAATGAGATTATGAAATTCTTGGTATAATAGAAACTGTTGCACTTTAATTTAATTAATCAATAATTGATCCAAATGTTTTAAATTTAAAACTAAAAACCTTTAAGCTTCAACTCTAATTTTCAATAGAGACTAAAAGTTCAAAACCTGGTTGATTTATATTTGATATCATCCATTGCCTCAAAATCACTTATCATCTTCTTTAGCAATCTTCAATTACGAAAACTTTGGAAATGATAAGAGTCCGAGGAAAGATTTAAAGAAATTGAGGTAGAAGAACATAATGAGAATTTTGACTCAAAATTGTCAATACACAAATAAGCTTATAGATAACATCATTTAGGCAACTCTCATTGATCACGAATGGAGCATGGATGGCATTTATGATTGCCTACAATAAAAGGAATTGAGCATGCACATAAGCAAACTCTTGCTAATATCAAAATCCCATTCAATAATCAGCATAATCATCTTAGAGTGTGTTTCGTAGTGATTTTAGAAAGTGTTTCTAACTTTTCTAATACTTACAAAATAAAAATTTTCAAGTCTTAAAAATTCTAGAAACACTTCCTAAAATCACTACTAAACACACTCTTAGTCATCCAACATAATCATCTTAGTCATCTATCCACCAAAATAATTCAATATCTAGTCAACATCTCAAACACTCTGCCTCATACTCCATGTTGTCATTTTGCCTAGCAAAAATACATCCATGTAAACTCCAACAGAAGATTATCAAATCTATAGAATTTAAATTAGATGGAGAACATTCGGATAAAAAGTTAAAAACTATCCTTCAAAGTAAATTAACCCAAAGAGAGCTATCTTCCTCTGGTTCATCCCTAAAACAATCATGAATCATGCCCATGCCACTGCAAGTTGCATATGCCCAGCTGGGCCAGCCATATATGTTTTAAGGCCCAAATGGGAACAAGTATATTTGCCAAAAAGGAGCACAGGGAAGCAACTTTGAGCATAAACGCCCATTTTCCTCTTCTTCTTTTTTCCTGATTTTACAGGGAAAGGGCCATGGTAAAAGACCAATTTCAGAAATCCCAGACAAAGCATTAAATCTTGCCATGGTATAGACCAGCTATTTAAATGTGGTTCATAGACTTCTGTTTGCTCATCTATACGAATTATTCAAAATTAATTTGAAGGTATTTCTGATAAACATTGTCTAAGCAAATCTTTCAAAAATAAGAGATTTTGGGACCATTCTTTCAATTTAAAATTATAAAGGTAGATATATTTTATGTATCATAAGCACTTATTCCACATTGATATCCAAAATCTTGGGGTTGTCACTGGCCTTTGGAATGGTTATATACAAGACTCCATCTTTGACCTCTGCTTTAATCTTCTCAAATTGGACATTCTCAGGCAATGCAACCCTGCTATTGTATCTGCCGTAGCTCTTTGCAGACCATGCTCCCTCATCTTCCTCCCCATTTCCTTCAGTCCCACTCATCTTCTCAGCCTTGATGACCAGCATTTTCTCCTCAACCCACAACTTCACATCATCCTTGGTCATACCTGGCATGTCAAACCTTATCTTGTATTCTCCCTCATCTTCTTTAATCTCCCATGGAGTCCTTCCCCTACTGTAACCACCACTCTCACTGGGCCACCCACCACTGTAGGCAAGAGGGTCCTCCATCATCCTCTCCATCGTCTCCATCATCTGCTGCACAGTTCTTGCTGTTGGAAACCTATCCCACAACCCTGCAACATCCATACACAATCAGTACAATATGAGTACCCATTACCATATATGATCAATTAGAAAATACAAGTTATGAGACGAATTGCTTATAAATAAATAAATAAAACTAGAAAGCTTACCAATGGGTGCAACTTGGGGGGCTCTCTTCTTTTGGGGATTATGTTTGCCTGCCCTCCGCAAGTGGTCAAGATTGTCTCTTCCCTCAGTTGCCATGGCCTTGATGCCACTGCACTTGTAGCAAACCCTATTTGCTTGGGGAAACCTTGAAAAAGTAACAGCGGCTGTGGTTCTCTCACATGGGAAAGGGAGAGAGATGTTGCAGAGGTTCGAAAGAGACTGAGACATGTTTTTGGTGCAAAAATCGAAGTGGGATTTCTAGGGTTTTGATTGAAAAGAAGGCTTTCGATTGATGGAATGGAGGGTTTGTGAGGAATTTAAAGGAGAGAGTAGACATTTCTGGAGACAATGTGTAGAAGTCACCAGGCAGGGTTTCTGGAGAACTCTGGAAGACCATTCCATGGATAAGGTTTCTAATGGGCATTTGAGAACTTTGAAACGGCGTCGTTTTCCCGACTCTAAGCGAAATTTCCACAATACGGCGTCGTTTTTTTGTTTTAATTCCAGGATGCCCATGACTGAATCGGGGATTCCCCATTATTTTCCATTTTTAAAAAAATCATTTTTGTCTTCTTTTGTCCTTTGGATAATATTATTACTTAAAATCATACCATTGACCTAAAAATGTTTTCCAAGAGATCAAATATTTTATGATTTTATAAAATTAATAAAAAAAATTGATATTGGAGTTTTTTAAGACTACATATTTTTTATAATTTTATTAAATTAATAATATCTTGTATGGAATTTTTTTTTTAGAAAATAGAAATCCAAATCCAAAGCCAAAAAAAAAAATTATTGGACCTGTTTAAGAGCTATTTTTTAGAATAGTTTTCTATTTTTCAAAAAAAAAAAGAAAACACTCTTGACAAAACGGAAACTATTTTCTATTTTCCATTTTTAAAAATAAAAAACAAGATGTTTTAAAAAAATATATATTTTATTTGTTTTCACTTGTTTTCTAAGGGTTCTTTTAGAAAATAATTATACAAACATGTAAAACAATTAAAAATAAAATACCAGTGTGGACCGCATTTTTTTATGTGTGTCCCCAAGAATTTGTTAAAAATATTGATTTTTGAAAAAGACTTACCTCCACTAATTTTAGTTTTTAGAAAAATTTTATATGACTCCTTATTTGAAAAATATATATTTGGAAAATCGAGTTTGGATTCAAAAATTAGGTTACCTATTGTGGTGGCCCGGGATGAAAATGTGTATATATAAACATTAAAGATTATTTTAATAAATAAATTAATTTTAATTATTTTATTTTTGTATTTGAATTAATTTAATACCAAAAACATAAATTTTCCTTTTTTTATATAATCTATATATTTAATCAAATATAAAAAATATAAATTTAAAAAAAATATACATATTTTATTATTTATTTGATATAATTGAATACATTTAAATTAAAATATAACCTAATTTTAATATTAAATATACTTTAAAATTAAACATATTATCATATTATTGATGTAAAATAATATCATGTAACTTAATAATAAATATATGCTTATAAAATTTATATTTTTTTAAAAAATATTTTTAAAATATCTATTTGTACTTCTTATATAATTTTTTATTTAGTCTAGTAAAAATAAACAAAAGTCTATATCGTTGAATACATTTAAATCAAAATGGATCCTAATTTTAATATTAAATATATTTTAAAATTAAACATGTTATCATATTATTGTTATAAAATAATATTATACAACTTAATAATAAAAAATATACTTAAAAAATTTATATTTTTCATTGACACATACAATTTTATTATCAAATATGATAAATTATATCATACATATATCAAATTCTTAAACAAAACAAATTTAAAAAGGTTTTTCTTATATTTTCATGAATTTTGATTAATTTTAGGTTTATGTCGATATATCCGTAAAATTGAAGTAGATATTTTCATCATTGACTGTAACATCCCTTTACGTATATATACATATGGTCACTACTAAACGAATAGAGAGAATTGTAACAATTAATTAATTAATCATTGGTACTAAAAAAATCATACAAAGATATATGTACAAGTCACAAATAAACATCAAATTAAAAAAAATAGGCAAATTAAATAAAGAGAGAAAGTCATGAATCGATTTATTAGGTTAATTAGAAAAAGACAAAAAAAAAAAAAAAAAAGGTCTTGTTATTTCAAACGTCACAACTTAATTTTAGGTGCATTAAGAACAATTTTGAGTTAATAATTTTAATTTATATATTTTAAAAAAAAAGTTTCAATTTATTTTCAACAAATTATGTTTAATTTTTCTTTTAAAGAAAATTAATTATACTCATGATTATTAAAAGAATTTATTAAAAAAAATTAATTTGACAATAAAAATGATTTTTACTTGGTTTTACTAGAAAAAAAAAATGAATTTTTATGATTTTATTTAACAAAATATTTCAATTTGATATCTATTTACAAAGGAGCTAATTTCTTTACAAATTTTATTGAAAAAATATTTTCAATCTAATTTTATGAAAAATTAATTTTAACAACTTCAATTTGCAAAAATAACTCTCATCTTATTCTCATTAAAAGGTTATTTAAGACCTTCATTTACAAAAATTACTTTTAATCTCATTCTAATTAAGGAAATAGGATTTATTTAAAAAAATATTTTTTGTACAATTTTATTAAAAAAATTAACATTTTGGGAATTTTATTTAAAAGCCAATTTTTTGAACGATTTTTATTAAATAGATAAATTTTCGACAATTATTATTAAAAACAATTTTTTGAATTTTGTTAAAAACAATTTTTTGAATTTTGTTAAAAACAATTTTTTTTTCTAAAAGCATTTTTTTGAATTTTTATTAATTAAAAAAAATTTTGAAGAATATTTTAGAACTATTACTTTATTAAAACATATTTAATGAATTGTTCTTCTTATTTAAACAAAATTTCTAGTTTCTTCGATATTTAATTTGATACACAATGAGTAAATATATACAAACAAATATTTATAAATAAATAAATAAAAAAACCAAGTAGAAGTGGGAAATAAATGTATACACAAACAAACTTACAACAAATTCAATGCCTCATTTATAGCCTTTCTGAGTTTCATTTCCTTCCATGAAATTCGATTTTCTAATGTCATTGATCCATACTCAGTGGAATGAGCTCATGCAAAGCAAAAATAAACCCAACAAAAATATCCCATCGGCTATAAGCCTTAGTCCAAAATTCCAAATTAATGGTTAATATATAAATATAATCAACTAAGTCCCAAATATGACAAATCAAAATAAATTTTATTAAACCTAAATTTAATATCTCATAATTCAAGCCTAATTTAATATATAAAATTAAATCCACAATCAAAATTAAGTCAAATTTAAAAACACAACTCATACCAATTATCAATCAATCCAACAAATTTCACTCATAATAGATTTATCAAAAATTCATATCAATTAATAAGCTCATATTAATAATATACAAGGCAAAAAAAATAATATCTCAAGTCTAATCCGACAGGCTCAACCAATAAAAAATAAGTCCAAATCCAAATAGAATAAATAGTATATAATTGGCATAATCCAAAGATCTCAAATTAACAAACAAATGCAATATATCCATAAACTTAAATTCTATGTCCATAAATAATGCTCCCTATAGATGAAGGATTAATAATAAATAAGGAAATAAAACTTACCCAATTGCAAAAAGAGAAGAAAGGTGATAGTGGAGGTGCTTGCAGAAAAATGGGTGAGGTGAGAGAGAAAGTGAGGGAAATGGAAAAATGAGAAACAGGAGGATGGTTCGTCGAAAATGGCGTCGACGTCACGTCGCTGGCAATGGCAACGGTGACAGCCGTTGGGAGGTTGATGGGCTTTTCAGAAACAAAAAATAAAATAAATAAATAAATAAATAAGGAAGAAAATGGGAGAAGAGGAGGGTCTCTGGAAGTGAAAGTGTGAAAAAAAATGGGCCAGGAAGAGGAAAGAGAAAAAAAAGAAAGAAAAGCAAAAGAAAGAAAGGAAAAGGAGTTGTGGGGCGGGGGGTGTGTTGTGGTAGCGAGGTACGGGGGTATGGGCGAGAGAGAGTGGCTGGAGAAGGTGGAAAAAAAAAAAGTAAAATTAAATAAAATAATAAAAATTAAATAATACAAGAAGTCAAATCCAATCGGATTTGAAATATAAGAATAAAATTATCCTAAAAAAGGGAAAAAAATTTGAGACGATATAAAAATTATTTTTAAAAATATTAAAATATTTTAGATTTTTAAATATATTTTTATTTTATAAAATATTAAAGAATAATTTTTAAATTTTTTTTTTAAAAAAAACAGTTTTTTAGAATTATTTTTTAAAATAATTACCGTAGTGACTAATTTGGTGGAAAAGTAAGCTTATTTTCTGCCCAAAAATTAGTGAAAGAGAATGTTAGGATGGTGAAATGGTATAGGTTATGGTGGATGAATGCAATCTAAGCTAACCCCTTGGTGAAAGATTGGTTTTAAATGGTATTTTTAAGCGTGGAAAAAAAATAGTATAAGTAATACAACAAAAGATAAAGAAAATTTTAATCTTTTTATGGAAGAAAGAAGAAATTTCTTAAAAGAAATGTATGAGCTGGTTGAGACTGTTTTCGAAAATAATATTTAAAAAACCCTTTATGAAAATAATTTTATAAAAAAGGATTTTGAAAATAGTTTTGAAAATTATTTTTATGATGTTACTCAAAAAAAAAAATTGTTTGAGAAATTGAAAATATTTCAACTTATTTTTCATATCTTCAAATATTTCTTAAAAATAAATTTTATCTATATTTTTACTTTTAATAATTTTTTTATATTTATATAATATTTTGAAAAAACAATCGATAGAAAACAAGCAAAAACATTTTAAATATTTTCTCATAAAAAAAAAACCTTATTTTCAAAACTAAGGGCTCATTTTACCATTTTTTTTTTTTAAACTGTTTTTGCAGTCTCATGAAAAAACATTAACTGTATTTTAAAAACTCGTTTTACCATGGCAAGAATAGAATTGTGGAATGAAAATCTCATTCAATCTCTTTCAATTTCATTAAATGTTAATGAAATTTACATTTCCATATTAACTTTATGATTTCATTCCTCATATCCTTAATTATTCCCATTCCAAAAGAGTAAGTGTGAGCTTGCATTTTTCATGCGTGTCTAGATGGCGAGACTTGCTTTTTATTTATTTGTGAAATTTTTTATTTTTAGAAAAAGACTTGGAGTGCCACTTAATTATTTTTATTTTATTTTTAAAGCAAAAACAAAATAATAAAGAAAAACTCTAAATGTGACTCTTGAAGGAAAAATAGGTCTATGAAAAACCGATTCTAGGTCTGGGAGTCAGGTTACCTATTGGGAAGGTATAGTGGTGAGTCGTAGCACACTTTTAATACATACGGTCTCTACTAAATGAATTAAGAGAATTGTAGCAATTAATTAATTAATCATGGATATCAAGAAAAAGAAAAACAAATCATACAAATGAATATGTACAAGTCATGATGAAAATCAATATACATAAAAATAATGGTCAAATCTAATTATAAGAATACACAAAGAAATAATAAGAGGATTATGCAAAATGATTTATTGAAATAATAAAAATATTTTTTTTAAAGAAATTTCAAAGGATTTTATTCAAAACAATTTTGAATTAATGATTTCAATTTATTTATTTAAAAAATATTTTCTTCAAGTGATTGATCCAACTTCATTTGTATTTGACTTTTAAAAAAAGTTATTTACCCTTATTATTGTTAAAAGAATTTATTAAAAAAATCTCAATTTGACCCATAAAAAAATTCTTACTTACTTTTACTAGAAAAAGAATTAATTTTTAAACTTTATTTACAAAAATATTCAATTCAATTTTATTCCAAGGGAATTGATTTCTTTACAAAGAAAATATTTTCAATCCAATTTTATCAAGAAAAATGATTTCTAAAACTTCAATTTACAAAAATGACTTTTATTCTATTCTTAAAAAAAAAATATTTAAATCCTCTATTTCTAAAATTTACCTTTAATCCTATTTTAATTAAGGAAAAAGAATTTATTTAAAAATCATTTTTTTGGACAATTTTATTAAAAAATAATTTTTTTGAATTTTATTAAAAACAATTTTTTAGATTTTCCTAAAACATTTTTCTAATTTTTTATTAAAAAAAACACTTTCTTTTATTAAGAAGAATAATTTCTAAACTATTATTTTATTAAAACATGTTTACTGAATTGTTCCTCTTTTTTAAACAATTTTGTTTGTTCAACATCCAATTCTGTACACAATAAGTAAATATATACAAACAAATATTTACAAAAACTAATAAAAATAAAATCAAATAGTAGTGAAAAATAAAACGTGTACTCAAACAAGCTTACAACAAGCTCAATGTCTTCTTATAACTTTTCAATTCTCACTTTCTTCCATGAAATTTCATACACCACGTGTTATAAATTCATACTAAATCAACAAAATTGCATAATGGATCCGTGCAAAAACAAAAATAACCTAAAATGTAAATATTCAAAGATGTATAAAATCTCAAACAAATATTCAAACTCAAATTCAAATTTCAAATTAGTTCAAAAAATTTCATCAATTAAAATGAGCTCAAATTACTATAGGTCTTAGCCCAAAATATCCAAATTAATAACCAAAATACAAACACAAACAACCTAACCTAAAATTGGATAAATTAAAATAAATTCTACTAGGCCCAAATTTAATATTTCATAATCCAAGCTTAATTTAATATAGGTCATAATTGTCCCATGACCAAATTAAATAGTTCAAATTGGCCAAGCTTATATCAAATATTCAAGTCATCCAACAAATTTCACCTATATTGTGGGTCCAAAATTCATATCAATTAACGAGTTCACATTAATAATACACATGACCAAAGGAAATAATATTTCAAGTCCAATCCAATAAGTCCAAATAAATAACCAATAAACAATAGGCTCAAGTTCAAATAAGATAAACTATATGCAATTGACATAATCCAAATATCCCAAATTAATCATCAAATGCAATATATCCACAAACCCAAATTCTATATCAAAATACAATACATCGTAGAGATGAAGAATTTATTATAGGGGAAATCATGTAACCATACACCAATTAAAAAAAATTTGAGATTTTAGAACTTTATTTTTTTCTTTTCAATTTTAATGTAAAATGGAAAAAAAATATTGTCTATTCATGCACTCCAATAATGCTTTCAAATTTGTTTCACAATTACCCTCATAAGTAAGGACAAAGTACATACCAATTTGATACCACCTGACAAGTACATGTGTTATTTATTTTTATTATTTTTCTCATATCAATATATCTCACTTATCACTTGTCACGTTCCTACTTTTTTCAATTTTTTTTCCTTTCTTGCCACCATAATCCATTGTCACCTATTATAGTTTTTATTATTATTTTTATCATTTTCCATTATATTCTTTTTAATATGCTCATGTATTTTCTCATAAAACTTCTTTAATTTTAATTTTCTTTACTCTTTGATTTCTCCATATTTATTGATTTTAATTATTTTTTGACATATTAAACTTAAAATGATTATATATAATAAATAGTTAATATAACAAATTAAATAAAAACAAAAATGTATAATGGACAAAAATGAAAATATTATCCCACAAATAATATACCTAATAATTTTAAATATTAATTATAATAATACATTTGATAAATTAAGGTTTAAATTTAATAATTCTATTTTATTATTTAGAAGTTTATGATATAAGATTTTTTATATTAATACTAAACAAAAGATTTATTTATTTTGTAAATTCTATCACATGTAAAAGTAAAAAATATCTTTGTAATACTATTTTGTTATTTACATTATTTTTCTTTTAATTTTCATTTTAAATTTATCATATCAAAATCACAATAAGTGATAGTGTTCTTATCATTTTTCTTATGATTTTAATTTGATTGTGGATCTAACTTTTTGTTAGGTTAAAATCTTTAATTTTTAATTAAAATAAAATATAAAAGAAAATAATATTTTCATAAAAAAAAATAATTGTATTTAACCTTGAATATTAGTTTCATAAAAAAATAGGTACATTCTTAAAAAAGTTAGGTAAATTCATGCTTAGGAAACCGAAATCACTATCATACTTATCATGGTGTATATATTCATTTAGGACCCTCGATAAGTAATTGGAAGTCCTCGCCCACCCAAAACGAGCTTTCCAATCCTAGATATATCCATTCTTAGAGGAACCAAGACCCCTATCTCCATTCTCATGGTTCATATATTCCTTTAAGGACCCTCGAGAAGGAATTGGAGGTTGTTCCCCACCTTGGAACGGACATTGGAACCCAAGGTACATCCTAAAGATAATTTGGTACAATCTTTACAAAATTTGGTACATCTTTCACAAAATTTGGTACATCCTTAAAACAATTTGATACATTCAATCCATGAGCTACCAAGACCTCTAAATTTTTACCCATGGTTCATTTATTTCTTTAGGGATCTTTAAGAAATAATTAAAGATCGTTCCATACTCCGAAACCCTAAGTACATCCTTAAGGAAATTTAGTACATCATTAAGAAATTTTGGTACATCCAATTCTCGGGCTATCGAGACCTATATCTATCTTCCCATGGTCCATATTATCCTTTGAGGACCCTCAGGTAGTGATTGGAGGTCATTTCCCCTCCTCAGAACAAACATTGGCACTTTTGGTACATCATTCACAAAATTTGATACATCATTTACAAAATTTGGTACATCCTTCACAAAATGGTACATCCTTATAAATATTTGGTATATCTAATCCTTGATCTATCGAAACCTCTATCTTATTACCCATGGTCCGTTTATTCCTATAGGGATCTTTGGGAAGTGATTGGAGGTCGTTCTCTACTTCGAAAAGAACTTTGGAACCCTAGGTACATCATTGAGAAAATTTGGTATGTTAAAGCCTTGAGCTAACGAGACACCTATCTCCCTTCCTATGGTCCATTTATTCCTTTGGAGAACCTCAGGAAGTGATTGGAGGTTGTTCCCTACCTCGGAACAAACTTTGGCAACCTTGGAACATCCTTACAAAATTTGGTATATCCTTTACAAAATTTGATACATTCTTAAAAAAAATTGATACATCTAATCCTTGAACTACGGGAACCCCTATCTTATTGCTCATGATCCATTCATTCTTTTAGGGATCTTTGAAAAGTGATTGGAGGTCATTCCCTACTCCGAAACAGACTTTGGAACCCTAGGTACATCATAAAGAAAATTTGATACATCCAATCCTTGAGCTAATGAGACACCTATCTTTTTTCCCATGATCCATTTATTCCTTTGAATAGCCTTAGAAAGTCATTGGAGGTCATTCCCCATTTTGGAACGAACTTTGGCCTCCTTGGTAGATCCTTTAAAATATTTGGTACATCATTTACAAAATTTAGTACATCATTCACAAAATTTGGTACATTCTTAAAAAAATTTGGTACATCTAATCCTTGAGCTACTAGGACCCCTATCTTATTACCCATGGTCTATTTATTCCTTTAGGGATCCTTGGGAAGTGATTGGAGGTCGTTCCCTACTTCGAAACGGACTTTGAAACCCTAGGTACATCCTTGAGAAAATTGATACATCCAATCCTTGAACTAATGGGACACCTATTTCCCTTCATATGGTCCATTTCTTCATTTGGAGACCTTCGAGAAGTGATTGGAGTTCGTTCCCCACCTTGGAACTGACTTTGGAAACCATAGTACATCATTTACAAAATTTGGTACATCCTTAAAAAAATTTAGTACATTCTTAAAAAAAATTAGTACATCCAATCCTTGAGCTACTGAGACCCCTATCTTATTACCCATGACTCGTTTGTTCCTTTAAGGATCTTTGAGAAGTGATTGGAGGTCATTCCCTACTCCAAAACGGAGTTTGGAACCCTAGGTACATCCTTGAGAAAATTTGATACATCAAATCCTTAAGCTAATGGGACACCTATTTTCCTTCCCATGGTCCATTTATTCATTTGAATACCCTCAAGAAGTGATTGGAGGTTGGTCTCCACTTCAGAACAGACTTTGGCCCCTTTGATACATCATTTACAAAATTTGGTACATCCTTTACAAAATTTGGGTACATCCAATCCTTGAGCAATCGAAACCCCTATCTTATTACCTATGGTCCATTTATTCTTGTATGGATTTGTGGGAGTAATTCGATGTACCAAATTTTCTTAAGAATGTACCTGGGGTTCCAAATCTTGTTTTAGAATAGGAAACGACCTTTAATTACTTCCCAAATATAACTAAAGAAATAAATGAACCATGGGTAATAAGATAGGGGTCTCAATAGCTCAAAAATTGGATGTACCAAATTTTTTTTTTAAGTATGTACCAAATTTTGTGAAGGATGCACCAAATTTTGTAAATGATGTACCAAGGGGCCCAAAGTCTATTCCAAAGTGGGGACTGACCTCCAATCACTTCTTGAGGATGTTCAAAGGAATAAATGGACTATCGGAAGGAAAATATGTGTCCCGTTACCTCAAAGATTGAATGTATCAAATTCTCTCAATGATGTACCTAGGTTCTAAAATCCGTTTTGGAGTATGGAACGACCTCCAATCACTTCCAAAGATCCCTAAAGGAATAAATGGACGTGGGTAATAAGATAGGGATCCTAGTAGCTTAAGGATTGGATGTACCAAATTTTGTGAAGGATGTACCAAATTTTGTAAAGGATGTACCAAGGTTACCAAAATCTGTTCCGAGGTGGGGAACAACCTCCAATCACTTCCCAGGGGTCACCAAATGAAGAAATGGACCATGGGAAGAGAGATAGGTGTCCCATTAGCTCAAGGATTGGATGTATCAAATTTTATGAATGATGTACCTAGGGTTCTAAAGTTCATTTCGAAGTAAGGAACGACCTCCAATCACTTTCCAAAGATCCCTAAAAGAATGAATGGACCATGGGTAATAAGATAGGGGTCTCGGTAGTTTAAGAATTGGATGTACCATAATTTTTTAAGGATGTACCAAATTTTATCAAGGATATATCAAATTTTGTAAAGGATATACCAAGGTTGTCAAAATCCATTCCGAGGTGGGGAACAACCTTCAATCACTTCCTGAGGGTCTCCAAAGGAAGAAATTGATTATCGGAAGGAAGATAGGTGTCCCATTAGCTCAAAGAAGATAGGTATCAAATTTTCTCAATGACGTACCTAGGGTTCCAAAGTCCGTTTTGAAGTAGGGAACGACCTCCAATCACTTCCCAAAGATCTCTAAAGGAATAAACGGACCATGGGTAATAAGATAGAGGTTTCAATAGCTCAAGGATTGGATATACTGAATATTTTTAAGGATGTGCGAAATTTTGTGAAGATTATACCAAATTTTGTAAATGATGTACCAAAAGTGTCAAAATTCGTTCCAAGGTAGGGAATGACCTTCAATCACTACTTGAGGGTCCTTAAAGGATAATATGGACAATGGGAAAATAGATAAGGGTCTCAATAGCCCGAGGATTGGATGTACCAAAATTTCTTAACGATGTACCAAATTTTCTTAAGGATGTACCTAGGGTTCCAATGTTTGTTTCAAAGTAAAGAACGACCTTTAATTACTTTCTAAAGATTCCTAAAGAAATAAACGAACCATGGGTAATAATATAAAGGTTTCGATAGCTCATGGATTGGATGTACCAAATTGTTTTAAGTATGTGCCGAATTTTGTGAAAGATGTACCAAATTGTCTTTAGGATGTACCTTGGGTTCCAATATTCGTTCCAGGGTGGGGAACAACCTCCAATTCATTTTTTAGGGTCCCCAAAGGAATATATAAACCATGAGAATGGAGATAAGGGTCTTGGTTCCTCTAAAAATGGATATACCTAGGATTCCAAAGTTCGTTTTGGGGTAGGTAATGACCTCAAATTACTTATCAAGGGTCCCAAAGGAATATATACACCATGATAAGTATGATAGTGGTTTTGGTTCCTCTAAGCATGAATTTACCTTCTTTTTTTTTTTTTTTTTTAAGGATGTACCTATTTTTTATTAAATTAATATAAAAGGTTAAATCCATTTTTTTTTATAAAAAATATATTTTCTTTTACACTTTATTTTAATTAAAAATTAAAAATTTTAACCAAACAAAAAGTTAGATCCACGATTAAATTAAAATCATAAGAAAAATTATAAAAAGCACCTTCACTTATTATGATTTTGATATGATAAATTTAAAATAAAAATTAAAAGAAAAATAATGTAAATAATAAAATAGTATTACAAAGATATTTTTACTTTTACATATGATAGAATTTAAAAAATAAATAAATCAGTTGTTTAGTATTAATATAAAAAATCTTATATCATAAATCTCTAAATAATAAAATAAAATTATTACAACCCTATCATTTTTTATCCAAGTAGGAAATTTCGAGAGACAAAAAAAATAAATAAAGATAAAGGAAAACATGTTACAAAAAATGGTATGGATAATTAAAAAAAAAAATTATATTTCATATTATTCTAATAGGAATTCCCCCTCCCTTTAGGTGTGGGATCATAATCTTTTTCAATGCCGTTTCCCATTTAAATGAAACTAAACTCTAATACAAATTTTACCTCCCAATTTTTATTGATGTGTTGTTTATAGCGATGGAGAATGAAAAAGTGATAGAAAGAATGGAAGAGGGGATGGAATGGGACCCTCAAAATGGGAATAGTGAAGGATTATTTGGACGTTACAATCAAATCTAAGTCGTTGCCATGTCACATTGATGGAGTAGGAAGGGGGATGTCACGAGTCACGACAATGTAGTAGAGCAGAGTGACTATCTTTCACACATATAAGCCACTCTCAGCTTGTTTTCATCTAGACTTCCGAACGAGAAGCCAATTTCAATGGACGACTATACCCCTCAAGCCCTCTGTCTCCTAGCAGTTTTATTCATCACATTGCTCCTCCTACCACCGTCTCCGCCGCCGCTTCCAATCATTGGCCACCTCCACCTCCTCACAGACATGCCCCACCACAGTTTGTCCGACCTCGCCCTCAAACTTGGCCCCATTATCCATCCCCGCCTGGGCCAAGTCGCCACCGTGGTGGTCTCCTCCGCCCGACTCGCCGCCCTCGTCCTCAAAACCCACGATCACGTCTTCGCCAGTCGGCCGCCACTCACCGCCGCCCAGTACCTCTCCTTCGGCTGCTCTGACGTCACCTTCTCCCCCCACGGCACCTATTGGCGCCAAGCCCGAAAAATCTGCGTCACAGAGCTTCTCAGCCCGAAACGAGTCACCTATTTTCAATTCATCCGAAACGAGGAGACCCACCCACCACCTCATCACCTCCCTTCCTCCCTTTCCGCACTCTCCGGCTCGGAAACCGACATGAGCCAGCTCTTCTTCACTCTAGCCAACAACCTCTGTCGCGTGGCTTTCGGCAAGAGATTCATGGACGATTCCGAAGGAGAAAAGAAACACATGGTGGATGTTCTGACCGAAACACAAGCTTTATTCGCCGGCTTCTGTATCGGAGATTTTTTCCCAGACTGGAAATGGCTAAACAGCATCACAGGATTGAACCGAAGACTCAGAAAAAACCTAGAAGAACTGATAGCAGTTTGCAACGAGATTATAGAAGAACATGTAAACGAGAAGAAGGAAAGAGAAGACTTCGTAGGCGTTCTGCTTCGAGTGCAGAAACGGAAGGACTTGGAAGTGGCGATAACAGATGATAATCTGAAAGCTCTGGTTCTGGTGAGTAAACTAAAATCTCTGAGTAACTCAGTGAGTTAGCTCACTCAATTATCCGAGGTTAGGCGTGGAAAGTGACATGGGAGAGCTTGCATGTGCGTCTCGTCCTTGGATAACTACTTTTGACTTTTCTTTTTCTTTCAACTTAATCCGACGGAACTTCATGCAGTTTTGGACTTATTTCATCCAAAGGAAATAAAAAAATTTGAAGAAAATAAATAAACGCAAATTTTATTTTTTTTATTAATTAAAATATTATTTAGGTTTTGATTTAAATTGAAATGTTGAACTTGCTGATTTTTGGGGTCAAAGCTACACACCGAAGCAAATCCTACATGCCACAAGAGACTGACTTAGCAACTTGAAATGTTGAGTTGTCCAAGTGTCTAGCATTAGAGTTGCCACCCGTCAACCCCTAGAGAAAGAAGATGAAGGGAAAGAGAAAGAAAAGTTGTTATTTCACTTCCTTCTAGTTATAGTAAACTGAGATTTGTAAGGCTAACAGGACATGTTCGTAGCTGGAACTGATACAAGGCTGAACTAGCCAGGCACCCACATGTGATGAAGAAAGCTCAACAAGAGGTTCGGAATATCGCCTCCGGAGAAGGGAAGGTGGAGGAGACCCATCTCCACCAACTGCATTACAAGAAAGCTGTGATCAAGTAAACAATGAGGCTGCACCCACCTGTCCCTCTCCTGGTTCCTCGACAATCCATGGAGAATTGCATCCTGGACGGCTATGAAATACCTGCAAAAATTCAACTTCTTATTAACACCTATGCTATTGGGTGTGTCCCGCAATCCTGGGAGAATCATAGTTTAAAGTTGCGGTATCGGTCATTGATTTGAGAGGTCCTGAGGCACATCGGTCTCAGTATATCGGATCGATATCGGGTGATACACAAAAAATTATAATTTAAGAGCTCAAAATAATTTTAAAAATTTATGAAAATTATTAAAAAGTTAAATACAAATAAGTAGAGTAAAAAATTAATAAAATAAACTTTTATTATGTTAAAATTATTCAAATTATAATAAAAGCATACTTTTAGGATGATTTATAATAATATTAAAAATCTCTAAAAATATTTTAATTTAATCATTTGATAATAAATGTTTTTTTATTGAAGATGAAAATAATAAAAATTAAATTTTTTTATAAAAAAATTATTTAAATTAAATATTTTGATTTTAAAAAAATATATATATTTTTAATTATTAAAAAAATAAAACCATGATTCATCTTTAAAAAAATAAATATAATTTTTTTTATAAAATATATTCATTAATTTTAATTTTTATATAAATATTAATTTCTTATTTATTTAATATAAGTCTAATATTCATTATTCATTTTTTATCATTATAATTTTCATCAAATTATTTAAAATCCAAATCCCCACCAAATAGTACTTAAAAAAAAACAAATACATACTATTTAAAATTCAAATCTTCATCTATACCCATAACCCTCGATTGGCAGTCAAACACCCATCTCTTTCTCCTCTAAACCCACAAGTCTCAGGCAGCTCCTCCGCAGGCCAACTTTCTCTCTTCTCCCACTTCCATCAGCCACCTTACCGTCGTTCTTCGTCGACAACAGCGGTGCCGGAGTCCGACGACTCTACCTCCTCCTTATGTCGCTCAATTCCATCTTCGATGGGAACTTGGGGGATCTGAACAAGCAGGCGTGCTTCTTCGACCTCACCAGCGACTCCAAGATGGAGGGTTCTAACTCTCTATAATCTGTATTTTTCATTTTCATGGGTTTTGATCCTCTCATCTTCTCCACCACTTCTACTCCACTAAGTTTGTTTACAAGCTAACAAAATATCCAACTCGGGTATCGGTCCGGTACTGACCATGGTCGAGGCGGATATGACTCCGCTGAGTCGTACCAGTATCGACCGAGATTTTGAACCCTAGGGAGAATCCTCTGGACTACAATCCTAAGAGGTTTGTTGATGGGGATGTTGATTTTAAGGGTCAAGACAGCGGCTTTCTACCATTTGGGGGAGGAAGGAGAGGCTGCCCAAGTTATTCTTTTGGATTGGCGACAGTTGAGATTGCACTTGCTAGACTTTTGTATCATTTCGACTGGGAGTTGCCTCATGGTGTTGAGGCTGATGACATGGACCTAAATGAGATTTTCGGCCTGGCCACAAGAAAAAATTCTGGTCTGATACTTGTCCCCAGATACAACAGAGACTATGAAATGAAGAAGAATGATACTTAGCAGCAGGTTCTTCCGCGAAATGCCATGAGGACTTGAGATCAAGGAGAATGATGCAAAGTAGTATTACTATTCTATACAAGCTGCCTATGAGCGATTTACCCAGATGCATGTTGATTTAGGGAGTTCCCTTGATTCCAACAATTTCACAAAATTGCAGTACTTCAATTATGAGAGTATGAGACACGGGAACAGGCTTAATTTTGCTCAGATGTAAACAACAAAGGAAATAGCATTCTGTTTAATCAACAGAGATCTAAGAACAAAACCGTGCAGTAGTTTGTTGTGTAAACTTCCTTGCTTTGCATGCTCCTACAGTACATGATGCTTTCTGATTTCAGAGTAAAACTTGCTAAACAAATGTGATGTGCAAATGGCTTCTTCTTCCTCTTCAGCCTTGAACCCTGAAAATAAAAGATTTCATCCTTGTAACCCTTTTAAGGAATCAATATTTAAGACAAGCTGTCGTAGTGTAGAAATGTGAGAACTTCTATACGACTATGATGGAAAAAATGAAGCATATGAAGATTCTCAGTAGAGTATATAAGAGCTACTAACTGTAAACTCACTTGGATTTCTCATTGGACATTTGCTCCGACTCCTCGGTTGTTGAATTCAGGGCAGTCAGCTTCCCAAAAGATTCTTTGGCATCTCCAAAGAAGTCCCTCACTTTATCAAGCACTGTCTTAAGCTCGCCTTGTGTTGGAAGCTGAGAATAGTGTTAGAATTGAAAGATGTTACAAACATAATGAAGACTTCCTTCCAACAATCTGATATGAACTGAGTAGCATATGAAAATGACAATGTTCATTGCCAGCTTTAATAGCTTGAGATTCAGAATCATTACTAGGATAATGGATGGTTCAGCAATTTTATTTTATTTTTGTGACAGGTAGATGTTTCGGTATTTGCAAAATGTGTAAGCAGTGGTTAAAAGATATCTGACACAGCACCAGTGCAAGACATCTAGCAGAGAGGTCTTACAGGCCCCCGGTTCCCTAAGCTCAAATGCTTATGCCACAAAACATGAGGGCCATGCCAACTATGCCTCACCCCTCAAGTGGGAATTTCTTTCTTATTTCACTTAATGGGAAATTGAGTCTTTTATAGCGTGTTCCAAAATAGTCACTTCCATGTTAATTGTTCAAGGATGATGTGAAAGTCTTTGAAGACGACACGTGTCACAAGGACACAATGGCCCCTCCCCTTTTCATTCTAACTGAAACAGGCTTGAGAGGTGCAAATCTCCCCCGGACGAGCCTCTAGTTGAAACCACCAAATCAAGATCCTTGAACTAATCTCAAATGCTCAGTGGTAGAAATGCCAACTTTACCACCAAGATGCACCAAGTTCATTTTGGAACCCCCAAACTCTGCTGCCAGTTCAGACAAGCAAATTAGCATCAAGGCACTATGTCAAGCGTAACACCTTCGAGGAGAGTGGTAGATCATCTAGCCATATTCATTTGATACATTCCTTCCTGTAGTATGAGTGAAAGTGAAACATTTCTTACAATCTTCAAGCCTAGGAAAGCTTAAGATGGTACAAAATAATACCCCTACTAAATACAAAGATCCACGTAACCCAACCATCTCATTCATCATCAGATAAAATAAAATTGATAGGCTCTGCAGGATTCAGAACCAAGTGTAAATCCCTCTCAGGTGCACATAATGGCACATTCACTAAAAGATAGAATAGGAGAGAACCCTGTGACATCCACGACTGACACACATTCATATTCTATGGACATCTAGATAACCCAGGGATGGATTTGAAGATTGGTGTTTATGTCTAAATGACCCAACATTCTAGCATAGATGTACAGGAAGAACACTGCACTATCCATGCATTAGTGCCGCAATGTATGGTGCGCTAGGTGACCTATTAATGAAGAATTGTCTTGAATATGTGACACTAAGCTCTTATAGGTCATGTCACAATGTAGCTCACATGTCACACACTAGACCATTCAATAATTGGACCACATGGACTTCGAAGAATAGGGCATCAAAAATATGAAATTAATGTCATCTTTCTCTTCCCCACCCCCCCTTCTTTTTGTATACAAAATTAAAAAAAATCTTGTAATGGAGATTTGTAATTGCTCAAAGTTGCAAAGTTTGCTACATGTACCAAATAGATATCAGTTGGGCCCCCAAAAACAGGTGCAAGATTAGGTTGAAAAAGGGTGCGATTTCACTTTTTTGCTCCATCTTTTCACACATTTCAAAAGCTTTCATTAGCTTCACCTACTGCTTGCAAGATCAATGGCACAATTAAATCAAGGACCATGAGCTGGAGCACACATCTAAAGTGGAGTAGTTTAGAACAAGAAAAGTAAAACGAAACCAGTCCACTCTTAATCAAATATTGACCACCTACATGGTGGATCTAAAGTCCAAATATACCAGCCTATTGATCATATGATTCAGCTAACAAATTAGTTTCTAAAGGATTAACAGACCCATCTGCCAAATACCCGGTCTACAGAAAAAGGAACAGAAGTAGAAGTGAATAACTTTAGAAATTTGTAATATATATATATATATATATATATATATATATATATATATATATCAAACTATAGCCACTCCTTTAAAGAATGGTGTAGGCAGAAAATGGCAGAAAGCAAAAAATTAAACTTCCCTTGTTAACTCTTTTTTCAGGTTTCAGATTCCTAGGTTGAGAGCACTAAGGATGGGAATCATTCTAGCTACTTTGTGGTTTAGTTGGCTTGAGAGAAATGCCAGCACATTTGAGGATAGGATGAGATCCAAAATTGACTCATGCGAGAATGTGTCATACCATATCTTTTATTGAGTCGTCATGAAGGACTACTATGGGGTCTCCTTCAGTATTGTTTTACTGGATTGGAGATTGAAACAGCTTCTCCAAAGAAGGGTAGTGCATGCATCATGCATGTTCAAATAACTAGCCAGTTGAATTTAATTTGGCCAAGTTGCATCAGGAATGGTCCTCATCATAGCAAGAGTTCCATGCTACAGCCCTATTATACTGCTACAGTACCCCCTACAGTACCCCCTACAATACTGCTCTAGAGCCACCACACTATCCATGCCTAAAAGCTACCGGTCAAAGTGTCAAATCACTCCTCCTCGTGCCTATGTGATGTAAGGATTATTCTTATATCAGTACCACCCAAGTAAAATTATTGGAAAGCAATGAGCAGAATCCTAAGATATCTGAAACATACCATAGGGATGAGAGTGCCCTATAAAGGAGGGAAGATATGGTTCTATCCTTGATTTTTTGAGCTTTTTAGATTTAGATCAGATACAATCCTCATTAATAGGAGTTCCCTGGTGGGTATTGTACCTTTATCAGCAGTAACCTAGATACTTGGAAGAGTAAAAAGGAGAATGTAGTAGCAAGATCTAGTACTAAAGTATAATACAAGGTTAGGGCTCATACAAGATAATACGTTTTCAAAACTTTTCACAGGAGCTTAGATTTTCTCATGACATTGTATTTGATAATCAGGTTTCTGCTCATAATGCTAGTCACCTTATGTTCAATGTGAAGAATAACTATCATTTTACCAAAGAAATTGTGATGAGCAAGAAAGTGTCAAATCTGTACATCAAATCTAAAGATCAGTCTAAGATGTTTTTACTGAGGCTATAGAATTTTTTCCCCCTTTCTATTGTGTTACAAGTTGGATCTTTAAGCACATCGAAATTGACTATCGTTCTATCATAAGAGTTATGATGAGTGACGAAGTGATAACTCCCTAAATCAAATCTCAGGATCAATTGGGAGATGTGCTTACAAAAGCTGTAAAAGGCCTTTTTTTTTTTTTCTATTTTGTGTTCCAAGTTAGGTCTTGACAATAAATACACCCTAACTTCAGGTGGAGTGTTCCAAGTTATTAGTAATGAATTTAGTTGGTAAGAGTTAGTTTACTTTTTTATGCTATTTTATATATATATATATATATATCCTCTCAAGTGACAAATAATATTATCATAGACCAATTCAAATGTCTGCCTTTATGATTATTTAAATAATATTTAATGTGGTACATGTTTTTTTATTAATTTCTTAAATCTATTTAGTTGTACTCACTTCCTTAAAAATTTGGATTAATTTTGGAATTTCTTGTTTGAGCTTTTTCATTAACATATTATGTGCATCACCCAATATAATCTATATGTTGTGACCATTCTGTCCTGAAACCTCCCAACTCAGTGATTGATACTCTGTCTTTGAACCCTAGTAGATGTCAAGCCTAGACGGCAGTGGCAGATCCAGCATAGGAAAAGGAGTATTGATGAGAGCTGGGTTCAAGCCCACTCCCTCTTGTGAAGAAGAAAAATGAACCAACCACTATGCTAGTTTCGTGTTTCTGGATCACTTTTGCTCCCTTGGAATAAATGAACCATACGGATGTGTATTCCCTCTGTTGACTTTACTGGGGACCTTATGCCCCCTAGAGTTTTTCCTGAACTGGTATTGCCTTTACAATGAATTCAGAATCTAGGCTGGCAGATTCTCTGTTTTCTCTACTTTTTCTACCTGATCCTTGTTCTTGTACATCTACTTGTCTGAAGGATCTTCTATCCTTCTGTTAAACTGATATTTTATATATAATACTACTAATATTGTCATTTCTTAATTTTTCAAAAAAAAAAAAACGTCTTTGTAATTGAGATTAGTAATCCCTCAAAACTCCAGATTTAGCTGGAGTTACCAAATAGATATTACTTCAGCCCAAAAAAGGAGAAAAATTAGGTGAGAAAGGGTGCAATTCAAGTTCTTAGCTTTGATCTATTCACACATTTCAAAAGCTTGCACTATTAGTTCCTGTTGATACTTCACAGATCAAGGGCACAACTCCTCTATATGTTAAGTTTATCACATCAATATTCTTATTTTCTACACAATCTGAATATCTTTTCCTCTAAAATCTATTGCAAACTTCTAAAATCTTAGATAATGAATGCCCAAAATTCAATTCTCACCTCAATGACATCTGTGGTAGAAAGTGCAGATCTCACATTGTTATTTTCCTGCACATTCAGCCCATGAAAATTCAGCTAATAAAGTGGCCGAGAAACTCTCCACCATACTTGTGTAGATAAGATTCTAGCTAGGTTTTGGTAAACTACAAAACCAAACATCATATAAAATAAAGATTATAGGAGCATTACAACAAGTTTGTAGCCATATCTGAACTCTTTAGCTGACCGCAATACACGATACTGCCTAAACGCTGTCTTCTGTATCTCCTTCTCATCCTGTTTAAATTATATTACAGCCTGTCAGTAATGCATGAGAATTAGATTAACAATGACGCAGGTAATATAAATGACAACACAAGATTCATAGTTGGTTTGACCGAAGACAGAACACATTGTTTGATTCACACTTAAAACATCACAAGGAAATTCCCTCTAAATCAAGGATAGCCAACATGCCTAACATGGCCAGAAATCCATACACATGAAATATGAAGATAAAACATTAAACTAAGGGTTTGTTTGTGGAAAAATCAATCATTTCACAGACAAAACAATACAATAAAAGTGGC
Source organism: Vitis vinifera (assembly GCF_030704535.1). NCBI lineage: Eukaryota > Viridiplantae > Streptophyta > Magnoliopsida > Vitales > Vitaceae > Vitis > Vitis vinifera. The sequence goes on along the minus strand of NC_081805.1, from coordinate 23,981,907 downwards.
CTCAAGCAGAGACAACTATAGCAACAAGTGTACCTCTCTTCAAACTGGTCAGAAATGCTTCCACCCATTTGCCAACACATCCATCTCAACATCCTCGTTCAACATGAGCGAGTGTTTTCTTGAATGTTGAATATTTAGTAATTACCACCATGGGGCATGAATGGCCTTATTGATCTTATAAAGTTTCATGTTCAACTTTGATAGGCATGAATCTCAAGTGGCACTCTAAAAGCTCTTCTCAACAGCACTTATTTGAGCATAATTTTAGGAGGCATCATGTTCAATTTTCTTATGACAAGCAAACTCACATAATGAAAATGGTGGCTTTTAGGTATTTGTTGGTCATCAATTAATGGCTTCCTCTATACCATTCCTAGCTTCACCAAAATTAAATTCCTTCTATTGATTCGTTTCAGTTGAACCATAGACCATAACTTATGTATTCTAAATCAAATGAGGCTCAATTACTGGAAACTAGTAGAGAAAAGGATCTCATACCCATCAACACACACACTCACTATTCCACCCCAACCCCACCTCCACTACCACCCTCAACCCATCCAATAGAGCAAAACAAAAACAAAAGCCAACCCTAGTGAAGGCAGGATGCAATCACAGGTTTCATTTAGAACCATTAGAGATTCTACCAGCAGGCTAGCTGACACCTCTGATCAACAAGGATAGCTGTGCAAATATTTACTCATAGTTTTAAAAGACGCAAGGCGCACCTAAGGCGCAAAAGTCTCTTATAGTTTAAGTGCAAGGCACATCACAAGGCACATGCCTAAATGAAGTGAAATGTAACTTAGGATGCACATCAATTTTGTAAAATATGATTCAAAATCTAATCCAATTAATAAAAAATTTAAGATTCAAAACATTTAAAAGAACCGTTCAATAAAAAAAGTAATGAAATTATATAAATTTCAACATATAATTAGAAATTTCAAGAATAAAAATGTTTAAAAAGGAAGAGTAAAGCTGAAAAGGCACGCCTTTTCAATAAGGTGAATGTCTTGGCAAGCAAAGCACTATAACCAAGGAGTGGTTGTGCCTTGAGCCGAGGCGCACTTAGTGGTTGTGCCTTGAGCCTAGCCGCACTTAAAGCACGCCTTTTAAAACTACGTATTTACTCAGATCACATGGTAAGGACAGAGCATTTTTCTCTTGATTTTTCAAGTCTCAACATCGGAAGCATGCATAAAATCCAAATAAACAAGCAGGGTGAAAATAAAAACACCCTAGAATTAACTTGCATAACCATTCACCCTTTATTGACATAATCGATGTATTTTTCTCCTTCTCATTACCATTCTAATTCCTTAAAAATCCAAAACGAGAAAAAGGAAGCATAAGAGGAAAGAAGCAACATAAACCCCCATCCTTTAGAATCACATAACAAAACAATTGATACAGGAACCAACCAAAACAAAGATGACTCATTAACACATTCGTAACACATAAATTTCTTTGATACAACAGCTGGTTATAAATCTAACATACTATATCTCAGTCAAAACAAAACTTTTCTGTATATAACTTTTCTTTTTATAAGTAAACAAGCAAATATATTAAAAGCACATGGAAGAGGCGAACTTACTTTGTAGATAACTGCAGCAAGATTTCTTGCAATTGTGTCTCTGTAGATATATTTTCCCAGAAAATTATCTTTTGCTGCAACCATGATTTTTGCAGTAGTTCCCCCAGTTATCAGACTCAGTGGGTACCAAAGATAAACCTGCCCAAGCACCACAAGACAGAGAAGCAAGTATTATGATAATCTATTGCATTTCATTTTCAAGAACCTACTAATTAAATGCACTCCAAGAACATAATTATGCAAACTATCAAAAAGAGCAAGCGATGCACTGTTTGGTTGCTGAGAAATTGTGGGGAAAAGGATAATTTATTGTAAAAAAGTTTCAGTAACTCATCAATCAAAATTACTCCAGTAACAGAATTACGCGTATCCATCAACTAAAACAATAAATGGTTGGTTGGTAGCTGAAAAATCGTGGGAAAAAAAAGCAGCAAACAAATCGACATTTGAATCACAATTAGTTCCATTTTGGCTTGCTATTCAAGCACCCATCAGCTCAAACAAGCAATTCGCCGCTAGGCCGCTCACGAACTATGGAAAAAGCAAAGAAATCAGTTCCCATTTTGGCTTGGCTGAGTAGGAAACAAAACACACACACACACACACACACACACACACAGAGTAAATCCTTTTCAGAGTAAACCCAGAAAAGGGGTTGTACAAACATTGGCCATGCGGATGAAGATGACGAATTTGGGGTTGCCATCGTCCTCAATCTTGGGCAACGGTGGAGGCTGACGCTGGAATTGACGCCCTTGCATGCCCCTTTTCCCCTTGGCCTCCACCACTAACGCCCTCTTCTTCTGGGACTTTGGTACGGTTCGAGTAGAGAAAATCGAGTGCTTAATGAACCCATCTTCACTTGCTCTAGAATTCGACAAGGGTGTTCGAACCAGCGCTGCGTTCAGAGACAAACCCACCACCTCCATTACCTTCCTCTGGGTTCAGTGCGCGTCGTGTACTTTGAAGTGGAAGGTGGGTGAGGAGCCATCTCAGCAAAAGCGTATGTATTTTTTCTTATCCATACGCCCACAATTCTTCTTTCTACCTTTTGGGGATTATCCACCATACACTTGGCACCAGTATGTTGGCACTGCAATGAAGTTTTGTATGGTGAACAATGATTTTAAGGAAAATAGTTGTTTGATAATTTGTTTCTTTAGGTAAAACTATTGGGTCATTTTACAATATTACAATATTCCAAAATTCTAAGACTTCGATTTGATGCTATAGCTTGCAATCTCAACTTTTTGTAAGTGTATATAAATAAAGGAATATTTGGTTAAAAATGATGAAATAATCTCAAAATCGAAAATTTAATTCATCTTATCTTTTTTTTAGAAAAATAATTCATTTCTAACATAAATGTCATTTTCTATTTCAAGTATTTGTATGTAGGTTTTAAAAAAAATGGTTATTTTTACAAAGATATAATGAGGACATTTTTGTCCAAATGATGCAAAAAAAAAATGGTGAAATGTTAAATTTCAAAAATTGGGTTTTAGGAGACCTTTTAATCAAATAATCCATAAATAAATGCGCATATATATAAATGTTGAAGCAATAACAAATCTAGACCATTAGATTAAGGTCCATATATGCGTTACGAGTTGCCTCCCTTGAATGAAATTGCGGGCTCCGCCACTGTTTGGGGGTGCTTATTTTGGTAGCATCATGTAACAACCAATTGATTGTTGTTGAGAATATGGATATATATTTTTTATGAAATTCAACATCATACTTGTATCAATCAAGATATTCATATTCTCCTCAAGACAACATTTATCTGAGACTACACTCATCCCTGGTTCTTTGTCTTTTCAAGGACCTACATGCCTAACAAATCTATCATCAGCAGCACCAAACAAGCAATTGGATGAGATTGAAGCTTGTAACTATTATTTAGCTCAAAAGCTTAGATTTATATGTTGGCAATTTTTACAATAGCACTGATTGCTTCACTACATGTTCTTGAGAATTATTGAAACAAGGATCCTTGAGCTCAACATGCCCACCATACTCTTTTCTCTTTATTTCAGAAGTCTGACCTTATAGACACTTCGGTTTTCTTATTCTCCATGGATCACACTAGTTTTTGTGACAGTGAAGCTGCAATGGTCTAATGATCAGCTTTATTTGGGCAAGCTCGTGATCTGATTTAGGAGCATTTCCAGCAAGAAGCTGCAATGATGGGCTTAGACTTCCATCCAAGAACCAAGCACCCCTTCTCGTCCACAATGGTGTAACCGTCACAAAGCTTAACCTTCTCTAGCCACTGCTTGGCCTCTGTTATCATCTTCATAGGCGATGATTGAAACCCGGCACGGCTCATCCTTCTGCGCCACTGGTCAAGCCTTTGGTGCCTTTCCACTCTAGCTGACCCCTCACAGCTTATTATGTTCTTAATCTCCTCTGCAAAATAGAACTGCTCCATCTTGGCTCTCCTCGTGTCATACTTAGGCAGCATTGCATCTAGTGAATCAAAGATAGCTGAATAATAATGCAACGCCTCCATGAACCTCCCCAGAAAGAAGGGCCCATTGTGGCTTGCGTCCTGCTCAACTAGAACCACAGCCTTTGGTGATAGCTCGCGTATTTTCTGTAGAACCGAATTTAAGGCCCCTCGGCTTTCTTTCACTACACAATGCAACTGAAGGATGCTATTGACAACAACAGCCTCCCCTTCAAGGAGATTGATATCTTCAGGTTGAAGGTTCTCTAAGTTGCTTTCCACCATTGAGAATTGGAAGTTCATTCCCAAGCTTTCTGCATAGACCTCTAGCTCATCAATGATGTCTTTGAGGCATTCAGCAGCGGTTCCAACACCAGTTATTTGGAGGCTGCTAGGTGGCTTGCCTGCCCGGTTGGCTAGGCTGTGCATTAGGCTGCGCCATTGCTGGCCCTGGGGTGAACCTAGGTTCATGCCCAAATCCACAACATGGACTGAACTCTCTCCCTCAAAGGCTTCCAATATTGATGCATTGGCTGCCAAGTGACCGAATTGAATTTGCGGACAAATCTCAAAGAAAAGGCGGAAGGCCTCTTCCTTTTCTGGGGTAATATCCATTGTTTTTACTGTGCAGCCCCCAACTCCAACTGCCCCAAGTGACTGAATCAGAGAGAGACGGTCTGAGAGTCCTTGGACAAAGCAGGAAGCAACTCGCTGAAATGATGTTCCAAAGACAAGGGCATTAGCCCGAAGCTCAGATAGTAATGCAGAGGCATGTGATTTGTCTCGGAAGGCCACAACCTTGGCACAGGTGATGAGCTGATGGACTAGTTTCATCCCATCATCGCTCCCTTCTTTCAGGACTGCATCCACCCCACCCCCCAACATGGCTGCAGCATCTACTGCTATTGCCTCAACTGCAAGGTACCTCTGAGCATTGCCCCATATATGATCCTGATACTGGAGTCCCAGCAGGCTATTCAAGCTATTTGTTCTCCCATTGCAACCATCATCATAAAGACTGCTATAGCTATTACTCCTGATGGATTGATCAGTGCCTAGTCCCCGCTTTAGCCTCTTATGGTTTCTAGTTGCATCTGAGAAGGGAATGAACCAGGTGGAAGAAATGTCCATCAATGTGGCAAGGCAAGGGAAGGGACAGCCAGCCATGGCCGATAAACTGAGACTAAGAGCACTCGCCTCATTTCTCCTCTCACCATTGTGGAACTCAGTTGGCAGATAGAGGTCATGAGCCATCTGATTTTCAGTTGTATCAAAGTACATGCAATGAAGGACACCCATTGACTCTGCAAGGAGATTTATCTTGTTCAGGTGAAGATTCCAAGACCGAAATATTAATTTAAAATATATATATATATATATATATATATATCTTAGCAAAGGAGGCAAAAAGAAATGGGTTGAAAGTTCTCTTGCTACAAGAGCAATGTTGGGCATAGAGCAATCACAGATATGCCTTGCCATCTTCGTGGAATCCCTAAGATTTCAGAATTTAATAACATTTCTCATGTTCCCTTCAGCTTAGGACACTACTTATTTCAGAATTTAATAACATTTCTCATGTTCCCTTCAGCTTAGGACACTACTTTTAACTATACATGACTGTCATTTTCTGAATTACAGTAAGCATCTCTTGTTTTGCTTTGTTTTTGTTTCCTTTCACCTGGGCACACCAGGACATGAAACGACATTGTTTCTTGTGTGACCTGTTGGGTTCTAAGGGAAGGCAATTTTGTCCTTACAATGTAGTAAGTGTGGTTTTCCATGGTATTCAGAAGCTGTTGATATAGGTGCACAGTGCATCAACATACAAATCCATGTACATAGTGCACAGAGCAGCCAATATAGGGTTACTGACATCTAGATAACATTATGTATGTTCTGCCATGGAGAATCAGGGTACAGAGGGATTACAAACTGTTCGTAGAAGTATACTCCTTCAACATGGACATAAAGAACATGAATAAAAGAATAAATGAACGTTCACACAGATCATAATAATTGCACCCTCATAAAAAGAAATTGCTTATCTTTACAGTAATGACAAGAGAAAACCAAAGAAAATTGAACAGCCTGATGCTATACACTACAAGCTTTTGATATAAACAAGTAAACTACTCTCTCATTTTAAAATTCAGCCCACTGAAAGGGATACTATGCAAAGCTCTACTTACATCAGCTAACCGCTCCTATAGGTGTTTAACCATATTCCTTTCCTTCTACGAATACTCTTATTCCCCTTTTTGTCAGCATAGTCAATAAGAAAACTCATGGCCTCTGAGTGAAATATACTTCTTGACCCATATGGCAATGTCCTCAGCACAGGCTTGGGCCTGTGGTGTCTTGAGGAGCACATCAAGGGTAGCAAACTCATGCACAGCATCCTTGTAATCAAGAAGGGGCGCATCCACATTAACTTTCCGGAGCTCCTCTGAATAAGCAATGGCTCGGTCTCGCATCCAGTCATGCTCTGCCACAACTGTCAGTGTTGGAGGCATGCACTTCAAGGGTGGTCCCCTCCCAGGAATCAGAGGGTTGGCAGCTGGGTGGTCTAGGTTCACTTCTTCCTCAGGTAGGAAGAGTTTCCATGCAAGCAAGCACATAGCTTTGTCATAGAAGTAAGAGTTAGCCAGTTTAATCTCTGATTTTGTGGGGATACTTCCAATGAAAAAAGGGTACATCAGAATTTGGGCCACCACCTTAACAGGGTCTAAAAGCTTGCCTGCCTCTACAGACCTCCGAGCCACATAGTCTGCAATATTTGCACCACAGCTCACCCCAAGGAGAACACACCTGTTTCAATAGCAGGCTGGGTTAGTGATCTTCAAGATGCATTGTTACACGTAAAACAAAATAACAAAGTACAATGAGTATAAAGATAGCTTACAGAACAAAGCATAATGAGTACAAAGATAGCTTATGGAATACAGAGAATGGTTGACCCCACTGACTTACAATCATTTGTTTGGCATGGCTATATTGACAAATACCAAAGAAATTATAACAATAGCTTATGGAGTACAGAGAATTGTTGACCCCACTGATTCACAATCATTTGTTTGGCATGACCAAATTGAAAAATACCAAAGAAATTTTACACATCAATCAAATTGCGATGGTTCTCTAGCACATAAAAAAAGGGGGAAGATACCTAAAGCATGCACATTGTTTTCTTATTTTTTTTTAAGAAAAATAAAAATAGAGAATGAAGTTGATGAACATAGTTGCCAAAAATGCCTGTTAGGAAATCTGGTATTCTGAGGAGTGTTCAGTTTCATTGTGACCAATCAGGAAAGAGTTCAGTTCTAGTAAATTTTTTGAAACTTTTCACCTATAGTGGTTTTTGTGATGGTGTAGTCAAGGCAGTGGTGCTGATAGATCGAAGTAACAGTGGTCATGGAATTAAGCCCTGAATTTACATTCCTTCCCACTTCCATTCTTTTCATGGAATCCAATTATTTGCTGGACAGAATTATGGGAATCAAATTGTAGCAGTTTTATACTCAAGCACGAAAACTTGAAATCCCTAACCCAAGTTTGGGGCCCAATTTAAGAAAGACCAGAGCTGAGGTATGACAGATGTATGAGTGCATGGAAAGAGAAAAATTTACAGGTAATGCATTTCCCATATTGCAGTATGTGAATCCCTGAGAGAAGGAACTGAGTTGACAGTTCAAGACATGGATAGTGCAAGAAAATTCCAAAATAGTCAGTTACATGTCTAATAGAGTTTCAAAAGGTTCTAGTAACAATACCACCTTAATGTACCATATTCAAGTTATTAGCTGACATGTGATATTATAGACCATGGGCATATGTCCAAGAAAGCTAAGGCTATGATTGGTTCCCGGAAAATTTGAGAGAAAAATCGAAAGAAAGAAAATAGAGAGGAAAAGTATGAAGAAAGGAAAACAAAGGAAAATAAAAAATAGATTTAAAGTCAATAATTTATTTATATATGTTACTTCAAACACATTTCGCTTATTTTAATTCTTCTCCGTAAAGATTCAATGGCTTGAAAATAGATCATTTTAATTTGATTTTCTATCATATTTTCTATACTAAAATCATAGATAAGAAAAATATTTTCCTGAAATGGGAATAGATTAGCAGATTCTATTGACCATTTTGGCCATGATATTTTTCAATATTTAGATTGATAATTTAGCCAGAATTATTTTCCACACAATCTGTGAAGATGCTAGCGTACCTCAATATTATCATGACTAGTGAGTTCAAGAAAATAAAGTATGAAGCGCTTCTATGAAGAGATGCAAATTTCGGTTAAAATTGTGTGTAATGTCACTGAATATATCAAGAAGCAAATTGAAAAATCTATTCAAAGTTCAATCATGTTCGTAAAATGAATGAGTGAATCAAATGCAATACCTGGAAGGATCGCCATGAGCCGCCAACCAAGGCTCAACCATGGAAGCTCCAAAGTTATCATTCATAGTATCCCTACCCACCTTCCACTGCGATCTGCTCCAATCCGCCAAATTCGCCTGCTTCCCCACCCAATGCAACGCCCTCACCCCATCCTCAAACGCAGCCGGGTACCGATTCTCCGGCGCCAGCCGATACCCCACTGCCACCACCACCACATCGCACAGCTTCGCAATCCTCCTACAGAACACATCATTCGCCACCGAATTGTTACTCCCACTCACAAATCCTCCTCCATGAAACTGCAACAACACCGGCAACCTTCGCCCACTCCTACCAGCCGACGGCGAATACCCGCCGTAGCTGTCATCCCTATTTACCCTAACCCTAGATTTAGAATCGGAGCCGGATAGCGCCGTCTCGGGGAGGAAAAGGCGGAGAGAGAGGGAGGCGCGAGGATCGTCCACGTGGATGTCCTTGGTGGCGACGCCATCGGAGAAGGTGGGGTTGGCGGGGGCGACACCATCCTCCGGGCGAGAAGTGACGCCGGAGGGATCAGCCTCATCGGGAGAAGCCCCGATTCGGCTCTGGAGTCGATGCTTGACGGTGAATTTGAAAAGGAAGCTGTACAGCTTCACTGCTACAGTAGGCATTTCTCAATGTATTGAGTTCATAGAGATTAGAATCAGGATTAGGGTTAGGGTTTTCAAGATTCAATGAAGAAGAAGAGGAGAGAAACTGGTTGAATTGAAATTCGCGGTGGCGTGATGGACTTGGGAACACAGAAGAGGGTTCTGTTTTCCTGAATCAATACAATAATTATATCACCATCGGGCGGCTACTGTAGGATGACTGGATGATCCGACGGTGAGAATGCCTAATGGGATTAGTATTTTTGGCGCGTGTCAGCGATGACGGCCGGAACTATTTCAGCAAACGCGGAGTCCAGGCGTCCACTCCAGCCCATCTTTGGAATGTAATTCTAATTTATTTAAATACGAGGCTTATAAATGAAGACGATAAATATAAGTAAATAAATAAATATATTTATGTTAAGAGTAGTATGACGAGGACGCCAGCCGAGCAAACCAGATGTTTCCTGATTTATATAAGAAGACGATAGATGTAAATGAATATTAGGCAAGTGTGACGAGGACGCCAAGGAGCAAACAAGATGTTAATATTTTGCCACCTATCTCATAGGTGTTGGCTTAAAAATCTCTCTCCACGTGTCATCATCAATTACATAATCTTTTTCTTTTTTCTTTTTTAAGAAAATTATATAATCATACATTACCTAAAAACCCTTTTTTTCTTTCTTTTCGAAAAATTATATAATCATATTTATAATCTTGACATGTGATGAAGCATCCATGTCACATGATTTTTAAAACTGCATGTGCCAAACCAATCATACCATGTGATTTTTCATGTTGCCTTCAAGTCACACCGCCTTTTATTCTATTTTTTAATATGCTGATTACATATTATTACTTTACTCTTCATTTTTTTTATATTTATTTATTTTAATTTTTTATATATACTTTAAACATAAATAATAAATAATTAATAAAAACAAATGTAATATAAACATAAATACATAATGAACAAATTTAAAGGTTTATATAAGATTTTATATATTCATAGTTGGTAAAAAAATAAATAAAATTAGGAGTACTTGCAACTGTCAAAGTACTCTAATTTAGTGTAGGCTCTTAGAAAATTAGAGGGGAACAATTTTCAACATTTTGAAAGTTTTGCCTTCTTGAGTTGATACATAACTCATTTAGAGGTTCTTCTAGAAGTAGTTCTCCTCTTGAGATTGATTTCTCATTATGCGATACCATAGGAATTAGGTCAAAGGCAAAGTAAGCTCTAAAGTTAGGTTCATCAAGCCAATAAATTGGTGAAGTAGGCTCATAAAGATAACCGTCCTCATTATGATTCTCCCTAACCAGAGTTTTTGGTCTCGATGAAGTATGATTATGTGACACCCATGCTAACAAAGATTTCTTTATAAATTGGTCCATAGCATTTATAAACTTTTTAGGTAGGTGAATAACTAATAAAGACATAGTCTAGTGCATGGAGATCATGCTTACACCTATTTTATTTATGAATCTACGCAATCGAAGAATTTAAGAGGAAGATATGTGGAAATTTTTGTGTGAAGATAAAGTTTTGAGAGACTATTAAGAAGACTTTTGAACTTAAAGACCTTTGTTGGCGTTTAGATAATCAAATAAGAGGATGTAAGAACAGCCTCTCCCCATAGATTTAGATAATCAAACAAGACATGATTAAGGAATTTTCACATTCTTAATTCTCGTAAAAATGATCCTAGTGATTCCAAAAAATTATTTTCATTTAGTTTTTTAATTGTAATATGAAGGGCAAAATTATCAAAGTTGGTGGCAAAAATATGGTTTAAACAAGTTTCAAAAGGGGTATTTTCTAATATTTTAAACATGATGGGATAAATCTAAAGGGAAAAAACAAGTATCAATAGAAGGCTAAGAAAAAATGGCAAGAACATGTGAATAAATTTTAGAAGAATATCAAGAAAGAGGTTATGATACCATGAGCTTAGGTATTAGAAATTTGCTTAATTCTCATTAACTTGATTGATAGACCAATTAGAGCTAATGAATAAAGAACAGAAGAGGAAAAAAACTAATTCAATTCATAAAAACTTTTACCATTATTTGACTCTTATAAGTGAGAAAAACAACTGTATAAACCAATTCTAGCCAAAGAATAAAAAGCAAAAGTGGAAAAAAAACTAATTGAATTCATAAAAACTTTTACCATTATTTGGCTCTTATTAGTGAGAAAAACAACTGTATAAACCAATTCTAGACAAAGAATAACAAATAGAAGAGGAAAAAACTAATTGAATTTGTAAGAACTTTTACCATTATTTGATCTATCATCCACAATTTGGTGCACCAATCTAATTAATTTAAATTAGAGGTCTTAATTTGATTTCTCCACTACTTAGATAACAAAAGTTATTAAGAACCATGCCTAAGAAGAAACAAACAACCAATCTCTTTTCTTACCCCCTTCTAAACATAAATAAAATTAGTAAAGAAACAATGAAAAAAAGAATTCAATTAAAAAAAAAAGGAATAATAGGAAAACAAAGAAAAATAAATTAGAAACTAGAGAGATTTTTAGGGTTAGTAGTAATCATCTAACTAAATTGAATAGAAAATACAAAAACTTTCTTAAGTCTCTACTATCGTGTTATTATAGTTTGTGGTATGGTTTTGAGGCAAAATGAATAGGAGAAGCAAATATGGAAAAGGACCTATGTGTAGAAAAGAGCTATTGAGATCTAAGGTTTGGGTGAATGTTTAGAGAAACAAGATTTATATGAGGGAGTTTTTACAAATTTTCTAATATATAAAGGATAATTTGGTAATTATATATTTAGAGGAAAAGGTGGGTAAGTAGGTAGGTACAAAGCCCAAACTTGATCTGAACTCAATTCAAGTTTCCCAAACTCATCTCATCCCCCGTTATCATATTTCCATACTTGTCTTCATAGGGGTCAAGTTGGGCTAGGTGAACCAAATAACCCATGAAAATGTCATCACTAGTAGTGACTATGACCATGATGATAAGGTAACATTTAGTGGTTAAGTGATTGAGCATACCATTTTTAACAATCCATCATGTTTATTAACTTGTATATGACCTAGAGTAGACAACTAGTACACTTTCTACTCTAACCATGACTACAAGTGTATAAATACTCACATGATCATGATTATAAGTGGACAAATGGTCATGGTTGCTTATTCTAACAGTGTAAATGGTTAATCAACTATGCTTTTACAGAGAAGTGACTAAGTTTAATGTGAAACAATAAAATATTCCTCTTATGATATAGTTTTTATGACAATGACAAAAAATGGAATCATATGGTCACAATCACTTAGGATACTATGGCAAAATACCTATGTATGTGCTTAATTTTGTATACCTCGACTTTATGATTTCATAAGATTGCGAGAATTTGTTGTGGTCACATATTTTTATGGAGTAGTGACCAAGTCTAGTGTGAAGTAACAAAATATTCCTATTTTGGTTATATTTTTTTTATGATAATGACAAAAAAAAAAAAAAAAAACCTATAGTCACAATCACTTAGGAAATTGTAGCAAAATACCGCATAAGTTTAATTTGTAGCCATCAGTCTCATGATTTCATAAGATCATGACAATTTGTTTCATTTTTTTTTTTATCATGACTTAAAGTCCTATTTTTTTGTAATTCTCATTTCCTAACCAATTACAACATCTAAAATAACATTAAGGGTAAATAAAGTTGTGTATCACTCACCATCAAATTTTGAATTTCCCTCCATAATAAGCTTGACATCTTTAGATTTTATAAAGCCTATATGACATAATTGACGTGTTATATTTCTTCTCGTAAACGTGTTAAGGGTAGAGGTAGGATTTCCATTAAATTGAAGGATAGATCCAAAAGTTTTATCTCCAATATGTTATATGGTCCAAGTTTTCATTAAAATCTATTAAGTATAGGACAACTTTTAGAAGAAGGTTGTGATATGCAAATCTATAAGGGTGTCTGTACTATCAATGATGATAAAAAATGACTAATAGTAAAGGTAAATATGACACAAAATCGTTTATTTCTATTAAATATTAATTTTGAAATTTTACCATACTTTAACTTTATAATTGATGATAAAAATTGGTGATAGCACTCACATTTTGGACATTTTAATTTTAGAAGTCTAAAATTTCTTTCTGCTAAGAAGATGAGTTTTTGGGTTGCCTTTAATTAATTCTTCAAATGAGGTTTGTTAAACATGTGTTTTAAGGGGAAAAAACATAGAGCTCATTTTCTACACGAAAATCATGGAGAGCTAGGAAGCCTCTCAAGTTGATTCATTCATATATATGTTCCCCTAAATAGAGATCATAGATATTTTATCACTTTTATTAATTTTAGTTGGAAAGCTTGAAGCAAAAGCAAGTGCGTACAAAAATTTCAATTTGTTTAAAGCTCATGAGTAAAAACAAAGTGCACTTAAACAATTGCCCAAAGTCTTTTGGCTCAAAGCAATTTCTTGTGTAGTTCCTTTATTAAATAGGTGTCCCACTAAAAGTGTTTATGAAAAGACCTCATAGAAGTTTAGAGTCATAGGAAGTCTAACATTGGTTATCTAAGGGTGTTTTATTGCATAACATATGCTCATGTGTTTGATGCATCGCAAAAAAACTTGATAATCATAAATAAGAAAAGTGTATTTTTATTAGTTATAGTCAAGTGTCAAAAGGCTATAACTTGTACAATCCACAAACCAAAAATGTTATTTTCAGTCGTGATGTGATTTTTTATGAGCTAAAATACCAAGTGCAAGACAAGTGGCGAAGTCGATCACTACAAGTCAATATTGATTATTTTCAAGAATTTACATTTATTATTAAATTTAACATTGTTTATATTATTATCACTCTTGTTGCATAAAACAAATGGAATTTTTTTCAAATTGATGTAAAATCAACTTTCTTGAATGGTGAACTAAAAGAAGAGGTTTATGTTGAACAACCTTAAGGATATGTTATAAATGGGGAAGAAGAAAAGGCTCATAAGCAAGAAAGACCTTATATTGATTGAAGCATATAGTAAGAGCATAATACACACATATTGATACATATGTCATTAAGAATAAATTTCAAAGATGTCTTTATGAACACCCTTTATATATCAAATCTAATTTCCAAGGTGGCATTCTTATTGTGTGTTTATATACAGATGATTTAATTATCATTAGTAATAATCTGAAGATAATTGTAAAATTTAAATAAAAAAAAAACAAAAACAAAAGTAATGATTGGTTAATTTGAGATGAAATATATGAGATTAATTGATGCCTTATTTTTTTTGGATAGAAGTCATTCAAGTAGATAAATGTATCTTTATTTTTTAGAAGTATACAAGTAATATACTTAAAAATTCAAGATAGAATCATGTAATTCTATTCTAACTCTAATTGAAAAATATTGAAATTAGGAAAAGATAACTCAAGTGAGTTGATTGATCCTACAAATTTTAGAAGAATGATTGGGAGTTTGTGGTATTTGACTTTTACAAAACTAGATATTGTATTTGGAGTTGAAATTGTAAGCAAATTCATGGAGTCTCTACACCAATCTCACTTATAAAGAAGCAAAAGCGTATTCTATAATACATTAAAAATATGTCAAGTGATGGTATTTTTTATGCATAAAATAACAAGGTATTTGATTGGGCAAGTGATGTGGAGAATTTAAAAAAACACTTTGGACTATGCATTTAATCTTTGCTTTGAGAGTTTTTCATAGTCATTAAAGAATTAATATGTAGTTGTTCTATCAGTAGTAGAAGCTAAGTGTATGATAGGTATTGGTAGTGCTACTCAAGAAATATGGTTGCGTCAAATGCTTTTTAACTTAAAACACATTCAAGAAGTTCCCACAAAGATTTGTTGTGCTAATAAATCACCAATCATATTAACCAAGAATCCCGTTTTTTCGTTAAAAAAAAAAAAAAAAAAACACATTAACATCAAATTTGTCTATATTCAAGAGTTAGTGAAAAATAAGAAAATTATGCTTAACTTTTATTTTTCTGAAAATCATGTTGCAAAATTTTACAAGTCAATCAAGATGAAAACATTGCTGAAGTTGAAGAAGATGATAGGTATGATAAAATTTGAAAAGTTTTGTTTAATGGAGGCAATATAGGAATCCTGATTAAAGCAAGATTGCGTTTCTTTAATATATTAGAATTATTAATATTTTAGTTTAGCCCAACTTAGGATTTGAAATCTTAATTCTATTGTGAGTTTAGTTTTTATTAGAATTAGGCTTTTATATTTTTTTTTTCTAAATTATATAAAATAAAAAATGCAAACTAACTTCAAAATTTTATCTAAATTTTAAGAAAAGTGAGTAGAAGAAAAGAGAGAGAATAGGATCAAAAATAAATAAATTAATGTTATGTTTGGTTTTGGAAAATACTAAAAAAAAAATGTTAAGGAAAATAATTTTCTTATGTTTGATTGTCTTATGAAAAATAATATCTATATACTTTTCCTCCCTTCTCTATTTTTTTTTTTTCCATTTTTCCTCTTTATTTTTTTCCATTACATTTTCACTCAAATTTTTCATAAACCAAACATAACCTAGAAGGAAAATAAAAAATTTTATCCAAATATTTATAAATACAATGAGGCTAAAAACCGATATAACTTGTTTATACATAAAATTTTTAGATATTACACCAAGTCTTTCTGAATATGTTTGGAATTGTATTTTAAATAGTTTTTCATTCTTTAAAATAACTTAAAAAGTAAATTTAACAAATTTTGAACTGAAAACAATTTTGTTTAGAATTTGTTATAAAAATAGATTGTTTTTTAAAATAATTTTAAAGCGTTTTAAATTATTTTTTTATAGAAAATATTAATAAATAATTGAAAATGTATTAACTATTTTTGAAATATTGCATTAATCAATACCCTAAAAATTTAAATTTCCAAACAAGGCAACAAAATAAATGAAAAATAGCCGTTGAAAGCACCTCAGGTTCCCCGCTTATAAAATAATGATAATTAAGAAAAGAAAATTTGGAAAATTAGTTTTTTTTTAAAACTAGGAATATTCGCATTAGACCGTTGGGGGACAAGAGAAGCCGTTGTGTGTCCAGAGATAAAAGAAACCTCAAAGGCTCCCTCAAAAGTTGAACTTTTTCTTCACACAGCTTTTGATTCAAATTTGAAGGTGAATAGTGTTCTCTTTCAAGGTTTTCAAGGGAGAGACTCAGAGATCAGAGCGGGGTTTTTGAGGGATTTTCTCAGTGGTGGAAAGTGCACAGAAAATGGGTGAATCTGCTTGTCTCAGAAGATCATTTTCTGACAGTTCCAGTGATCCTAGAATGGTATGTCTGAAGAAGCTAGATTTCAAAATTTTCCCATTGCCAATCTTTCATTTCCGTTTTTATTGATGTGTTTTTGCCCTCTGATTGATCTGTTTTGGGTTCTTGACTTGCCCTCAGTTCGGGTTCTTGATCAACCCTCCGTTGGGTATGCTTGGAAAAGCAAAATTTGGAAATTTTCCTTTTGTGATCTTTCAATTCTGATTTTCTCTTGATGAGTTTAGATTTTAGTTAATTGTTTTGCCCTCTTACGATTCTTTTATTATTAGCATTATTAGTGTTTTGGGTTCTTGAGTAACCCTTAGTTTATTTTGGAGAGTAGGAAATGGTAAGAAAATGCTTCAGAGAGGAAACCTTCTGTGTTCAAGCATTTTCTTTCCTTTTCTGTTTCACTCTTCCCAAGAACCAAACAGAAATTTCCGGGTGTTTGGATTCCAGATCATGTCCATTCTTTTGGGCATTCATTCTTTCTTTTTTTTTTCCTAGCTCTCCTTTCATCATCTTGAATGAATCTTTTCATTTTTCTTTACTATGATATATGCCTTGTAATGAGTATCTGTCAAAATTTTCTCTTCTGAACCAAACAATTATTGGGACTTTCTTTACAACTCTGTGTTTAGCCTGAAACTGATCATAATAATACTGAATTTAATTATAGGGAGATGCCATCCGTGCCCTAGGAGATTCGATCTCATTTGGGAGATTCATGTCTGAATCATTGGCATGGGAGAAATGGTCATCTTTCTCTCAGAACCGCTACTTAGAAGAAGCTGAAAAATTTTCCAAGCCTGGTTCTGTTGCCCAGAAAAAAGCATATTTTGAAGCCCATTACAAGAGAATAGCTGCCAAGAAAGCAGCCGAAGCAGAAGCAGCCGCTAATGATTTTCCGGAACCAGAAGCTTTAGATGAGATTCACAATACCTCCTCAGATGATTTGGACACTGTGAAAGAGAACAGTCACATGATAATTGATGAATCAGAGGGACAAGAAGCCCTTAATACTAATACAGTTGTGGATGAGATCCACAATAGCTCCTCAGATGAATTGGACACTTTGAAAGAGAATAGCCCCATGATTATTGATGAACCAGAGGGACAAGAGGAGGCCCCCAATACTCAGCTAGTTGTTGATTGTGTGGAAAAGATTGAATTGGAAGAGGTAAAAGTAGAGGAAGTAGAGGAAGCAGAACCAGTGACAGTACAAACTGTTATAGAGGAGAGTCCTCGTGCTCAAACTGAATTTTCAGACCAGATTGAAAATGTTGAAGAAGAGAGGATGCCCCTTAAGGTAAATGTGTTGAAATATTCCATGTTTTCTTGCTTGCAATGTGTTATCTCTGTTTCATTTGGCTGCTGCCTGTTACTAATACTGCAGGAGGTTGCTGATGAGGAGAAGAATCTGGCTTTGAGGAGTAACAAGAAGCTAGCCAAATCTTCCTCTAAGTCATCGACTCAAGGCCGAGCATCCAAGCTTGGAGCTTCTCCTGCAAAAGTAACATCCTTGGCTCATGTCAGAAAAGAAAACAATGCCAGTCCAAGCACCAAGAAGCCTGCACCAGATGCTCTGAACAAGAAGAGGTTTACTCCAAAATCACTTCACATGTCGATTAACTTTGCCTCTCTTGCTGGTGAAACCAGCAAAAAGGCGTCTCCTGTTCTTCAAAAGAATAGAAATTCAAGAATTAATGCAATTGCTGCCAAAATAACCGAAGAGAGCTCAACTCCCAGACGAACAACAATTAGGGTAATTGCTCCCCATTCCACTTATACTCTTGCATACATATACTAGTATTTTATTAGGAAATGTATGTACTGCACTGCAAACCTAACATGAGCTTCATATGCAAACTGCAGGCATCCATGAGTGGGATATCAAAGCATACTTCAGCAACAACCCCTCAGTCAGAAAATAGAAGGTGTTTGGCTTTATAGAAGCCCACAAAAATTGGCTCACAATTATTGATTTTTTTATGGTTAGAATTTCTAATATTTTGCTCCTTTCACTTAAAATAGTCAGCTGTATTATTTACAGGACCAGAACTCTACTTGATCAGTCAGTTTCTGGGAACAGAACAGCTGAAGGGAAATGGCAGTCACTCTTGGCAGAGTAAGAAACTTCAAACTACTTCAGTTCCAACAGATTGTTCATGTTTCACTAAATTATAGAGTACAAAGATAACATTCTCTTCACTATTTTCGTCCTCAAATTACTTGTGGGGATGCTGAGGGGGGTGTCCTATCTGATTCTTTAGGTTTGCCCCATTGGGTAAATTTTTTCTCCATCAGACTTCCAATGGTTATGCTAAGTTGCTAACGGTTATAAATGTGTGCTCTGTTCCCTTAGTATAGGGTTTTTTCATAGTCATTGGTGCATATAGGTGCAACTTGGCTAGGTTGGTCATACCTAACGTTAATCCAATATTATGTTTGAGAGAGTTTGAACAAATATTTTTAATTGTTGGATTAGATTGAGTTTTCTCAATCTAAACTCAATTCAGATGGGTCTTAGGCTCTTGGTTTGGGAAACCTGAGCCTGGTCTGGCCTTGGGTTTGCTTCCCAATGGTCACCAGTTTGAGTCCCCTCAGGGCCACTGGAGGTTTACTCGATCGTTAACTTCAGGGCCCCGTGGGATTAGTCGAAGTGCGCGTAAGCTGACCCGAACATCCACGGTTATCAAAAAAAAAAAAAATACCAATATATTATTTATATCATTTCAAATATTTTAAAAAAATATCAAAAATTAAATTATATTATGTATTATTTTATTTTTCTGAAAAGATATTTAGGTTTTATTTATTATTGTCTCAAAATGATGTGTTTTACTATTTAAATGTTAATCAATATAATGCTTTCAACCCAAGTCCTAACACAATCAAACCCGAACTTAATTCCCTATGTTAAAAGATGGGAATGGGTTGGGCTTGAGTGAGTTGAGCATCTTAGGTTAGGAATCGGGTTGGGTTAGAGTTGAATGTCTATTAATTTGGGTTAGACTTGAGCAAGAGGCAAACCTAATGCAACTTGGTCAGGTGCATTAGTATTTTAAACACTCCATAAAAATTAGAAGGATATGTTTGGTACTAGGAAAATATTCCAGGAAATGGTCCTATAAAATTCTCCCACTACTCCATTTGCAGCACAAGAAGATTGATATCCAACACCTTCAAAATAGAGCAACTTCCCCTAATTGTTTCGGAGTTCTTCTTTTCCTGGAAAATGATGAAAACTGTGCACACTTCCATAATTTCTTGTTGACAACTGTGTCTAGCAGGCGACCACAACCTTCAGTTGCATGCGGAAGCAAATCAAGGTCTCCTATTATATCTTCTCCGTTTAGATTCAGGAGTGAAGAAAGAGTAGCAAAACGCAAAGAGGCAAGACCCAGATTCAACCATTCCTATTTATCAGTATTTATGCCTATGAGGATGTCACTTTGCTGATATTTTGATCACTTGCCATGCCAGTTCTTTCAGAAACTAGAAGAGAAGAATGCCAAGGAGGCAGAGAAAATGCAGCTGCAGACAAAATCTAAGGTCAGTCTCCCATGACTCATATTATGTACTCTGCTGTTAAGACTTACCAAATCATACAATCCAATGCAAATAGATCCTATAATGGTTTTCCCCATTAAAAGTTTATAACTACTCATGTTTTGCAGGAAAAACCCGAGACTGATCTGAAAAAACTGCGCCGCAGTATTACCTTCAAAGCCATACCAACTACAGATTCTTGCCGTGAAACAGAATCACCCGGTAATCACATGATGAAGGTAACTAAACCTATCAGTAATCTGGGGGTTTGTTGTCTCTGTTACAGTTTGTACTGTACTCCATGGAAAGATGAAATTCATATTTTCATGATAATGCAGGAGAAAGGTGAGAGCAATCTTAAAAAACTGAGACACAGCATTACCTTCAAACCAGGTTCTTGTCGTGAAACAGACTCACCTGGTAATCACATGAAGAAGGTAACTAAACCTATTTGTAATCCAGTGGTTTGTTGTCTTCATTCATTGCAGTTTATACACTCCATGGAAAAGGGTGACCACATTCATATTTTTCATGATATGCAGGAGAAAGGTGAGAGCGAGCTTAAAAAACTGAGACACAGCATTTCCTTCAAACCAGGTTCTTGTCGTGAAACAGACTCACTTGGTAATCACATGAAGAAGGTAACTAAACCTATTAGTAATCCAGTGGTTTGTTGTCTTCATTGCAATTTATACACTCCATGGAAAGGGTGAACCTTCATATTTTTCATGATATGCAGGAGAAAGGTGAGAGCGAGCTTAAAAAACTGAGACACAGCATTACCTTCAAACCAGGTTCTAGTCATGAAACAGACTTGCCTGGTAATCACATAAAGAAGGTATTATCAGCATCTGTCTTGTTAACTTAGTCATCTGTAATTCTTTCTGCTCCATTCTGGTGTCATCTTGCTTATATGCCTGCCATTGTTGTTATTCTGTAATTTCCTGCAGACTCCACCAACACGGCCTCGCTCCCCAAAACTTGGGAGGAAGCCAACTCCCAATGCAGTCCAGGACACAAACTCCAGGCCTCCTAGAGTGCCTTCATCCAGAACTGATAGCTCCAACAAGCCTGCTACAGAAAAGAATAAACTACTCCTACCAAAGAATAATTCACAAGAGAATGCCTCCCCAAATATCCAGCTTTGAGGGTGCTTTCAAGCATATGTATAGAGAACATATTGATTTTCCCTGCTGGTGAAAGTACAAGCACCATCCTAGAAATTCCATATCTTGGAGACAGAAAATAACTTTGTGATTGCAATTTGTGTTGATTGCTGCATTCAACATTTGCTAGCAGTAAAATTTTGTATTGGTATGTAAGAGTTATAGCAAATTATGTAAAAAGGAAAATAGACGGTTCAACATCGCCATGCATCTGGGTTTGTTAAATGTATAATCAGTATGAGTTTGTGCTGTTTTTGATGCTTAACTTCTACCAGATCTTGAATCATCATTTTCCTAAAGGCAGTTAAAACTCTTGATGAACTCTCAAACTTTCAGGGCTAAATACTTCCTTCACAAAATTTATCAAGGTCAAGGCACATGAGAATCCTCATGTATGGAACCTATGTCCATTTTCATACATACAAATAACACAAATTATACATGTCTCATCTTTAAGAACGGTAAGAAGCAAGCTTATTACGCTTAAATGTATGTCATCATGCCTATTGTACATGTTTCATCATCCATGTCCAAATAAGTTGGGAAGACAACGTTCCATCCATAAAGCTGACTTACTCCACTTCTAAATCATCTACCTGGAAGGAGATAGAAGGAGAGGATCCTTGTTTCATTGATGGATGCCTAGAATGCAAAAGCTGCCAATCGAGAAGGGTCATGCTATGAATAGACCTTGATCCATTATAGGATATTCTGTCAAGTCAGAGAGATACTCATAGTCTAACTTAAGTGGATCATACAAGTGGAAGGGAACTTCAGTAATAAGCTTCTGGTCATGGTAATCTGAAAATTCAATGTTTCGGAGTCCAAGATTCATTGGATTACAGTCACCTTGGAGCCAATGAACTTGCAAGTCCTCTAATGATTCAAGAGCTGACCCACTCCCTGAAATCAGGTTCCTTTGAAAGGATTCCAAATCATTCACACCACTCTGGTTGTGGCCCTGGTTTCTCATATTCAGTGTAATGTTTGAAATAGGCTCAAAAGCTTGAGGGTTTACCATTTGGCACTTTGATTGAACAGAAAACAGGTCAATTTCACTTCCTGCTGAACTTACATTGCTGACATGATGGCTATCGTAACTGGCATACAAGGGCTTGATTTTGGCAGGACTTGCTTTATCTCTTTCTTTTCTGGAAGATCCAGGACTGATGGGTGGCAAAGTAGGCTGCAGGCAATCAACTTGAATATGATGCTGCGGACCAGGCACAGGCAACTGGTTAAAGCTAGTCTCCAACTGAACACTTGGTCTATGTTCTTCCTGAAACTGAGCTTCAGGAACTTTTTCTCCACTCCAAGAGTATTGTGCTGAGATACTTGAATCAAATGCTGCATAGTTTACATCTTGCTCTATTGACCCGAAAGAATCATTGAAACCCATCTGTGAACTTCTGGCCTTCTGAGGATCAGAAGCTTCACCAGTCAACATTTTTTTCTGCTCTGTCCTTGGCAATGAGATTATCCCCTTCAGGTCACCTTCCTGTACTTTTGGATCAATATCAATACTCTGCACAAGTTTCTTATTTCCAGAAAATCCATAACCGCTATTAGCAGCATCATTTTGGTGCATGTTGGTCAAGTTCGAAAGGCCAAAGCTTCCAGTAGAATCTTTTGGTGATAGATCAGAATGCTTTATTCCACCACAAGATGTTTTTAGATCATCTTCCTTTTGAAGTCTGCTCAAGTAGAGGCGGTATTTCTGCACAAGGAAAGATTTCACAATGTGATTCCTCACAACATTTCAACATATTGATCACTGCATTCCTTTTATAAGATCTCTAGAATCATGCCAATGGTCATGGTGTTGGGAAAAGGTCAGTGAAAATTACTCCAAATTATAGAACATACTAATGGAAGTTTAAAACATATCAGGATTATATAGTTAGTTTTATAAAAATAAAATAAAATAAAAATAAAAATAAAAATAAAATTGTGACAAGCAGAGTTCTGCTCGAGAAGCTTGGTACCAGACTGGAAAGGATGCACCTTTTACCAAGCCTACTGGTCAATTACTCTAGCTGATAACATGAGCAAGAGTATCAGAGAGATATTTACCTGCAAGTGGCTAGCCACATTTTCTCGAGTAAGCCATGGCACATTCATCAAGTCCAATATTTTCTTTGGACCAACCTCTGCCAAGCATACAGTACATATTAATGCCTCTGAACAAACATGATATAGTAGATGACCTCTATGTAATTGAAAACCAAATACCCTTTCTAAAATTAAATATAGAACAATTTTTAATTTATGATGATTACTAACTACTGAAAGTTGGAGTATATACTCACTATCAAACCCAATCTGATTCACCGCTCTGACAAACTTTTGATGAAGATCAACTGACCAAACAACTCTAGCTTTCTTCACAGAACTAGGGTCACAATGGTCTCTGTCGTCATGCTTGTTCTCAGTATCTTTTCTTTTCTTCACTGAAGTAGGATCACCACTTACCAAGTACCCATCATCAGACTGTTCTGGTCCATTTCTCATAATTTGAAAATCATCAATGCTTTCATGACTTTCAATGTCTCTCACCTCATTGATCTTCTTTCTGAAAACATGTTGCCATATGTTTCGGAGTTCCTTCATTCTTATAGGCTTAAGAAGATAATCGCATGCACCATGCTGAACACCTTTCATTACCCTGCTTGTTTCGCCGTCAACAGACATCACTATATGTTTTCATTAGATACAACTCATCAGGAAAATAAAGGTTTTGATAGGCTCTAGTAAAAAACAAGACAAACTGACATTCAAGATAAAGATTCCAAAAAATCTCATGATAGAAAACTTACTAATTACTGGAAGATCCATCTCAAGCCCAACAAGCTCAAGAAGTTTAAAACCATCCATGTCAGGCATGTTAACATCACTGATTACAATGTCATATCCATCTTTTCTTTCCCGAAGCAAGTTCAAAGCATCCCTTGCCAAACCACAAATGGTCACTGAAACACAAAAAAAATAATAATAATAAAAAAAAAAGACAGAAAACATTAGAATGTCAGAAAAGTGCAGAAATTAGGTACTACCATCATGGTAAGTTGGATGGTAAAGCTAAATATGCAAGTTTTTATTAAACAATAAAAATTTCAGACATGATGCAGAGTTAACTTCAGGAATTTGAGGAGATAACAAGAAAATGCACCCTTTCAGAGAAATGATGCAATTGGCCTTTTTCAGGATCAAGCTTCATTCCTTCATGCAAAGCAAGCATTGGTGAAAGAAACATTCCCATAAACTGTAGGAGATGACTGTATGTATGTGCCGAGTGACTCAAGCCAACAGCCACCTTGATTGGAGATTTCACAAAATAGCAAAGAAGATAGCGCAATGTCCTTGATGTTTTCCAAAAGTAGCAAGACTAGGGCAGGAGTCAATTTTAAAAGCTGAGGTGCACCATTAGGAAATAAGACAAATAATATAGAAGGTTTATCATGCACTTTGGCAATGAGCAAGTAAGGGTCCTTGACAGCATCTGTGAAAAATATGATACAAGGGATTTAAGGTATTTTTCGATGATATACGATACAGCCCTAAATAGAGTATCAATCAGAGCCAGGTTTATGGAGCCAGTAAACAAGAGGAATGGAGGTGAATCACAATACCATGTAGAAGAGAGGAATCAAAATCCTAGTGGGAATGGGATCTGATTTCCATGCTAATGAATTTTTTATTATCATTCTCATTCTAAAAAACCATCCAAATATATTAATGAATGGAAATGGAAGTGATTTCCCAATCCCAGAGTCTATTCCAATGTTCCAAACATGACCTAAGTGGGTAGGTTCAAGCCCATCCTTGTTGAACTTGGTCAAACTCAAGTTTTATATTACCTCAACTAGGGCCGTCCAACCTTGTCTTTTGTTGGTTTGGCTGAGCTTGCCTAAGTGCACTAGTTCATTAGCCTAATCTTTAACATATTTTGCTTCAATATTCCAGCCTTTACCAACACAAATTAGTGAAGGACACTCCAAATGCTTAGTCAATTCTTCACCATTTCTTGCATTTTGCAATGTTTGTTAACCCTTTGCTAAAATCTTCTTTAATATAAGTTTCTGGGTATATTACAGCATCTCACTACATCTAAGTTTGTAATCAAGGCTAGCTACTCAAGTTGGGCTTGTCAAGCAACCAAGTCTGAATTTTTAAGATTGAGCTTGGTGTCCTCAGGTCAGGGAGATTATCATTAAAGCATTGAGCTTGAGCATTGTATGAGTAGCTGTTTGAAAAGGTTAAAAATTAAGGAACCATTCCTTATTCCATCATGCACATATACCAACAGCTCAAGAGACTAAACTTTTACTGCTATTAAATTATGTTCATTCCATTGTGACTCGTGCAGTTGTGCAAGGCAGGATGAATGGAAGTGCTTGGGCATATCAACCAATGGAAGTCCTTTGTACACAAACAAGGATTTGCTAACTTCGCAATCTTTCACTATGAAATATTTAATATGACAGGATATGAGCAAAAGCATTACTCATCCATATGTGAAAATATTTGTGGAAAAGTGATGCAAAAGAAGTTACAAATTACACCAATAAAATACAGTAAATACTAATCATATTATCATCCCTAATAACTTAAATCATTGGCAAACTACTAATATATGTTATATGCAGAAGCATAATCCTAAAATGCCTGTAAAAGAGCAACAAAAAAGCATCTAGCTGGACTTATGGTGAAGGTACATCCCTGGGTCAGCTGATCACAAAATGATCGTCATAACCTACCTTTTACAAAAGGCACGTGGTGCTAGAGGTGCAAACTGCTTATTAGTTGGCTCTGATTGATCATATAGGGAACTTCATGATCCAAAAAAATTGATACTTATCCCATATCAATTATATGTAAAATTGACTGGTCCAGATCTTAACTGACATCACTAGAATGCAATGACTAGGTAATACACTAACTGAAAGACTGGATATGGTGGTTTACTGCTTGAGAACCCAGCAACTTGACTTGTAAGTTTGAAGCTTATTACATCAAATAGTCCTCCTGTTGCTCACTTAACTGGAAATTTAAAGTTGAGAGCCCCTTGATCTTTTATCAATCTGATTCAACCTTTGAAAGTTAAGAAGCTGATTCCCATGAAATGGTTGAAGTCTAGAACATGTACCCATGAACCGCTGATGATTAAAAGGTGTCAATAAGCCATATAGACTAGAAGATTATAGACCAAAACTTAGATAGTTACCCTACATGGAGATTAACAAGAGAAAAAAAAAATCCACAGCAAGAGCTTGATGTTTTCCTCTTTCAATTAGATAAAAATCACAGCAAAGAATCAGAAGAATGAACCAACAAGATGGAAGTATACCATACAGCACCCACAACAAGTCATGAAAAGGCAAGAGAGGGGAAAAGACTTGACAGGATAGAAAACATATAAGAAAGAAAATAAGACGATGCCCAACCCCTCAAGCAGCCCATACTACTAATGAAATCTATGAAAGAAAATCTCTTAACTAAGAAAACTTCCTCTGTCCAAGTAAAAAAAAAAGATATCAGCACAAATCCTTTAAGCCTGCTTTCAGAAGTTGCAATCCCTCAAATTCTACAATTCAGCTCCTTGAAGCCACCAGACATAAAGGGGATATCCTCCATTCATTTATCTGTTTCACCTAATGAACTTGGCATGCCAGCTTGCAAGCGCTCTCTGACAGGATGGGCTAGACATTAATATAACTAAAGAATTCTCATGAGGGAGAGGTAACACAACAAAAAGGAATCAACCAATCGCATCTTCTCATATTTATATAGCATTCTCGATGATAAATGATTCCACATCAGCATGCAATGATCAAGAGAACTCACTAATATCTTGCATTCATGAACCCCCAGCACCTAAAGAAGCCTTCCCAAGTAGATGCTTCAGTAACAGGAGAAATGCAAGAAAAACAAAACAAAAATTATTAGGACCCAACTAAACATGATTTCCTCCACTTTATCCTACTTCCGCAGTAATAGCATCCACTGATTGCATATTTACCTTAAAGTGGATGGTATAAACATGAACAAGGCTCCATAATCCTTTATCTCATGAAACTGGAGC
This sequence comes from Vitis vinifera, assembly GCF_030704535.1. Taxonomy (NCBI): domain Eukaryota; kingdom Viridiplantae; phylum Streptophyta; class Magnoliopsida; order Vitales; family Vitaceae; genus Vitis; species Vitis vinifera. The sequence continues at coordinate 23,954,713 of NC_081805.1, read as the reverse complement.
CTTCTTTAAAATACTAATCATAAAATAATAATGCTCCATTTGGTTCCGAGAAAAACGAGAAAAAGAAAAGAGAAGAAATTTTCAATCTTACATTTTTGCTGCTTTGTTTTCCCAAAAAAAAATGATAAACTCACATCAATTCCCAAAAATAGCTGTATCAGATGCTAGAATTGATTGAAAGTTGTCTTCTCAGTCCCAAATAACAAAAAAATACGAGATTCAGAATTCTGATTTTTTCTCTCTCCCAAAACAATTCATTGGGAACCAAACATACTTATCAAATTTCAACATCAAATCATGGTCAAAAGACCAAAACCAATACCAATCATTACATCAATGCTCCAGTTTGTTGCTTCAAAAAAGGAGAAGAAATGCAACTAATGTTTTTGAATCCCACATTTCCCATTATTTTTTAATGAAATCATGAAATAACAACCACCAATTAACTTACCCCTAACACTACTATTTGGCTTTAAGTTTTAAAAAATCAAAGAGGGAAAAATCAGAGAGTTCAAAAGTTTTCTTTCATTTTCTCCTCCTCAGATTTTCTTACCCGCCAAATACACTCTAAAACATGGCAGCATCAAATCATGGCCACATAAACTTGATACCCAAAAAAAAGGCAGACATATTTGCATCAATAGTTGAATTAGATGAAGGAGTTGATTCAAAGCTTTTGTTTCTGAGTCCCAGAATAACAGGAAAACAAAAAGGGAAATACCAAATTCAGAATCTTAACTCTTCCTTTCCCAACAATTTATCTGCAATAGGACAAACCTTAAAATGAAAGATGAAGCATACTTCATCAAATTCCAGAAACCTCAAACCACACCATAATCCTCTGTTTGGATGCTTAGAAAATGGACAACAAGACAAGAAACTAAGAGCCCATTTGGAAACATTTTCAAAAAACATTTTTTGATAACAGTTTGTAAAAATAGTTTTTGATTATTTTCAGGAACAAAATTATGTTTGCGAATTCAAATATGACAAATAGTTCTTTTTTTTTTTTTTGCTCATTCTCCAACAAAATACTATGCACTTATGTACAATACAAAAGTTTCTAAAATATTCTCCATATTTTCAATTGTTCCTCAAAACATTATGCAAAAAACAACTAAAAACACCTAAACTTTGTTCTAAAAAACAGTTTGTTTTGAGAACAAATTCTCAAAAAACTGTTTTTGTGAGAAATTTGCTGAATATGTTTTCCAACATAAAAAAACTGTTTACCATGCTAAAGAACAAAAAAACTGCTTTCAAGTAGTTTCCAAACAGGACCTAAACATTTTCAATCCCACAGTTCCACTATTTTGAATGAACTGAGAAGACAAAAGCATCCATTTAACTTGCACTAATATTATTATTATTATACTTTGATCTTCATAACCCAAAAAAATAAAGAATGAAGAAATAGATTTGAAAATATTTCTTTCATTTTCTATACCTCAGATTTTTCTCTCATTCAAAAACTTTTGTTGGTTTAATAAAGTCAAAACAAAACCATTGCCACATAAAACACAGAAAACCAACCAAATGCAAAATAATCACCCTAATACCATAAAATTTTCACAAACCAAAAATGATAGATTAAAGACTGCAAATTATGTCACAAACCAAACACACCCTAACATAAACAGATGATAATTGCCACATAGAATCAAAATCAAAGCATAAAAAATAGACAAAATATCAACATGACAAAATAGTTGTAATCGATGCAGAAGTTGATTGAAGGCTTTGTTTTCCCTATCCAGGATACAAAAAATAACAATTCAGAATTCCAACTTTTTTCCTTCTCCAACAATTTAACGGCACCAAACAAGCCTTAAAAGTAAACAACAAAACATACTCTTCAAAATCTGAAAACCTCAAACCAATACCAATTTTAATGCACTGTTTGGTTGCTTAAAAAAACGGAGGAAAAGAAAAGAAACTATAATCATTCAATCCCAACTCCCACATTTCCCTTCACTTTGAATGGCCTGAGAAAATACTAAACTCCGTTTAACTTAGCCTAGCACTAGTATTTGGCTTCAATTTTCAAAATTCCTTAAACAACAACAAAAGACCATACATAGATTCAAAAATTTTCTTTCATGGTCTCTCCTAAGATTTTTCCTTCATGCAACGACTTCTGTTCCAGTTATGAATGTGAAAACACAAATAATAACCCGATACCACAAAAATTTCACAAACCAAAAGCAAAAGATAAAAATTTTTCCTTCATTTTCCATTCTTCAGACTACTCAAACACACCCTAACACACAGTAACATCAAAACAATAAATAAAAAAACCCAGAAAAAAAAATTAAGCAAAATTTAAACCTTCATACAAGCACTTCTTGAGCATCTTTTCAAGGATTTTCAACCAAGTGGGGTCGTCATCGACCACGAGAACTCGAAGACCAGCCGGAAAGACGTCGGTCCGAGGCGGGCAAAAGGCACTGTCCATGGTGGGATCAAGACCCTACTGCTGAGACTCTTTCTGATGAAGATTGATCAAGATTACGTGTTGGGTTTTAGGGCATAAATAGGGAAAAATTAGACCCAAAAAAAAAAAAAAGAGAGAGAGAAAGAGAAAGACAGTGCGGAGTTTAAAAATGAGTTAATGGGGTTTTATGGCCACCAGAGAAGCGAACAACGAATATTGGCGCCGGCTGGCTAACGGTCCCTATGGCGCACGTTAGCATTTTCCTGGGCTTTTTTTCCTTTTTTCTTTTTTTAATCTTTATTATTATTATTATTATTATTTAAGATTTTTTTTTCCTTGTTTTATATGCCTTATTAAATGAGAAATGGATTTTAGAAAACAAATGGAAGGTGGTGTTTATGGTACAATTTTATCTATTTATTATTATCATTATTTTTTGTTTACTAAAAAAAATTAAAAATATATATAAATATAATTACTAAAAAATAAATAAATAAATAAAAAATAAACAGGCACACAGGCACGAGGGAATTGAAGAGAGGTAGAATCCAGAGCAAAAGCAGAGGAACCTTGAGTGGGTGAAACTGTGGGAGAATGTTTGAATGGACGATTCCCCATTTGCTTTATCAAAGAGGTTTGTGGGTGGACTCTCCCCGTACTTCTAATATACTATGTAAAATTTACTAAGGTTGTTTTTATTTTTAAGTGGTGAACTTTTATAATTCACTTTTTAAAAAAAACATTTTCTTACCAAACTCTTTGTAATAAAATTATTTTTTAGGACATATTTGGAATATTAAAATAATAAATGGGAATGAAAAATCACTATCATTTTCATTTATTTTTACAACTAAATTACTTATTAGAAATGAGATAATGAGTCAAAGATTTAGGACCTATTTGAAAACTATTTTTTATAACGGGTTTCTGTTTTAAAATAGAAAACACAGAATTGACAATCAGAAATTGTTTTTTATTTTTTGTTCTTAAAAAATAAAAAATATTTTTTAGTTGTTTTTTATTATTTTCACTTATTTTTTAAGAGTTGTTTCAAGAAATAATTATACAAATATATAGAATAATTAAAAATAAAATACTATATATAAAAATTATTTAAAAAAAATTAAAACATGTTAAAAATATTTTAGGTTTTTTAACAAACTTTTTATTTTACAAAAATTAGATAACAATTCTCAAAAAATATTTTTCAGAATTATTTTCGAAAACAGTTATCAAACAAACTCTTATTATCGAGAAAATTAAAATATATTTTTATCAAATTTTGATTTTTGTCCTTGATGATACGATATCGTGATTTACTTTCATTTTTAATTCTTTCAAGTATAAAAGAGAAGAATACGGATAATCTAATCATTTTGGTAGAGGGGTTGATGAAAATAATTCCCAAATCATGCCATGGATGTAGTGAATGCAACTTGCTCCAATGGACCTAGGCTTGACTTGAACCCTAGTTTTGAATAATCATTTACCTAAAAAGTGTGCTTTGAAAAAAACCCTAAAATAGTGGAAGTGGGGGTATGGAAGAAAGAGGAGAAAAAAAAAATTCATCCCCTTTGTTAGATGCCCAATCATTCATATACTTGATTTCTTTATGTAATTTAAAGCATCTTTTGTACTTTGGAGACTAAGCTTGGGTTCAATATTTTAATGTAATGTTCCACACAATGTGACCCCCCATGCCTAGCCTTATGGCTCAAAGGCTCAACACAAAGCATTTTCCTTTTCAGCAGAGGGGCTGGACCCATGCACCTGCAAAAGGCTTCTCCCCAACCATCCAATCCTAGGCCAACAACACAACACATTCCCATCGATACCAAATTAGGGTACTGATAATGTGAGTTATCTCCATGCTATTTGAACGTATTTTTTACTCTTTAATCTTGTCGCTTGATTAACAATAAATTAGTTGGAAGGGAATTTCTAATAAAGCCTAGTTTCAAATATCTTGATTTCTACCTTAAATCATCAATCAAATCCCTAATATTAGTAGTATAGAAATTACATTAATTTTAATGTGCATTTTTAGTACTCTAATATAACTAATATGAGCATCTGAACATTGGATACGCACGTTAATAATGTAACCATACATGTAAAAAAGATAATAATATTAAGATTTTAGCAAAAATAAGTCATGATCACACAATCATATATTGAATTTCATTAGTGGATCTTATAAGATCTCAGACACATACCCTAACTTTATAGTGCATTCATCCAAACGCCCACGATATTCAAATGCAAGGGCAATTAATGGATGTAGTCAACCTTCAATCTGTCAATCTCCCTTCCAAGGACATCCTTAAGGTTTGAATCCATGACATCGGCTCTGATACTACTTGTAGAACCTCATATGCTACCAACTCTCCTAAAAGCATTTAAGAGTATTGATAATATTTGAGGTCTTATAGATTCAACCCATTTTCTTTTATCATTAGATTAACATAAGCGTATGATTTTTATTTTTTTATTTTTTTTATAGAAAAAAAATAGATATGTTTTAATATTAGGGTTATTGAATTAATTAAAGATATCCATGGTGGTTATTTTATGAGAGAGTGGGGTAGGGAAAGAAGTTTAAAAGAAAGTGAATGGCTGTAAAAGGAAATGCCCACTAATTTGTGCTTTGAAGGTGAAGAGAATTATTTTAGGTAAAGGAAGGAGAAGCATGATTTGTGACTAAACAAACTCCATGGGAACTTCTCTTAAGTGGAGTATTGCTTTTCATTAATTTAATTTAAAGCTAAAGAATTTATCTTACTTTTGATGCTTCAGGTGTTCTTCCCTCTTTACTCCTTGTTTTATTCTTTTTAATCTTCCATTTATTTGCTCACTCATTTCTCAATTATGAATTGGGTTATGTGTTTTTGGGAATATTCTAAAGCTTCAGTTTGGCATTACTTAAAGACCATGTTTGGTGGTGGATTTTTTAATTTCATTTTTTAATAAATTTTTTAGGACAAGAATGAAACTAGGCATTTAATTATTAGGAAAATTCTAAGTTACCTATTGGTACCATATCGTACCATATCGAACTTTTGATCTGTGTAGATAAACTTAAACGTTTAAATTAAGTTTTTAAAAGAAATGACTTAGAACCTATTTGAGAGTGATTTTAAAATGAATTAAAAGCCTTTTTTAATGTTTCTCATTTACGTGATTTAGATATTTGATAAATTTTCAAAAATACTAAGCAAATGTCTATAAAAAAATTTCCAATGGAAACGTGTGTTATAGATAAAAATGTTTTAATTAGAATCACTCTTAAACGGACTCTTTTGTACAAATAAATATGATCAAAATATAAAGAAATAACATTTAAATACAAAAAGAGTGAGATCGATATTAAAATACAAAGAAATAAGATATTTGTTATCATATTACCAATTTTTGGTATATGCCAATTTTTTCTGTGATATTAAACAATGACTTATCAATACCATAAAAAACCTTAAATTTTATCAATTATGCAAATATCTTAGCTTAATAGAGTTTAGAAATATAGTTGAAGAGGTTTTAATTTTACCACATGATTACGTATTTGATATTTAAGAATAGGAATGAAAATACCACAAAAAAGAGACGAATCGAAATCATAATAATACGAGTGAGATTTAGGCTTTGTTTAAAAACTATTTTAAAAACAGTTTTGAAAACAATTTTTAAGAATAGTTTTCAAAAATTATTTTCTAATTTTTTGTATAACAAAAGTTTATTTGGAACCTAAAATGTTTTTAACTTATTTTTAATATTTTTAAATATGTTTTAAAAATAATTTATATATCTAATATTTTATTTTTAATCATTTTACATATTTGCATAATTATTTTTTAAACAACTCTCATAAAACAAGTAAAAACAACTAAAAAATGTTTTTTAAAAACATCATGCTTTCTATTCTTAAAAACAAAAACCATAAAACAATTTTTAGTTACCAAATATGTTTTCTTCTCTTTTTGTTCTAGAGAATAAAAAATTATTCTCGAAAACGATTTCCAAATGGACCTTTAATTTCCATAACAATGAATTTTTTACTCTAATGAATAAGAATAAAATTGATGTCACATTCTCATTCCCTATTCCGATATTCCAAACAAGGTTTTAAGAATCTCCATCCTACACATTTATCCATTCCCATTTTATATTCCAATATTCCAAATAGGACTTCAAGAATCTCCATCATATCAAAATATAATAGGAACAAATTTGAAAGGTAAGAATCTTCATCCTATCAAAAATATAATTGGAACACATCTGACAGGTAACTTGCACTTAGATATAAATATTTGTCAAATAATTATTATAAATTCAATGATATTAGATATATTCAATGACTAGGATTAAGATTTATCTTCATTGGATCCAAAACATTTTTTTCATACAACAAAAAATCCACCCCAAGAGGTGGCCACTCTGACTCAAATTCAAGACCTCTCCTCATTGCCCACATGTGGGAGTCAAGACCCCATAAAAATAATATTTCAAGTTTAGAAACCCTAAACATTTGGATAACATTTTTAACAGAAAGATGGTTCAAACCCTAAAAAAAAAGGGAGAGGCCCCATTGACCCTGGAGGTTTCTTAAAAGATGGGGATACCCAAAAGAAGTAAACAATGATGATTGAGGATTAACTTATGAGCATTTGCTTGCTGCAAGGGGGATTGTGTTCTTAATCCATTACATTAAGGTACAAAGCCTAGATTCTCATACTCACCTAATCAAACAAAATCCTTATAAGCTAATGAAGATTGGTACATCAAAAATCAAGTCACCTGGGGTTGCCTTCTAGTTGGTGCAAGAAATCTTCATGAGGAAGAAAATTGGATTCATACTCAAACACAATCTTACCCTACTAAGAAATCTTATACAATTGACTTCATCTCTATAAATATATAGTATATTTAATAAGAAATTTTATACAATTGACTTCATCTATATATATATATATATAGTATAATTAATGAGATATATTATATTATATTTATATGTAGTTTGTAAAATAAATAAAAATTTAAAAAGAAATGTTTATTTTTTTTAATGTTTAATATTTGATTAAAATAAAAATTATATTGTGTTCAAATATTTTCTATTAAAATATATATATATATATGAATTGGTTAGTGTTATATAGAAAAAAATTCAATAATTTAAAATTTAGTAAATAATTAATTAATTAATAATATTCATGATTAAAATATTAGAATTTGTAAATAAAAATTTTATATTATATTATTCAACATATAAAAATAATTTTTATATGTTAAATAAAACATATTTTAGTATTATTATACTAATATATTGTATGAATATTTTTTTAATTCATTTTTTAACCACAAGTTTAATTTTTTAATCAAAATTTTCTATTTTACAAAACAAGTAATATAAAAAAATAAAAAATAAAAGATTGATAATAAAAAAATAAATTTATAACACATGGGATATGTATATCCTATATCTTACACCACTTATCTTATCTATTTTTAGTTGAACATAGAAAAGGATAGTGACAAATCAACTTATCTTATCTTGTTATTCTCTTTCTTATCTTATTTCATATTATATTCAACTAACTAAACATAACTTAAAAGCCTCTAAGAACCACCATTATGGTGATATGATATTCAATATCATATCTTATAGGCTTATTCTAAGAGTCATCACTTAGGTAACCCATCTCATAGGCTTGTCCTAAGAGTCATCATTTGGGTAACCCATCTCTGGACTTAAAAACGACTTTATTGCATCCACCGAACATGATGCTCTCATGACTCAAACCCATGACCCTTGAGTCTTATACCACTTGTTGGATGGGACCTTAACCATTTCATCCAAAAACCAATTGGTGTTGACCTCATAGGCTTGTTCTAAGAGTCATCATTTGGGTGACTAATTCCTGAGCTTAAGAGTAACATTATTACATCCCAACAAAATCCAAAAGAAAGTTTCGAATAACATATACATTTGATCTATGATTATCATACACAATACAATAACAAGAAAGTCACATACCAATTTAGCAAATATGGTAGCTTGCCATTTCTATTTCCATTCCAACACTCAGGTTCCAAAAAGCTGAGTTGAATGTCAAGCATACCTTTTCTTTATTTTACATTAGTTATATCATCATACTTGCAGGTTGCCATGGCTGCTGATTGATGAATTTCATGAATCTTCAAGGCCATCTGCTTGATCATCATCAACAAGTTCCAAGTTCATCAGGAAAAGGGTATCCAGGTAGTTTCAGTTAATTATATACAGCTGCACTGGAAGAGTATTCTGATCTTCCATATGGCAGATGAGATCAAACTTCTCCACACCAGACTCTATGTACAATGGGTGGTCGGCATTCTTTATACTTTACTACTTCATTCTTCTACACCGATTCAGATCATGTAATCATATAAAAGCGAATGAGTATCATGCATTAGGGGAGGAAGGTTGTCGATATAAAGGTAGAAACGCCTCAAATCCTCCTTCGCAAGAGTAACTGTATCGACTACATCAATGTTGCCAGTGAGAACCCATAAGTCTCTAGAGCTAACTCTCTTTAGGCTGCCTCGACAAAAAGGGCAGGACTGAGAACGCACATTCCTGTGATTCAATTCAACGTTGAGTACATTTAACATAAACAGTTTTGTTCATAATGTAAAATGTCATGGAATGGAGAAAACCGAAAGCAATTCATGGATGCCTACCAGTCATGAAAACAGCAGATGCACATAGAGTGGCCACAGTTAGGTAACACCATCTTGGTGCAAGTTTCCATGCAGATCCCACATTCATCATCCCTATCGATCTCTTTATCAGAAACCTTCCTCCTGTCTTCCACTCTCTTTCTGCTCAAAACTTCTGTGCATCGACTTCTCTTATTGGTATCTTCCAATTCGATAAACTGGCCTCCGAGTTGCCTGAGTGAAGGATATATCACAGCTGCAAAATGTTCCCAACTGAAGTTAGTACAGAATGTATGCATTTATCTAAAACTATGACAACCATTAAAGCTGGATGATCATTGAGGGTGAACCCAGGAGAAAAGAACACACCATAGAATTCCCTCAGGGTGGCTTTCCTTTCTTGTGAGGACATCGTTGGCATTCCATCAACATAGACCTGTACAATTAGGGAGCTTGATTTGGGATTTTCCATTGAAGTAGAGAGAGTAGTGAAGAGAGATGAGGACAAAGTTACAGAAACAGAAGCAGCCCATGTGACTAATCCTACTAATTTCAAACAGTTTGCTAAAACAAATGACAGCCCACCTTATACACAAGTATGTGGAGAAGGCCTAAATAACTTGGGAGGGTATCCATGCATTTATAATCCAGCCATTCTATAAGAAACAGGAAGAAAGGAGCAAAGGGGCTGTAGGACAATCTCATCTGGACACGGTCCCCAGACTCCCCACCATAATCTCTTGGAAGAGCAGCTGCCCTGCAAACCCCAATCAAAAAGCAAATTGGTAAAATCTTCTGGCCTGACCAAACAAGTACATAAAAAGAATTTCATCTAGGTGAAGACCAAGACCATTAAATTACAGAACCAGTTCTACATATAGGGCCAAATTATCAAACTACAAAGCACCAAAGGAATTGAGAAACAAAATCCTAAAATGTAGGTGGTGAAGTCCAAATGGGTTTTCTGTTTTTGGATTTTCAGAGGGATGGAATTTCAGGAGGAGTTGAAATTGGGAACATAAGGTCGCATTTCCTCAATCCCAAATTGATATGTGAAAAAACAACTTCTTTACCTTCTTTATGACAAACACCCACCTAACCACCACATTGAATTGAACCAACTATCCAACAAGAACCTCAGAAAAAGGGGGGAAAAAAGAAAGAAAACCAGGAAGGAAGAGAATTGACCAGTTCTTCAACGATGGATTCATCAACACAAAACCAAAAATAAAAAATAAATTCAAAAACAGGAAAGAAAGAGAAATTGCAAGAACTCACAGGTTATTGGCATGTTGTATATCAGCTTCAAGAGTTTTCACAGATTCCCTGAAAGAAGACATATGTGGGTGTTGCTTTTGCCACATTTTTCAACCCTTTTGTTGGGGGTTCTGAGGAGAAAGACAAAAGTTAGAGCAAAGGATGATGAAAAAGTGTGGGCTTTTTTGGTGGGGTTTACTTTAGTGGAGGAAGAAATTTGGAGGAGAAGCCAGGACTTGGAGGAGTTGAGAGAGGGGCATAAGGGAGAGTTTTAAAAGGAAAGGGTGAGAGAGAGACGGGGGTTGCTTGGTATTGAAACATTTGGCACCTCCAAGAAAAGAAAAGGATGCCTTCTCTTTCTTATGTGTCCTTCTCACCTTGCCTTTTATTTTCTCTCACCTGTTAATTCCCCTTCCATCTTCATACCTTTTGGCTTCCATAATTTGGGAAAATCCCTATTTTCCTCTTCTTAATGTTCTCCTTCACATATCACATATAGAATTGGGTATTCAAACATTTTACACAAAAAAAAAAAGTCCAAGTAGTCATTTATTTTAATTCTGCTAATATTATCTAATCAATTTTCCTTAAATATGTAGACGTGTTTTAAAAATATGATAAGTAATTAAACTTAAAATAAACAATATCAAAATCAATCCTTGAAATAGTTATAAAACTCTATCTTTTCAAAAATTAAGAGAGTCTAATTGTATTAGAGTGGATAATATTTATATGAAATACAATGAATCATTAAATTTACTATCGGTCATTAATTTACATATTATTAAAAATAAAAATAATTTTGATGTTCTTAAAATTTTTATTTAAATAAAAATGTATTTTTACTATGCTGTTTGAAAAAATTATGATTATAAATAAGGAAAAATATTTATTATATATTTGATTTTGCTTGATCATTATAACAAGAAATTTATTATATTTTAGGAAAAAAATTTAACTTAAAAAATGTTTTTGAAAAAAAAATTAAGTATTTGACAAAATTTAGGAAATACCTTTGAGTAATGTCAGATAAGTAGTGTTTGAAATCACTTGTAGTGTTTTTTTTTTTTTTAAGAAAACATTTGATAAATAATTCTACTAAAAACAGTTTTACAAAAAACATTTCGAATAAAAACACTATTAAACGCACTCTAAATATTAAAAATTATATTTAAATGTCATAAAATAATTTTTAATATTTGAATAAAACTCAAAAACATAAATCTCACATTTTCCAAATTGATTTATCCCTATTTTTATAATTACAAAAGTCGATTAAGAGTATGTTTAGTAATGATTATGGAAAGTGTTTTTAACCTTTCTAATACTTGAAAATTTTTATTTTTCAAATGTCAGAATGGTTAAAAACGCTTTCTATAATTACTACCACACAGACTCTAAAACTTTAAAATTGTGGGAATTTATGCTTATTTTTTAATAAAATAATTTTTAAAATGAAAACAAATTGTATAATAAAATTAGTTATTTTTATTTTTTCTATTTTTAAAATTTCAAATTAAAAATAAATTGTATAAAAGTCAAATTAACCATACACTAAATCTTGATTTTTCTAAAAATAATTTGATGAAAAACACCTTTCTTTTTTTCTCATGGAATTGAAGCCAGACCTAAATTAGATTAATGGGGCATGAGGGTTGATACTTATGAATTATGATCTAATCATTAAAAATAAAATAAAAAATATTAGTTTAATGATTGATGGCACAACCATTATCAAAACTAAAGCAATAATAAACAGGTTGTACCAACCCACAAGTTAGTTAGGAAACAATTTTCCATCTTCCCAAACAGATAAGTGCAGAATGATCAGGACCCTCCATTTATGATACACATGTGTTGGCAACCGTTGGTATGGTTAATATGGATAGAGGTTGACTACGAGAGATGTGTGAGTGTGTTATTAATGGCCCACACGTGTGTAATAATAGCCTTATTATGATTACACCTAACCCATATGTGTACACTAGGACTTCCACGTGTCCAAATTTCCTACCCTCCACTTCTAGGGAATTTTTTAAAAATATTATTAAAAACTATAATAATTTTATAAACTATTAAGAATTTCATGGTAAAACCATAGCCTCAAATTCATTTTTTCAAATAACGATTCTATTATCAATATAAAAGAAAATGATTTTAACATTTAACTTGTCTATTAAAAAAATAAATTTAGTATTACACGAATCTATTAAAATTATTAAATAATCATATAAATATTGATCATTTTAAATATTATGAGTTTTACGACTTTAAAATGTATTTATATAATTTCTTTATGCAAACACAAAATCTTCATATGTGATCATGTACATACTGTATTTAATAGTATTTCGAGGATTAAATAAATTCATACACCAAAGTTGAGAAACTTAACTCTAATATCATTTGTAATGATTTATATCCAAACTATGTTGATTAATAGAAGTTCAATAAATCCTCATAATTTTTTTATACGTCTATATGATTAAGAGAAATTTATATATATATATATATAGAAGTTTATGAGTTTAGTATTTTTATATTGAATTTATTTTTTGAACTTATAAATTTTGTAATTTTCATTAAATTTATCCTTTAAAGTATTATTACATTGAATTCATCCTTCAAAAAGACTTAATGTAAATGATTTTTATTTTTTTATATTGAATTCATATTAAAAAGAAAAATTTAGGCTTTACTTAATAACTACTTTTTATATAAAAAAAATTGAAAAATAATTTTTGAGAATTTTTTTTTTAAAGTTGTTTTATGATGTTTCGTAAAATAAAAGTATATTTGAAACTTAAAATATACATAACCCATTTTAATTTTTTTTTTAAATTATTTACTATGTTAGAAAAAATGGGTATTGACTCACTAATTAAAAAATATATAAAAAAAAGCATAAAATTTTTAGATGAATATTATTTTCATCCATTTAAAAATAATTTAAAATACATACTTCCCTAAAATAACAATTTTACATGTCATATCAATAAAAACCAATTGACAAGTAGACTCCTCCAATGTTTTCCTTCATTTTAGATCTAAAATAATAATAATAATAATAAAGAACATATTTGAAAGGAAGCAATAGATTTAAAAGGAAGAAAAGTTAGAGTTTACTTGTTAATTAATATTTATTTATATAAAAAAATTAGAAAGTCCCAACTTTAATAATAATAATAATAATAACAAATCTAGATGGAGAAGAAGTAAAGAAAATTCTACTTATCAATTGGTATTGTTGATATGACAAATAAAAAAGTTATTTTAAAGAATAAATATCCATTTATGAAAAAATGAATGTATTTTAAATTACTTTTAAATAGGTAAAAATAATACTTATTTAAAAAAACCGAAATTAATTTTTTTAATATTTTTTTAACTTGGTAAGTCAAAACCCACTTTTCCCTACCATATTTATCTTTAATCATTCTTCATATTTGAATAATTATTTAAAAAATCCTAAAAATCATTAAAAAGAATTAAAAGATGTTATTAAAAAAAATAACAAGAAAAAATTATTTTCCATTATTTAATTCTCAATATTTTTTAAGTCAACATATTTTAATAGTATTTTTAAAAAAAGGACCCACTTCCATAGGTCCAAATTTCCTACCCCATATTAATTGCATTAGAATTCAATGGACCTTTTTTTTCTAAAATTTAATGCTCTGGATGCTATGTCAAATGACACCATTTATGACCATTTATTTTTTCATAATTAAATTAATTATGTTTTCTATTTTCCTTACGTTATAATATAAGAAAAGTACGTTTTAGGCCGGTTTTGGGATTTATGCGCTCTCAGCTTGGTTTGGTTGGCTTGCCTTTGAGTCTGCCACATAAGCGTCCTACGTGTCCAAAAAATGAAAAATCGAAAGTAAAGTACAGACATTGAACCGAAGGAGAAATTAATCTCCCTCTTCAAACCCAAACTCTAACCTTTCTTGTCTTCCTCTCATTTTAGAAAACCGAAAAACCTAAGGACGCCTATTTGGTTCCTATTTTCAAGCACTGTTTTTTGTTTTTAAAAATAAAAAATATACAAAATTTATTTGGAAAAGAAAACACAAAAAACTTGTTTGATGAAGGAGATGTGTTTTTGTTTTTTATATTTTTTGTGTTCTCAAAAATCATTTTTTTGACAATAATAAAAAGATATTTTTATTGTTTTTTCACTGTTTAAAGCATACATTGTTTTTCATATTTTTTAAAAAATATTTTTTGTGTTTCCACAAAGGTGAGTTTCACCTAACTACCACACTCCCATCCGCAAATATTTTTTTCTTCCTTAAATTATTGAAATTAATATACTTACACATGACTATAAAGTCATCATTTGTTTAAGAAAATTATAACTAGTGTAAAAATTTTAAAATTAAATATATATTTTAATTTAAATAAAGTATGCATATGAAAATTATTTATATATTTATAATAGCAAATTAGTGGAAGAAAATATTTTATTAATTATTTTTATTTATTCTAAATAAAAAATTGATTAACTCAATTAAATATTTTTTTTATTTGAAAAAAAAACCTTTTTTCCAGAATTCAATTTTCAAACACAATTTTTTTCTTATGAAAACACAGAAAACTGTTTTCTAGAATAGTTTTCCAAAACAGCAACCAAACAGTCTTAAAATTCTTCGTCTTCCTCTCATTTAAGAAAACTGAAAAACCCTAACCTCTTCTTCTCATTCCGGAAACTCTTTGCCTTGTCTTCCTCCCTCTGGTTCCGAAAAACCGAAGAATCCTAACCTCTTGCTCTCATTCGGAAAAACCAAAATCGCGATCATGTCTCATTCCCTTTTCAATTTTCTTTGGCGAAACGGTTTTCTGAGTGAGAAGAATAGTTTCGAACAGGGCCTGAAGGGTTTGAGGATTTTAGACAACATGACCCGGTCGAAGTCCCAGCTCAGGATCGATTTCTAATTGGATAATTGGAATGGGTTTGGAGTGGAAGAGTCTTTACAAATCAAGAGCCTAAACTAAATCTGGGCCTAAATTAAGCCCAGCCCATAGACGACTGATGGACCCCCCCTGTTAGAGCGGTTTTCAAAATTGGTTACAGATTCCATCAATGTGGGCCAGCTCTTTCAGAGACAAACAACAATGTGCATCTTGGACCCACACGATATAGATCCCCAACGTATTATACATGTATTCCTTGTTTTTTTTTTAAAACATATTATTATTATTATTATTAATTGAATCTTGAGTTGGTTTGAAGGAAAAAAAAAAATTCACAGTTTTTTTTAAAATTATTTTTTTCTTTTATATGTTTAATTATTTTTTTAAAACAACTCATTTATAGAAAAGAATTCAATACAAAAATTTGAAAAAAACAAACTTCTTTTAATATAATTTCTATTTTGGTTTTTATGGACAGTTATTTTATATTTAATGAGATTTTTATAATATCAATGTTTTAAAAAAAAATTAATATTTTAAAGCAAAACATAGAAAAGTTATCCCAATAGAGCTTAAATGACTTAAATTAAGTTATATTAAGTAAGTAAGTTTATGTACGTTTAACATTGTATATTGGTATACACTTTTTTTTTAAAAAAAATGGAAAACAAGAATTCAAATTTAATATATTCAATTAAAAATATGTATAATTTAATTTATTTTTAAGTAAAAAATAATGTCTTCAATATTTAACAAATTTGAGGGAACGAAATTTTAATTTTTTAGAAGGGGTTTTTTTATTAAAAAAAAACAAAACAAATTGGAACTTGTTTTGACAGTGCTTTTAAAAAGTATTTTTAACCTTAAAAACACTTAAAAACATTTTTAAGATAAAAAAAAGGTAATTGATAATATTTTTGAAAATTTAGAAAAAACACTTTGACGTGTTTTTTAGAAAATTATTTGAGAGGTGTTTCTTAAAAAAAAAAAACACTTCAAAATTTTTCATAAATTCCTAAAATATCCTTCCCCACTATCCTCTATTTCCCTTTCACTCTCTCCTTCCTTCTCAACGTCCTCCTCCTCCTCTTTTAACTTCCCTTATATAAAAATAAATTTTGAGTTTTTTTAACAATTAAATATATATATATATATATATATATATATATATATATATATATATATATATATATATATATATTTGTAATAAATTTTTTGATTTATTATAATATTTTCTTTTTATAATAAATATTTTTTTTTAGTAATGTACTATTATTAAAAGTGTTTTTCTACTTATCCGATATATTGTTATGAACCTATTTAATAGTGATTCTAAAAGACGTTTTTAATACTTGAAAATTTTTATTATTCAAATATTAAAAATGTTATAAATATTTTCTAAAATCATTCTAAAAATATTATTAAAATCATTTTTTAAAATTCTTATAAAAACATTTTTATAGAAGTATTACGAAAGAAAACACTTTGACAAGAAGTGACAAATGGGCCCTTAGTAATAGTAGTGGAAAGGCAATAAAGAGAGTAGGTTTACATCTCCCTCACCTTTTGGTGGAGTGAAGAGTGTGAAACATGTACACAAAGTGGACCCATTCTTCTTCCTTTGAAAAGCTAAAGGGCGAAAACAAGTCGTCCAAAGTGACAATGAAATAGATTTTGTTGTCATTACCTAAAAAGCAAAGCATTTCAAGACTAAAGTAAAGATGGGTTAATAATAAAAATTCCCCCTTTCAATTTCTTTCTACCTTTTCCTGCTTTTAAGATGCACTTGTATGCCTTAGTATAAGAGAGAGGCTTTGGTAAAAAAAAAAAAAAGTCATAGATTAAATATGTATTTATTTGTACGAGTTTTGGACAAAGACGATTTATTTAAAACAATATTTTCACAAAATAATTTCATCTTCAAAATAATTTCCAAAATAATATGTTTTATTCATGTGGGTACCCATGTCATGAAACCGTATTGGTAACTATAATTTTGATTTTTTTTTAATGATCAAAACCATAGTTGGTGATTATAACTTTAAATTTAAGCTTAAAATTATAGTTGGTAATTACGATTTTATGTTTAATTTTAAAGTTGTAGTCACCAATTACGGTTTTATGTTTAAAATTTTTTCAAAATCATAATTACTAATTATAATTTTGTGATGAAAGAAAAAAAAAATTCAGGCCACGTTGGATGTCCAAAGTGGCTGAAATGGTTAGTTTGGGAATTATTTTGGTTTAAGGTTTAAGTTTGTGATTTTTTTTTCAAATACATTATTTTTGCTTGAAACTTTATTTGTATTGCCTAAAAACTTTATTTTTGCTTAAATTTTTGGATCAATTAATAGCTTTTTAAAAAATATGAATATTACATTTTCTTAATAGTTGATGGGACTTTAATTTTATGGGTAACTTCATAATATACTACTAAATTTATCACACTTTTCAGAGTAAGACATGTGATTTAAATCTTAGAAACTAGATTTTTAGGTTTTCAAAGACAAAAATATCACCATGTCCAAGGCACACACAACCAAAAAGAAATTTTACCCATAAAATCACACATTTTCCTTTTTCCCAACCACTCATTTTCCTTTTTCCCAATCATAACTTAGTTGTACTTACACTTACCCAGGTTTTTTGGACAGACTCAGCCAAGTGTGGGAAGTTTCCTCATGTCATTCACATGTTACCATCTTACCATTACTATTTCCTTTTTCATCTCTGTATTTTTCCTTCAAGCGACTGACCTCAAATTCTTATTTTCTCACCTCCTTTTTCTAGCTTGAGCTGTGTGTTTCAGTGTTTGTCACAATATGCTTTTCCCAAAGCAAGAAAAAGTGAACGCGAAATCTTTTTCTCCCAAAAAGAAGATTCCAAAACCTAAAGAATAGTTCAGGAATGTGATTGAACATTGCCCAAACTCACAAATCCATCAGCAAAAGTGAAGAGCTAGTGGAAGAAAGATGGGATGAGATGCTGAACTTTAAGCCAGTTGAGAACTGCCTTTGATTTTCTCTCAATACTTGAAGATGCTAAACAAAAACTAGGTTCAAAAGCTCTGGTTTCTCTCCCTGTTCTTCAATGGGCTTATTCTCCCATTTCTTGGTCTCTTTTCTATGCTTAATAACAACTACTCTCTGCCAAGTTACAGGTATGTTTCTTCTTCAATCCTTAGTTACAGAATTACAAGATTTTACCCATACCGAGTTTTCACCATCAGGAGCATATAAATATATGCATAGAAGTACAGATTCTAAAGAGAAAAACAGGATTATGTATACCAGATAGCATGGTGAATGATACTAATATGTCACTTCTAACTATATGGATCAATTTTCTGATTTTTCGGGTTAATCTAATAAGCAATTTGATATGCAGAGTTCATCAGTATAGACTGTGGAGGCACAAGCAATTACACTGATTCAAGGACAGGGCTGCAGTGGATTTCAGACACTGGGGCCATTAGCTATGGAAAATCAGTACAAGTTGAGAATCCATATGGGGGCTGGCTTCAGTATCAGCAACGCAGAGACTTCCCCACAGAAAGCAAGTATTGTTACACTCTGAAAACAGAAGAGAGAAGAAGGTACCTAGTCAGGGCCACATTTCAGTATGGAAGCTTGGAAAGTGAAGGCACATACCCGAAATTTCAGCTCTACTTGGATGCAACCAAGTGGGCAACTGTCACAGTTTTGGAATCAGCGAGAGTATATGTGAAGGAAATGATCATCAGGGCACCCTCGAGCTCCATAGACGTTTGTCTCTGCTGTGCTACTACTGGTTCTCCATTCATATCTACTCTTGAGTTGAGACCTCTCAACCTTTCAATGTATGCCACCGATTTTGAAGATGGTTTCTTCTTGAAAGTTTCAGCTAGAGTGAACTTTGGTGCTCCAAGTGAGGACCCCATAAGGTATGATTCCTTGAGGTGTTCAAATTTGACAGTAGTTTGATCCAAAAGCCCCATGTGAGGAGCCCTTTTCTAAAGTACCGAAAATAACTCTGTTTTTCTCAGGTACCCTGATGATCCATATGACAGAATATGGGAATCTGATCTTGTGAAAAGGCAAAATTATCTTGTGGGGGTGGCTCCAGGCACAGAAAGAGTCAATACATCAAAGCAGATAGACGTAAGAACAAGAGAGTACCCACCTGTTAAAGTAATGCAAACTGCAGTTGTTGGCACAAGAGGAAGGCTCAGCTACAGGTTGAACCTGGAAGATTTCCCAGCCAACGCTCGGGCTTATGCATTTTTTGCTGAAATTGAAGAGTTGGGAGTGAATGAAACACGGAAATTCAGAATGGAGCGACCTTATTTGCCTGACTATAGCAATGCAGTGGTAAATATTGCTGAGAATGCCAATGGGAGCTACTCTCTTTATGAGCCTAGTTACATGAATGTTACTATGGATTTTGTTCTATCATTCTCTTTTGTAAAGACCCGAGACTCTACGCGAGGGCCACTCTTAAGTGCAATTGAGATAAGTAAATATGTGCAGATTGCCCCAAAGACGGACAAGGGAGATGGTAAGTCCATGATCACAGTATGCTTGGTTTCAACTAGGCCTAATGAGCCTTCTATAATTGACATACCATTCATGTGCTTTACCAGTATGAGCTGTTTGCTAATAATTTTATCATTTGGAAGTGACTGTTCTGAATGCCCTTTGCGCCATGTCTACTGAAAGTGCTTGGTCGAATGAAGGACGTGATCCATGTGTTCCAGCTCACTGGTCATGGGTGGCTTGCAGCCCAACAACCACACCAAGAATTACAAAAATGTATGTCCTTCCATGTTTTACTAGTGACACTTCTGGTTTATTTCAGAATTTAGTGCAGTACTACTCACAATTCCATTGGGAAAGCACCCAACATTTTAGCATTCTGCATCTCTGTAAGAGCTAAGCTGAAAATGGATTCTTCATTGGTGGAACAGTACTTTATCTGGAAAGAATCTGAATGGTGTAATTCCATCTGAGCTTAAGAACATGGAGGGATTGACGGAGTTGTAAGTGCTATTAATCTCAACAAGGACTTATTTTTCTATACTAATTATTCCTGTCTGTCATAGTTAGAGTACGAGTTTTTCATTTTCTTAGGTGGCTGGATGGAAATTACCTCACAGGGCCAATCCCAGACATGAGTAATCTTATCAGTCTGAAAATTGTGTAAGCTCTCCACTTCATAAGTTCACACTAAGAAAGTTCCATATCTTCAGTGATGATATATGCTTATCTTTTGTGAATGTGCAGGCATCTAGAGAACAACAGACTGACTGGTCCATTGCCTTCTTACCTTGGTAGTTTGCCAAGCTTACAAGAACTGTATGCAGTAACCTGGATTTCTTAACTTTTGCTTGACAATTGGATTGGGTTAGAGGCTTCCTTTTTGGTAAAATTCAAGTTTCAAATTTTTGGGAAGTTGCCTTGATCTGATCTAATCCAAACTAGAGATGTTTTCTTTTCCTGATACACCTTTCGAGTATGCAGTAACTGTGACATCCATACATGGCAGGCATGTGCAGAACAACCTTCTTAGTGGAGAAATACCCCCAGCATTGTTAACCGGAAAAGTAATTTTCAAGTGAGTATGCTTGTAATCAATGCATATATGAAAATGTAGCTAAAATCTCCAAATTTTCATCCTAGCTCAATCCAAACCCCAAGACTGCAATTACAATGTGAACTTGGAAAAGTGAATAGAGTTGTGCAAAAATTGGCTGAGAGAAATCAATGCCTTATACACTTAATAAGACATAAAGCAAACTGCAGAATTTCCAGAGAGAGTTTTCATTAAAAGGAGAAAAGTTTTAGTCAGTAAGCACTACTCAGGCATAATAATCCTGGGACAAAACAATAAATTGATGAGAATGATGAAAAGAGAGGCATTCCAAATCCTGTAGTGCAGAAAATTTTCTGACAGATGTACTTGTATTCTCTTGCAGCTATGAAGGTAATAGCAAACTACACAAAGAGGCACACAAGACACACTTTAAGTTGATACTTGGAGCTTCAGTTGGACTGCTTGCACTTCTCTTAGTTCTTTGCATAGGAAGTTTATTCCTATTGTGCAATACTCGAAGAAAGGAATCGCAAAGCAAGAGTAATGACAAAGGTAGTGTAGGGCAACCAACCCTTTCTGTTATTTTTCATGTTCTCTGCAAGGACATTTTATGTATCCTCCATATTTTTCTTGTGCCCATCAGGAAGTTCTTTGCGTACGAGCACGAAGGCTTCTACTTCTTACTCAATTGCAAGAGGTGGAAATCTAATGGATGAAGGAGTAGCTTGCTACATTTCACTCTCTGACCTAGAGGAAGCTACTAAAAATTTTGCAAAGCAAATTGGCAGAGGAAGCTTTGGACCTGTCTACTATGGGAAGATGCCAGATGGAAAAGAGATTGCAGTTAAGATCATGGCTGATTCATCCAGCCATGGAACCCAGCAGTTTGTAACTGAGGTAGATTCGTATACCCTGTTATTAATTAGCAAAATCCAACATTCTACTGCTTCTGATCCTCAGATTTAGTAGAAAATGCTACTCAATAACTTACTTGTCATGTGAATCAAACTTCTATGCTGACTGAATAAAGCATTTGAAAGAAGGCTTTTCCCAGGAAGAATCCTCATTGTACTACAAAAAAGCTATCATTAGACCTTCAAATGATAGCACACATGAATAAAGGAAGAACATTATCATGATTTCCAATTCAGTAACCAGAGTAGTATACTTGCAGGTTGCCCTTTTGTCAAGAATTCATCATAGGAACTTGGTTCCTCTCATTGGATACTGTGAGGACGAACACCAACATCTTCTGGTTTATGAGTACATGCACAATGGAACCCTGCGCAATCACATACATGGTCTGATCTTCTGCAGATACTTTAACAATCTTGTTTTCTATCATTTTCTCTTATCAGCTGCAATGGAAACAACTGATTAACAAATTAACCTGCTTGCAGATTCTACAAACCAGAAGTGTTTAGACTGGCTTGGTCGTCTTTATGTTGCAGAAGATGCAGCTAAAGGTTTGATGTGAAACTTCTTTTTACTTGATAATGCATAAACTAGAGTTCGCGTCCATATTATAATCACAAAAATCGAGTTATCTGCAGGTCTTGAGTACTTACACACTGGATGCAACCCCAGTATCATTCACAGAGATGTAAAGACAAGCAATATTCTATTAGACATTAATATGAGGGCAAAAGTATCAGATTTTGGACTTTCAAGGCAAGCTGAAGAAGATTTAACTCATGTATCAAGTGTCGCACGAGGGACTGTAGGCTACCTTGATCCTGAGTAAGTCAGTTTTAAGTTCTGTGCCAAGTTATGGTGGTTTCCTGCATCTAGTTCTAAGACTAACAATTTTTTATTTTTTATTTCCAATAGGTACTATGCAAATCAACAGCTGACAGAAAAGAGTGATGTTTACAGTTTTGGAATCGTCCTGCTTGAACTGATATCTGGAAGAAAGCCAGTTTCACCAGAAGATTATGGTGCTGAATGGAACATTGTTCATTGGGTATGCACCCTTCACAATTCTCATTCACAACTTGTAGAAGGCTTTTTTTCTTAGAACTGCTCTCTAATTTAAAGAACAATAAGGTAAACATACAATCTCAAACAAGATCATTGGGCAAGACAATGCCAAGATAATAAAGACAATTACTATACTAATACATCCATAAGCTAAGACAACCCAATATGAACTCCTCTCTCAGATTATGAAACTATTTCATCCCCTTGGTGGTTTTGCAGGCAAGGTCATTAATTTGTAACGGAGATGTGATCAGTATAGTGGATCCATTTCTACTAGGAAATGTCAAAATTGAGTCCATTTGGAGGATTGCTGAGATTGCAATACTATGTGTAGAACAACATGGAACTTCCAGGCCTAAAATGCAGGAAATAATTTTAGCTATTCAAGATGCCATCAAGATTGAAAGGGGGAATGAAGGTGACCACAAAGCATGTTCTGGTAGTTCAAAAGGACAATCTTCGCGCAAAACATTACTAACAAACTTCCTTGACATCGAAAGCCCTGACTTATCAAATGATTGCCTAGTCCCTTCTGCAAGATAAACATGATCCCACACCATCTATTACTTTGTATAAGTAGAAAAATACTGTTAACTTCTCTTTGTGATAGATGTTTTGCTTGTAGCTAATATGCCAACAGCAGAGAGTAGTAAGTATAAACTAAGCCCTCTTTCCTTTTTTTTCAGTAGTCACATTAAATAACAAAGGAAAAGCACACCACCTTGCTTTGGTTGAAGATTCATTGAACACATCCTGATGAAAAAGCTTTGCTCTTTAGCCCACCATGGAGGGCCAGAAAATTTATTTTGGTAGGCTAAGCCACCATGGAAAGGAGTTTCATGCCTCTCAGCCATGGCCCATTTGTTGTACCAAGTGCCTTCCTCAATTGACTTTTGTTCAAGGGATGGAGGCACAGGCCTTTAAGGCCCTTCCCACTTTTGAAAATTCAAGGGGCCTAGATTTTACCTTTTTCACTCATTCAAAGGGTTCAGTTGGGCTACCAACAACAACCAAGAAAAGGGTGAAAATTGAATGAAAATAGCTTTCAAAACCAATGATGACTTTGTTCAAGTGAATGGGTTTGTTACAACAAACAATGCAGTGCATCACCTACTCACTCTTATTTCTAATCATACAAGCATTAATTATCATCTCCTCAAAAAAGAACGGTACACCTAATTTTTCATTATATAACTCCTCAAGTTTTTTATGGCACTAAAATTAGGTCATATTAAGAAAGAAAAAAAAAAAAGATGAGGATGTATTATTGGATTGCTCTATGTACTGTTAATATCAACAGATTCCCCAACATTTACCCTCATTCATGATCATATCAAACTTGTTCAAAGACTATTTTCATATATCTGATCACTTTTTGTTAGATAATACTTTTGGTATAATTTTGAAAAGTTAAGAAACTCCCATGACAACATTTATGCATTCAAAGAATCTAAGTTTAATACGAATGAATGTTTATTTTGTATTGTCATCCAGGCAAATTTTAATGGAAACACCCAAATTTAGTCAAAGGTATTAAATACCCCATAGCCTATTCCTTGTGGGAGGCTCAATTAATGAGCAATTAGCCCCCCAAATCTGACTGACCCCAAATGGGACCTTGAAAAAAAAGCCTAGCTGGACCATATCAGGATAACAAAATGACTCATCTATACAATAAAGTCCAGCTTAAAAGATAACATAATTCAGAGACTTATATAGTATCCATATGGGTACAGGTCATTATCCGATTAATACACTAGAATATAATAACAAAAAAGACCCAAAATATGGGGCTGCTGGTAGCCTGGTAGAAGAAAGCCAACCACAAAAGCAAAAGCTAATAATTTGAATTTAATGTGACAGAGCATCTCAATTCAGAAGAAGCCAAGCCTCCTGTCTTGTATATTTTTTCTTTTATTATTCCGAGTCTGACCAAAAACTGAAGCAAGGGAAAAAACCAAAAGACTCGCCTTCACAAAAGCATAATCTAAAAAAGATTACAAGAAAGTTGGTTTTGGATTGGGTTCTTTAAAACCAGGGCTGCTGTGGAGGGAAGGATAGGGATGGAGGTGGTGCATTATCAGCTTGCTAGGTGTTCTTACCAAGATTCTATTAAGGTTCTGGAGGCTGATGTACAGCATGCCAATGCTTTGTGAGTTTTCTTTGGGTTTCTTGCTCTGAATTATCTGTTCTCTGCCTGTTTGTTGTTGGTTCCTGTTCTCTCTCTCTAGTTTATGTCCTCTTGGTGAATTTTTTCTTCTTAATTCTCAATCCTCGGCCTGTTATCCTCAACTGGGTTTTCTCTTTCTATCCTCTTAAATGACTTTTCCTACTCTGAATTCTCAATTCTCTGCCTGTTTCAGTTGTTCCTTTCCTCAACTCGGGTTTTTTGTCCTCTGAATGAACTTTCTTCTTCTCTATTCTCTTCTCTCTGTCTGATTGTTATCGTTGCCCTCAACTGGGTTTTCTTTTTCTGAGTTCCCAATTCTCTGCCTGCTTGTGTGTTTTTTCCTAACTGGGGTTTCTGTCTTTGTATGCTTTTTTTCTTTGGGACCGGCTGTGTAATGTCAGATTCAGGTTTTCAAGGAATTATAATAAATGCCCATTTGGGATTCCAGCATGTAGTGCAATTGATTTGTCCTCTTTGGTTTCCTATTTATATTATGAGGTCTTTGATCATCATCAACAGCAGCTGCAGTGGTGGATCATAATTTTACTGCTGTGCAAATTGAGGGGAAACATGTAGCCCCATTTGGGTTTCCGTACTTTGGAATGATTTCTCAAATGTAGGACACATTCCAATCTCTTTCTCTTTCTTTCTTTTTTGTGAGTGTGCTTGAGGGTTATGCTTGGTTAGCTCTATTGAGGATATTATGGTTTGTATAGTTGTGGTAGCCTAGCTGGTGATAACAGAATTGGAATTTGTGGATAAATCCTTGTGCTAGCATGTAATAAGCTCCATTTCAAACCGGCAAAACTAGACAAATTTGATTTTCTATAGTTACCTCTTCCATTATAGTGCAGGGTGTTTGACTGTAATAATGACGTAAAATTAGAAAATTAAACTGAAATAAGTTAAAAATAAGATGAAATAAAATGCCTATTTTATTTATTTAATTTTTTTACAGCTTATGTTGGATGGAATTGATCAATGCAAGGCAGAGATACTGTTGTTATTGGTGAGTTGAAGTGTTGGAACTGATTTTTCTTCGAATTTGGGATTTCGGTTTTCAGGGCTGCTGCAATTCCAAGAGGGAAGGGTGGTGCTCGACTTCAAATGAAATTAGCGTACAATCCCTTGGCGCCAGTCTTTTTGTTTTTGCTCCAGTGGATGGATTGTTCATGCACGTGCCTACTCCCCAAGTATCTCGATCTCTTCCACATACTCATTTACAAGGTTGGTTCCTGTTTATTGGTGTTGATATTTGCTTCTGACATGAAGGTCAGAGAAATCAGAAGTGATGGCTTAGCAGATTGCCACTTTCATTTTTCTTCTGTAATGAAACCAGACCTCCCACAAGGTGGCTCATGAATGTTTTCTGTTGGTTTCGTTCTTATATTCTACAGGTATACACAGATGGGAGGCCGAATATATCTGCACATGGAAGGAAGGCAACTATTAGGGACTTCTATGGTCCGTAAACTGTCTACCTATGAGTATTGTCTTCTTTGTATCTGGTGTATGCATTTGTTGATATGTGTTTCTGCTTCAATGAAAATCAAATTGCAGCTGTCATATTACCTTCTCTTCAACGTATCCATGGTAACATAATGGAGCTGGATAATGATGAAGATGGCCATCCTGAAATAGAGATGTACGGCAAGAAAAGAACAGAAGAAGATGGCAGGCTTTCCAATATGGATTTGAAAAGGGAAGATGAATGTGGAATTTGTTTGGAGCCTTGCACCAAAATGGTCTTGCCTAATTGCTGTCATGCAATGTGCATCAACTGCTACCGTGACTGGTAAGTTGGTAACTACAAGGATTGTATTTTCTTTATTCTGTCTCTAACACTTTCCAACTGCATACATGAGATTCTAGACTGCTATTTTTCTTTACACTCTTCCTCTTCTTTATCCAAATTACAGGAACACAAGATCAGAGTCCTGCCCCTTTTGTCGTGGCAGCATAAAGAGAGTTAATTCAGAAGACTTATGGGTTCTCACTTGTGGTGACGATGTGGTCAACACAGAAACAGTTTGCAGGGAAGATTTATTGCGCTTCTACCTCTATATCCACCACCTCCCAAAACACTACCCGGATGCTCTTTTCTTAGTGTATTATGAATACTTAATATGATTAGAAGTAAATGAGAAGAATGGTGTAAAGAGAAAAAAGAAAAGCCGACCTAAATGTAAATAGAGTCTGGTAAAGAAAATCTTCTCAGATTGTTATTCAGCCATTACCATTCCCATTTGTACCTACACAGAAGTTCATAAACATTAATATATGACAACATTGTAATAAAATTAAAAAATTTCGTTTCGTTCCTGTTTACATTGGTCTACTTGCTTGAGAATTCATTGACCAAAAGCTACTTGTATAGCTTTTATACATAAACCAAAACATTAAGAAGGCTAAATACTGAACAGAAAATTCTAAAGTTCAAGTTTGTTGTAGTTCGGCTACATTTTTATCTTCTCTATTAAGCGGCTCCTAAATGATTCTGATTCTGATCTTACCAAAATTTGTCATCCCTGCCTTGTATACATGAGCTGCCTAGTTTATGGAGTGAAATGCCTGTATGCACTTGTTTCCCTTCAGTGTCAACTTTCTGTGTATATGCTGACTCTTCTTAGAGGTAACTCTTGAAACCCCACCCATGAAGCATATGAGGATTTGGTGTCTGGAAGGGTCACCAGTAATTTGATCACAAGTCTTAGGATGGTGAGAGAACTTT
This sequence comes from Vitis vinifera, assembly GCF_030704535.1. Lineage (NCBI taxonomy): Eukaryota > Viridiplantae > Streptophyta > Magnoliopsida > Vitales > Vitaceae > Vitis > Vitis vinifera. Next base: position 23,926,954 of record NC_081805.1, on the reverse strand, counting down.
TGGTTAAGCTGTCTGGGTTTGTACTGCTGCTCCTGCTGGTATGCATATCAAACTGTAATTTAAGTAACAGTATCAAGCCTCTTTGGAAATGAAATTATCATAATCAACACAAAAACCAAAGCACATTCACTTTGTTTTTCCATGCATGAATGAAGCTGATTCTTATCCATTTGCTTCAATGGGAAATTTTTCTCAAAATGCATGAATTCACAGCTGACACTACCTTAAGTGACTAGTTTGCTAAATAAGAACCATTGAGCTGCTCTTTGATGCAATGTTTTTATTTATTTATTATCTTTTGGTCGTTTCAATAGGTTTTAGTACAACATAACCCTCCAGGCTGTCTTCTCCAGGGATTGTGGCAGTTGGATACTATCATGAGCATGATCTAAATGATGCAATGACCGGTTAGAAAACTATAGTCTCCTTAGGTTTCAAGTGTCAATATAGTCTTTCTTTGTACTACATTTTACTAAAATGAGGACAGGAAATACATGGAATGCATCTCCATGCGAAAAGCAGGTGAAACCCAGTGTAGCTGTGACCTGATTCAGAGGATTGGGAGGCTTCTTCTCTTGAAAAACTTGAAACAATTGCCTTGAGGTACCTCTCGATAACCCTGTTTCTAACATATCCATATCAGAAATGCAATGTTAGGCATCATCTGTGAGACAAAAAAAAAAAAACAGAAAATAGGACTTACAGCTGATTATGAAGAGTCTTCACTACCTAGGTAAGCTGAAGATTAGCTTTCTTTGAGAGGCATCTTCTGCAGAACATGGCTTCCAGCAGAAACAAAAGCATCTCTGAATGCATTTTCTTTTTACCATTCAAAACAATGTGATGGTTCAATGGCTACAAAACTTAAAGCCTAGAACAATACAATGGAGACATGCATAACAATCAATCAATCAACCTGCATAAACAGTGTGTTTTCTGGATTTTCCTTTTCCTTGAGGAAATTGATCATTTTATTAACAAATACATATCGCACGAAAAGTCAAATGAAATGCAAATCATCCTGAAACAAAACATATATGTTAGCTGTCTGAATGCGGCATACACTCTATTAAAATGAGCCTGGCAAATTCTAACTTAAAGCTAGTTAGCTGTGCAACTTCTTTTCTTCTTAACTAGCTGATCGAATGATGGTTTACAGTAACCTTTATTTAACAAGAGATCAGCTAAAACATGATGCATGGCTTCTGTGAGGTGAACCCCATCCCAGGTGATGTGCTTGCTGGGGTCACTGCAGACTCTTGTGTTGCGTGCACCACACAACGAACGCAAGTCAAAGTTGAGGTCTCCTTTCCCACATCCACAGCATGCCTTGAAAGGCTCTGAAAATCCGAACTGACTGGGATTTTTCAGTACCGTGTAGTATGCATTCCAAATATCAGCATATGCAATAATGCTGTCAGGGTACTGCTTCTGTTGTTCTGCCAACTTGGCCTGAAGGAGTTCATTGTGGGTTTGTGTGACCGTGTTTGCAGTATCAGCACACCCAAGATTATCGTGATCACTTACTGGGGATAATGAAATGTCAAAGGGGAGGCACCCAGTCGGTGGAAGGCTTTGAACCACAATGTACTTTGCACCCCTGTCCAACAATGCCTGTCACATAACACAGGCTAGGTTAGTCCCACTCTTCCTATCCAAACCTCCTAGTACTCAAATTCAAGTTTGATATATGCCAAAGTTCTTATGTCATGAGTGAATTCGGATTTTGAGTTTTCCTGACAAAAGCTTGTTTGAACCATCTTCTTATGTGGCAAGAAGTTTATGGCTTAATTTAGAAGAGTCTTTGAAGGGAAAAAGATGATCAACCATTCCAGAGTGTCTCATATCAAGTATAATTCCTTAATCCAAGTTGGGCTATTGATAGATTTGTATTTAGCTAACTAAGAAGTCAAGTCCCTTTTTCCAAGCAATGATATGATAAAGCATGTTTTTTTATGTAATGCATACCTTCACAAGCCTGCAGGTACTACTAACTGATAAATCTATGAGCCACTTGATGGAAACAGAAGATCCATAAGTACGAGAATAGTCATACATGCCCAGCTCACCAACCCAGAAGAGTGAATTCTCCAGCTGACCCTTACATGCTAGGTGATTCATTCCATTACATTCTACATTTAGGAGAAACTTGTTAAACCAGTTTACTTGAGTCTGCACAGTCTGAGGTATGTCTTTCCAAACAAGGGTCTGACCAACTCTGTTGTTTATATAATAGTCAGTTGAAAGAGCTGTAGAGCCAGCTACTGCAAAATTGACACCATGGGAGAAGTCTAAAGAAGTGTCTTTGTAGGGTGGCAAGTAAGGAAGGGATAGAGCTTCACAGAGGTAGTCAATGACCAGCTTGCCATCAGATAATCGATTATGGAGCCCACTGCTGGAGCTGGAGGAGCAGTAGGGGGAGTTTCTCATTAGAGCACCAATGAAGGAGGTGAGACCACCCAACAAGCGGGCATTCCCAGTGTCGGTGTAGGAGTCTCCAAAAGCATAAACCTTGGAGAAGGCACCTTTGTAGCTTACAGATGAAGAAGGATCAGGTGTGGGATTGGAAGTAGGAGGGGGATTGGGAGTAGGGTTTGAAGGAGTGTGGGTCTTGTTGTGTGCAGAGGAAGGAGAGAAGCATAAGATGAAGATGAAGATGAAGATGAAGACTGCAAAAGGGAGAAGGATTTGATTTGAATGCATCATCGTGCAAATCCTCAAATGGGGAATGATCTTTTGTTCTTTGAGGAGTCAAAAGAAGCATTTATATACTTGTCCAGAGAGAAGATTTTGGTGCCAATGGATCTAAAAAAAGGCCCTTAATATCAGGGACTAGTATAGACGGCCATTGTTTTTTCCTTTAGTTGAACTCCTAAAGCTCAGGATTTGATATTACATTGACCATGGATAGGCAATGAGTGCCACAACATTTGAGCAACACTCCTTTTTCCTAGGAGACTCAAGACCAATTTCTCCCTCTTATTTTTCTCCTCACACACCCCACTTTAATAAGGGGACTGACGCCAATCTCTCCCAATGCTATAGAATTAAAACCAGATAAAGATTATAGAATGAAAAAAACAAACAAATGGTAACTACCAACCATGATTCTGCAGAGAGGTTGGCAGCATCAGATAGTATGTTCACCTTTCCAGTATGTTAAGGGGCCATTGATATTGCAGGATTTAAATCCCTATCCATTGGAAGGATGTTTCATTCCTGTGAACAAACTATTTGGAGAAGGATTATCAAAGCAATGTTTTCACTGCCTTGAGTTGCTTGAAACTCATCAGCAACAGTGATTCTGGGAAAAGTCTCCCCTCCCTTACAAAATTTCGCAAGCTTGCCCAACCTTGATCTTGGGCACAACGAATGTTTCAGTTTGAGGAGCATACCATTATTTTTAATTTCCCCCAAACATGATGAATATCATAACAAATGGATTGAAGGTTGGAAAATGGTTAATAATGACAAAAGAAAGAAAGATTGTGTGATAGTAGTTGAGAGATGTTATCATTGTTGAGGCATGAGTCCTTGACATCTTTTTATACCCAACCTGGTTGAGGGGGACTGCACCCACTTAATACTTCAAGTCAATAAGTTTTGAGTAAAAATAATTTATTTTAAAAGAAAATTTCACGAATTAACTTCTCTCTGAATATAATTTCTAAACTAGTGATTTTCATTCACGTCATATCCATGTCACAAAACCGTAGTCGGTAATTATGATTTTGAATTTTTTAAAATGATCATAAATTTAAGTTTAAAACAATCGTAGTCATCAACTACAATTTACATTTAAAAAATTAAAAATTATACTATCAACTCCAATTTTATGACAAAAAAATGAAATAAAGAAATTTTTAGGTCGCATGAATACACAGTTGGTTGAGATGCATTAGTTTGAAAATTATTTTAGTAGGGCGATGACGCTTATTTTGTTCTTGGCTACATAATTTGCTAAAAAAAAATTATTCTCAAAAAAATTAAATTTTATATATAAAATATATCTATTAGAATGCTAATCAACAAAATTTGAAACCAATTATCATTTTAGGGTATGTTTGGTTTCTTGAAAATTTGAGGGAAATGTAAGGGAAAGAAAGTAAAAGAGGGAAAATAGAAAGAAAGAAAAAACATATTTAAAATCAATAAATTATTTTTATATCCTACTTTAAACTCATTTGATTTATTTTAACTTTTTAATATAAATATTAAATAATTTAAAAATATATAAATTTATAACTAATTTTAATTATATTTAATTGATATTTTTATATTACAACTAAATATAAAAAAATTATTTTCCCAAATATTTTCTCATGAGAAAAAAAATACAAAATATTTGGTTTTTTTATATTTAGTTTCACTATGAAAAATAAGAAAAGAAAAACAAATATAATTAAAATTAGTTAAAAATTTATATATTTTTAAATTATTTAATTAGAAAATAAGTAAAATGAGTTTAAAAAGACATATAAAAATAATTTATTTTTCATTTTCCTTCACCCTTTCCTTTCTTACACTTTTTCTTCTCTATTTTCTTTCATTTGCATTTTCATTCAAATTTTCTCGCAAACAAACATAGCCTTAGTGTATTTACACTAAAAGGGAGAGGATAGTCCCACTTTTTGGCATCAGCCATGCAAAACGGTCCAAAAATATCCAAGACTACCCTGAAAATGCAGGACTAACACAAGATTTTCATTCAAATTAAAAGGAAAAAGCAAGGAATAAGTGTTTGTTTCCAATCCAAAATGAGAAACACAAGCTCAAGTTTATCTAATTCCAAAACAAGTTGTCCGTTGTCTTCAAACAATCTAAAAAGGGAAAGTCACCCACTAAACCTTAATTTTCAAGAGTTTGTTTGATAGTAATTTTAAAAAACGTTTTTAATTTTTATAGCATTTGAAAATAATCTTTTTAATAAAAAAGTTTAAATGACAGAAAAATTAAAAGTGTTTTCTAAAATCAATACCAAACAAATTCTTGGTGCAAATATAAAAAGCTTAATACAAAAGAATTTGTTTGATATGCTTCCTTTTTTATTATATAGTTTGAGCAAACCCACACAAGTGCTTATGCCTCTTCTCACACATGTTGCCAATTTCACCCGTCTGATAGAATTCTTGTACAAGGAGGAAGACAGGCACATGGATATCGAAAAATTGATGAAAAATCTTATTGCATGGATGTACTAAGATGATGTTTATTTTATAACTAAATAAAAAAAAATCAAAATATTTAACTTTATGGAAAAAGCTAAAATATTTAGCTTTTTCAACTTGTTGATAAACATGATTAAACTAAACTTATTGATAACAAATTTATTTTGATTATGCTGGTTGATATAAACAGGTTACTTTTAACAAAATAGAAAAAACTAAATATTTTGATTTTTTCTATTCAACTAAAAAACAAATATTACCTAAAAATGATGATAATAAATTCTAGGATGGGTGATGTGTAAAATTAGAATCTTCTTATGTATTTACATATAAACAAAACCCTAATAGGTTGAACCATAAATGAAGAATATAAAAACTCTCCACATATGTGGTGTAGCCAGAAATTTTGGTGAGAGGGACAAAATAGAAAAACATGAATTATATAAATATCAATTTAGAAACAATATTATTCAATAAGATAAGCAATTATTAATATTAGCTTTAAAAAAATGAAAATTTTATAATATAATAAATTAAATAATAAAAATATTCAAAATATTGACAAGAGAGTTGAAGATTTTATTAAAAGTTTATCAAAAAAATCAAATAACATTTACTATTTTTTTTTTTAAAAAAAAAGATAATAAGAAATCCAACTAAAACATTTTTAAAAATATTTTGCTTGAGAACTTTTAGAAAACTTTAATAATTTCACTAATGATTTTTTTTAACTTTTTTTTTTGAAATAGTTAAATATAAATCACTTTATCATAATAAAATTTATATTTAAAAAATATCTATAATATAAGTATAATCTCATAATTAAAACTTAGGTAGTCAATTCTAAATTAATAAATGCTTTATTAAAGTTAAAATCTAGACATTTACAAAAATCTTCAAATCATATTAAAAATAACCTACCAATAAAAAAATATTTGTATAAAATATCAAATTTTTAAAAAAGATTAAATTTTACCATTAATTAAATAAAATATATTTAAACAATTATACAGTTATTCATACATCAACAACTATGTGATTAAACCTAAAAGTTCAAACATTTTAAAAATCTCAAAATCAAATAAAACATGACCCACGACAAAAATAATTATTTAGAAAGATATCAAATAAAAAATTATAAAAAAAAAATTTTATTATAATTTATTTTATATATATTAGGATTAAAATAAATTTAATTTTATAAATATAAAATAAAATTAAAATAAGTATTCACAGTTATCTAATTTTTTATTTTATCAATTTTTTCCTCAATCACAAAATTAGCCTTTATCTAGGAATTTTAGAAAGTAAAAAAAAAAAAGTAAAATGAAATAAATTTTTGTTATTTAATTTATTATATTATAAATTCTTCATTTTTTTATAGTTAATATTAATAATTATTTATTATACGGAATAATACTTTTATTATAATTTATGAATTTTCTATTTTACCCCTCACCAAATTATCTGGCTCCACATTGTGACAGTGTACTATCAACCATGGCTGGAAAATCAACAATGACCTTCAAGGCATAGTTCTATGGAGATGATGGGGCATATGGAGGTGACACGTGCATAAAATCTAATGGTAATTTAATAAAATTATTTACTTATTTTGGGATGTTTGTTGTTTGCTCAATATATTCAATCACCCCAAAACATTGTAGGGACAACACAGTAAATATGTTGTATTAATATTTTGAATAATTGAGAGGATTGTATCTCTAAAATGCAAAAGAATAATATTTTAATATTTTTTTTAAAATATTTTAATATGGGGTTTTAAAAATGTAGTCACATGTGGTTACTTGAAAATATTTTCTAACCTGTTTTTTTATGTTTTTAAATATATTTTTTTATTTTTAATCATTTTCCATATTTGTTTATTTTTTTAAGTAAAAACAACTTAAAAGTATGTTTTAAAAAGCATTATGTTTTTTTTTTGGAGAATATAAAACTATTTTTAAAAACAATTACCAAATAAAGTTTAAATTTGTTTACAACTATTACGGAAGGAAAATATTAAGGTACCGTAATGGTACTTATAAAAGGCTAAATTTGGATGTATGACTATATTTAGGCTATTGAATGAAAGTGCAAACAAATGAGAGTAAGATATAAGAGTACAAACAAATGAAATTAAGATATAACTTAAAAATATATACATAATACTATTTGATTGATAATGCATTTTTCGATACTCAAAAAAATAATCTCTGATTCTTACCCAAAAAAGTAAGGTATCAAGTTGAATTCAACATTAACTTCCTTGTATCAATTTGCTCAACTTCGTTAAAGTATGCTACCAGGTGCTATCGATTTTGACATCAAACTATGCTTTGAATTTTTGAACCATGGTCAAATTTCCCTCTTCAGCTTTCCTTCCTTTGCCATTTCATATGTTCCCTTGCTCGCTTTCCAACTTGAACCAAAATATAGGTGGTGTTTGTTTTTTTTACTTTAATTCTAAATATAATTTTAATGCTTAATAGTATTAAGTATTATGTTGTTTATTTTTGTAATATATTATTTTTATTAAACATTAAAAAATAAATAAAAATCAACATATTACTTTTTTCATTTAGAAAAAGTCAAATATTTTGACTTTTTCTATTTAATAAAAAGTTTATAATAAATTATAAAAAAAATAGAAAAACAATTACCTAAAGTCTAAAAGCAAATTACTTTCAACAAAAAGTTAAAAAAACAAACACCATTCTAGAGTTTCATTTTTCATTTTGATGCATACAACCTTAAAATATTTGTAGTAACCACTAAATAGGTACTAACAAAACATAGGCTTAAGTAAAATAATTTATATGTTTTTCTTTCACAAAGCAATCATTTTAAGGTCTTAGAAAATCACGATTTGCATACAAATTAGGACTAAAGTTCATACCCTTTACAATAGTGGTTATATATAGTGATTGCTTAGTGTGTGTATATGGAGTTTTGGGTTAAAATAACCCTTTTATGGAAAAAAAAATTTAATTTAATATTTTGCCAAACTCATATTCAAAATGTATTTTTTATTGCCCTATAGTAGTCATATCATTAAAAAAAAATTGTAATATAAGTTGAAGTCTCAATCACAAATTAAGTTTTTAATTAAAAAAAATTTTAATTATCAATTGAAACTTCATTTTTGAACTAAAACCTCAATTGTTAATTGAGATTTTATTTTTATGAAAAGATAATGTAACACTTACATGATGTGAAAGAAGCCACATTGGATATAAGTTTTTAAAGGAGCACATATATTTTTTTGGTCAAATAGACTATTTTGACCCCAAATATGTATATAGATGCAAAGAAGTGGAATATATAGTATAAATGAGAATATTTCGTATGGTAATTAGGATACGGAATGTCACCAAACCATTCCCTATTAGCTTATAATACAATCACAACGAATTCATTTTCCAAAAATTACAAAATTCATACACATTCCAAATGTTTGAATTTTTTTTAAATAAGCTTTTATAGCTTTATAAATTTTTACAAAACAACAAAGAATTTCAAATTATCCGTTTATTTTTATTCCAAAATTAATCATGATAAATGTTTTTTCTAAAAATGTAATAACAACAAACTACATTTTTTTTTAATAAATAAATAAATTAAGAAAATGACGTCATTGTCTATTGGGAGGGTAAACCGACGTCGTTTTATTGTACCCATGAACGAAACGAAGGGGCAATTTTACTGTGTTGCGCACTCCCATCGGACACAGAACGCATCACCATTGTCGTCTTCATCGCACGCAATTCAACAACCCTAACCAACACCAGATCCACAACACCATCGATTCCTCCATATCCTCCAAGGGGTTAGTCCTTCAATTCCACTCGTTTCCCTCACACTTCTCCGCTCAATTTCTTGGGGTTTTTCATTTTTCAATACATTTGATTGAATACTGTTTTGGTGTTGAATTGAACGAATTCACTATTCTGAAGTGCATATGTTGTTGTTTTTGCAGATCTGGATGTGGGTTATGATCAATTGAGATGTCTGGAGAATATGATTCAGAGCAACCGACTGTAGCGTTGGATTCAGTGGATATTGGAAGCTTAGACGTGGTGGGTGTTGATTCAGATGGGATGTCCGTACAATATTCTGAATCACAGCATGATTCGGCCGCCCAAGTCCCCGTTGACATGGGTGATTCAGCTAATGAGGTACCCACAATCAAATTTAGCTTTTTGTGAATTTTTTTTTTTGGTTGCATGAGGTATTGAAGTATATTGATTGTCGTGTGCATGTATATGCATATTTTTCATTTGTATTTGTATGTTGTTGTGTATGTGTATGTGCTAAGTAACACTGAATGTAGGGATCCGAATCTCCGGTGCGGGTGGATTACGTTGACCAAGATGATGATGATGGGGTGTTGGTGAAATTAGATGATGCGGGAAAGGAGGACATGTTTGTTGATGCTCCTGAGGAGTTAACCGCTTATGATGGGAGGAATGTTGATGGAGGGAGATCAGTCCAAGAGTATTCCGATGAAGAGCACATTGCACAGGATGGTCGGCTTCTTGAACTGGGCAATTTGGGGAAAACTGTGGATGAGACAGGAAGTGTTCCACGAGAATATGAGGTTAAATATCTATGGAACTTTGTTTGTTTTAATGAATAAGTTCAGGATTGGTGTTGATTGTAAATGTTATGCAGGAAGAAAGAGAGATGTTGGGGAAAGAACTTGCTAGTCTTCACCACCAGCTCAAGGCTCTGACAGTTCAGCTGCAATTGCCGGGTGGAAATGATGGTGGGTTGGTTGATTTTCTTCATACATCAGAAAGGGGAGGAATTGAGGATAATAAACCAGTGTTTGATACCCCCTTAAGTGAGATGATAAATGAGTGCTCTATGTTTGTTAGAGGTGCTTTGGAAGAACGGTTACAGACAGAAGGCACAATTAGAGAACTCCATGCAATTCTAGTTATGAAGGATCAAGAGATTGAGGATCTCAACAGAAAGGTCAATGAACTTTCTGTATCACACGATGTTGCTTCTCAGGTTGAACTTGAAAAGAACCAGCACATTGAGGGTGCCACAAACAGGATGTTTGCGTCTCTTGGCTCAGTTGTTGATCAAGAAGAATTGTGGGATGATTCAGTTAGTGGAAAAATAACTCATGTTGAGAAAAGTACCACCCAACTAATTGAGAAATATAGCCAGTTCCTTTCTGAAATTGATCTACTTAGGCAGCTTTTGACTGAGACTGGCTCTGATATCAGGGTGCAAGAGGGTTCTGGGACAATTTTTTTTGCTGTCCGGGCTGAGTTGCTAGAGCTCAAAAGAAAGGAAGCAGACTTTGTTGAGAAACTAAACCACTTAGAGGGGGAAAATAGAAAACTGGTTGGACAGCTTGAGAATGACAAAGTGACAGCAGAGATGCTGAGTACAGAACTTGGAAAAACAAAAATGGAGCTTGAGCAGGAAAAGAATAAATGTGCTAATGCCAAAGAGAAGCTTAGCTTGGCTGTGACAAAAGGGAAGGCATTGGTTCAACAACGTGATGCACTGAGACAGTCTCTTGCTGATAAAACTAGTGAGCTTGAGAAATGTTTAGTTGATTTGCAAAATAAGTCAAGTGCCTTAGAGGCTGCTGAACTGAGCAAGGAGGAGTTGGCCAAAAGTGAAAGTCTGGCATCTTCTCTTCAGCAAGAACTTTCATGGAAGAATGCAATTGTGGAGAAGTTTGAAGAAGTCCTGTCTGGGACCAGTAGAAATGAGGAGCTTCAATCAACGGATATCTTAGAGAAACTTGGATGGCTCATGGATGAGAGAAATGTACTGAAGACTGTTTCCTTGGAATTCCACAAATTGAGGGATGCCTTATCTTTGATTGATCTACCAGAAACTATTTCATCTTCAGACTTGGAATCTCAAGTCCGTTGGCTTGGGGAATCATTTTACCAGGCCAGAGATGAAATAAATAAATTACAAGACGAAATTTCTAGGACTAGGGAAGCAGCACAAAATGAGGTTGACCAGTTGACCACATCCCTTTTGGCAGAGATACAGGAAAAAGATTATCTTCAAAAGGAATTGGAAGATCTAACATTCAGTCATGAAAAAATTACTGAACGAGAGCAGCAAATTTCATCAGAGAAACATCACATGGTGAGGGCATTGCTGGATGCTTCTGGAATTACAATGGACAATGAAGAAGGGATCCATGAGCCTTCTTCTGATGTGACCATGCTCATAGACAGATGCTTGGGGAAGATAAAAGAACAAAGTGAGATCTCCGTTGAATCTGCTCGCGCTGATGAAGAAATGTTTGAAAGAATTCGAAGTCTCTTATATGTAAGAGATCAGGAGTTGACGCTTTGTAAGGAAATATTAGAAGAAGAGATGCCGATGAGGTTGGAAGTGAGTAATTTGACGGATAAGTTAAGAATGGTATCCCAAGAACTTGTAGCACTGAAAGCTGAAAAGAGTTCTTTGCAGAAAGATCTGGATCGATCTGAGGAGAAATTAGCTCTACTGAGGGAAAAGTTATCCTTGGCAGTTAAGAAAGGCAAGGGACTGGTTCAAGAACGGGAAAACTTGAAACAACTTCTGGATGAAAAGAATAAGGAAATTGAGAAGTTAAAGCTGGAGTTGCAGCAACAAGAGTCTGCATTTGGTGACTACAGGGGTCAGATTGATAAATTATCTGCTGATGTGGAACGCATTCCAAAGTTGGAGGCTGATCTTTTTGCTTTAAAAGACCGAAGGGAACAAGAGCAGGAAAGCTTGAAATTTCTTTTGGATGAAAAGAATAATGAAATTGAAAAGTTAAAGCTTGATTTGCAGCAGCTGGAGTCTGCATTTGGTGACCACAGGGATCAAGTTGATAGATTGTCCACTGATCTGGAACGCATCCCAGGATTGGAGGCTGATGTTGTGGCTATAAAAGATCAGAGGGATCAATTGGAGCAGTTCTTAGTGGAGAGCAATAACATATTACAGAGAGTAATCGAGTCTATCGATGGTATTGTTGTGCCCGGTGGTTTAGTTTTTGAAGAACCTGTAGCGAAGGTGAAATGGCTTGCAGCTTACTTTAGTGAATGTGAAGTTGCTAAGACACATGCAGAGCAAGAGCTGGAGAAAGTGAGAGAGGAAACCAGTACTCTTTCCAGCAAGTTAGCTGAAGCCTACACAACTATAAAATCACAGGAAGATGCTTTGTTAGTTGCAGAAGAAAACATTTCTAGGCTTGCTGAAGACAAGAAGGAAATTGAAGTTGGTAAGACGAATGTTGAACAAGAGTTACAGAAAGCAGTAGAGGAAGCTGCTTTCCAGGCTAGCAAGTTTGCTGAGGTTTGTTCCGCCCATACCTCCCTTGAAGATGCGTTAGCGATTGCAGAAAAGAATCTTTCTGCTGTAATGAATGAGAAAGAGGATGCTCAAGCTACTAGAGCTGCTGCTGAGACAGAACTAGAGAAAGTGAAACAGGAAGTTGCTTTTCAGTCCAACAGAGTGGAAGAGGCCTATGCAACTATAAAATCAATTGAAGGTGCACTTGCCCATGCTGAAGCCAATGCAGCTTTGCTAGCAGAAGAAATGAATGCTGCACAAGTTGATAGAGCCAATTTGGTTGATGAGCTAAGAAAGGTCAAAGAGGAAGCTGCTTCCCAGGCTATAGAGCTGGCAGATGTGTATACCACTGTAAAGTCATTGGAAGGCACCTTATCGAAGGCAGAGAATAGTATTGCTGAACTTGTTGATGGGAAAAAGGTGGTTGAACAGGAGAATTTAGTGCTTAATTCCAGGTTAAATGCATGTATGGAAGAGTTGGCTGGAACACATGGCAGCTTAGAAAGCAGGTCTGTGGAGCTCTTTGGTCACCTTAATGATCTTCAGATGCTTTTGAAGGATGAAACTCTATTATCCTCACTGAAACAAACCTTTGAGAAAAAATTTGAGAGCCTGAAAGACATGGACTCTGTTCTCAAGAACATAAGGGAACTTCTTATTGAGAAGGTTTCTGAACAATTGGGAAATAATCCTTTTGTGGAGGTAATTTCAAAATTTTCTTGTTTAGTATTGAATATTTGTATGTTTGTGTGTGCCTGTATGTTTGAGCTGTATTTGTGTGCATTTACATTCTGTCTTGTGCTCTTCTGAAATTTTACCTCTTCTTCTCAGTAATTTTTTTAGTTCTGTTTTTGAATGTATTAAAGTGATTAAATGACTAATTAAACAATCAGATTTGTTGGTAAGGATAAAAATCATTTCACTCATATTTATTGATGATACAAAATTTTGAATACATGGGCATGAACGATCATGGTGTTTTTTTTTTTTTTTTCTCCTGAAAACAGCTGGTACTTTCAAGTTTTGGTTCTGTTAGTTTCTGGCGTTAAGTTTTTGGTTCTGTTCACTCTGTGTTATGTGCATCTCTCTATTTCTGTCTCCTCTGTTCCTATGTGTGGTTATGTGTCTTATAATAAAAAATTTCAAAATTGCAACTTATTTAGCTCTGGGCTAATCTTCATGCAACTTTTCTCTGACCAGCTCCTTTTTTCCTCTAAAAATGCCAGGAAGATTCCTCTGCTTCAAAGCGTTTCTCAGATGGCCTTGATGGTATTGTGAATGTTGGAATGGCTAATGATGAGGCAAATCCTGCGGATGGCAATGATATCTCTTCATATTTTAGAAAGACAGTGGATGCATTCCATTCTAGAAACACAATTCTTGCAGATAAGATTGAAGGCTTCTCCACTTCTATGGATGGATTTATTGCAGTTCTTTTGCAGAAGTTACAGGCAACGAGGGATGAAGTAATAGTTGTGCTTGACCACGTGGAATCACTGAAACAGAAAATGAAGAATATGGAAATCCAAAAACAGGCCCAAGAGAATACAGTGACCATGTTAGAAAATGATATTGGGATTTTACTCTCTGCTTGTACTGATGCTAATCAAGAATTACAGCTTGAATTTGAGAACAATCTACCAAAACTGAGCTCTGTCCCTGAGTTGGAAAGTTCTAATTGGAGCCAGCTCACATTTATGGGAGAAAGAGATGCAGCAGAGCATCAACAAAGGATTGATAGCAGTAAATATGCAAAGACAGCAGAACAGTTGTCAGTTGCTACTAGAAAAGTTCAAACTCTGATTCAAATGTTTGAGAATGCAAGGAATGTGTCAGCCACCACCATTAAAGATTTGCAAAATGAATTGGATGAAATGAGAACAACTTCTGAAAAAGCCATAGAAGAGAGGGATATAAACCAAAAAAGAGTTTCCAAGTTGGAGGCTGATGCAGAAGCATTACAAAACCAATGCAACGACATGAAGCTTAGACTAGAGGATTATCAGGAAATAGAGGAGAAATTGAAGGCAAGAGAAGCAGAATTTTCATCATTCTCCAATCAGGTTTTGATGAAAGAACGAGGTACATCAATCATTTAGTCTTGTTAAGCCTATTACTTTGTTTTTTTCATTAATCGCTTTAGTCTTAATACTCTGTCTATGTATGTTGTTCCAGAGGTAGAAGGTTCTCTCCTGTCAGCATCCCAAGTGAAGGCTCTCTTTGACAAGATAGATGAGATTAAAATCCCTTTTGCAGAGTCAGAAGCAGAAGAATTGGAGCCCCCAAATGCAGTTTATGTAAAGAAGCTGTTTCATGTAATTGACTGTGTTACTGAGTTGCAGCATCAGATGAATTTATTGTCTCATGAAAAAGAAGAGCTGCAGTCAACACTTGCGACACAGGTTTTTGAAATGGAACATCTGAGGAATGATAAGCAGGACTCAGAAAAGTTGAAAAATGATTTGTATGAACTGGAATTAAGTCTGGAGAAAATCATCCAGAAGTTGGGGGGTAATGATTTAGTTGGAGACAAGAAATCTGCTGGAGTGATGGAACTATTGACGGTATTAGAAAAGCTGGCTATGGATATAATCCTGGAATCTGAAAATTCAAAATCCAAAGCCCAGGAACTTGGTGCCAAGTTGCTTGGGGGTCAAAAGGTTGTGGATGAATTATCAACCAAGGTCAAATTACTTGAAGATTCAATTCATGCTAGGGCATCTCCACCAGAGGCAGTCCAGGAAAGGGGCATCTTTGAAGCACCCTCAGTGCCGTCTGGATCAGAAATATCTGAAATTGAAGATGTGGTAAATATTGTTTTACATGTTCCCTGTTATAATTTCTTCTTGTACATGAAGTTTATCACCAAATTCTTTTGCTTTGAAATCTGATGCATATTCATTAGCTCACCTTTTTTCTCTTATTTTCACCTTTCTTTTGTTATGCACCTGTAAAAAGTTGATTTGATCCGGTTGTCTTATGCATCATTTACTGTGTGCATGTGTGTATGTATGTATGTATGTATGTATGTATGTATGTATGTATGTATGTATATATATAATTTTCGCTGAATTCCAAGGAGCATCGGCATCCAATTTTGAGAATGCCTATTCAAATTTCATTTTATCTTTATCTCCCCATATTTTGTTTCTTTCACTGTTGCGATGATTTTGGACCTTTCCTCTTTTTAATCCATGTTATATTCTTGGCATGTAGACGCTAGTGATACCTTTGTATTCCTTCATAGTTAATGGAACTTTTTCTTGGTTGTCTTTTAGACAAAAATTAGGCATATCATATTAGTTGCAGGATGCTTTCTTATTCAAGCAATTGATTTTTCATTAATGACTTAAATTACTAAAGCTCCTTTGATAGTTTGGATCTTGACTGGATCAGTCTTTCATTTTGTTTGTCAACTCACAACCATGCTTGACAGCTCATGGACTTCCATTAACCATGTTGGATGATTGTCTGATTTGATCATGTGCCATGCAATCCTCTATCTTTAGGTTGCCCTGATAAGAGCAACACACTTCTGTTCCATACAGAGTCCAATTTTCATGCTAAGCCCATTGTGGGAACCTTGTGGCTCATGTATTTACCTATGTGCTCTTAGATCTAGTTCCTTTCATTTAACAAATATAAATCCACAGACGCTTCATGTCACCCTTCCCAGACCTCACTTGATGGGACATATGCTGGGTAATTGCTTTTTCAATTGTCATATTACAACTCTTTCTACTGTTTATTTATGGTCTGGTCTGATGGCTGATTGGGGCTTTTCCTTGATATTAATACATGCCAACATGTAAAGTTAAGATGATTCTCAAGTAGGTGAGGTGATCCATACATGATAGATTTGCTTATAAGCATGTGCTTATGTACATGTTCCTTATGCTTGCCCTTCCAAATTCTGCTCTCATGTGAATTTTAATGTTCTCTAGCTGCATTCTTAAAGCTATAGCCTTCTAATGCTATGCAGGGACCACTTGGGACGAATACAGTATCACCTGTCCCATCAGCTGCTCACGTGAGAACTCTGCGGAAGGGATCAACTGACCACCTTGCACTAAATATTGATTCAGAATCTGATCATTTAATCAAGGAAGAAACAGATGAAGATAAAGGTTTGCTGTTTAAGAGCTTCCACATTTCCTAAGCAGTACCAGTGCTTAGGTGACTTACATTAAGCTTTGATTTTGCAGGTCATGTATTCAAGTCTCTTAACACATCAGGGTTCATCCCGAAACAAGGAAAGATGATTGCAGATCGAATTGATGGAATTTGGTAACCACTAAACCGTCTGCTTAAGTTCTGCTACATTTCCTTTTCTGTTAAACAACCTGCAGATCACATCTTTAAGAACATAGACTCGGAAAAT
This sequence comes from Vitis vinifera, assembly GCF_030704535.1. NCBI lineage: Eukaryota > Viridiplantae > Streptophyta > Magnoliopsida > Vitales > Vitaceae > Vitis > Vitis vinifera. The sequence continues at coordinate 23,910,094 of NC_081805.1, read as the reverse complement.
TATACTTAATGAGAGCAAATCCAGATGGTGGAAGATTGAACAAGGTTTTAATTGTTACCACTTGCCACTAATGCTCACCATTGTTCTTGTCAGACTGAGATCATAAGCTTTAGTTTCATATTAAGGCAATTATCTGAAATAAAAAATAAAAAAATGAAGAATGTTATTGGGTAAATAAGTGGGCGTAGACTGCATTTCACCAGATGGGTACTTGTGTCAAGGTCTAAGTCATTTTCCAATCTATGCAGGGTATCTGGTGGCCGAATTCTGATGAGTCGTCCAAGAGCAAGGCTAGGCCTCATTGCCTATTGGCTCTTCTTGCACATATGGCTTCTGGGCACCATTTTGTAACCAAGCCTGACCATCTTCCCTCTGGAAAACACCCACACGATTTATCTTGTACCATAGATACATGTTGTTTTCTCCATTTGTCCCAGCTTACATAGTTCTGTCCAATACCGTCCATATTCATAAATTTGTTACCCTTGTTCTCTGAACGTTTTAGGGTTTCAGAGAATCCAGTCCTCCATAATGTTCCATATTTTTCCATCTTTTTGTTCCCAATTGGAATATTTAACTATAGATTAATACAAGATAGTTGAACACTGAATCCAGCTTTGAAATGATACTATTCCTTCATTTCTTTGTATTCTGGATCTGTTGTCTTCTTTGATTTTCAAAGTGAAGGTATATTGAGATTGGTAGAAATGCCCTGTATGAGAAGTTGTTTGAGCTTGATGACATGTTGGGAGGCAAGCAAATATGATGATGCAGACTACAGGGATTATAATGGAGTTGTTATCATGTGAAGCTTCATGCTTCCTTGCTGCATTCAACAACTTCAGTTCCAAATTTGTAAGGCCCTTTTAACAGTTGCAAATTGATTCTTAGGTGATAAAACGCCATCCATACACTCTCATAATAAAATAAAATAAAAAATCACAAAATAGAAAATCAAATTTAGAAAATATAATTTGCATGTAGTTATCTAAAAATAATTAACATTTCATATATTTTTTAGTCAAAGTTATCACCTTTAACTACTCAAGTATTACCATTCAATGATATAAATATTATTTTTGACTATCCTAAGTACTAACTTTGATTATCCTATTTATTACATTTGACCAATAAAAAAGCTTATTTTTTGTAATTATTTTTATATGAGTGTGTGGAAACACAATTTTTTTTCCATATATATAGATAAACTTTTTTTATAAAAAATATTTATTTTATAATTTTAAAAATCACTTTTAAATATCTCAATTATTTAAATAATTTTTAATATAATTGTATAAAAGTTATTATTATTTTTTATTTTATAAATAAAAAGCAACAAATGGATTCAAAGGAATAGTTTTCAAAGAGCCTATTTTGGTAACTATTTTTGAAAACTGTTTTGAAAAATAATTTTAAAAAATAGTTTTATGATGTTTTGTAAAACAAAAGTTTATTTGAAAACCTAAAACGTTTCTAATATTTTTTACTATATTTTTAAAATAATTTTTATGTCTATTATTTTATTTTTAATCATTTTACATGTTTGTATAATTATTTTTTAAAATAGACCCTTAAAAAACAAGTAAAAGTAATAAAAAACAACTAAAAATATTATCTAAAAATATCATATTTTTGTTTTTAAATATTAAAAAATAAAAAACAGTTTTTTATTTTCAAACGAGTTTTTTCTGTATTTTTATCATAGAAAACACAAAATTATTTTCAATATCAAACAGATATTCTTGTTTGTAATGGGAGCCTAAAAACACCAAATTAGATGTCCAATTTAGAAAAGCAAAAAAAAGGAGAAAGACAAACCAATTTAGGTGCCAAATATTTTATTTTTCATAGTTTAGAAAAGTAATATAATGGAGAAAAACAACCCATTGGCTACTATCATAAACATGAAGGGAGGACCTAAAATAAAGCAGATAAAAATGGAGGAAGAAGAATTGCCCAAAATACCCTAGAAACATGTGGCTCTTTTTTCTTTCCTTTTTTTATTTTAATTTAAAAAAACACCCATGTATTCATTTCTTTTGGGTTCCTGCCAAAGCCCTCTAGTTATGGGTTTGCTCCCTGCAAACTGTCATGTAAATGGCATTGGAACTCACTCACCATGGCCAATTTCTGCTTTCATGGGTTAGTCTTCTCGATGCTATCTACGTTCTTATAATCTTTTGTGGGTTTCTACTTTCATGGGTTAGTTCTCTCAATGCTCTCTGCTTTCTTATCATCTTTTGTGGGTTTCTACTTTCATGGGTTAGTTCTCTCAATGCTCTCTGCTTTCTTATCATCTTTTGTGGGTTTCTCTCAGTTTCCATTGCTTCACCCTCTAACCCCAATTATTTTCATTTTCTTTTGGTTCCTTTCAGTAATTCCCTATTAACCAATTCAGAAAAAGAGATGTTATTGCGTGGAAGTTGAGCTTAAACAAATGAATAAACCCTTGTTTCTTGATTTGGGAGTGTGTTTAAGCAAGACTGGATATAGTTTTCTCACTACAAACAGTTGCTGCATCAAACTTACCTATATAAAAGTGTAACTGGAATTCACCCACCTTGGGTAATCTCTATTTTCATATGTTAGTCCCATCAATGCTCTCTGTGTTCTTAATGGCCTTTCTGGGTTGATCTCAGTTTCTATCGTTTCGTCCTCTTAACCAATTATTTCTTTTGTTCTTTCTTTCTTTTTGGTCTCCCAGTAACCAAAATCAAGAAATGGCAGTATATATACATACATATATATATATATATATATATATATATATATATATATATATATATATATATATACTTTTTTCTTTTGCTTTTTCTTTTTGGTTTGTGTGTCCAAGTTAGATTGGATATGGTTTCTGCAAGAGTTAAAATTGTCCTTGTTTCCTATATCCAATACTCTCTTGTTACTTGTGCAATACTTTATTTTTCTCTACAGTTACACATGGTTTTTTTAGTAGCTTGCTTCTTGCCAAGGATGCACTAACTATATGGGCAATACTAATGAGGTTCAAAAAATGATATGGATATATTGATTAATATATGCATGTAAGTTTTTACATATTCTTAATGGTTTTTCAGGATTTTGATGAGATATATATCTGGGGTTATACTTGTTGATCATTCATTTATATTGGAGATATTGCTAGATATGAATTATTTAGATACTTAATACCTTGCTTCTTGCTCTAATTGTGAAAACTGGTCACATTTGATTAGGTAGGAAGTTAATTGGCCTCCATGACAAGCAGAAGATTTTACCCACCAAATTTTTCTGTGTAAGATTCCCAATTTCATCACTTTTCCAAATTCCAGAAATATTTTCCTTGGAACGGGAATAGGGAGCCGCTTCCACTAAATAATTGCTTTTCTAGGCTAGTGGTTGCATAATTGAATTAAATTCAATTGACTGGAAATCCATATGAACAAATCCATAATATAAGCAGGATTTTTTAATTCCAGAGTTAGAATTCCAAAAACAAGTCTACAAAACCAAAGCACAGTGCCTTTCTTTCACCTCTTTTAGAACCTGTCTTTTTATCTTTGTTCTGCAGGGCCTTGGAGGTAAAATAAGGGCTTTTGCAAGTCGCAACTCTGTGAAGAAATTGAGAAAAGACAGACAAGCACGTAAAAATTTAACTTTACAAACTAATAAGATTGCACCCAATGAAGATAATGGGCTGGAAGATAGGTTTCCATCAGAAGATGATAGTGTTCCAGATAACAAGAAGGTGTCCCCTATTGATAATTTGGCTGCACAAGGCTCAATCACCATCCCTTCCAGGGGTGCTGTGCTTCAGGCTTGCACTGTCACTTCTGGGTTGATAGCTGCTTTGGGTATAATCATTCGACAGGTAGGATTCCCTTTCATTCATTTCTAGGTCTGGTGTTCTGTATTTCTTAGTCATACTGGAGAACCATAAGCCAACTGGTCACTGTTAAATTCATCCCTTAGGTTCTAACTAGTGCTTATAATTAATATGTTAATGAAATATATTTACATCCTTGTGCTTTACCACTTAGCCAAATGATCAAACATTTAGTTTTGAACGTGATGTCTTCTCCACTTATATTTGAAGCACTTTATATATCCATGTTTCTAGTATTTACTTTCAGATATGTCAGCATTTATTTTAGTCTGTTACTCTTTTCAATTTGTTTATCATTCCTGTTCCACCAGACTTAGGTGGTGTTTGTTTTTTTGACTTTTTGCTAAAAACCATTTAGTTTTAGAATTTAGGTTGTTTGTTTTTTTACTTTTTCATGACTTATTATAAACTTTTTACTAATTCTAAATAGAAAAAATAAAACAATGATTTTTTTACTTTTTAATACTTAATAGAAATAAAATACTACAAAAACAAACAACCTAATATTTAATACTATTAAGTATTAAGGTTCTATTTAGAATTAAGTAAAAAAACAAACACCACCTTACTCATGAAACTGAAGCATGAAAATACACTTCGACCTGTATAGCGGTTCTAATTTCTTCTTGTGATTTGGTATTGAACGAGAAGATTTTCTCAAATTCATTTTAAATGAGACAAAAAAAAAAGGTGAGAAATTAAGGGTTTGTTTGGTAAATGTTTTCGAAGTAGTTTTATGTTGTCTAGAACCAAAAAAAATTAGAAAAACATGTTTGACAACAAAAAATAGAAAATAAAGTGTTTTTAGAGAACATCTTTTAGTTGTTTAAGTTATTTTCACTTGTTTTATGAGGGTTGTTTTAAAAATAATTATACAAATATGGAAAGTGATTAAAATATTGCATATTAAATTTGTTTTTAAAAACATTGAAAATAAATTAAAAACATTTCAAGTTCACAAACATATATTTTTTCTACAAATCATTATAGAACAATTTTTAAAAACTGTTTTTCAAAACTATTTTTTAAAATAGTTACCAAATAGGGTCTAAACTACTAATTTTCCTAGATACCTCTAATTAATCATAGGTATGATATTATGTTAAACTACCAACTTTCCTAAAAGCATGAGCTGTTAGGATGTGAACCCACAAGGCATATTAGGAAAATCAAAAGCATTTTTCTTTACATGGTAAACTATTTGAATTTAAATTCTCTTTCCTAATTATAATTTACAGGTGTCTCATACTGCATCAATTGAAGGATTGCCAATTCTTGATTGCTCTATGGAAGTATCATGTATGAATCTCCATGCTGATTTACCTTTTCCTGCATCAAAGTTTTATTACTATTTTTCTCTCTTTTTGATGATAATTAAGATTCTTCCTGCAATTTCATGTTTGTAGTGACACCCTGTGATTGAAACTTTCCACATTAGTCAAGGATTATATATATATATAAAATGTTGGAAAAACTGAACAGATTGGTGACATGATAAATCTAGCCATTTGGCGTGCAAAGTTGTCCTATGACCTATGTTGGTATCCGAATGTAGTTGATGAAGCATTAGAATATCATGAATAGGATGCCAAGTGCCATTCAAGCAGTATGATACTGGGCCTCAATGTCCACATTACTACAATATTGAATAGTGGGTACCATCTCATTGTATATCTGCTACTTAATGACATGGACTAGGAAGGCAGCTCTTTGCCTAGCTTTAACATTGTTCATACATATGTTGCCATCAATCCAATCCTTGGTGTACATTGCATATGTCCAAGCCAGCTCATCTCACTTTCTCATGTTGATCTCAGTTGTGGTGCTACCTATAAATCATCATGATGCATTTTGCCCTAGACACTGTTTAATGGTGAAAACTGATGTATGGCTGGTCCCAAATAGTTGAGATAACCCCTAATTGAGTGGAGATGAACTTCACTTAAGAGGCAGCCTTTTGGCTCAACATTAGTGTTGTTCTTTACTCGTGTATTATCTTCATTGACTCGTTGGGAGGAAACAAAAGCATTCAATTTTGAGTTGAAGGATCTGGACATTTCTATGTGTTCTACAGATATTGAAAGTGAATCTCTGATTTTAAAATCTAAGGTAAAAAAAGGGAAAAAAGAATTGCTCTTTGATAAACAAAAAAGGGTTTTTTTAAGAAACCTGTTCGTTAAATTATCAAAATTGCCTCATTTCTTGAAATTTTGGAGAATTCTCTAGTTTATATTAAAGAGACATATTTATCTCAAATGCTGCATGGAAAATTCTGGATAATTTCATCTTCATGTAAAATCGGCTCTCTGTTTTCTCCTTTTTTTCTTCTTTTTTTTTACTTCTCATGGTGCTGACTATAATCAGCTGTTTCATTACCTCAACAAAGTCACTTTTTTTTTTTATGTATTTTTGTTTTGTCTACAGTTGGCTTTGAGATGTGGCATCTTGAGTTAATAGCAGGATTGGTTATAATGGTATCATCATGCCGATTCTTACTACTGAAAACATGGCCAGATTTTGCTGAGTCTAGTGAAGCAGCTAATCAGCAGGTAGCTGTACTCACTTCTTTTGGCGTGGATCTTTAAATTCAACTTGTTCAAGCTTTCCTTTTCTGTGTCTGTCAACTATCTTTTCACTTGTAGATGCATATTCAGTAAAGCGTCTATGGGATGTTTATAGGTTCAAATTAAAATGACCATTTTCTGCTTGTCCTGATAAGTCAGCTATAAAAGATATGCCCCTGGTTGCATGTTGCCCATCCTTGCAGCTGCAAGTCTGTTATGGTTCTTTGCTGCTTTATTGAACTCCTGATCTACATTTCCATTTCTGGTGCAGGTCCTTTCTTCACTACAACCTTTGGATTACATGGTTGTAGCATTTCTTCCAGGGATTAGTGAGGTATACATTGCAAAATCTTTTACTTCACATTTTCATTCTCTTTTTGTTTTTTTGGTTTTTCAGAATGATATCATGTTACATTCTTATTTTGTGTGGGTTGCCCAGGAGCTCCTTTTCCGTGGTGCATTGCTACCACTTTTTGGAGTTAATTGGAAGAGCGTATTTGTGGTTGCTGCCATTTTTGGTGTTCTTCACTTGGGCGGTGGCAGAAAATATTCTTTTGCAATCTGGTAGCCATCTTCTTGATCAGGAAATCTTTGTGGGAATAAAAATAGAAGTGAATCCCATGAATTGTTTGGTTGATTTAGATACTTTTACAGTTGACTTTGGTTCGAGTCTATATTATGGTTTGTCTTCCCCATTTACCATACCAACCATTTTTGTTTTTCATTATTTTGTTTTGTTTCTCTAAGCACCGAAGAAGATATGTCAGCTTGGATGTTTAATTTAGGTTATTGTTAGGCATATTCACATCCTTCTCATTCACATCCTTCTACAGCCAGTGTTTCCAACCAAGGACTTCAACTTTTGAAAAGTCCCATTTGAATCTATTCCACATTGCAAGTAATGAAGGATCATTATAAACTAGAAACTTAAGGAAGTGTGTGCTGTTGAATCAATTGTCTTTAGGAGAAATCAAACTATCTTTCAAGATTATTCAAGAACTGCCTCTGGGTGCAGTTGATATTTGTTTTACTAGAAGGGTGCACAGCCATGATCTAACAATGGACTTGTTTTCAGGGCAACATTTGTCGGGGTTTTGTATGGCTATGCAACAATTGCATCCTCAAACCTCATTGTGCCAATGGCTTCTCATGCCATCAACAATCTGATAGGAGGGATATCATGGCGGTACACATCAAAATCATTGGAATAGAAGATGTCAGATGGTTTCAATCTACTCATCTACTTCCAAGTTTGTACCACTTTGACCTTCGAAAACAACGGGTGACAAAAGCTTAGCCTGGACCATATACACAATGTACATTATTCTTGTCTCCAATTACACTTAATACATGTATAACCATTTTTCTGCCCAAAATCTGATATGCAACTATAGATTCGGAACATGCTTGATGAGCAATTTCTAGTACCATCCATCAATGTCAACACTGTTCATGGCTTGTCGCCATAGTTTTGCTTATTGCTACACTAACAATATTGGATGTTTTCTTGTATAGTTGTATATGCATGCTTCTCTTTTAGGAGATGGAAAACAAAGTCTTAACTCCATGAGTTTCTGGAAGTCACAAAAATTTACACTGGCTGAATCATCAGCAAGGAAGGTAATTGACACTATCTCCCTGTGATCCCTCTGCCATAGCTTGCTCAGAGTGGGACTACCAGGTAACATTCTAACACAGTGCTGCTGATAGAGCCAACTGGGAAGTTGTTGGAGCCTCCTGGAAAACCATTAGCACTATGGTAACAACAACTATGCTGATCGAAAGAGGTTTTTGAAGTTCTCATTCTTCAATATAGCCTTCTAGGGAAGCCCAGCTTTTATCCTAGTTTTCTAATTTTTTATTAATTTCTAGTACATGTATTTTTTCAGATTTTTATGCCATATGCATGCAGATAGATTAGTTTGATTTCACGGACTTGCCTTTCCTAAGTTCACGTGCGGCACTTAGACAACTCACCCGCTTGAAAGTTGCTAAGTCAGCCTTCCCCTTGATGTTTAGTTTGCTAGGCTAAGATGTACACGATTTGGAAGCTAAGAGAATCGTAGACAACATTTAAAGAATAGAAAACTTTTATTACTCAAAAGAAGCTTTACAAGTACTTGGAAGCTCATTTACTTGGTTGGTTAGGTTATTGGGTGGTGCTTTGATCAAATGAGACCTTACCCTATTTGTAGGCACCTTAGGAAGTCTTTAGAACCTTGAAGGTTCCTTGCAAATCAACAATAATCTAGAAGCTCTACACTAGTCTATGTACAAGGGTATGTACAAGATGACTTTTGGAAGATTCTAGAACACCCCACACTATTCCAATGCTCTCTTAGCCAAGTGTAGAGATGTGTGGACATCTTTAGCTCTCTCTAAAAGCTTCCATACTCTTCCACTTTGTAGCTGAGTGTAGGTGTCTCCAAGGGTCTCTAGAAGCTTCCCACCTCCTATAAGCCCATGGGGAGGGTCATTTGAAGCATCTTGTGACATTGAGCCGTGAAATGAATTAAATTTGTGGTATTCGATAAAATTTTATTTTTTTAAAAAAAATTTAAATAATTATTGAAAAATATTTTTTATTTTTATTTTTTATATTAGCACTTATATTGATTTCTTTTAAAAATTACTTTTTGTTCCAAGAGTCGAACTCTTGGTACAAAGGTTTTTGATAAGCGTGCTATCAAGAATGTGTTACACGCCTCCTTTGTTATTTCCAAACTACCTTAACTTCTGAAAATTTGATGTGTAATAAATTAAAATAAACTCAATATTCATCTTTTATTCTTTATATTTGTCTTAGTTGAAAAAAAGAAAAAAGGGAAAAAGTGGTAGATGTAAAAAGAGAAAAATAACACATCCACCCATTTTATAACTGATGTTAAGAGTTGCGTTTTGATGTATTCTTACTTGAAGTGCATTTAGTGGAAGTATTTTTTCAAAAAATCACCTATTAAGAGTGTTTTTAACAATAAATTTAGGAAATGTTTCTAATTTTTTGACATTTAAAAACTTTTATCTTTCAAATATTAGAAAGATTAGAAATACTTCTAAGAATCAATGCTAAAGGCATTTCTGAGTGCATTTGATAGTGATTTTAGTTTTTCTACTACTTGAAATATAAAAATTTTTAAGTATTAAAAAGACAAAAAATATTTTTTAAAATCATTATCAAACGCAAGTTAAAATTATGTTTAATAATGATTTTAAAAAACGTTTATAACATTTTTAACACTTGAATAATAAAAAATTTCAAGTGTTCAGGCTCTAAGAGTGTGTTTGGTAGTGATTTGACAACATTTTTAATCTTTTTAATACTTGAATAAAAATTTTTTTGAAGTGTTAAAAATGTTAAAAGTGCTTTCTAAAATCACTACCAAATGGACTCTCAATGTTTATCCAAAAAAACACCAAGTGATTTTCTGAAACTATAAGGGGTGCTTGGTACATGAGAATGATAACTAGAAATAGACATGTCATTCATTCCCTCCCTCATTCCTATTTTTAGATAAATTTTATGAAGATAGGAATGAAATAAAAAATGATTCCGATATAGATCAAATTCCACTTATAAGTGAGATTTCAATTCATTACAAGCAAATGATATAAAATTATTATTTTACCCTTTAATTTCATTCGGCAATCCCCAATGCTTCTTCATCTAATAATAATAGTATTTTTCTAGTCTTATTATTTAGTAACAAAAAAAATCATTTTAAACTATATTTAAAGGTATTATTATTAATTTATTTCTTTTTTATTCTCATTCCTATTATTACCAAATATTATAATAAAAATAAATAATCATTCAAATCTTTAATTTCTAAGTTCATTCAAATATTAGTAATAGAATCATCAAATTCATTTTCATTCATAAAAAAATATGAATGAAATCAAAATATTCATTTTCATTCCCCATTCTTGTGTACCAAACACAATCTAAAGGATTTTCCAGATTTTAAAAATTGTTTCTTAAATTTTTTCAAATACTTAAATTTTTTTCAAAAATATTTTTTAGGATAAAAACGCTTGATATATATATATATAATAACTTTGATGTATTGAAAACTATTTTTAATATTTGAGTTACAATTAAAAATGTGTTCATAAAATCAATTAATTTCAAAATCTATTTTTTAATAACTACTTTTAAAAATGTGGGTCTTTGACAAATCCCAAATTCATATTGGCCTTTCATTAAAAAAATCAAAATGATCCTTAAAAGTCGATTCTACCCTTCGGGTTCCAACAACTTATACCTAATTCAATGGGCAAAAAAGTATTTTAAATGCTCCTAATTAAAAGTAAGGTGGTTCAAAGCATAGATTTCTGGGTCTAAACTCATGACCAAAGCAGTGTTCTAGGACTACTTCACCAAATTTCACACGCATTTGGTCAAACAAATGAGGCTCATCGTAACTGTGAATGATAAAAAAAATTTCCATAGTTCACAGGTGGATGATAAATTGATTATACAAGCTGTAGGTTGATAGTACAGAGGTGCCACATGCAATGGGCAGCTGTGGCAAGAATGGAGGTTGTCCATCTGATTACATAGCCGTTGCCATATCCCTCCTCTGCTTCATCCTGTAAGAATTTAAGATATGGTGGATTGTTTAATTTTGTTATATGGGTTTGTGGTTTAAATGATTTTATCTGAAATTATTGATGGGCTTGTCTAAATTGGGGTCTGTTTGGAGTTTCTTTTCATGTGGGTGTGTCTGTCTGATGCTGTTGTATATGAGATCATCGATGGGTTTTGTATTAATTTGAGTTGTGTGGGGGGATTTTCCTTGCGGGTGTCTCTGTTTCATTCTGTTCCTTATGAAATCATTGATGGGGTTTGTTTGAATTCAGCTGTGTGTGCAGAATTTTCATGTGTCTGTGTTTGATGCTACTTTCTCTGTGATTTTAGAGAGTAAGAGCCACGGGGTTGAGGGTTTTGGCTTGGGGTTTTTGCCGAAAGGCCAAAGCAAAAATTGATGCTGATTGTGATTCCTTGGCTTTCTGATTGATCCATGGATTGGCTTTTTCCTTTTCCTCTTCTTTGCCTATCATTTTCAATAATAAATTGGTTGAAGAAAGGAAAAGATTTTGAACCATGGTTACCTCTTACGTTCTTGATGTACGCCAAAGTGAAGTTGTTTTTCTTTTATACTTCTTGTTGAAAGGGTGTTCCTTCAGAGAATATATTTTTTCATTTTTTTTGGGATAAAAATTTTAGTAAGAAGAAAGGACTATAAAGAATTTAAATCTCATAAGGCCATAGCCTTAAACAAAATCTGGGCAAACCCCTTAAACCTTTCCATTGGATCTAAACAATGTTCGACTCTGAGAAATAGGATCAGTTGTCTCTGATCTTCCCTGGTTACTGATGAACCCCAATTGGCATTAAATCCAAAGTAATGTGACTATTTTTTTTTTATAGTACATCTTATGTCCCTTTTTATTGCTACTTCTTTCAGGTTACTAATAAAAGCTACATTACCCTTTCTGGTTCACAAAGTTCCTCGTCCTAAAGGCAGTGGCTTTTGGATTCCAGTGATTCAAGTTTTTGCCAGCCTCAACCTTCTGTTGTCGATTGTGGTAAGGCTGCAGGGTTTTTCATAACATGGTCTAGCTTAGCATGTTTTCATTTAAGTCATCCACTAAGGTTTTTGTTATGAGATTCTTAGCAATGATCATTACAACAGTGTTATCCTGCAATTTATGCAGATGTCCATCAATTTCCTGAAATTCAAGAAGAAGCATTGGTGGCAGTCTTGTTATCTCTGGGCAGGTTATTCACTCCTTATATTATCAATACAACCTTTTAAGTTATTTCTTTAGTTTGTCACAACGCATAATTGGTAATATTTTCATGTGCATCGAGGATATATTTTCTGAGTATGGTTTTCTTTCAGTCTGGGTTGAAGGCCCACTTGGGTTCGGTTTGCTGCTGAGCTGTCGTATAGTGCAGGCATTTCAACTATATTACATATTTGTCAAGTAAGTTGACATATTTCAAACTCAGGACATCAATGTTAAACCTTGATCCACCTTGCCATCAGGTGGCAACTCAGCCATCAAACATTGATCCAACAATTGGCTGCTGGGTTACCCCTTAAACATTCATAACCCTCCCAAAATAACACAAAATAGGAGGGAGGAGAGCCAAAGGGCCTGAAATTGGATGAGGAAAATGATAAACTGATGGGAGAACATTAATTTTAATTGTAAGACATATTAAGCAGACACATTCTTTCGGATGAGCAGTCAGTTTAATTATTACATAATGCTCCTGTAGGTAGTTGCCTAAAGCTTGAAAAGGTTTGATCAGAGGGTAAGAGGCCCAGGGTTCTTTTACAATAATGCACAGTTGGTACATCACATAATTGTTGGTTTTTTGCCTTGCTCTTTTGTTATTCTACTGCATCATACTACATGATATGGTCTCATCAGTTTGTGCAATATCTTACTAATTTTTGCTTCACTCATTTGTGAATTGATATTTCAGGAGACGTTTACCACCTATCAGATCATATGTTTTTCTCCCAACAATTGTCTTGCCATGGATTGCCGGGGCTGCATGTAAGAATCACTGATTTAAATCACTTTTCCGATTTAGAAATCCAGATGGACTAGGTAGATTCATTGTGATGAAAAATATGCTGCAGTTGGAGCATCCTTCTGGGTGTCTGTGTGTGTCCAAATAGACTTTTTAATTTTCTAAGCCCATGTTTTTTGTTTTTTTTTTTTTTTTTTTTCTTTTAATATCTTTAGAATCAGTTTCATGTTTGTATAAAACAGATTGAATATCCCTCTGTGACAGAAGGGCTAGACAGGTTAGACTGCAGGCCTCCTCATCAATACTTCTGGTGGATATCTTATAGCATGCACTTACATCTAAGAATGTGTGTCTAGCATTATGTTAATTGGGGCTACTTCCACATTCAAAGGATAAGTTCCTTCCATCATGGCATAAAGGATGAGAGTTGGTGAATAACTCAGCATAGAATAAACTTCAGAGTAAGGCCAGAAAAGTCCATGAAAAAAATCAAGGGTTTACACTCTCATATTACATATATCAAGCCCTATCATCACCCAGCTTTAGTTACTGCCCAACTGAATTTGGTAATGGTGTTTCAGAATCAAGGATCTTAAAAATTATCAAGTTTAATGTTTTTTTTTTTTTTTTTTTTTTTATAGGTTATTATCATATAATGAAGCTCAAGAAACCCATTTTTGTTATTTTCTTGGGCCTTCAGCCTGTTTTTTAATTAGTTGATCTGATTTTGCTCTGTATTGGCTTAGAAATCAACAGGTTTCCCTGTTAATCCTCCTTCCTCAGTATTGGTTAGTGGTTTGTCATGAACCATAGGTCCATAACATCTGAGAAGTGAAATCCTTTCCTGGCATGGAAAAAAGTTGTTTAATTTTCGTTCATTTCATCATGTTCATATTTTGTGTGGTTTAACAACATGTTATTCTGATTTGCATGCTCCCTTTAGTATCATTCCATAACAGTCATGCAGATTAGGTTGAAATCTATTGTTTGTATGATTGGCTTTCAGTTCACTGCATTTTGTTGTTGCCAACCTGGTCATCTTTATGACCGATTATTGAATTTGAAGTTTGCTTCTGCTTCATACGTTGTTTTTACAAAAATTGGTTGTCATTAACAATAGAGTTTGTCTCTGATAAAATAAAAAATAAAAAATAAACAGAGTTCATGAACTTGCCTTTTGGTGCCCTTGTATATGGCCTGTGTACTCTGGTGTACTCTTCTTGATAGTCATTGCTAATACATCTTTATTGCTCGCTTGTCAAAAAATTAACAACAGAGTTTGTCTGTACTGTAGTGCTTCATAAGAAGAAGCCTCTAAATGAACGATGTCACTTGGGGACTCGATGGATTATTCCAGTTGTGCTCCTCCACACAACATATGTTGCTGCTTTGGTTGGTTTCACGGTGGCCATCCGACATATAGAGTTCAGGTTTCACGAACTCAAAGACCTGTGGCGGGGAATACTTGTCTCCACTTCTTCTGTTGGTACACTTTTATCTAGATTCTATACAAAGTTCTGTAATTTGTTTTTTTATTTAATTTATGTTTGTAGGATTATATTTTTAATAATGGAGAAGGATTGTTTAGTTTATAGCCCTTCATTGGTTACCCTAAGAATCTGGTTGGTAGTGATTTTAGGAAGCACTTCTAACCTTTCTAATACTTGAAATTTTTTATCAAAAAGGTTGTTTTCAAGTACTAAAAATGTTAGAAACACTTCTTAGAATCACTGTTAAACAAGCTCTAAATTAACCCGACATCTCTTGGTGGGATTCAATCTGAAATAGAGGCCTTCATGGTATCTTTTTACATGATTTCTGTTTTCTGTAGTTTCATAGCACTTTGGCTGAATGCTTCTAGGCAGTGGGCATAAATATTTCCTAGGGAGGTGAATTACCATTTTCCAGATTTTACTAAAAAGGTTTGCATTGCATTGTGTGACATTTTTTAGAGTGTAGAGTATTATTAAATGTAGTTATACATTATTTTCTCTACAAGTCGTCGAAATCCAGAGGAAGAATCCAATATAAATATAGAAGGCAATGATTACTCTAGCCTCAATATGACTTTATTACGGAACCTAAAGTATGTTACTCAGTAATCTTATATATAAAATTGTTATGAACTTATGTGTATGATATGATTATGGAACCTTCAGTCATTTGATCATTTTGAAATTATGTGAATTCAGAATTTTTGAAAAATGAAAGCACCAATATCTAAGCCGTTTTGACTGCTTCCGCAGTCCTCTAAGTCAGGCAGTTGACTTCTTCATAAACTAAGTAGCTTGAATAATAGTTATTATCAAAAAAAGGATTAGCACTATGAATTCACCTTTTTATAGACTTCTTTATTACTTTATGATGTGCACATGATGCCCAGACAGACGTGCCCTTGGTCTTATGGCTTTAGGTGCAACTTGTGTTCAACATATGGATGTACAGCACTCCTAGTTGAGATTGTCTTTTCCTTATAAAATTTATTGAAAGGGCAATTAATCAATGATTATTCATGTTAGACAGTAAAATTTTCCTATATTAGAACAGTATGTGTTGTTTTACACAGTCAATCAGATTCAGTGTAACGTCATGTTTAAAGCAAACCCTATGATGATGTCAATGTTAATATTCCTTGAATATTTGGTAAATATTTCGACAGTTATTTTCAAATGTGTCAAAGATAATTTCTATTTCAAAAATTTTGCTAAGTTTTCCATTTTTCAGTGTGCAAATTCTTTTGCATGTTTTAGACCAATTTTGAGCATATCAGTGATGTTTATTGGTTGATATTTGAAAATACAAGAACTTGCTTGCTAGCAGGCATAAACACAAAGCCGGGTGTTTCAGTTGTTAGAGCTTAGGATCAACTTTTTCAGTTTCCCTATCAAGCTGCTTCCCAAATACTTATCTCCCGTCACATTTTACTCATAGTTTTTCTTTCTTCAGGACTATGGGTTACTGCTTACATTTTGAATGAAATCCATGATGATATCGAATGGCTTCAAGTTACCTCTAGATTTCTGCTCTTAATTATGGTATGATAATAATCATTGCTTTATTTATTTGTTAGCTTTGTGCATCCCTGTCATTGTTAGTTGATTGGGAACAAGAGTTATTTAAACCTTAAGCTTATGCTGGATGTATTTGCTCATATTACTCAGGTTATTATGTCTCACAGGCAAGTATTCTTGTACTGGCTTTCTTTTCCATGTCAAGTTCACAACCTCTGCTCTCAAAAATGAGCTTGAGGAAAAGGGAAGCCACAGAATTTGAGACAATGGGCCGTGCCCTGGGCATACCCGATAGTGGACTATTATTACAACGGGAACCAGCACCAGACATAGACCCTAACGAACCTCTGGATAAGCTTCTTCTGAACAAAGGGTTCCGTCAGTCCTTCATGGCATTTGCTGACAGGTGCCTCTCCCATCCTTAACTTTATTTCGAGAGGATATATCTCTGAATAAAATTTTCTGGTGCAAAAGGATAATAAATTTCATCTTTGAACTGTGAATAGGGTAGTTTCCTGAAGTTAATTGAAGAAACACGATGAATTTCCCCATGAATATTTTGTAAAATATGCATTAAGATAAATGGATCCTTAAATGGAATTTTTATTTTTTCTGGGAAAGCCTTCCAGGAACTTTTTTTATGAAGAGAAAAAAGATGACAAGAAATTAAGATTTAAACTCACACAATCTAATCTGATACCAAAGTTGCCTTATTTGATTCTCCATCATTGTAGTTGTTTGGCTGGGGAGAGTGTGCATTTTTATGATGAAGTGCATGAACTTGCTAAAATACCTGTGGATGACCCAGTGAGAAGAATCTACATGGCACGGCACATTATTGAGAAGTATGTAATTGCAGGTATGAATGTTCTATATATGAAAATTTTCCATAAAAGTTAAGTTCATCATTCTGAAGGATAGGATTTGCCACCTATTTCTCATACTAGACAGAAGTTCATCCAATCCCTTTGCAGTTTTAGGTGGGAGAAAGGCAACGTACCTTGGACCTTATTTTAATTTTTTAGCATGCGCAGGCCTTTTCTGAAAATGCAAAAACAAAAGCCCATGGCCCCATTTAGACTCTTCCTTAATCTTAGGATTTAGGATTGCTTTCTTCGGTCTCTATATGCTACCTTGTTATGTGTTTAAAGCAATTCTGAAAGTCAAAACTAGTTCCACTTTGTGATCCCATGGTGGCTTTCCACTTCACACTAGTTTGTTCTATATTTTTTCTCTGCTTGCGACTTCCTTTTCCTTCTTGATTGCCATTTGAAGTGGGATTATCCCAATCTCTCTCCCTCCCTCTCTCTCTCTCTCTCTCTCTTTTTGAATACTTGGTACTTGACAAACTAGTGAGTAAATATATGAGAACTGAACATGGCATGCATTGTTGGCATTCATCTCAGAGAAAAATCAGATTTTTTATTGGGGGAAATTTTTCAGAGCTGGGCTGGCTGCACTAAACCAAGTTCATAGTCACTGCTGGAGTGTACATTTTTTTCTTTCTTATTTTTGGACCATCCAAGTATGTGGGAACATATTCTAATCTTACATCATGCACATTTTTGCATTTGTGCAGGTGCAACAATGGAGGTAAACATATCTCACCGGAACCGGCAAGAAATCTTGACAACTCCTGATCTGGCACACCCTGATCTTTTCAACAATGCCCTGAATGAATTGCTGCAGTTGATGAAAATGGTGGGTTCTGAATGATTTCTAGCTGCCATAGGAGTAGTATCATACTATCATATTCTAATGCATTCATTTCTTTCTTACTTTCCATGGGAGAAGAACCTGGCAAAGGATTACTGGTCGTCCATGTTCTTCAAAAAGTTGAGAGAAGATGGCACAGGATCGAATGGGCATGAGCTGGAAGTGGTGACGGGCTGGAACTACTCTCCTAGATTGAGCTGTGTACATGGTGAAGATGATCCTTTCCACGAAGAACATCCTTCAAAAAGCTCTGCCCATGATACTAATACCCAGGATGTAGAGCAGCAATGAGCTGAAGTATCAACAATTGAATTTCCCAGTTTTGGTGGAAAATTCGTCATATGTTAATTAAATTCTTATAAAAAACACACAGCTCTTGTAAGAGATGGTGGTTGAGAGTTTATTGTTAGACCCAATCATAATTTATAGCTAACCAACCATATATGGACGTTTCTTTGATTAATTGTTTCTAAAATAAAAAATTATTTTACTTTATTTTTAAAAATTGTTTCTAAAAACATCAACTTAATAATGGTATAAATTTTTAAAAACTTTTTATTATTTAACCAAAAAAAACTCTCAAGGATTTTTTTTTTAAATGAAAATAAAAAATTATTTTTAATTATGTACTATGTGAGTTTTTTTTTTAAAATAAAAAATAAAAAATATTTTAAATCATATATTTTTCATTCCCATTTTTACTTAATATATCGTTCATGCATTTAACTATAAGAACTGAAATTATCAAATTCATTATCGTATATAATTTAATTAAACCAAGTTTATGATTAAGTTTGAATAAATGTAATTGAAAGCCCAGGTGAAGTTTGTAAGTGACTTCTTCTTCGTTGCTGATGTGGCACAAAAATTAGCCAGGTGGCAAAAAAGTAGAGCGATGCAGGTCGTTAATTCAGTGTGCAGTAAACCAGCGATGAAAAGTGAAAACCAAGTATGAGTGAGAACTGAGAAGTATGGTTTCAAATAATCAGTCCAAAATAGAAAATCGAATCGTAACTACTTCACTGGCATTCTCTCTCTCATGGACATGAAAAGCTTCTCAACCGTCGATGAAAAAATCGATCTCGCGACCGGTGACGTTCCAGAGGAGGCGATCCACGGCTGCCTTGACTCGCTCCGCTGTCCTTAAGCTCTGTGCCGGAAATATGCTGCCGGACTCCGGCGCCTTCGTCTTCCGCGCCCTCGCATTCCTCTTCTTCATCTCTGCCGGCGTCTTCTTCTGGTTCGTGCTCTTCCGTTCAGCCCACTATTCCCTCTACCTCCCCTTCCCCTTCCCGCTCCCCGTTCCCCGCGCCGCCCCCTCCTCCTTCAACAACAACAACTGGCCCGCCACCTTCGGCCTCATTCTCCCCTCGGACCCCTCCGAGGTCGGCAATTCTCCTCCGGTGAGTTCGGTTTTCGCTTGTCGGTAGGGTTCCTTATGCTGTTTCCTGTTGTCTCTGCAGTGAGGGGAGTGAGGGTTTCGTCATGTGTGTGAGATATTCAGCATTTCCTGGTTTTTTATTTTTATTTTTATTTTTATTCTTTAATCACCACGTTGTGAGGTTTACGGACATTTCTGTGTTCAACTGCGGCGCATTTTAGCAAAATCGGTGCATGCTACCATGCGTCTTTCTCTGTGGAACAATTTTCCTTTTTGCATCGTCCGATTGCCTCATTCCACCGATTCTGAGTTTCTTTGTTTTCTTTGTTCAGCGAGTTAGGGTTTTTAGATAAATTTCGCGCTAGCTGCAACCTGCAAGTGCCGGGCGCATTTTTGCATAGTCGTTGGCGCACGATAGCAAATGCTCTTTAGATATCGTGTCTCTTAGTGAGTTTTTTTTTTCTCTGTAATATACTGTTTTGTAAAATACTCATTGCTTGATGCTGATGGTGTTCTTGTTTTGTTTTTGTTCCTAATTGATAAAGGACCTGACCGCCTGTGAATATATTATGTAAGAGTTAGGTTTATTATCATATAGTCAATGGGTTTCTCATATATTAAATTTTTAGTTTGTTGTGATTAGGAATAGTTGTAGCTTATTCAACATTTTTTTACTACACTAATTGATGTTATTTTATAATGCATCTCTCTGGTTTCCATATCTGCTTTATATACTATTCAATGTGATATGATAACGCTTTAATATTCTCTATCACATCCTCAAGCTTTCTTTGGTTCAATTTGCTACTTTTTATGCCTGCCCTGGAATTTGCAACATTATAAGGAAATAGATCATTAAGGTTCATTTAACTCATTTATTAGTTGATTTTAATATATTTCTTTTTACCCATCAAAAAAAAAAAATAAAACCTCATTTATTAGTTGATTTCAAGGAGGGGGTGGGTGGTTTTGGAAAAATTTAATGGCTAACTGTTTTTTTTTTTTGTTTTTTCTTTGTTTTTTCTTTGTTTTCCCTTTGCAAATGTTGAGTATGAATGAGAAGCATGGGATCATTAAGGGACAAAAAATATATGAGTATATTCAGCTTGGTGGTTAACTTATGCTTGGTTGTGGAAACGAAACTGATATTTTGAAATTTGCCGTTTCTTGGTCGGTCTTAGTTATTACGGTGCCTGGATTTTTGGAGATTTGAAAAGCCGCAATTTGACTTTTCTTGAAATGGTTTTCAGAAAAAGGGTTTTTGAAAAGCACATTTGGAAACTCTTTGCTTTTTTTTTTTTTTTTTTTTCAATTTTTTTATAAATTTTTTATAATCATCATTTGATCTTTTCTATGTTTGAAATAGAAAATGGTCTTAGCACTTTTTTTTTTTTTTTAAGAAATTTATTTATTTATTTATTTTTGATAATATTGGGATGTTTAAGAGTCTAAAGGTATGTAAGATATCTAGGGAAAGAGCTCCTCTATTGTCACCCCTTTGTTCCGCATGTACTTGGAATGCTTGTGCTCCACCTTCTTTTCTTAGGTGCTTCTTACATGATTCTTTCTTTACCTATTGGAGAAAAAAGAAAAAAAAGAAAAATGGAAAAAAAGACATTTGAGGGAAAAACTAGAGAGTTTCTGTTTTCATAGTTTGGGAGCTCACATTTTTGTTTTGTATTCATTTTTCATACTTTTAGTAACTGAGTGAATTGGCACCAGAAAGAAAACAGGGGCAAGTCTCCCAGTTTTCCATGTCATTCTACACAAATACTGTTTTTATTTTTTAAAAAATTTTACTTCTTTGGATTTCAGAAAGAAACAACTTTTTAATTTTATTTTTTAAAAATTTGTACTGTCATTTGTTAAAGTAGACACTGTTCCAGTTAAATGAAGCGTTAAAAAATAATAATTGCAATGGAAGAATTTCAAATGTAAACAATTGAATATGTACAATAGATATTTTTTATCATTCTTGATGCACTCATGATGGTGATCCTTATGGGAATTGTTAGATTAGTTCATATATACTCGGAATATTTCATATAACATTCTGTATTGCAGAGCATGCACAGTCTGGAAACCCTACACATACACAGTTATGATTTATCCTAGTTAGTGGAATTCTTAATTCTCCTCCTTTGTTTGATACTGATGAGTGAATAATGGAGCTCATATTTTTTTTTTCTTTAGTTCTTATTTTAAATCAATGTGAGTTGTGACCGTCCAAGGTTGCATGGGTGAAGCCTTTTCATCAGGTGCCCCAGTCAGAGATGTTCAGTACAGTTATATATTTTCTGACTGGTTGTTTCTCAAAGTGGGCTTCACACATCACATTTATTTTGTGTTTTAATTTTTTTTCCGGTGTTCATTTGCCTTACATTACTTTTTAGCATCTTAGCCTTGTGTGCTCTAAATGGACTTGGGGTTCACTCTACTAATAAATTCCAAGCAAGAGGAATGGTAGTGGCTCCATCGACGGGAAACTAGGAGTGGCTCTATTGTTGAGGAGATAAATAGAATTAAAGTGAGCGGTTTCATTTTGGAATCTGGGATGACAATAGAGGTTCCTGCTCTCAGAGTTTAGGTACAGGGTGGTTGAAGATCAGGGATTCTGGTTCATTAAGAGAGCAATTCATCCCCCCATTCCACTATTTATGATCCATACTACACAAAAGACTCCTTTGGTCACCTTTTTATGGCCTGCACTAGTTCAACTGTCTCAAGGAGTATCCTGTTGAGAACTGGAACAGGGCTTTTACATAAGAAAAAAAAACCAATAATACCACATGCACCCATGTTGTCTAAGGTAGCTATATATTAAAAAAAAATAAAAAATCACCATAGATTATGCCACTTCTGTTATCTGTCATGATGCTGTTATGCTGCTTCTTCATCTGTTCTCTTTTTATTTAATGACTTCTTTTCAGTATCTTTCATATACTGTTGAATCAACTTCAAGATTTATCATCTTAAACTATATGTTTTGTATTTAATTCTTGTTGCTATTATAGGAAAATGAGGAACTTAGGCTTGAAAGAGTTTTGAAGGACGCTGCCATGGAAGATCACACTGTTATTTTAACAACTCTAAATGAAGCGTGGGCAGCCCCAGATTCAGTTATTGATCTTTTCCTTGAGAGCTTTAGGATTGGAGATCACACCCGTAGATATCTGAACCATTTAGTAATTATTGCATTGGATCAAAAGGCATTTGCTCGTTGTTTGATTTTACACAACCATTGCTTTACCCTTGTCACTGAAGGAGTTGATTTCTCTGGGGAGGCATACTTTATGACTTCTGACTACTTGAAGATGATGTGGAGACGGATTGATTTCCTGCGGTCTGTTCTTGAGATGGGGTACAACTTCATTTTCTCGGTACTTTCTTTTTCTCTACCCCTTTCTTCTCGCTCTCTCACACACACATGTGCCAGTGAACATGCGCATGCCTGTGAGTACAAACATACATGTGCATGTATAGCTCATGCGCCTGTGTGTGCATACACATACCCTCACATGAATGTGTAGACATGTATTTTCTTTGATCCAAAAGTCCGGTGTCATGCTATTATTTGATTTCTTCTCATGGCTGAAATTTTTGCAATGTTTGGTGACTGTTAGTTTGTTTTTTTGATTAACAATGTTGCTTCTCAAACCTTACCCAAATTACCGTCACCAGAAAAACTGTTTAGGAGCATCCAGAGAAACCAAACTTAGATGTCAGATGTTTTGAGTAGCAGTTTCATCTGGAATCATTGAGATGTAGGGATAACTAAAGCTGAATTTTAACACAGCCTTATCTAGTTTGTGGTGGGTTCTTTCTCTACTTTGTCCATCTATAAATCTACATTGTCAATCCTTTTCTCTATTGGTCAGCCGTAACCATTGCTCTAAGAAGCATAACATGTAGTTTGATTATGGTTATGTTGTGTACATAGGAGGCTTAATCCTTCCAGGGCTGGAGACTACCTCATCAGGCTTATATTATGTCAATTATTGATTTAAAAAGAACGTTATGCTGCTGCACTTGGATTTTGATATGGAATTTGAAGAATTTGAAGACTAAAATATGAAGAATTTGAAGACAAACTATGGAGGAACACAGACTCAATTTATTCTGTGATACCTTTTTTTTTTTTTTTTTTTTTTACAATGAATGAAAGCATAGCCTACAGATATGAGACAATTCCGGAATGGTACACTATCACCGGACGGAATTTCCCTTACATGGAAAGTGAATAAACTCTTACATGGAAAGTGAATAAACTACCTTGCTAGAATTACTCCTAAATCAATTATAACAAAGGCTGTACATTACACTAATTCAGGGAAGTAAACAGAGGATGCTAAATATGGGGAGGAACATGCACAGGCAGGAAGGCGACGTGGGCTTGATTTCCAACACTCCCCCTCAAGCCACGTTGTAGATGTTGATCATTCCAAGTTTTTCTGTCAGATCTTCGAAGTTAACTCGAGCAAGAGCTTTTGTGAGAATGTCAGCCGTTTGACAGTTTGTCGGAGTGTAGCTGACTTTGAAAACTCCTTCTTCAATCTTTTCCTTGATAAAGTGTCGATCTATCTCCACGTGCTTAGTTCGATCATGATGAACCGGATTCTTAGCGATACTGATGGCAGCTTGATTGTCGCAGTATAACACCATGGGATGCTTCAATGGAACCCGTAATTCTTCTAACAGCCTGTTCAACCAGATTCCCTTGCAGATACCTTGTGCCATAGCACGAAATTTTGCCTCAGCACTGCTACGGGCTACCACCGACTGTTTCTTGCTTCGCCATGTAACCAAGTTCCCCCAGACAAATGAACAGTAGCCTGAAGTTGATCTCCGATCAGTCATTGAACCTGCCCAATCTGCATCTGAAAAAATCTCAATCTCTTTCTTTGTTGTTCTTTGAAAGAAGAGACCCTTTCCCGGTGTCATCTTGAGGTACCTCAATATTTTGATCACAGCAGTCATGTGTTTTTCGGTTGGATTATTCATGAATTGACTTACCACACTAACGGAGAAGCCGATGTCTGGCCTTGTATGAGAAAGATAGATGAGTTTCCCCACAAGACGTTGATATCTTCCTTTATCAACTAGCGCACTTCCATCACTTTCTTCCAGTTTGACAGTTGTATCCATAGGTGTTTCTGCCGGCTTGCATCCTAGCATTCCTGTTTCATTCAATAAGTCCAGAACGTATTTGCGTTGTGAGACTGCTATACCTTTCTTTGACCTAGCAATCTCCATTTCGAGAAAGTACTTGAGGGTTCCAAGATCCTTGATCTCAAATTCCTTTGTCAGTAATTTTTTAAGTAAGTCAATTTTCTCTTCATGATCACCTGTCAAAATTATGTCGTCCACATATACAATGATAATTGCCAGCTTCCCTTCTGGGAAGTGTTTCACAAATAATGTGTGATCGGATTGACATTGAACGAATCCGTACCCTTTCACTACCTTAGTGAACCGTTCAAACCAGGCCCTGGGAGATTGTTTGAGACCATACAAGGATTTTCGGAGTCTGCAAACCTTGTTGAAATTTGATGTCGTCTCAAGTCCAACAGGAATGTCCATGTAAACTTCTTCCTCTAAGTCACCATTGAGGAAGGCATTCTTCACATCAAGTTGGTGAAGCGACCAATCGAGATTAGCTGCCAAAGATAAAAGTACACGAACAATATTGAGCTTGGCAACTAGAGCAAAAGTTTCTTGATAGTCAATGCCATAGGATTGGGTGAATCCTTTGGCGACCAACCGAGCCTTATACCTGTCCACATTACCATCTGCCTTGTACTTTACTGTGAAAATCCACTTACACCCAACTGGTTTCTTACCTCTTGGGAGGTCAGTAATTTCCCACGTACCATTCTTTTCCAGCGCCCGAACTTCCTCATTGATTGCCGCCTTCCACTTAGGATACTTGAAAGATTCTTGAATATTCCGAGGAACTTGTATCTCTGTGATGCTAGAAGTGAATGCACGAAACGTAGGTGATAGCTTATCATAAGAAATAAAATTTCCAATGGAATGCTGAGTGCATGATCTAACTCCTTTCCTCCAAGCTATGGGCATATTAAGAATATCATTTTCTAACTCGGAATCAACAGTACCATCAGGAGCGTTGTTACCTGGAAGTTTGCTTGGATTAGGACCCGGTTCAGCCTCATGGGTTTGTTGAGAAAGTGCTCCTTCCTCCGTTTCCTCTTGGATGTGCTCCTTATCCCACAAGTCAACAATGGACTCGGGTTGATTAAATGACTCTGGAGGAATGTGATTTTCAGTGGTGATGGGTGACTCACTGAATGACTCAAGATCCCAAAATTGATATTCCTGAGTTGAATTCTCCCCCTGAATATCGTTTTTGGGATAGTAAGGCTGGGTTTCAAAAAAGGTGACATCCATTGAATTGTAGAATTTTCTTGTGATCGGAGAGTAACACTTATACCCTTTGATTTGAAGAATACCCAAGAAAGATGCACTTGAGTGACCTAGGATCAAGTTTACTTCTATGTTGTTGATTGATATGAACAAAGACAGAGCACCCGAAAATTTTGGGTGGGACGGTGGAGATGAGACGAGTAGTCGGAAAGGATTTTAGGAGTGTTTGACAAGGTGTTTGGAATTTTAGTACCCTAGACGGCATCCTATTGATGAGGTAGGCTGTCGTAAGGACAACTTGCCCCCAGAATAATTTTGGAACATTCATGGAGAACATTAGTGATCTAGCCACCTCTAACAAATGCCTATTTTTCCTTTCAGCGATTCCGTTTTGTTGTGGGGTATCAACACATGAAGTTAAGTGAACTATCCCTTCTTGTGCTAGAAATTCTCCTAGAATGGAGTTGAAATAATCCCTAGCATTATCAGACTTTAGAATTTGTATTTTTGACTGGAATTGGGTCTGAATCATATTTTTAAAATTTTTGAAAATTTGACTCGTTTCAGATTTTTCTTTCATGAGGAATACCCAAGTTAATCTAGTGTGATCATCTATGAATGAGACAAACCACCTAGTACCAGTTACATTTTTTATTCTTGACGGACCTCAGATATCGCTATGAATCATTGAGAATGGACTAGACTCTTTATAGGGTTGAATGGGAAAATGAGACTGGACTTGTTTTGATAATTGATAGATTTCACACTCAAAGGATTTTGGATTTTTATTAAATAATGAAGGAAATAAATGCTTGAGATACATAACATTTGGATGACCTAAGCGATAGTGCCACAACCTAATTGCACTATCGTTATTTTGACATGAAACCGAAATAGAATTACCACCAACTGTCATTTGAGGTTGTTCTTGTGGATCGTGGCGCTCCTTAAGGATGTAGAGTCCAGAGCATTCCTCAGCATTGCCAATCGTCTTCCTCGAATCCAAATCCTAAAATTCACAGTGAGTGGAGGAAAAATTAGTAATACACCTCTTTTCCTTAGTGAGTTTACTAATTGACAATAGATTACAGTCCAAGTTAGGAACAAGGAGAACAGAGTTGAGAGTAAGATCCCTTGATAGCACAACTGAACCTGTTCCGGCAACCTTTGATAGTGAACCATCTGCTATTCGGACTGTTAAATTATTTGAACACGAGCTATATGTATAAA
Organism: Vitis vinifera; assembly: GCF_030704535.1. Taxonomy (NCBI): domain Eukaryota; kingdom Viridiplantae; phylum Streptophyta; class Magnoliopsida; order Vitales; family Vitaceae; genus Vitis; species Vitis vinifera. Next base: position 23,883,393 of record NC_081805.1, on the reverse strand, counting down.
AAATTGTCGCATCTCCCGTCATATGATCAGATGCTCCTGAGTCCACGATCCAAGGTTTTTTACATTTCTTACCAGCAGTGAAGGCACTTAAAAAATTACCTTTGTGAGCCAAGGTTCCGGAACCAATGACCTGGTTGGAAGATGAGCCAGTTTGTGACTGTACTGACAAAAGAGGAGACAGTAGTTTCTGAAGCATCTCCATTTGCTCCTTATTAAAAGGGCTAGCTTCAGGTTGTGGCGATTGTTCATCGGTAGCCACATGATTGCCTCGTCCTTCTTTCTCAAATGGTTGACGTGGCTTCCAATCTACTGGCTTTCCATGAATCTTCCAGCAAGTTTCTCTTGAGTGTCCCGACTTTCTGCAATGATCACACCAAGGTCTACCTCCTTTAATTTTTTTACGGTTGTCAAAAGGAGCGAATTGAGTCTTAAGAGCCGAGCTTTCTGCCATATTCAGTTGTTGATGGGATCCCATCATGAGATTTTTCCGACTTTCTTCGCGACGGACTTCAGAGAATGCCTCTCTGAGGCTAGGTAGAGGTTTTACTCCCATGATTCTTCCTCTGATTTCATCAAGATTTTTGTTCAAGCCTAACAAAAATTTAAACACGCGTTTCCCTTTGACAATCTTTTTATACAACAAACCATCTGTAACACAATTCCAGTTATGAACCTCAAACGTATCAAGTTGACGCCATAGACGAGTAAGAGTATTGAAATATTCAGTTACCATAAGGTTTCCTTGACGCAAATCGTGGAGGATGCCTTCAATCTAAATGATTTCAGATGTGTTTTCCTTGTCTGAGAAAGTTTCTTTTGCAATGTCCCAGATTTCTTTGGCAGTATCAAATGACAGAAAATTTTCACCAATGTCAGTGGTCATAGAGTTGACTAGCCAGGACATGACCATATTATTTTCTGCTATCCACTTTTTGTAGGTTGATGCTGTGGTTTCTGGTGCCGCCGAAGCTCCGGTGATGTAGTCATCTTTCTCCTTTCCCCGAATAAACATTAATATGGACTGAGACCATTGCAAATAATTTTGCCCATTCAGTTTATGGGCTGTGATTGGAAGATGAGAGGTTTCCATCTGATGAGAGGATGAAGACGATGAGATGATGATATCAGAAGTAGAGGATGATGAGTTGGTAGCCATTCCAAAGGCTGGACCGTATTTAGGCATAAACTAGAAGAATGAATTGAGTAGGAAAAAAAAAATACTGACTAAAGATGAAGACGATAAGACAGGATTAAACCTGCTCTGATACCATGAAGAATTTGAAGACTAAAATATGAAGAATTTGAAGACAAACTATGGAGGAACACAGACTCAATTTATTCTGTGATACCTTTTTTTTTTTTTTTTTTACAATGAATGAAAGCATAAATAAATAGCCTACAGATATGAGACAATTCCGGAATGGTACACTATCACCGGACGGAATTTCCCTTACATGGAAAGTGAATAAACTCTTACATGGAAAGTGAATAAACTACCTTGCTAGAATTACTCTTAAATCAATTATAATAAAGGCTGTACATTACACTAATTCAGGGAAGTAAACAGAGGATGCTAAATATGGGGAGGAACATGCACAGGCAGGAAGGCGACGTGGGCTTGATTTCCAACAGAATTAAGTTTTCTTCCATTTCATCCAGACAATTTTTTAAGGATAATAGGTATTGAAGCACTGCATGCACTGTAAGGTGAAACTGTAATTTAACTTACCTTTATTATTATAAGAAGGATGTCACAGTTGTATAGAAACACATCGTTTTAGTGTGAATAAGGTAAGGTGATGCAGGATGGCCTTTGTGCCCTTGAGGCCATGGTTTGTATTACAAAAGAAGGTGGTGGGATATGTTTAGAAATGAGAGGAGGTTTAGAAAGATGGTAAGAGGGAGGTTGCTGAGAGGCAACAAGAGAGAAGCAGCAAAGAATGAGGAAATGTTAGAGAGCAGGAGATGAGAGACTAGCTGGAAAATCCCAAGGATTTCCAAGACAAGTAACTCATGCAAAGAAACTTTTTTGATAGAATGGACTTCAGAAAGTTTGTGAGACAAGTACAAGTGCTTTTAGAACAAGGCTAGGTGGTAGATAATGAAGTAGGACTTCAATTTCTTGAAAGAAAGAAAAAGTTTCTAAGAGCAGCCACGGGAGTGGTTAACAACCCAAGAAAAGATGCATAAATTAAGCTTTAAGTAGGATCCGAAAAAGAAAGGAAAAAAAGAAGACTTACATCATTGCCACAATAATGCTGATGGTCCCCTGCTACAGATCTGAATAGAAACTTGCTGGTTGCCACACTACTATGACACAGCAATATGAGCTAAATGTTGTTAAATAATTACTAATGCTTTCCCCTCACTCTATATACTATCTAAAGTACCTTAGTTTACCTGCTCTCTCATATAGATTTTAAGTTTTTCAATGCAAAATGATCATCCCAAACAGACGCTTTTTCCCTTTCCTGTTTACACGCTTTGCATCATAATGATATGGAACACCGTGGAAGCAAAATTTGTTGGTGAAGGTAGAAAAGTAACAGACAAAGTTAAAAAAGAAAAAGAAAATGGAGTTAGTGTAGATATAAAACCTAGTTTCCTTGCTCATTTATCAGGCATATGTGAATGTAATCTTGAATTTGTTTGAAGTAATTGATAATTAGCTATTTGTACTCTTTTCCTCAAATGATTGCCATTCAATGCATATTATAACTAATAGTCATAAGTACAATATAATAGAGTATATATAGAATGACTAGATCCAGTTATAGAGAAATTATGTTATTGGATTGGTGATAATTGATATGTGACTGGTGACTTCTAATTCTCACTTGCCCTTGCTAATGAAAGGCTTGATAGGCTTGCATTAAAATAAGCCTATTTGATAGGCCTTGACTAAAAATGAAGAATCCATGCTGAGTCTCTCCAGATATTTGTCTGATAGGAAGGATTAGTGGGGAGATGGTGGGTCACTTGTTCATACAGTACCCTAGCACTTATTCCTTGTATCATTGGCAGGTATGAAAAGAATGTTATCAGGACCTTAGTTATAGCCTTCTGAGACTTTTGAAGGAGAAGGATCCAAAAGTTGTGAAACTTCACTCTCTTAGCTACTTTGGTGATTTGGAAGGAGAGACACTAGAATGTGCAATGAAAGGAATAATCCTTGAGACGAGGTGTGGGATATGTCAACTTCCTTGATGGTCTTTATATGCTTCCACCACAGAGAATCTATGGCGATTTCTTTTACCGTTCCAAAGGCAGATTGGGCTTCTTTCTCAGTCTTCAGATAGTAGCAGGAGAGGGTTCTCCCAGTGTGGATGTCCTTCACACGAGGGAAGAGTGAAGATTGTTCTTCTTCTTCCACCCTTTATTCTTTTTGAAATGAAGCGAAACTTGTATTGAATTGGATAAGTAAGATGCACAAAAGCTTAACTTTGATGGTTGATGTTTAGAAGATCTGGGTTGATCTGGGCCAATGCTCAGGAGCATTATTAAGAATTAGAGGATGATGCATTGGTCATTTAAAACCATGTGGTTATGATTGGACTATTGGGATGGAGATTAAGGCATTGCTGAGATTTTGAATGAAACCACTGTGTGAGGATTTAGTAATCTCATGATTGCAAGCAATGCCTCAACAGTGATCTTGTGGGCTGCTTTGATAGTGAATTGTTCTCAGCTCGAAATGGAGGGCTTGGATGAGGGCTGCTTGTCCTCGACAAGTTTTGTGGTGTTAGTGAATGGTGCAGCCAAAGGTTGGATTGAGGCATATAGAGGGTTAAGGCAATGAGATCCTCTTTCCCTTTTTCTTTTTATCATTGTTGCTGATATTTTAACTAGGATGTTGCTTAGAGCGGAGGAGAGGGGCTTATTTGAGGGGTTTCTAGTGGGTAGAAATAGGATTAGAGTGTCCCATTTACAGTTTTCTAATGACACTATTTTCTTCTCTAGGGCTTCTATGGAAGATTTGCAAAATCTGAAGCTCATTCTATTGGTTTTTGGGGTTTTTTCGGGCCTTAGGATTAATCTAAACAAGAGCACTCACTTTGGCATTAACACAAGTCATGATCAAATCTCCAATCTAGCTTTGATGCTAGGATGTACAGTCTCTGATTGGCCTTTAATGTACCTAGGTCTTCCTTTAGGGGGAATCCGAAATCAATATCGTTTTGGGATCCAGTGATTGATAGAGTCTCTAGAAGATTGGATGGTTGGAAAAAGGCTTTTTTGTCATTAGGGGGTAGAATAACTCTAATCCTTTCTTGTTTGTCTCACATTCTGAGTTATTTCTTATCTCTTTTCAAGATTCTTGCGTCTTTAGCTTCTAGGATTGAAAAAATGCAAAAGGGATTTTCTATGATAAGGGTATGGAGAGGTAAAAAAGGACCATCTAATAAGTTTGGGATCAAGTGTGTAGGCCTAAGGAGATTGGTGGTATAGGTTTAGGAAAGTTTTCTATGAAGAATCGTACTTTATTATAGACTAGAGGTTCTCTAAGAAAAGGCACACCCTTTGGCATCAAGTTATTTTGAGTATCTATGGGACACATCTTAATGGATGAGATGCCAATATTTTAGTTAGATGGCCACATCGGGGTCCTTGGAAGGCCATTGCACATATATTCTAACTTTTTTATGTACACACTCACTTTGTGGTGGGAGATGAGATCGGAATTTGTTTTTAGGAAGACTTGTGGTAGGGGGATCAACCGTTGTGTTCACAGTTTTCCAAGACTTTATACTGTTGTCACCGTTAGAGACTTCTCCATTTTGGCTATCTATGGTAATGCCTCTTCTCTCGCTTGGAATCTAATTTTTCTCCGCAATTTAACAGGTTCGGAGATTGAGGATCTCGAAGAATTAATGACTTCTCTTACTTGTGTACACTTATCCACATCTATCCCAGATGTGCGAGCAGGGACATTGGACTTTTCAAGCTTATTCTTTGTAAAATCTTTCTTCCTTGCTTTGTCCAAATTATCAGTTCCTTTTCATCCTGCCAATTTTATTTGGAAATCAAAAGTCTCATCTAAGGTCAAGGCCTTTGCTTGGTTAGTGGCACACAAGAAAGTGAATACCGATTATTTGCTTTAGTTGAGAAGACCTTCCAAAGCCCTTAGGCCGGAGTGGTGTATACCATGTAGGGGGATTGGAGAGACAAGCGACCACTTATTTTTACATTGTCCATTCACTTTGGGTTTCTAGCACAAGCTTTATGTGTGTTTAGCCTATGAGTTTCAGTGATATGACATCTATTTCCTATGAGTTTTGGGAACTCTACTAGAGGTAAGACACATCGAAAGATTGTTTGTTTTACTTTGATTTGGATGGTGTGGTGAGAGAGAAATGCTAGGATCTTTTGAGGGCATGAGAAGTTATTTGGGAAGGATTCGAACTATGGACCAACTGAAAAGGAGAGGGTGCTTTTTGGCAGGTTTTTGTTGTATGTGCAAAAAATGTAGATGAATCGACCATCTTTTCGTCCACTGTGGGATAGCTAGAGAGCTATGACACTTGCTATGCTATTTATTCGACATGTTGTTGGCTCTTCTATATTCAGTGATGAACTTAATTAATGGGTGCTTTGTGGGTAAGAAGAGAAGAAAGGCTTGGAGAATAACTTCTCTTTTCCCTTTTTGGACAATATGAAAGGAATGTAACTGAAGACCTTTGAAGGGGTGCAATGCATTAACTAGGCTCTTAAGGACTCTGTCATTTCTAATCGGTACATGTGGTCTTGTGGGCATCTCTTAGTTGATTGTCAAATTAGTCCACTATCCTTGATAGATTTTTTAGAGGGGTTCTGTACTTAGTTCTTGTTTAGGGTTATTGTTGTATGTTGCTTCTTTTTGCTTTCGCACATGTATACTTACAGTGTACCATGTTCGCTCTTTTGATCAAGGCCTTTATCCTCATATTTACACACACACACGCACACACACTTACTCTTTTGCCTATAGAAAAAAATGTCGGTTTGTTTAATCATGTGAACCAATAATTAGTACTTTTATTTTGGTTGCTTCATCGCATTGACCATTTATTGATGCTAATTTGTTATCTATTGCCCTGTCTATTTTCACTCCTCACCATTAGGTATTAGCTGTAAAATTTCCATTTACCACTCATAAAATGATGATTAAAGTCGGTAATTTGACACGGATTCATCCTTCATAGTTCACACAACTTATGATTCCAACCTCTTGATTCACTTATCTTCATCCTCACTTTTACTTGATGAATTGGAAGAAGTTGTGCTTCAGGTGTTATTTTCCAATTCTGAATATTTCTTGGTTATCTTCTGCATTGTGGAAATGGGCATTAGTGTTGTGTTCCAGTATGGATGAGATGTATTAGAGATAGAAATTCCCCAAAATCTAGACATGGGGAGGCAGCTAGTATGCACATTTCTGGGGATTCTAAGTAATAAACATTTATTTTTATTCTGTTCGAGTATTATGTGTATCTGGAAGAACCTTTTTTTTTTTTTTTTTTAATTTTTAATTTTTAATTTTTAATTTATTTTTATTTATTTGTTATTTTTTATGGTAAGATATAGTTACAAAAGGGGAAACTTTAAATTAGGGTTTGTATCATGATGTCAATATTCACTTGTTCTTCTACACATTATGATACTTTTCAAGCAAGGACACTACTGTATCTGTTTGCTTAGAGGCTAATGGAGAAAAAAATCGATGTGGATAAAATCAAAGATAGCATGAATAGGAGTTATCATCCTACCAAATGAATGAGGGGATTCTTCTAGAATGCCAAGAACTTAGCTTTTTCTTTTAATGTCTATGTACCTTTTGTTCCCCTGTTTTCCATTATCTTTCTTATCGTTGATTTTCCTTTGTTCAGGATGCTGATATCATGTGGTTCAGGGACCCATTTCCACACTTTTTGCCAAATGCTGATTTCCAGATTGCATGTGATCATTTCTTAGGCGACCCTTACAATGTAAATAACAGACCTAATGGAGGCTTTAATTATGTAAGGTCAAACAACCGGTCCATAGAGTTCTATAAGTTCTGGTATTCTTCAAGAGAAACCTATCCTGGACTGCATGACCAGGATGTGCTTAATATCATAAAATTTGATCCTTTTATCATGAATATTGGATTGGAGATGAGATTCTTGGATACTGCACACTTTGGGGGGCTCTGTGAACCAAGCAAAGACTTGAATCTAGTATCTACCATGCATGCAAATTGTTGTTTCGGTTTGGAAAGCAAGCTTCATGATCTTAGAATTATGCTTCAGGATTGGAAAGAATATATGTCTTTGCCTCCAAGCTTAAAGAGGTCATCAGAAGCCACCTGGAGGGTTCCTCAAAACTGCAGGTAAGATCCAACAACACCATGCTTTATGCTTCTGTATAAATATTTTTTTTGTGTTTCCAATACTGTTTACTTTTCTTATGTTTCCTGCTGACAAATACTCCTATTATTTTGTGGTACTTCATTCCCAGTCTTGATGCTCTACAATCAATTCAGCTGTACGATTCAAAGGACAAGTACCTTCAAACAGGATAGAAGGATTGAAATTAGAATTGAGCATATGCAGTCAGATCTGTCTCTCCCTGGAATGGTTTCATGTTCTGTTGGGATGTTGAAGGTCATGCACTGGGATAAAGAGAGTTACCAAACCGGTAAGAAGTTCAAAACAAACTGATATCACACACAGATAGAATGCCTGATGCCTCTGAATAAAGGTCTCTTTTTGAATTTTGTTAGTCTGTAAATCTAATGTGGCACCATTGATAATGAATTTTGATTGATGCTGAAGTTTTAGAGAATGCTTTATGAGCTGGGCATGGATTCATTTTATGCCTGTGAATTCCAGGCAGTAAAACAGTGGATCCACTTGGGGTTTGTAAAACAGCCCCCCCAACCTCCCCACCCCACCATCACCGGTGCCATATCATGTTGTAGTTAAGATGCCTATGCAAAGTGTAGTGGCAGTCATTCTTTTAAATTTGAATTTAGCTTGGAGCCAAGCTATATAAGCTTTGGCTTCGTCTGGGAGTAGCTGTTGTCTCTCTTCCACTAAAATAACCACACCCCATATTCCTGGAGGTCTTGAGTTGGAGTCTCGCTTCCTCTCCTTTTCCAGTCTACTTGTTTACTGCTACTGCGGATTTGATTTGTGGCTCACACTGGCCCTGGACCTGAAAAATGTTACCAAATGATTGATCAACTGAGCAGAGTGCAATTTATCCTTAAATTACTTAGAGATGTTTGCACCAAGGGGTTACGGTGTAACATATTCTAAAAGCGAAGATATTTATCTTATCATTTTCTAATTTTCACAATCTACAAAAAATACTAAATATTTACACAAATAATGAAATTGATTTAAATCACCACAATATCTGATTTATTGAAATTTAGAGTAAATGCAAAATGATATTATTTATGAATAAATTAATTATTTCCAAAAATAATTCTCAAACTAATATATCTCATCCATGTAGATATTCACATCACAAAATTGTAGTTAATAATTACAGTTTCAAATTTTTTTAAACATAAAACGCATAGTTGATTACTATGGTTTTAAATTTATCCTTAAAACAAACCATAGTTAAGGTTAGATTCAAAATCCTACCAATGGAGGTTACATAAGAAATTATAATTTTACTCAATATGGAAGCACTAGAGTCGGTGAATAAGACCGAGAATAAGAGAAAAATAGAGGGTATGTCTGATGGGCAGCATCTTCATCCAGTGCCAGTATCCGAGTCCAGCTGTTCGCGACTTACAAGGACACCTTCATCCCAAACCTCAACGCACCTTCAAATATGGGAAACGGACAACAGTAAGAAGGAGAATTCAAATTCAAGACAAAATGCAGATATGCTGTTCCTATGGTGATTTATGACTGGATAGGATGTATATTGATGAGGGCTTCATGCTAGTTTGGGACCAACCTAAGGTTTAGCAATTCTAAGCTCATATCACAATGAAAATACTAAAGCTTGCATATTTCCCTGGCACCAAATTTGAGCATATTTTTCCTGCTTTGAGACAAGGGCAGTCACCCATCTTGATACATTTATAACAAGCTTTTAGGTTCTTGTATTAAGTGTATGCATTTATTCAAAATTGTGATCAGCAGCAGCTGCTACAAATAAACAAATGATCCAGTGCTATTTAGTGCCCAAAAAAGGGGGATGATCCAACCTAGTGCCATGGAACAAGTGTGTACTAGACCTAAATATTTGCATTAGGACAAGGAAGAAAGTTAATATATATATATATACACACACACATAGAGAGAGAGAGAGAGAGAGATCTTAGTAGCAGCATAAGGAATCAGGTAGCAACTCCTAATGGATAAAATATATTATAAACAATTTGCGAAAAAAAAAGGGGTTAAAGGCCTTATGGCAGCAGGCAGTGTACATACCTTTCTCCATTAACATTGATACACAGGAAGTGGCCATGTCTCCATCCATCTTTAAAATGGCCGAAGAAGACATCGCCAAACTTTGAATAGAAGCGCCCTTCACCATTTGCCTTTCCCTTCCAAAAGTTTGCAAACCACCTATCTCCACTGTGAAAATAAAACCAACCCTACCAAATGACAGAAATTTAACCATACTCAGATTCACATCAATGTTTACTTAAGGCTCGATCTTCAGGTAACGACAATTCAGTCTTTTGTTTATTTCAAAACCCTAGTTTCTGGTATCTGGACAAGGAAACAAAACATTCTTTTATCTTCACTGGAAAGAAACACAAGACATGGTTCAACATTTATACATTAGCTCTAAATGTAGAAGCAGAAATACAAAATGCACCCTACATAAATACTTTAGACTTGATTCCCTTTAGGCTATGTTTGATTCCCAAAAGAAATGAGGGAAAATGCGAGAGAAAAAAATAGAAGAAAAGAATAAGTAAAGGAAAATAAAAATATTTGAAGTCAATAAATTATTTTTATATACTATTTCAAACTTATTTCACTTATTTTTACTCTTCTATATAAAGATTAAATGATTTAAATTTTTATAAGTTTCTATTAATTTAATCATAATTGATTTTCTTTCATATTTTCCATAATAAAACCAAATATGAGAGAATCACTTTCTTTCATATTTTTTTTTCTCTTTTCTTAGTTCTTTCTTGGAACCAAGCATAGCGTTGAGAAACTGAAACACAGTTTGAATATATGAAGAGTTGAATTTACTTAAAGTAAGAAGCTTTTGTAATCTTATATTTACTTGGAGGCAGTTCCTCAAGTGAGAAATAGATGCAAGCTTTATGCTCAAAGGAATACCTTTCCATGCATAACGTCGTCCCTCCATGATCCTTGGAACACATCCCCGTTACAGAAGTAGAGTGTTCCTGGACCTGATCTCTTACCATAGCGCCACATGCCATCATATATGCTTCCATCCCTAAGTGAAAGACGACCCTGCATAATTAAAGTTTTAGATTTATTAATAAACTGGAAATAAATTCCTTATACAGGATGCAACCCCTGAATATTTTTTTTTGCTTAGTGTTCTAATGCTAGAGCCAAGCACCTTTCCTTCAGGAAGACCCCCTTGGCAACGCCCCTGGTAGATTCCTCCTCTGTACTGCATTTGCACAATGGGGCTCCACTTTTTTTGTGAATCTCGTTCAGATTCCTGTAGGGAAACTAAACAATTAGACTAATTTTATCTTATTGAAAGTAACATGTAAGACCTAAAACTATATATATATATGTGAATAAAAGTTTTAAACATAAGATGAGGCTGTATCCCTTGAAAAATATAAAGACATAACAATCTTGGAGCTAATACCTGGCAATATGTCTTTATCAGCTGAATGGAGGTTTAAAAGATAAAAACATTAACTAATGGGAAGGAGAGGCATTGGGGGAGGGCATGGAGAGGGAGGAAGGGACTAGTGTGGAGCCAGAATGGTCAATCATGTCTAGGCTGGACGGGTATTTTATTTTGAGAGAGAGAGAGAGAGAGAGAGAGAGAGAGAGTACTTAGTGTGGAGGCTGCGATGGTCAATGGATTGGGAAAATCATTTTTCTAATGTGTCTTGCAGCACTCTTCCCAAGGGATTGTCAATGGAGTGGGATCTTATGTCTTATAGTACTCCAGATCATTACGCTATTTTACTTAATAATAGAAGGCTGAGTGAGAAATCTCCTTTCAGCTCCAAAAAAATGTGGCTTAAGGAGGACTGGGAGCTTAATCTCAAGTTAGTGGAGTGACGCTCTTCTGGGATTACCAAGCTTCATGTTAGATAGCAAATTGAGTCACTTAAAAGAGCATTTAAAAAGGTTCGAAAAAATTGTGTTCTGTAATGTTGCTATTCAGATGAGTTGGTGTAATTTTAAACAAAGATGAGTTGGTTGTTGGCAAATGAGTTGGCAGATAGGAATTCCACTGTTTAAGATTATAGGCTCTTGGTAGAGAAGAAAGAAACTTTGTGACAGAATTCCAAGATTCTGAAAACTAAAGGCGGGAATAGAAATATCAAGGTCTTCTGTAGGATGTCTAATGCTCAAATGAGGAGAAATTTCATCAACAGGTTGACGGTAGATGGGACTTGGCTATTGGAAAAGGAAGAGTCGAAAATAAGGATAAGTGGTTATCTTCAGCAATTACTTTTAGGACCAGGTCTCCTGGCAATGAAGCAGTGCTTTTCAAATGGCTGGATGAGGAGGATAGAGTAGATTTAGAGGTTCTTTTCATGAAGAGGAGGTGTGAGTGGCATTATTTCAATACAAGGAACAAGATATTCACATAGTTTGGGAAAATAATGCATGCCTCCACAAATGAAATAAATTTCCACTAAAAACTACATAATTTTTTTTATAGAGAATAGAAAATATTAATAGAGAATCCAAGCATTAGAAAAACCTATATTTTCATGCTTCACATGGGCTATGAAATAAACCTATTTTCCATGCTCTATTCAAGTCATGGAACAAACTAATGTTTTCATGCTCTACTGGGAAATTTTCGTCTCCTCACATCTCTGTAAACTTTTTAGCTCTACTTCATCTTATTTGTGTTCTTAAATACCTAAAACATATATATATATATATAGCAATATTCTAAACTCTTATGTTGCATGGGTTTGGGTATGGGTGTTGGATGTGCTACGTGTCTAGGTGTCTAATCCTTCACAACTCAAATTTTAGGATATGGGAACTCAGCTAAAAAGGATCCAGAAAATAGGCACGAGTACTAGGATATGACAATAATAAAAGAAATATCAATTACAAAGAAATTGGAAGCAAAGACATGCTTTCTAAAAATCAATGAAAAGTATTAACTTTACTTTCTGCAAGTAAGCATGAAGTTTGACAACTAAAGCATTATATAGCAGACGGTGCAAAATTCAAGAAAAGAGCTTTTTAAGAAACTAGCATGCTTTGTATCCAAACATTCTTGTCTAATATACATTTTAAGAAAATACAGTTTTACCAGCATAGATGCAGCACGAACAGAAAGCATGCCTTGCTTTTTGGGAATATCTGCATATTTTCCCTTTAGTACTGTAGATGCAGAATTGTATAGATCCATTACTGCTTCAAAACCTGCACCAGTTAATTCATCCCAAGGCATCCTTGAAGTAACCAGTGGTTGTGCCTTAATCTCATCCCCTATTTTTGTCTCTGGGTGTTGTGTGGTATTTGAGATATTTGGACTGTCATTCAACTCTTCTAAAGGTCTCACACCCACTGGAAGGTGGAAGATGCTTAGGTTGTCAAGCGTTGTAGTAGCTCCAGAATCAGCTGCCCTTTCTTTAGCCCACTCCTGTGCAATCTGATCTCCTGGTCCCAAGTTCCAGCCAATAAGCGGCTCTCTTTGGAAAGCAGATATCCCTAGATAATGCAGTAGTCAAATGCATTGGTTAACTATTCCAGCAAGCAGTGATCCAAATGTTTAAGGATAGTATAACTGAACATAATTTGTCAACATGAAGTCAGTTTATGCAAGTCATAAATATACTAAGGAAACTTCCCTATTGCTACCTTCAGTATTTTGATCATTAAAGTTGAGGGAATCGATAGTGGCCTCTGAGCATCCAAGCTCACTTTGTTCATATCTTCCATTACTATCCCTAAAATTACCATATCAATCAGAATGTTTATAACTATGCACAATTTCAGTAAAAGACGAGACTTTTTAAGGTGAAATAAAGCAAGACAAAAAATAATAAGAACCTTGAAGCATTGATTTCATGGTCATTTCTGCCCAACAACATCTGGAGTTCTTCAGAGTACATATCCATATCATCAGCAATGCCATCCATAGGAATTCCAGTTTGCATTTCACCAGAGTCGTGTGCATTTATCAACTTAGGAAGACCTGGGCCTTCAATAGAAGGGCTTTCTTGTGTGCCATTTGGTTGCAGATGGTGTCCTCCCAAAAGATTAAAAATAAAAGGGAAATGCTGGGCCAGTTGGGACAATATGCTGCTTTTTTGAGATGCCGGTTGCCCAGTAGAACTGGTGATTACAAATTTAAACATCAGAATTTAAAAACCTAAGATATAGTTAATCAAAATTTGATACATAAAAGAGAACTTGAGGGATTAGCACATAGTAGTAATTAGATCTGAGGCATGAATAGGAACCACTATCCTAATAAAGTATAGCATCATTCTGAGCATAATTACAGAAACAGGTCACTGTAATACCATATAATTTAGATCTCTAAATATAGTTACACATTTGAGATGGCAATATAACCAAACCAGTACCACATAAAGTTCCTAGAGGGGTTCAAAAACATAATCCTGCAGAGGGATTAGAAGACACATCCAAAATGAAGAAGAGATCCAGAGACTTGTGTAAAAGAGATATCTTGATCTCCTTGAGGAGATCTTAAACCATGATTATATGTCCTTCTAATATCATTTATTGAAATTAGTAAGCTTCAGATGATTTAATGCCCATTCCCAGAATGCATTTATCAAAGTGACGCAAACCTTAGAAGGGGTTCTCATTGATAATGCACATGTTACTTAACAAACTCCACAAAGATTTCTAGGAATATTATTTTTGTAATAAAAAAAAAACCGATTAATTTCTACCATATAAAATGATCAAGCAGGATGAGATATTTGTCCATAGTATACAAAACCTGATAAAAAGACAAGAAAAGCTCTACAAGGAGAAGCAATATGAGCTGCATGCTTAAGAAAAGAACAAAAGCAATCTAAGATAAAACGAAATTTTACCAATAACAATTCAGGAGGCAAAAAATCACCCAAAAAAGACACCAAAATTTTTGCTCCTCCTCTAGCTAAAAAAATCTGCCTCTGGATTGACTAAATGAGGAACCAACAAAAAGAACACCCCCAACTTTGTAGTGCTATTAAAAACTTGACAAAGCCACCCATCAAACCTTGATTAGTGCCTTTTCTTTTTATTTACCCAAGAAATGACAACAACAGAATCTCCTTCAACTAGAGATTGTAAAGACAAAAGCTTTGGGTTGCACAAGTCCTAGAAAAGCTAGGATTTCAAACTCAACAGTGTAACTCTTTCTTGTAGGTTCAAAATATGCTCTTATCACTCTACTAGAATGATTTTTAAGCACTCCTCCGTTCACAACTGTCCTAGGGTACCTAAAGAATAACAATTGAAATTTACTTGACATAACCCTCTAGAGGTGGTGACCATATTGAGAAAATATTCTCAACTAATCTCTTAGACCTGCATATACGGTTCCAAATTAATAATACAAAGCCCAAAGGATCCTTGTAAGGCTTCACTAACAAAAGCCTAAAGGGAACAAGTTCCAAACTGCATTTTGATGTCCTTCACACACTTTTAAAAGGTCCTTGCATTTCTTTCCCACCATATAGTCCAAATAAGGATAAGACTAGCAATACTCCATAGAACCCTGCCTTTAGAAAGTTCCTCAAAACCCTAAAAGAAATTATTAACATCTCTATCACCCTTTTGAGTGGAACTCAATAATCCTAGCAGGGCAAAGTAACCTATGCCATGACACCAAAGCTATCAAGTAACGAAGGAACAAATGATTAGTTGATTCTCCACTCCTTGCACATGACACACTATTCTAAATTGTGGACTCTGAAAGGCCACTTTTTTGAAGCATATCATTAGTATTAATCTTCTTAACTGTGATACATGGATACTTCAATTTCAACCAAAACTACTTGTGTTGATTTGATATGACACAAGTGTAGGTGTGAGATCTGTATTTGACAGCTTGAATTACAATTGATATGACTTTACCTTCTTTTTCTTCTTCTTTTAAATTTCTTTAACCTTTTTTTTTAATAGTGCCAATTAAGTTATTTGATTCTTATCTCTTTTTTTCTTAATTTTTCAAAATTATAATAGATAATAACAATTATCTATTTTATTTTTAAAAAAATATTAAAATAAAACTAATAATACTGAGGTTTTACAAAGTATATTTACATAGAAATTATAGTTAAGTTGAACTATATCAATGTTAAAATAATAAAACTTAATTAGTATAAAATTTAAAAATAAATTAGATCCAATTCAAATAATTAAAAATATAAATTTTGCAAGTTTTCAACTAATAGAGTTTCACTCAAAATCAACTATATATAACAATAAATACATTCCCATTTATTTCCTAAAACTTCTCTCCACATCCTAATAAAATAAACCTAAATATATTTCACATGTACAAGTAAAGAAAATTTTCAATAATGATAATTAATAAATATAAAAATCAAAGACAAATATAATAATTAATAAAATAAAAGATAAAAAATAAATATCACATTTAATATATTAA
Organism: Vitis vinifera; assembly: GCF_030704535.1. Classification (NCBI taxonomy): domain Eukaryota; kingdom Viridiplantae; phylum Streptophyta; class Magnoliopsida; order Vitales; family Vitaceae; genus Vitis; species Vitis vinifera. The sequence goes on along the minus strand of NC_081805.1, from coordinate 23,867,619 downwards.
AAATCTAGAGATAAATAGAAAATTTTCAATTACACTTAAACCTTCAATTAAAATAAAAAATATGATAATTAATGTCGCATTCAAGTACTGGCACCCATAATTGAGATCTTTTCAGTCGAATTCCCATGTCCTAAGCTTTTGTGATGCAAAAGATTTGATGCCTAGAAACATACCCACACCGAACAATTGTATCTGAACCCATGTAACATAGCTTCTTACTAACAAGCCAAATAAAGGTTGTTACTTTAGGAAGGACTTTAGACTTGTAAATAAAGTTTGTAAGACTACCAATTTTCCTAAAAGTTTATGCTTTGAAGGTTTGGGTCCATAATATATATATCATGCTCTCCAATGCTCTCCCTCATGTGTGGTTCCATACTTACAAGTGGAGAGATACATAGGCCCATAGACAAACAAACCACAAACATCATCTTTTTGTCTTGGGTATGGAAGTGCTAAGTGCACTTATAAGAAGGGTTGCTGATGGGGGCTTCATTTCAAGCTGCAGACTTCGGGGGAGAGGGAGGATGGGGATGAATGTCTCCCACTTGCTTTTTGCTGACGATACAATCATTTTCTGTGAAGCAAGGAAGGAGCATCTAACCTCTTTAAGTTGGATTTTGGCTTGGTTTGAGGCGGCTTCAAGCCTAAGAATAAACCTAGCTAAAAGCGAATTAATTCCTGTTGGGGAGATTGAAGAGATTGAGGAAATGGCAGTGGAGCTAGGGTGTAGAGTGGGGTCTCTACCTACTATTTATCTGGGGTTGCCCCTTGGAGCCCAACACAAGGCTATTTCTATGTGGGATGGGGTGGAAGAAAGAATGAGGAGAAGATTAGCCCTTTGGAAAAGACAATATATTTCTAAGGGTGGGAGAATCACCCTCATTAAGAGCACACTGGCCAACATACCTATTTACCAATTGTCCCTCTTTCGAATGCCTAAGATTGTAGCAAAAAGGCTTGAAAAAGTACAAAGAGACTTTCTTTGGGGAGGAGGAAGCTTGGAAAGGAAAGTCCATTTAATCAATTGGGAGGTGGTGTGTACTCAAAAGGAGAAGGGTGGTTTAAGCATACGGAAGATTGATCTCTTGAACAAGGCCTTGCTGGGTAAATGGATCTGGAGATTTGCCTTTGAAAAGGACAATCTTTGGAAGAAGGTGATCGGGGTGAAGTATGGCAAGAGGGCTTTGGGTGGTGGACTAATGAAGCTCGCGGGACGTTTGGAGTGGGGGTTTGGAAGGAGATTCTGAAGGAGACAAACTGGTGTTGGGATAACATAGAGTTCAAGGTGGGTAAGGGGACTAAAGTCAAGTTTTGGACTGATCATTGGTGTGGCCATGCGGCGTTGTCCCAAAATTTTCCCCAGTTATGTGCCTTGGTGGTCCATAGGAATGCAACGATCAATGAAGTGTGGGACTCAAGCCTTGGTCAAGGAGGTTGGAATCTTAGATTTTCAAGAGATTTTAATGATTGGGAGCTGGATTTGATTGGAGATTTGCTTAATATGCTGAGAGACTTCAGGATTTCTTTAGAAGAGGACTCAGTGTTATGGAAAGGAGGGGGTCATGGCACTTTTGGGGTTAGGGATGCTTATACTTGCTGGTTGTTCCCAATGCCCTTGCCTTCCCGAAAAAGTGCATTTGGGTGGATAAGGTCCCAACCAAAGCTGCTTTTTTTGCTTGGGAGGGCACGTGGGGGAAGATTCTCACCTTGGATAGGCTTAAAAAACGGGGGTGGCAACTCCCTACTCGCTGTTTTTTGTGTGGTTGTGAAGAGGAAAATGTAAATCACATTCTTTTACACTGTATAGTGGTCAGGGTCCTCTGGGAGATCGTCCTTGCCTTGTTTGGGGTTCAATGGGTGTTCCCAGAGACAGTCAAAGAGGTGTTATTTAGTTGGAGGGGCCCTTTTGTGGGGAAAAAGATCTGGAATTCCATTCTGTTGTGTATTTTTTGGACGGTATGGAAGGAAAGGAATAAATTAGCTTTTAGGGGGAGTTCTTTAGCTATATAAAAACTCAAAAATTCTTTTGTTTGTAACTTGTGGAGTTGGGCTAGGGTGTATATGGGAGAGGAGTCCTCTTCGCTCTTAGGCTTTTTGGAGTGGCTAGCGACTACTTAAGGGCCGGTGAGGTTGTTTGTTTTTTGTGTTTTTTGGTTTAGGCTGCTATGTATACTTTCTGTATGCTTTATGGCTTTTTGCCCCTTAATATATTTTGTACTTATTTATCAGAAAAAAAAAAAAAAAAAAACATGCACTAAAGTTCAACCATCACCATCGACCTTGGCCACTTCTAATCAGCTTGCTTGAGTTTGTATCATCAAATAAAAGGTGAGACTGAAAAATTGAGATTATAGTTTATATTCTTTGTATGCCACTCGTTAAAAGAAAGTTCATAGCAAGACGAAGAACATGAAATAATTATGAAGACAAACAAGAAGAAATTTTAAGCATTATTTACAATGGAAAGGAACTACTTTACAATTACAGGAGAAATGGCTCTAGTAGGAGAAAAGGAAAAGGGAGGAAATAGCTAGTGAGGTACATTTTCAAACTCAAGTTAGTGAATTGCAATTTTTATAGATTAAAATAGTTGAGAACAATTTAATCATCATGCAACTAATTCATATTATCAACAATTGACAAGTTAAGGAAAAACAAATCAATGGCCTTGGAAAAAATTGGGTCTTATTAGCAAGATTCTTCTCTTGAAGACATGGATTCTTACCCTAAAATAATAACTGTTGTCACTATCAGGTTGGGCTCAAGATTGGGCTCATGAATTATAGATATTATGATCTCTCTCGTGCATTCTGTAGTTTTCCGGAAAACATGCAAAAAGGAAAGCACATCACTGTTGTTGATGATGACTGAACTTGCAAGAATGCATATAACTGTGCCATTTAAATCCTGTGCACCAAGAGAGAGAGAGAGAACAAAAAGTAAGCAAAACTTTAGAACACTGTTACAAGCCAAAATAGAAGTTTTATTGCAATGAAATGTTTAAGGCAGTAGAACTTGACAAGAGCAAGATAAAATATTTTAAAGCAAAGAAAAGAATAGCACAATTAGTTAAATTTTAATGGCCAAGAGAACTCAAAATGAAAACAAATTGTTTCTAGGACACAAAGGTAAAGTGGTAACAAGTTAAATAAAGGAATAAATTTAGCCAAAAGATGAAAAGTCATAACCATGCTCTCAAATTCACTTTGATCATACCTTTAAACACACACTAAGGAAAGGGCAGTCATATATAGCTTGTAAAATTGAAGTTTCAATGTTGTAGCCAGCCCCAAATCCGATTTTTGCTTCTTTGTGGCTTTCTAAAATCTGTATATGGTTAAATAAGCTTCAGAATAGACAGAAAAGAGCAAGAAACAAAAGGGACAAGGAATGTAACAAATAAGCTTAAAAAGGAACAGAAAGACATAAAAGACTCAGTTCCTTCCAGTAAGCTCAATCAAATAAGTATAAATATTAGCTGAAACTGGAAATTTAGATGAAGAAATAAAATAGAAATCTTGAATGCAGATAATAGAAAACAATGTATGGAAATTTAAAAATTCAACAAACATGATATTCATACAACAGGAGATGGAATGAGCTCACTTTTATAATTTCCGGACCCTTGAGTTCTTTCATATTATCATGTGGTGCATCAATAAGCTTTTTGTGCATCCCCTGTAAATGTCATAGAAATAATAGAGGCTCTAAGGATAATACAAACATGAGGTGATGAGGGCCCGACAGAAATCAAAGAAGATAAACTTACAGATATGAGAACAGAAATAGCATTTATGGCCAATAGAACTCCATTATCTGCAGTCTTCAGAGCCTCATCTAGGGTTACTAAATCCTTTTTGAGTAGTGTGTCAGTGTCAATCACTGCCAGGCAGAAGAACATTATGTGCCAAATGAAGATCAGGAGGCATTGTACAAGTGACAATTAATAAGAAATATTGAACTTTCATTATGAGAAATAAGAAAGAACTGTGATGCTGCTATACTGAGTTCAGAATAGAAAGATCAGTAGGTGGATAGAGAGAGAGAGAGAGTGTCGTGGCGTCTAAAGTGGCAAAGATCTTTGTGGTCTTTTTGGACAACCATCACCTCAAGGCCTCATCATTAGCATTAAGGAGATGGGTATGAATGCTATCTTGTTCTATTGGTGGATTAAACAATAAATTTGGTTATACAACCTGAACACAGATAATTGAAGTTGGGGGAAAGCAGGAGGTGGAACAGATGGGTTAGGGATTAGGAATGGAAATGGTTTGTCCATGCATCATTCTTGGATCTTTTCCTATGGGGTCACAGATTCTCATGGGCCTTAGATTTTGCAAGTAATATGGCTTTACTAACTTCTCATTACCATGTGATAAATGGGTCATGATGTCTCTGTTGAATCAAGTTGCCCTAATCCATGGAAGCTTCATTATATGTTTTGGGAAGGGTGAATCCTCCATTATGATCCACAAGTGTAACATATTTTTTTGGGGCAAGATTGTCTTGCAATCATGGTAGTTCTTAAAATTATCTTGGATTTTTAAAGATGCTGATGCAATAGACAGACTTGTTCTACCATCCACTCATATGATATGAGCTTTAGTCGTTCCATGATGTATTTGTGGAACAAATTGAGAAGAAATTCATTCATTTAGAATAGAATACATATCCTATTATATACAAAAGAATAAGCCATAGGCATGTTATAGAAAACAAAAACTACCCTTAACCAAATCCCTATAAATTAGTAAACTAAATTCCTATAAATCAGGGATTACAATATCTCCTAGCTTTAAACCTCGTTTACAGAAAATACAAAGTCAACACCCCTAAAAACGCGTTTCTCCACACTCCCCCTCAAGCTGGTGAGTGAATATTATGCATTGCTAGCTTGCCAATTATTGCTTGAAAAATAGTATTGTTCAGACCCTTGATCAGCACATCTAGGAGTTGATTGCTTGAGGATACCTACAATGTGTAGATGAGGCCACAATTCAATTTTTCTTTGATAAAGTGTATGTTTGCCTTCACATGTTTGGTTCAGTCATACTGCATAGGATTATATGCAATATTGATCGCTGATTTTTGTTGTTGTGGTAGAGTCTTATAGGCGCTTCCCAGTTAATTTTAAGATCTTGTAGGATTATTTTCAGCCATAGTAATTCACAAATCCCAAGTGCCATTGCTCTGAGTTCTGCCTAGGCGCTTGATCTTGCTACTATATTATGCTTTTTACTCCTCCATGTTACTTGGTTTTCACCAAGAATGTACAATAACATGATGTTAAGCATCTATTTACCACTGATCCTACATAATCAATATCTATATATGCATCAAGTGTCAAACTCGTTCCTTTCTTAAATAGAATCCCTTTCCTTGGTGCTCCTTTGAGATAGTGCAATATTTGGTGAATTACTTGGTGATGTGCTTCCTTAGGATTATGCATAAATTGACTGACCACACTGATAGCATATGCAATATTGAGTCTCATGTGTGACAAGTAGATCAATCAACCCACCAATCTTTGATAGTTTCCTCGATCCACACTAGCATTGCTATTATTATCACCAATCTAGTGATTAGGCTCAATAGGTGTGTCTGTTGGTTTACAAGCTAACTTCCCAATTTCTTTCAACAAATCTAGCACATACTTCTATTAGGATACAAAAATTCCTTATTGTGACCGTTCCACGTCAATACTTTAGACGTACTTCAACTGACCCAGTTCTTTAATCTCAAACTCTTTTATCAAACACTTTCTCAAACTATCATTTTCTTTTTCATCATTTCCAATCACAGTTATGTCATTCACATAAACTAATAAGGCAGTAACTCCCTCTAAAGCTGAGTGTTTGATGAATAAAGTGTTATCACCTTGACTTTGCTTGTATCCATTGGTAATCATCACCTTAGCAAATCTCCCAAAACCAAGCATGAGGAGATTGCCTTCTTAAGCTTACACACTCTTCTACCTTCTAGAATCTCCCAAACGCTTGAACTGTATTCATCTTAGCTACGGGTGTGAAGGTCTCTAAATAATCTACTCCATAAGTCTGGGTATATCCCTTGGCAACAAGATTTACTTTATACCTCTCAATTAATACATTTTGTCTTGTCTTTTACAAGAAAAACCCACTTACAAAGCACAAGACTCTTTTCTTTTGGAAACTTCAATATCTCCCATGTTCTATTTTATTCTAATGCTTCCATCTCAACAATCATGGCTTGTCACCACTTTTCACTATTTTTTTTTTTTTGATAGATAAACACACAGAAATATATTAAAAAGGGGGCATGAAAGGCGACCCAGAGTATACAGGGAGTATACAAGCATCACCTACAAAAACCGGAAACAAAAAGGACAAACCCTTACCAGTCCTCAACAAGAACCCAACCAGTCCACAAAATTAAACAAAGAAAGGGGGCCTTCAACTATGGAAGAATTAGCCCAAGATAAGAGATTACAAATGAAGAACCCAACCAGTCACCACTTTTCACTATTTAATGCCTCATATAAGGTTTTAGGAAAAGTAACAATGTTTACTTGGGTAAGGAAGGCTTGGTAGGAAGGTGACAATCTATTATAGGACATGAATTAAGCTAGTGGGCATAAAAGTTGTTTGGTACACTCTCTTGTACCTTTCCTAAGAGCAATGGCAAGATCAAGATCATTATTATCAATGGCAGCACAAAAATTATCAAAAGAAGATTCAAGTAAAGCATTGACTTCATTTCCAAAGATCAATTCCAACTCTTGAATTTTCATAGGTTTAACAATGGACTCTTTTTTTCCGTAAGTATACCTGTAGTGATTGAGTAGGATTGCGAATTGGACTTTCCTTAGTCAATGACATGGGACTAGAAGAGGATGGTTTGGCAATAGGCAAACTAGAATGAGATTGGGACTAACTATGGCCTCATTTCCATCTAGCCCCAAAATATTAGGAACCTTAGAGAGTCCCCTATCACCACTATAAATAAGAGAAAAAGGAACAAAGGTTTTTTTATTGCTAATTGAAAATGAAGCATGACGATGTTTTGCAAGTTCACAAACAATGAAACTATCTACATCCAATTCTTTGAACAATGAAGGAAATATAACTTTTGAGTATATTAAATGAAGGGTGTCCCAAACGAAGATGATGAAGCCAAATCTTGTCCTTATTTGAGATGGAGCTTTTGGTGAGGCATGACAAAGAAAATTCATTCTTAATCCTATTTTGATCACCTAGTACATCAAGATGGTAGAGCCTGTTTTTTCCTTAGCAAGTCCAATCATCTTCCCTAAAGCATTGTCCCAAAAAACACAATAAGAAGTGTAAAAGACTACACAAAAATTCATATCTTTGGTGGTATGATGTATGGACACAAGATTAGTTGAAAACTTTGGAATATGAAGGACATTCTCTGAGGCAAGAGATGAATTTATATGAATTTTTCCTTGACTAGCTACTATTGTCAAAGAGCCATTTGCTATGGAAATTTTCTTATTACTTGGGCAAGGTGTGTAGTAATCAAATATCAAAGTAAAGTTGGTCATATGGTCCATGGCTCTTGAATCAATGACCCAGGAATCTGAAAAAGGAGAAACTAAGACATAAAATGCATGAGAAACAGAGTACTTACTTGAGACTGCTAATGAGCAAGCACCAAAAGGTTTTTCTAATGATCTCAACAAACTTTTCAGCCTTTCAATATCCTCCTTGAACTCTCCACGTGCCAGGGTCTGATTCTCATTGTTTGGGGGATTATTGCCAATGAGATTTGCCTATCCTTGACCTTTTTGCTACTGTCCGCCATTAGGTCTCCATCCCGTATTATTGTTTTTGAAGTTTGGTGATCTCCTGTGCAACTTCCAGAACATATCCTTAGTCTGCCCTGGTTTCTTACAATAATCGCACCACTTGGACGAATCTGGTTGTCTGTTTGCAGCATTGGGCTGATTTTCTGCACCAACATTCTTCATATTTCCAGCATTTGACAACATAGCTGAGCTCTCTTCCGCAGGTATTCCATTCATCATCACACCTCTTCTTCCTTCGCCTCTTTGAATTATGGAATAGTTTCATTTAGAGATGGTAGATCCCCATTTCCCAAGACCTAAACATGGACTTGATCGAACTCCAGATTTAGACCAGTAAGGAATGCAAAAATTCTTTCTTTCTCAACAAATCTTTTCAAATGGTAGCATCCTCACCATCCTTCTTTTGAATGCATTGATAATGATCTATCTCTTGCCACAAATTTTTCAGAAGATTGGTATATTCAGTCATGGACCGCTCACCTTGTTTGGTGGCCAAAATCTTCATCTTTATCTCAAATATTTGTGCTGCATCACACACCTTCGAGTAAGTCTGTTTCATTGCCTCCTAGATTTCTTTAGCCATGGACAAAAACATGAAAGTGATACTAATCTCAGGTAGCATCGAATTCCAAAGTCATGACATAATCATGGAAATATTCCTCATCCTAAACCTGGAATTTGGGATCACCCTACTCCAGGCTGGTACCCAACAAGTGACCGAGTTTTCCTTTCTCCTTCAAGAGTGTCTTCACAACTTATGACCACTACAATAATTCTTCCCATTCAACAAGTGACCAAGTTTTCCTTTCTCCAGGCTGGTACCCAACAAGTGACCGAGTTTTCCTTTCTCCTTCAAGAGTGTCTTCACAACTTATGACCACTACAATAATTCTTCCCATTCAATTGATAAGTGGTGTGAATGTTTTGAAGCTCCTCATTAGATTGATTTGGCAGAGCTTCAATCATTTGTACTGCACAAATGTTGGTGGCTTTGGATGTCTCAAACAAGGCGGATTTTTTTTTGGATTGCATATAAGGAGAAAAGAACTAGAAACTCAGATTAAATAAGGGGCAAGAACCAGAAACTTGACTAAGGGAATGGAGGACAAACAAACAATGCAGAAAAAACCAGACTACTAGATCTTAAGAAGAAAACCGGGTTGACGGAGTATAGAAAAAATGTGAATTCTGAGAGCCTAAAGCACTAATACCATGTGGAAAAAATTGAAACTACTAGGTCTTAAGAAGAATACACATCCAATTATATACAAAAGGATAAGCTATAGGCATGCTATAGAAAATGGAAACTACCCCAAACCAAATCCCTATAAATTAGTAAACTATATCCCTATAAATCAGGGATTACATTATCTCCTAGCGTTGAACCTCTTTACAAAAAATACAAAGTCAGCACCACTAAAAAAACATGTTTCTCCACAGTATCTTTTGGTCTTGAGCTCTTATAGTTCCTACTTGGCCTGCTTAGGTTTTTCAGAATTTTGGTATTCTATATTTTTATATTAAAGGACACCATCTATCCTAAAGTTGAATTTCCAAAATAAAAAAACAACCAAAGATGGCCATCTCCTATCATACATGCACATATATCCTCATCATCCTAATAAAAATTGGGAAAAAGAAAAGAAAGAAAATTTCAGTATTGGCTAGGCATGGAATAACTAAGGCCCTAAAGAAAGGAAAAATAAATAGTTACATGCCTCATATTAGTATTTTGTAAACACATTCCATTTCCATGAATAAGTTGGCTAGCCCTAAAATATGATGCAAGAAATCCCAAAAAAAGGTGAAAAGAAGTAGGGGACAATTCCAAACATCACATCCTTGCAATAGGATTAAAACCTGACGTGGGATAGCATTTAACTATTTTGTTTAACAACAGAAAAAGTAAAAGGAGCAACCACTATCACCAAGAGATTGAGTTTTATGTTTGGTAACTATATTTTAAAAATGCTTTTATTAATGATAAGCATAACTATGGTATTTAAAAAAAAAAAATTAATTAAACAAAAATTTGCTTCCGACATCGTGTTTGAGGAAAAGCATGGGTCTCTACTTCAAAATGTGGATAAATCATGTTGGGAAATATAAGGCCCATGATTAAGAATTCTATCCAAACACCCTTAAAAGTTACATTTAACCTTCAAATGTTGCTTATAGTGTTTGAGAAGCTCTCCTAAACATGGCTTAAGGGTAAAAGAAATACTAACAGATACACATGCCTTGCTTTCCATATAGAAAGTTGGCAATAAAGATCTAAATTTGTGAATAAATTAACATGAATTTGTCTTGTTAAAAGAGTATCTTGACTGCAAAAATCAAAATGAAATTTAACAATATTATCTTCTTACTCAACATCCAAAAAACAAAATGTAGAAAAAATGTTCAAGAAACAAAAAATATAACAAATAACACACCGATGCAAAAATTTGTATGCTCCTGAAGTCTCTCTACCAAATTCTTGACCTGCAAATTGGGTTAACAATAAGAACATGAAGGTAATATACAAGCTTTAAAGAAGATCACAGAAGTGTATTTACAAATGAAGAGGGTAGTCTTAAAAAGCTCAGGTTGAAAAAAGTTTAATCAAAAATTAATTTCAAGTACACATAGGGGTTTGGGAAAATAAAACAAATTCAACAATCTATATCAACATTTAGTAATTCTAATCATGACAAAGGAGTCATTAGTCATTATCTCTTTGGAGGTGGTCTGCAATCTTACGTTTACTGTGACTCATGTAAATTTTGGTTAATAATTGCAAACTAAGCATAGAGGCAAATTAGTAGGAAAAAATACAGCCAAGGGAAAAAAAGTAGGGAAAAAAATAGCATTAGTTGGTGCATTTTCAGATGACCTTAAGAAATATCGTTTGATAGTTCTTGTAATAAGAAATATCAATGAATGAAGGTGGAAGCTAAAAGGGCTGGAGCATGCATTTTCCCAGTCTTTGAATCATTTCAACATGAAAATTGAACACAATTCCTTTGGGTTCTACTCTCTCTACAAGTTAATCCATCCATGAGTTGATTGAGATGTTCCTTTACCTAATATGTGTCCAGTTTGGATCATAAATCTAGTAAAAGTTTGAGTTCAGATTGACTTTGATCACTTTGGAAGATGAATAAATATATGAAATAACATGCAAGTTTATTCAAGTCACAAACCATGTTGAACACTACAATACTACCAGCATGGCTGTTACACACGATCCATTCTTCTTAAGAGGAGGCTGTTGGGTCTTGAGTGGGGGTAAGAATAACTAGGGGGTGTGGAGAAATGAAAATCAAGGAGCTAGTATGAATAAGAATGAAAATTTCATTTTCATGGTTACTATAAGCAACCAAATGCTGGTATGAGCTACTTGGGATTCCAATTCCACAATTTCATTTCTGCTAAATACCGAACCCTAAGGGTCAGCAAATCATTTAACAAGTTATCTATCCCTTCTAGAGAATCTACCAACTGAATGTCTTGGAGAACAGTTGCTTCCCTAGCCCTAATATCTCCAAAACCTTCCTTATTCTATATTTTCAATTTTGCTTTGATAAGCTGAAATTTCAGCGCAACTTTGTAACCTTCCACCTAAAGACTCAAAGCAGTAATTACTAAAACTTTACATTCTAACCATTATGAAGAGTTTTTCATCCTTGTACTTCTCTCTTTGATGGATATCAATAAATCTATGGTTTCCAATCAAGTAATTACAGAGAGATTTAGAATTTAAAGGTTTTCGGATACATAGGACCTTAATGGAGCGTCTATAATATTAGCAAAAATATAAGGGAAAAATTAACAATGGTGTTAAAGGAGATATTTAATATGACCTCTTTTAACTTTTACCCGCCCAATGTTAGTATTCATCATAATGGAAGATTGAAAAAGCCATTGCACATAAGATTGGAGGATGGTTGAAGCCAATAGATGCCTGCAAAGTGTTGTGTTATCTTGAATGTCCATCAAATTGGTGGGAAAATTTTACAAGGTAACTACTAAGCTACCAATTTGACCCAAATCTTAAGCTATTAGGTAATGGATTAGCAATGTATATCAAGCCAACTTGGGCTAAATCTTAACATCCTGTCTACCAGGCAACCTTTGTGCTTGTACACAGTTTTTAAAGGTGAAAGTAGAAGATGAGGTGTTTTAGTGCTTGTGAGGTGAGGCTAAGTCTTGAGGCAAAGAGGCGCAAGTCTTTTGAGACTCTAATTTTTATAATTAATAAATATTAAAAGTAGTTTAAAATATACATAAAAAAAAAATAAATGACCATACTAATAGTTTCATATTTTCACTTAAGTCTTAAAAGTCACAAAGTAACAAACATAATAAATCAAACACATATAACTCAAAAGCACATCAACTTAAGTCCTCTTCATCACTATCATCCACATCAGCCTCCAAGGAAGCATGTGCCTTACCTTGAGGGTTATTGATTAATTTATTCCGCTTTGATGCATCTTAGGAGCTCCTTGCTATGGAGCATGCCTGAAGTGTGCTTTTGAAAACATTACTTGTAAATTGGCTCAAAAATGGGGGAAATAAATATTTGTAAGTTTCAAACTCATAACCTCCGGTAAGCCAAGACTTCAATTCTATATTAAGCTAATAATTTGACTTGAAAGATTAAATTGTTAGATATTAAACCAATAACGTTTATCAAGTTAATTTGAACTAAAATCTGAGCAATAACCATAACTATAAGACACACTTTTCTTTATTGAGTTAGAAAGTTCAATGATCAAGAAACATGTTTAAAATGTGACTAGCAAAAATGAGGATGCCAAGATGGATGACATAAAAACAAGAAAAAGATATAGTAAGAAACAAGTGCACCCATTGGCTAGAGGCAGCATTGATCAAGAACAAGTTTCCTTTTTTTTTTTTTTTTTTTTTGATAGATAAAAAGGTAAATATATTAAAAAGGGCTGCCAAAAGAGCGACCTAAGGTATACAAAACGTTTACACCAACCATAGCGGCAACACCAAAAGCCATAACTACAAAATAGGAATGACTAAAACAACGCCACCCTCAGCAAGACCCCAATTAATCCAAGAAGCTATAATGAGAGTTGAAGGAGCATCATCTATAAACATCTTAGTCTACCAAAGAAAATAAACAAAAGAATTTTTTAGCTTTTGGAGTGAAAGGTTGTCACCAACAAAGCCAATTTTATTGCTTACCTTCAAAACTGTCCAAAAGATGCATAAGGAGTCCGCTCTCCAAGCCTTCTTCCGTTTTTGGCCCACAAAAGAACCATGTTAACCTAGAAGGGTCTCTCTAACCGGCAAGGGAAGCATCCAAGACACCTCAAAAAGGGTTAAAAGCAACTTTCATAAGACCCTTGCCTTTACATAGTGGATAAGGAGATGGTTTGTGGATTCTTCCTCGATATGACATAGAAAACATCTATTTGCTAAAGACCTCTCTCTTCTTTGAACTTGATCTAAGGTTAAAACTTTCCCTTAGGGCACCTCCCAAGCAAAGAAACTAACTTTAGGTTGCACCCACGCCTTCCATATGAAACTCAATGGAAAAAAAATGTATGTCCTTGACTCCAAAGTGGTATAGAGAGACTTAACTGTAAACTTGCTGCTCTTTGTCTTTGCCCAAAGCACCCTATCTTCCTCTTGAACCCACCTACTAATCATTGAAATCTGATAGAAACCTCATGCAAACCTGATAGAGCCCACCTACCTAACTCGTGCAAACTTGATAGAAACCTATCCTTACAACCCACCTGCTAATCATTGAAAGGTCTAGAGAAACAAGGGCTCCACCACCACCCCTCCCCTTACCTCTTGAACAGAAGAATTTCAATCATCCTCAACCCATGCCTCCTTAGAAACCACTTAGGCAAATAAGGAAGGGAAGGAGCTACACAAAGGTGCTGCCCCACACCACTTATTCTTCCAAAACTTCACCCTCCACCCATTGGCCACCAAGAAAGAGATCCTACTACTCATGAGATCCTAGTCCTTTCTTATGGCTTTCCAAAATCCAACACCATACCCCTCCACCTCTCATGAACACCACCCCCCTCCTTCCCCATATTTCCCATTGATAACTTGATTCCATGGGGCCCCCTTTTTGTTCGCAAATGCCAATTCCATTTGCAAAGTAGAGCTTATTGAGCATTGAAAGACACTTCACACTGAATCCCTCATTCCTTTTGTCTAAACAAACAATCTCCCACCTTACTAGATGTGGTTTTCACATGAGAGCCCCACCACCCCATAGAAAGTCCCTCTAAATCTACTCAAACCTCAATCTAAACTGACCTTGGGATGCATAGCAAAGACATAAAATAAATGAGCAAGCTAGACAAGGTGCTTCAAATCAGATAGGGCCCCCTTTTAATCAAGGACAAGTTGGAAAGAATCATTTAAGATTGTTCAGACATTTGCAACAAAGAACCAAGAATAGACCAATTAGTAGGAAAAAGTTCTTTTAGAAGGTGCTAAAAAGATGAAAGGCATACCCAAAAGAATTTCAGTCAAGACAGAGACCAAAGACGTAGACCCACCCTATATAGGGTGTTGAATTGTGCACTAGGATTAGTGCAGCAATCTCCAAATGGTTGCTGTTATTGCAAAAATACCCTTCATGTAGCAGATTCATAAACATTTATGAGATTCACTCCAAATTGTAGCCTAAAAACTCAGACTATAGAATTGAACCTTTTGCTCACCCTCATGAGGCCTTTGACATAAGCCTAGTGCAACCATTGAGAATGTTACAATAATCTTTTGTCAAGTAAAGAGAATTAATGGAATGTTTCAACTTTATAAACTAACATTTTTGAGTATGGGGATCCATTTGCAAACAACTACCAAATTTGTGCTACCACTGAATTTGATATCATGCACAAATGACAAATATAAAACAGTACTGCATTTCTTCCATAAATGGCCACATCATATTTTTCTATTTCTTATTCTCTTCATAGAAAAAGAGCATGTAAAGTCAGCTCACAAGCAGACCCTACCTCATTTTGGCGCCTTTTTCCTTCGAAGCTAAAAGGCTTCAAAATAACACCAATAGCTAATCCATTTGCAGATCTTGTTGTTCTAAGAATATCAATTGCTGTAATGTGATCTGAGCCATATCCTGCACTGGCCACCTAGAGAAGACAATGAAAGAAAGAAGAGTTTATCACCAGAAGTTCACACAGAGGACAAATATAATTTTATGGTCACAATATTTTGAAGATTCCTTGTACAATCCAACATAACTTCTTTTTTGAATAGGTAGGCACTTTTTTTAAGATTAAATTTAGTGCATGCATGCAATGAAAAATCTTTTGTATCCTTGTAACTACACCTATCAAAATTCCATGTCATGAATTATGTTCCCGTAAAATTTTCTCTGCAGTATTAGGGTTTTAAAAGGCTAGACGTGAAAGGGCCATGCAAAAGAAACAGACATTGAAGTCTACGGTACTTAACACATTATACAGTACAAAACTATACTTTTCTAGTCAAACATGGAAAAGAAAACCAGCTAGATATTTCTCAGTATCATGTCATGATGCTTTAAGATGACAATACATGAATTCAAATGAACTACCATTACTGCCCCTAAATAGCAAGCTTCTTTTCACAACTACAATATGCAAGTAACAACTCCAATTGGAAATAAGAGGTGCTGGCATGAGATTATTATGGTTTCTTCCCTTATTTCACCATTTCTTTCTTTTTGGATTTTTTAAGAAGAGGTGTTTATTATGGGGTTTGGCAGTCTTGTTGTGAAAATGGATCTTTCAGTTATAATATGTTGGGCTTCCTTGGATCTCAAGGTCCATATATACGTGATCATTTGGTGAAAATGAGTCTTTACCTCTCTAGAAATATGGTTTTAGCTCCTTTGTCTAGAATCCCTGATTGCCTAATCAGGAGGCCTATGAGCTGATCAAGAAGGGGGGCTCGACCTGTGGGACTGTTTATGGGGCATTATTATCCGCCTTGAGGGGCTTATGGGTTGAGTACGGTACAAATTTTCTTGTTGTTCATCATGCTTTCTCTTTCTCTTTATGGATCTTATGCTCTTTTTCCTGTACTTCTCAAGCTTTAAAATAAAGCTTTTCCTGAAAGGGAGAAGAGAGAGGTAGGGAGAGGGAGCTAACCTAGGTTAAACACAGAACATAAGAACACGAAAAGAAAATCGAGGACAAACAACTAACACAAAAATCTATTCAAGCATAAAATATCTTCTATAGCATTCCTCACTTTCAATTTTGGGCGAGCAATCAGGCTTAATATTCATCAACTTGAGAAATCTAGGAAACAGAAATAGCAATGATGCTTCCCCAATTTTTAGTGAGGCATAAATCTCCTAGTCAATTTACACCTCCATAGATCTATAAAGTTTGTGGTTAATCAATTGCACTGCTGCAAATAGGTCAGTCTCCATACAGAAGGTTTACAATCCTCTCTCAGCATCTAATTCACACCCCATATAAGAGCCAAAAACTCAGTAAGACAGGAAAGGCCAAATGCAGCTGGCCTGGAACAGGAAACCAAAATGTGGTTGGTCTATTTTTTGCGTAAACCTCCTATTGTTGTTAGATCTGGATGACCCAAAAGGAAACCACTGACATCAAGCTTAAATAAAGGGGAGCACATAGCTTCCATGGGATAGAAATATTAGATGCTGACGAAGGCAGGACTTAAATTGCATATTGACGAAACACATATTTAAGGAAATTAATGCTGGGAAAACAAAAATACATAAAGGGCTGTAAATCTGATCCTGTCAATGATCTACTTTGTGAAAGAGAGGAGCAATCGCTAAATCTGCTTTGTGAAAGAGTATTAATTGTTAAAATGTCTTCTGTTCCCCTCTTCCTAAAAGATCCCAATGACTGCACGATTGCAAATTTCTATAATAGTCTCACTTTTGATGACCTAAAACTTGGGGGAAAAGGTTGATATAACAAGAGATATCTCAGTAGCATTAAATGGAAAGAGAAGCTTCAATTTAATAGTCAACATTAATGATCTTTAAAATAATAACCCCTCAACCACAAATGCTAATGCAAATTAGTGCAAGTTGTAGAAGAATAACATTGAGCTCCCATTTGATGCAATGAAACAGAAAAAGAGATTAAAGTGTAAACCAAGCATTCAATTTAGTCGAAGAATATTGGAGTCACACTTTGAAGTGAACAGATTTTTGAATGCTGCAATGGTCTCAAAGGCATGTACCACTGACTACACCGTATGTGGAAGGGCTATACAGTTGTTACCAGCCATCCTTTATTTAACATTGAGTGGGAGGGCTGTAAATTTAGCCAGAAGTTGGAAAAAAAAAAAAAAAAAAACTAGGGCCCACTTGAAAGTAGGGAGCAAAAATTCTTTGGGGAAGTAAGCTTGGATAGGATTTTTTTATTTCCACTGAATGGGAAGTAAGCTTTTCTCATAGCCTACAAGAATCATTAAATGGGGACCGACACCATTCATATAGAGTAGCATTGAGATTAGAGTATATCCTAAGGGACTTTTAAGGTCAAGACAATTGGACATAGAAAAGGTTGTTCAATAAAGTAGAGTTAGGTTTCTAGGCCAAAATCTTAAAGAGAACTAGACATAGGGGTGTTTTGTGAGGAATAAAGTTTTTCTTCTACATTCATTCTAAATCTGAACCACCAATTTGGTTCCTTCAAGCCAAGTTCATCTAGGAGTTAATACTTCCCCTAACCAAGGGCCTTTGCATAGTTGTTTTGGCAAATAGAAATGTTAGGGCTTTAGCCCAAGTCAGTTTCATATGTATTGTCAGTCCAGTACCTAATAGCTTAAATTTTTGGGTCAAACTGGTAGTTATAGATGGTATCAAAACCTTGGTTTACAGCAGGTCATGAATTCAAACCTTAATGATGTTATCTCCTCCATTTATTGAGCTCACTTGCAAGCCAAAAGAAAGCTGCTTGTGAGATGGGATGTCAAGGCTTTCATCCAAATCAGCTTGATATACATTGTGTTCTATTATCTAATAGTTTAAACTTTTTGGTCAAATTGGTAGCCTAACAAAAAAAAAAGATCAATACTAATGATTTGCTTCAACATGGTAGGCCTTGTAAAATCATCAGCTCTACTAGTTGCTTTCTTTGTTTGATGAGTAGATGGCTGGCCGATCACATCTTCCTTCATTGCCCCTTAGCATTAGAGTTATGGTGGATGTTATTTCTCTCAAGCCAATATCACATGGATTGTTCCTAGAGGCATCATAGAATATGATGGTTATCTCCTTGGATTTGTTAAGGGGAGCCATCCTTGCTATGTTGTGTGTTATCTGACTTGAGAGGAATTATAGAATTTCATTGAAAAAGACTGTTTCCTCTTGACCTTTTCTGGATATGTGTTATCAAGGAGTTCTCACTTCTCAGGCGTTCCTTTTAGCATTCTTTTGCAAGATTGGAGATCTATTCATTAGCCCATTCACATGTTGATTTTCATACCTTTTGCTGGAAGAATCTATCATCCACCTATATATGTCTTTATTTCTGTATGATAATGTATTTCACAATTCTTATCAAAACAAAAAATAAAAGAAACAAATCACAAAGGATGAGCTATCCTTCAAACCAACATCAACAAAGGATTTACAAGTTAAGGATCCAAAGCAATGGAAGTACCAGCAAAATTACAAACAGGACATAGCAAAAAGGTATTTTCTCCATTCTACAGTTAATTTTCACAACTTCAGGATGCAGAATAACTAAAATATAGTGATATTGATGATCAACTCACTGCTGCTTCCATCATTCCTATAAGTACCAGTGCCCATCTAGTTTGTTGTTTTCTTAATCAAAATTTTCAGATGAGGGGATATGGGGATGTTTTGGTCTCATTTTCTAGTTGAAGGACATATTTACAGCATTCTTATAAACAATCTTACAGGATTTTCATGTACTTAATAAATTATAATCATTATCTACTGAAAAAATTAGAAGAAAATATAAGAATATGAGGCAAGGAATGTACAAACAAGGACAATAGTCTTCAAATGTTGCTGCGCAGATAGAAAGGTTTCCACAAGGACTGGAGTAATATCTGCAAAGGAATACAAAGGAACAAGCCTCACTGTTATGCACTAAGAAAAGTTCCATGAAAAGGGAAAACTTTCTGCATATAGCCAAATACAGAACTCATCAAGTTATTTTTTGACTTGAAACAGGTAGTTAATGCTTCATTCCTTTGAAGGAACAGCTAGAAAAAGGATTCACAATCTTTCAGTCACCAGCATCCTATAAATAATACTCAGAAGGATTCATTTCAGTTAAGTTAACAAATTTGACCCTTATGGTATATAGGACAGTTCTTGTTGCTGATAATTGGCATGTCTGACACTTCTAGACACAACAATGTGCCTAGCCCTGTCTGACAATTGTTTTGATGCACAAAAGAGCCTATCCTCAAGAATATGTCTACATTGTAAAGAAAATATGAAGTTACTAGTTTCATCTTGTTCTGTCCTGTGATTCTTCACCTACATGCACGAACTTAACATTAATGAGCTTATATACATAGCCATACATAGTCATAATCATGCACCTTCATCTTGCAGTATTGCAGTGTCTAAAAATATAGATCAGTGTAACACACAGTCCATGCCCACAAATCATAATATGATTGTAGAAATAAAATCTTTAACTTTCTTCAGGATCTTCCAAGTGTCATCAGGAAGAATCTACCATACTGCAAAATATTGCTTCCAAGTAGTTGTTTAGTTTCAGACTTTGTCTATAAAGAATGGTCACTAACAGAACAAAGACATAGGCAAATGTGACATGCTCTAATTGATGTATAAGTATTTGAAGGATCTTACAGAACCAGGAATCTGTAGCAATGGCAGTGAAATCAATTCCAAGGTTTATCATGAGCACTGCTGTTGATTTCCTTCAATTCTCTGCAGTCTTGGTCTCCCTCATGTTTCATTCACTTGTATGGAAAGTTCTTTCCCTCTGTTGTATTCTTTTTTATATCATAAACTTATGGGAAACTTAGTTATTCCTTACATGCACAACCTACTATTGTCTATGAAATGCAGTGAGAGCTTAGGAATGCCATATAGAGGTGCCATTTGGAGTTTCTGCTCTCAAACTTTTGCTACTTGAGGAATTTTCAGTTTTCACTACTTTCCCCACAACTTCCAAACGACTAAACAGACAAGTTCTTGGTGCTCAAGTCTTCCCACTAAAGGTCATGGATGGGATGGCAGTAATTGGATGAATATCAATGGAAGAGAAAAGGCAACCCTAGGATTTCATGGCTGGGAAGGCTTTTGAAAAATGGAAGAAGTTCATGGAACAAGACATGAAAATTTGAAGAAGTTCATGGAACAAGACATGAAAATTTGAAGAAGTTCATAGAACAAGACAGGAGAAGTGTTTTCAGTTTTCCTTTGTACTTTTAGAGTTTGTGGCCAACAGAAATGGAAAATTCCTTCATATCTCATGAAGTTGTGATGATGATAAAGTCCAGTTTTTTTTTTAAATTTGTTCACATGAAAATGGAGACAAATTTTCAGAAGTTAACCAATTCAAAGAAATTATTTCCAAAAGAATAAGGTAAATAGAATCTTGAGAATTGGGAATAACAACCACTTATCAACTAAAGTACCAAGGACCAAAAAAAAAAAAAACCTCTTCCAATGGATCTTTGTTGTAAATGCACCTTCAATGAATCTCTCCTGAAAATATTCCTGCATTTCAGTCGGTTTCCACATAGATAAGGGAAAACAGAAATATTAAATGTATAACAGGTATCAATTTTCATCATAGATGAGAGAAAACAAATGTCCAATGCATAATAGATGGGTATCTCATTATATATATATCTTATTATAAGAATATCTTGAAAGGATGAAATACATATTGCAGCCTGAGTACAAGCTTTGCATCCAAAACTTTAAAATAAATTGATTAATGATGATTTAGGTATGAGCTTCAGAAAACTGAGAATAATCTAACATGCACTCAATGGTCCATGGTTCTGGGTATTCCTTGACATGACTACCAAGAAGTCCAGCAGACATTATTTACTTCACAAAAAGAAATGAAGAACTTGCGCCCTTGCTCAAAATCCATTAAAATGACGCACTTATTGGGAATTTAAGTCAGAGATTTTAGTTTGAATTTTCAACATTTATGAAGTTTAGCTCTGCCCAATAACAAGCCCACCATTTATAGGGATGCCTAAGAGGCTTTACCTGCTTGCAGCTGGTGTTTTAGAATAATTATGTCAGTTACAGTCTAGCAGATGATTCAAGAATTAGACCTGGTTCCTATTAGAGGATCTCCCATCAAGTGATGTTTTTCATAAATTTCATGGCATGTTGATGGGCCCTAATTAATTTTCTGTTCCGTTATGCTATTACAAAAGATGCAGAGATCTACAACAACCAAAAGGATGGTCTATAAAGTTTAATGTTTGAGAGCAATTGAACTACTACTAGATCCAATTTCGGATGGAGTTTTGACAGGGTATTATGTCAGAAACAGTCTGGCAGATGATTTCAAGAATTTATATTTGGTTGCAAGTGGGGAATGATCAATAACTGAGGTTTTGCACAGACTACTGACGTATTGGGTTCCATAACCGAGATTTCCCAGTCCTGGTATGCCAGTATACTGTCAATTTTTACAACCAAAAGGTGGTGGTATAGAAGATATTTGAATGGCAAATAGTTCTCCATAACTTTTGTATCTTAGATAAGATGTCTACAAGTTGTCTGTTTGTTGAAACATATGGTGTGCATATCAGTCCACTATCTAGTTTATGAGCAATGTTGAAAGCAAACTTGTTATCACAATGGAGTTTCATTGGCCCTTGCCACTTGATTCTAATCTCTTCGAGAAGGATTTTTAGCCATAGCAATTCACAAATTCCATGTGTCATGGCTCGGAGTTCAGTGTTGGCACTTGATCTTGCCATAACTGTTTGCTTCTTACTCTTCCAAGTCACTAAGTTTACTCCTAGCAAAGTGTAGTAAACTGGGTTCAACCTTTTGTTCACAACAAATCGTGCCCAATATACATTTGTATAAGCTTCTATACTTAGCTCTACAGTCTTTTTGAACAATATTCCTTTCCCTATGGTAGATGTTAGATAGTGTATAGTTATTTAGGTTATTTACTTTTCCTTTTCCTTTTCCTTTTCTTTCCTTATTGTATTGTGGATCCCACTAACATGTATATATATACCCAAGTCCAATGTGTATTCTTTACCCTTTTTCAATAACAATAATTAAGGATTCTCCCTTTTCTCTCTCTTCACATGGTATCAAAGCCAAGGGAGAAAAAATAACCTAAATAACTATACACTATCTAACAGTAGATTTAAGACAGTATAGGATTTTGTAAACTGCTTGAAAATGTGTTTCTTTCAGATTATGCATAAACTTACTATACTTAAAGCATTGGCTATATCCAACCACATATGTGATACATAAACCAATTTGCCAACTAACCACTAGTTCCTTCCTTAGTCTACTGATGCATTCTTATGTGCTTCACTCAACTTATGGTTCAACTCAACAAGTGTATCAACTGATTAGCATCTAAACATTCCTATCTCTTTGAGAAGATCAACCACATACTTTTGTTGCTATGCAAAAATTCCCTCTTTCAAATGTGTGACTTTGATTCCTAAGCTCCATCTCAAATTCCTTAGCTAGTTGTTTTCAAAGCAAGTCTCTTTCTTTTGGATCATTGCTTTCACAATTATGTCATGACACACACAATTAAGATTGTAACTTCCCTTGAGGCTAAGTGCTCTATGTACAAGGCATGGTTACCCTGACTTTGCTTATACCTCATCTCCAACATGACCTTAGTAAATCTTCTGAACTATGCTCTAAGAGATTGTTTTGGCCCATATAATGCCTTTGGAGCCTCCACATATACCTCTCCTTCTAAGTCACAGTGCAAAAATGGTTCTAAACATTAAATTGCTACAAACACTAATCAAGGTTAACTGCCAAAGACAACAAAACACACAGTATTCATTTTTGCCACAGGGCAAAAAAATTCTTGATAATCCATCTCATAGGTTTGAGTATAGCCATTAGCTACCAACCTTGCTTTATATCTCTCCAAGGACCCATCAACTTTATATTTAATTGTAAACACCCATTTACACCCTACTAATCTTTTTTCTCTTAGAAGATCAACAACTTCCTATGGTTGGGTATCATTTAGTGCCTCCATCTCCTCACTCATGTTCTTTTTCCAATTCTTATCTCTAAGTGCCTCATGTAGTGTTTCGGGAATATCAAGGGAGTTCAACTGAGTGAGAAAAGTTGTGTGTTGGGGATAATTTTTCCAAGGATATGAAATGAGATATAGGATATTTAGTGCACTTCCTAGTTCCTTTTCTACTGGCAATGGGTAGGTCTAGGTCATTAACAACAAAAGTTACGTTCATTACCTAGTGTTGGCTTGGATTCTTGAACCTGCATATGTTAAGGATCAGGCACTTTTCTCCTAGAGTAAACTTCAAGTGGCCGGGCAGCAATGGGACCAGACTTGGCAGCTGCAGGAATGACAGTTTCAGACTCAAGATTCAATTAGAACAACAGCTGGAATTAATGGACAGTTGCTGGAATTTCTGGAACAGCTGCTGGAATAATGGTAGCGGCTTCAAACTTGGGTGTAAAAGAACCTGCTGGAAAGTCAAGTAGGAACAGATCCCTATCTTCCATAGATGATGATGTCTCCCCTTGAAGATAAAGATTTTGAAAGAAAGATTGTTTTTCAGCAAATGTTACATCCATGGATGCAAATAAGCCACAAAGTGACACTTTAAAGCCCTTGGATAAAGTTTATTTTGATTATGGGTGCAAATATGTACAAATGATACACATCCAAAGATCTTAGGAGTAAGTTTGCAAAAAACATTGAAATCAGGGAAAAATTTAGAGAACACTTTGATCATCCTCACTACACTTTATTTTAAATTTGATAATAGTTCAATTTAAGTCATGATCCTTTCATAATGTTGTAATCGTCAATAATTGAGTGTACCTTGTTACCTTGTTTGGTGGCTGATATTTTAGTCTAAATTTCTTAAACTTGGGCTACGTCTTGCACCTTGGAGTAGGTTTCGCGAATTGTCTCCCAAATCTCCTTTGTAGTTGTAAGAAACATGCAGGTTCCACTAATTTCAGGCTACATAGAATTCCAAAGTTAGGACATGACCATTGAATCTTCCTCATCCCATATGCTATACTTCGGGTCATCTAGATTTGGTCCAATCCCAATCAAATGATTCAACTTCCCTTTTCCTTTTAGAAACATCTTCACTAATGGTGACCATTGCAGGCAGTTCCAACTGAAAGAGGATTTACGACATGTCAATCACTAGATAATTTATAATATCAATCCATGTAATAACATATTGGGGTAAGGGAAGGGAAGGAAGAAAGCAAGTCAGTTAGGCTTGCTTTCGCTATGTTTCTAGTGGGTTCCCTTAACCAAGCCACTACCTATGAGTTGTCAGGCACTGCTCTGCTATGCACTATTCATGGTGCTACATTTAATTGATACATGGCTTGAAGATTTTAGAGTTCTCCCATTGATTTGTTCTGCTAAGTTTTAGTGGTTGGAATAAGGAAATTAACTTTGGAGGTCTTGGAGATATTTGAACGATATAAGGCAAAGAAGGTTAGCTATGATGCCCATATAATTTTTCTAAGGAATTTCAGGAATGAAAGTTGTATGATAATTCTTATATGCAAAGAGAATAATTGGTACAACCTTTATATACAGAATAAATGGGCTAACTTAGGAAACTTTGACTATTCTATTAATCCCCATAAATCAGAGATTATTCTGTTTTGAATGGGAAACTACTCTAGTTTGAATTTATAGTCATACACAGATTTCCTAAGACTCAATAATCTTAGATTTACCAGCAACTAATCTAGGAACTTACCATAGTTTATGTTAAGTTGATTCTTCTATCGAGTTTCTATTTTAGTTTGTTGATTTTCTATGTTAATTGGTTTGAAGGTTTACATTTTGTCGAGGTTTTTTTCTCTTTTAGTTTACATATTATATTTAGGAAGTTTTTTTTCTTCTAATCTTTGAATAATGAATAATATTCATTTCTTATACTTATTCTTGCAAGGAAAGATTAAGAATTGTTAAAGTTGTCCTATTAGAGAAGAGTAACATGAGAATCGATATGTAGCCTTTCAAAATAGAGAATCAACATTTTACTTAAAAAGTTTTTAATATCTATCATTGCTTCCTTTAGGGTGTGATTGTTTTCTTTCTAAGTACGAATTTTTAAGAAACCTTAGGTGTCATTGCCTAAACCCTTGATATGATTACCAAGGATTATCTTTCTTTTTTTTTTCTTTTTTTTCTCTTCTCCCCTTTTCTTTTGTCTTCCTTGATCTCTTATCTCATTATACAACAAGGAAAACTTCTATAGTACTAAATTTTTTTGGTCCAAAATCAGATTTGGTATCAAAGCATACGAACAACGCTATGACAACAACCAGAAGTCACAGTTTTAAAAAGGAATTAGCAGATCAACAATGTAATGATGCAATTGTTTCAGTGAAGGATTTTTAAATGTTCTTAAGAAGCAAGAAACAATTTTTCATTTTTGTTCCTTGTGAGACATATTCTTGCTTTGCCAAAGCAAGAAAGTGAAGGTTGGAGGCATACTTCTATATTTCAAATCACTGTACAATGTGGAAATAAAGCTCGTAAGTTAGATTATCGATTTCTGAAGTAACATGAATATGGTGTCTGAAGCAACCACTGCAAGATTGAAGATGCTAAGGGAGCTACATCCTCAACCATACAAGGTTGTATAAATCAATAGAACTTCTAATTTTGTAACAAAAAGATGTATGATTTATATTTGTTATGGTTGTTATAATGAGTCCATATGGTGTATATTATCACTATGACCATTATGCATATTTTACTTGGTCAACCTTAGTTTTTTTTTTTTTTTTTGATTGGCAAACACACAATAAACATATATTAGAAAGGAGCCCCATAAAGCAGGCCCAAAAGCATACAGGGAGTATACAAGAGGCGCCCTAAGGCACAAATAGAAGCAGAAATACAATACTAGCCCTCACCTAGCACCTAGCCAATAAAAAAAACCGAGTAAAGAGAGAGGACCTTCATTTACAACCAATTTAATCCACACCCAAAGATTACAAATAAAAGAATTTTTCAACCTATTCATCGATAGCTCCTCATTATCAAAAGCAATCCTATTTCTTTCCTTCCACACCGCCCAAAAGATACACAAAGGGGCTGCCTACCACACCTTTCTGCGCTTCTTACCCATATTAAAGCCACTCCACCCACTAAGGGTATCTCTAACCGAATAAGGCAGGACCCAAGTAACACCAAAAAGAGCAAACAATAATTCCCATAACATACTTGCCTTAGAGCACTGAATAAGAATATGATCAATAGACTCTTCTTCCTCACAGCAAAGAAAGCATCTGTTAGCTAAACACCGACCTCTCTTTTTGAGTTGATCCAAAGTTAACACCTTACCCCAAAAAGCTTCCCAAGCAAAGAAACACACTTTAGTAGGCACACAAGGATTCCATATAATGTTGATAGGGAATTGAACACCTCTTCTTGAATCTAAAATACTATAAAGAGATTTAACTGAGAAAATCCCATCCTTTGTCTCTTTCCACAACAAACAATCTTCCAAAAGAGGATTAAGCCTCCTACCCCGAATTATCAAAAGTAATCTCTCCACCTCCCAGTCATTAAAGGGCCTAGAGAATCTGGGACTCCAAACCTCTTCTCCTCCAGAATGATCCCACATCTCCTCTAACCAAGCCTCTTTATATGTTGCAAAGGCATACAAAGAGGGGAAGGAATTACAGAGAGTGAAATTCCCACACCAATTATCTTTCCAAAATTTCACCCTTCTACCATTCCCCACAGAGAAGCCCACCTTGTTTTGCAAAAGAGCACCTTCCTTCCTTATATCCTTCCAAAAGCCAACTCCAAAGCCCTCCCTGACCTCTTTAGAATACCACCCCCCTTCTTCCTCCCTGAACTTCCTACTAATGACGCGCCTCCAAAGAGTATCCCTTTCATTCGCAAAGCGCCAGTTCCATTTACAAAGAAGGGCCCTATTGAGAATAGACAAACGTCTAACTCCCAAACCACCCTTACTTTTATCCAAACACACGGTATCCCAATTTACTAGATGAGACTTTCTCTCCAAAGCTCCTCCTCCCCATAAAAAATCCTTTTGAATTTTTTCCAATCTTAAACTAACCACTCTAGGAATTCGAAGTAACGACATCAAATATATAGGCATACTTGACAAGGTACTCTGAATTAGGGTCATTCTCCCGCCTTTGGAGATAAATTGCCTTTTCCTCTTGGCAAGCCTTTTCCGGAACCTTTCTTCCACTCTATCCCAAACGGCCACGAACTTGTGATTTGCCCCCAAGGGGATCCCCAAGTAAGAAGTTGGCAGCCTACCCACTTTACAACCAACCTTATGAGCCAACAACTCCAAATTCTCTACTATCCCAACTGGCAAGATTTCGCTCTTATCCAAATTGATTCTCAAACCTGATATGACTTCAAACCACATCAACAGCCAGCTTAAATAAGTCATCTGATCTTGGGACGTATCACAAAAAACTAAAGTATCGTCAGCGAACAGCAAATGAGAAACCAAAGCCCCGTCTCCTCTTCTACCTTTTATCCTGCAGCCTGAAAGAAACCCCCCTCTCACAGCCCTATGAATAAGCCTACTAAAGGCCTCCATTCCAATCACAAAATGATAAGGAGAAAAAGGATCCCCTTGACGCAAACCCCTTGAACTATTGAAGAAACCCTCTAGAGTACCATTGATTAATACCGAAAAAGTTGCTGTGGAAATGCACCAAGATATCCAACCAGTCCACTTCTCCCCAAATCCCATTCTTTGCAAAACCGACAACAAGAAATTCCAGTTTAAGTGATCGTAAGCCTTTCTATATCCAGCTTACACAACACCCCGCTCTCCTTTCTTTTCAGCATTGAGTCAATTGCCTCATTGGCAATTAGGGCTGCATCTAGAATCTGTCTTCCTTCAACGAACGTATTTTGAGCTGAAGACACCACCTTTCCCACGACCTTTTTAAGCCTGTTAGCTAACACTTTCACCAACAATTTATACAACCTCCCTACCAAACTTATCGGTCTAAAATCCCTAAGATCCTAAGCACCCGCCTTTTTAGGGATCAGGACCAGAAAAGTTGAGTTAAGGCTCCTTACGAATCTGCCACGCTCATGGAATTCCTTAAAGAAGCCCATAACCTCTACTTTCACAAACTCCCAACTAAATTGCCAAAAGCTGAGAGAGAACCCGTCTGGACCAGGAGCCTTGTCTCCATTCATATCTGATAATGCAGAAAAGACCTTTTCCTCTGTAAACGCCTCCTCCAACCTAGCTGCCTCCTCACCATCAATCCTATTAAAAGCCAATCCATCCATAGATGGGTGCCATTCACCAGGATCTGTCAAAAGATTCTTAAATGCTCCAACCACCCCACCGCCCCCCCCCCCCCCCCCCCCGCCCCTCTCTCTTAATTTCCTACTCCTCTGTTAACCAGGTTTCATTCACCTTTATCTTAGACAAGCAATTTTCCCTTCTATGAGAGTTGGTCATCTTATGAAAAAAACCAGTATTTTTATTTCCCTCCTTCAACCACACTTCTCTTGATTTTTGCCTCCATGAAATTTCCTCCATGAGAACCCATTTTTCAAAATTCCCTTTTGCTTCCTTTCTAGCCTCCAGCTCCTCCATAGATAAAACATGCCCCTTCTCCTAATTATCCCAGAAATCCACTTTGTCTAAGGCCAGTTTCTTATTCACTCCCACCTTCCCAAAAACATCCTTATTCCAAGATTTTGAGATGACTTTCAGTGCCTTCAATTTCTCTGCAAGGATGAAACTGAATGAACCACTGAATCTTAAACCTTGCCACCACCCGACAAGCAATTCCTTAAATCCCTCCTCCTGAAGCCACATATTTTCAAACCTAAAGGGGACAGGCCCCCTCCTCACCCCTCCCCTATCCAAAAGGATGGGAAAATGATCCGACACTGGCCTGGACAGTGTACTCTGCACCACCCCATTAAAGTAGCCCTCCCAGTCCTCTGTCACCAAAAAGCGATCAATTCTTGACATGGTTTGACTGTTCAAACCTCCACTCTAGGTAAATGGGCCCCTCTGAAGAGGGAGGTCCCTCAACTCCAGCTCATCAATCACCTCCGAGAATCTTCTCATTGAAGAAGACACTCTGCCTCCTCTTCTTCGCTCATTCGGAAACTTGATCATATTAAAGTCACCTCCAATACACCATGGATCATTCCATAGCCCACGAATGGCCCCTAATTCTTCCCAAAATACTTCTCTGTATCTTCTCAACGTAGAGCCATACACTCCTGAGAAAGTTCATCTGAATCCATCTTCAACATTCTTAAAACGACAGGAAATGGAAAAGAGTCCCACTTCCATTCCCATTAGCTCTAGCACCCTATTATCCCATAATACTACCACCCCTCCAGTTGCACCACTGGCATCCAAAGCTCCCCTCCAAAAATCTCCCCACCCCTAGGCTCCGCACCACCCCTAATGACATCTCAGTCATTTTAGTCTCCTGCAGACAAACTAAATCCACATTTTGGGATCTAATTAAGGCTTTAATTAGTTTCCTCTTATTTCTGTCATTCACCCCTCGAACATTCCATGAGAGAATTTTTATCTTCAATTAATACACAAAGCTTTGTCCCCTCCTTTTCTGACTGACCCTTTCTTTCTGCTCTCACCATCGTAATTAATCGAACATTCTAGCTTTTTTACTTCCCGATCAAACCTAGTCAATCCTAGAGTTCCCTTTTTCTTGCCTTGGTCTCTTCTGGTTTTCAATTTTAGCAGTAATTTTAGGATTTCCCCCTCAACACCTTTAGTCGAGAACCCCAACACCTTACTGAATTTCACCAAACTACTTTCATCCCACTTATTCCTAAGATTCACCCTTTCTTGCATCACCTCAACAGCACCTGACATATTATTACCCTTAGACTTTTCCTTCACCGAGTCCATCACCCACGGGCTGCCATCCTTCAACATTGCACACAACGGAGTTTGATACCCAACACCAACAACAGTCTCGTCCAATCCCGAAGTGCCCCTCACCACCAAAGCCCGATCACACCCAAAAGAAGGAGTAGAAGAGAAGAAATCCCGAACCCCCCCATCCTCAACAAGATTTGGCTCGTACCTGGATGCCTCGACTGCCAGTGCTTCGTCGGTTAACCGTGCCCTAGACACTGTTGAAAAAGCCTCAGAAACCCTCCAATCCCCTCCGTGACAGCAGGTGACCCCCTCGTCATCTCTAACACCAACCCGCGAAGCCTCCTCAGTAGCCTTAACTTCCATTTCCGCTTCGTCAGCAAGAGAGATAGCCCTAACTCCTTTTAACCCCTCTTTCGCCGACCCATAGCCCATCTCAGCCAAACCTTCCTAGCCCACTAAAGAGCCCTTGATATAAAAGGGCTTCTCCTCACAGCCCATCTGCCACCCTTTTAATATAATGGGTCTTGCATCCATCGGCCCAAACACCTGGGCTTCCTCACAGTCTGAACTACTCTTTTTCTCCCCAAGCTCGCTTCTAATCTGGGCCTCCCCAATATCAGGCCCAACCTTATTGGCGGCAGGCCCCAACCCAACACCACCCCTTTTGACCACTTTACTTGCTCCCTGCCCCCTATTCTCTAGCCTATCCTCTCCATCAGTCTCCTCCAAACCAGGCCCCCTTGCAACTGGCTCCATAGAGAAGACTGTAGCTCCTTTTGAGGAGCTTCCACAGGGCGGCTCACTCTGAATTCCCATCTACTCCACAAGTTGCACCTCCTTCTCCAACACGCTTCCTCTGCACATGTCACCTAACCCACTCCCTTCCTCATCTTCAAACTCTGTATCACCTTTCCCGCACCCACTTCCGGCCGACATCACTTGAGAAAACTAGGGCGGGATGTCCCAACACAACTGGACTGAATAACACCCCGATCCCTCCACCAGCTGGATTGAGGAAGGAAAATCCCTTCCTACCACCCTCACCAACAATCTAGCCCATTGTAAATTGGCCATAGAAACCATTTTTTCATCCACTGTAATAAGACCACCACAGCCATCCCCAATCAATTTAAACACCTCTCGACTCCATAGATGAAGGGGAAGGCCCACCACTCTCACCCAAGCCTCTTTAGCCTTGACTTCATTACCAAAACAACCCACCTCCGGATGCCATTTTTCCAGAAATAATACATTGTCTTTCACTCTTCTCTTCCCTCTCGACAAGACACGCTCAGCTTCACTTAAACATTCAAACTCAAAGAGCAAAAGCCCTCCTCCCAAAGCACTTATGTTCAATTTTCCTTTAAGGAGCCAAGCTTGACCCGCCCAATGATTCAGAAAATCCAGCTCGAGGGATGGATTCACACCATTTTCCCATCTGCCCACTAAACATCGCTCCAACAACTCAAATCTTTCTAGCTTCACCCTCCTTCCCACCTCCAACCAAACCTTATCTCCTATTCTACCCGCTCTTGATTTTGTTACATCCGCATAGGTCCTTGGTTCTAGTTCCATTTCCTTCTTCTGCACCTCTCTAAACAGAGGAGTCTTTAAGCTTCCAATGGGGACTACTCCCGCCACTCTCAGCTTCTTTACCAAAATATTCCACCCACCGGACAGCCCCTTTCCTTCTGGGAAGATTAAGCAAAAATGTTTTGCCTCTATATCACAGACCGAGCAAAGGATAAATCTTCCCGCCTCATTTAAACGTTTCTCCAGCCTGTAACTCCTATCCTCCTCCTCCCAAGCATGGGACCAGCCTTTTTCATCTCTACCTCTGCAACAAAACTCAACTCCAGCCAGCAACCTACAAGACTTACATCCCCAAATCTGATCCAAGATGTTATACCTTTGCTTCTCTCCCAAATGCACCCTCTCAGTTTACCACCTACTTCATCAATCAAAATCTCAAAAGATTTTGACTCCACAGCAAACCAAACTCTTCCACCCCTAGGAACTTCCTTCATGACAGCTACTAGACACACTTAAAGACACTTAAAATCCTTATTCACATAGAAGAGAAGCGTCGGTATGATCAAGATGTTATCACAATGGAAGAGCCAACAGTTAGTCCTTCATATTCCACAAAGAAAACATTACTATGAAGCCTATGTGTGTGAAGCAAATGAAGAAATTTCGAGAAGAGAAGCCAAAGAATGTTGCTAATGCTGAAAAGAAGCCTTCATTTATTCTTACCAAGGAGTTCAAAGGAGAGAAGATGAAAGATGGCATTGTGTATGTTGTCCTAGCCAAAGAAAATAATTATTTAACTCCTACATCACCTCAAAAAAGTACCTTGAAAAGTGTTTGCATTACCATCCAATTTTTTTTTATGTCGCACCAGAAAATTTACCTAATGAATTACCACTAATGCAAAGTATTCAATATGCCATTGCTTGCTATCAGGTTCTCAATTACCTAACCTACTATCATTCTAAATGAATCTATTAGAGCAATGTAGGCTTAAAAGGCAAGTTGAGGAGTTACTTTTGAAGTAAGCCTCCTTTTCGACCATTTAATCGTCAGGAAATGTTATCCAAACCTGGATCCCAAAAAGATATGGCTCTAAGGTTGCCCTCAAAGGAAGACCTAAATACAATAAGGGTCACTTGGAAACCTTACATTCTGAAGAGTTCGTTAATTCAAGGACTAGGTCTAGATTAACATTGATACCCCAATAAGGTACTCTTATCTAGATTTATCTTCAACCCCCAAAAGTGGCCAAACACTAAGAAGATCAGTTTAAGACTTTGTAAGTCATTTGAACTGGAACTTGAGAAGAATACGGCATCATCCGCAAATTGTAAGTGAGTCACCCTCATCCAACTCTACGGCCAAGGAGCCCTAAAAAATATCACACTCCTTCACTCTCAATGTCAGTTTACTCAAAAAATCTGCCATAATAGTAAACAAATTGAGAAAGTGGATCACCATATCTTAAACCCCTTGAAGCCTTAGTCCAACCTATCTTCTTCATCCTAATTTTTGGATACCTCCTCCACTACTAACTAAATATCATTAGTTGGCCTGATTTTTGGATGACTAGGCTACCACCTATCTTAGGCCTTCGAAAAATAAAATTTTTCATAACATGGTAGCAACTCAAAATTTATGACAAAATTAAGATTGTCTAACCCAATCATGGGAGTGAATACATGAATCAAAGCTTGTTCACTTTTTTTATTTGGTCATGGTATGACTCATCAACAATTATGTACGAGAACTCTAGATAAAATTGGGATTTCCAAGAGGAAATATTATCTTTTGTTCAAGATTACATGATTTTTTGAAAATCATCTCATGTGAAAACAAAGAAATACTCTTAAGTTGACAAAATCATAGACTAGGTAATGCAAGTGAAACTCCTTTGATAGATTGGTTGTGTATCATGTTACTTATGTAATGAGTGTTAACAGTCAATAAGTGCATTTCCTCACTAATGAACATCTCAAGCCCACATAGAGTTGTATGATACTCAAGTAGTTGAAAACATACCCAAGTAGGGGGATTTTATGCAAACAACAAAAGAATGTGAGACTTGAGGTCCCTATAAGTGAAGATTGGGCTGGTTCTATCATCAAGGGAAGATGTATCTCACAACATTGTAACGTGTTAGATGATAACTTTATAATTTGATAAAGTTGGAAAAATCAAATATCAAGCCAAAGAGTAGAGATTGAATTTAACATGATAGCCTATGATACTTATGAAGTACAATTGCGGGTTTTTCTTAAAGAACTCAATTTTGAGGCTAAATGACCAATATATATACTTCAGTTTGTCATGAAAAAACTAAGCATAATGAGGTGCATCGGCAATTTGGTTAAGAAAAATACAGAGAAGCTGGATAGCATTTCATTTGCAAAAACCAAGGTCAACTTGCAGATTTCTTTGCTACGAGTTAGCAACAAATTGGATTGAAGTGGGTGCTAAGCAAGTTCAACATGTGTATAATACACAAATATATAGACACACATAAAAAGACACACTTGCACGGACACACACACACATATACTTATGCGGACAACGCACACATAAACACATACTCGCACAAATATATATGAATAGGCATGCGCATACACAAGTATATATACAGAGAGAGAGAGAAGTATATGCACCAAATTAAGAGGGTGTTTGAGATCATACCAGAACCTCACAGACGAGGACTGCAAAGGCGAATTCAAACAGAAATCGATGACCGCATCCTTCCTGCTGCCAATGCCAATCACTTCCACAAACTCAGAGTCCCCCCACACACTCCCACAATCCTCCTCTAGAGTTCCCATAGCACTACACCTATTCAAGTTCAGCGAACAATCCTTCTCCCAACTCGAAAAAAGTCTGGGAGGCTTCGGATAACAATTCCATCTTCTACAGAACATTAGGCAGCCAGAGAAGCCTCCATAAAAGACCCATTTCGACCTTGAGCCACTAGACGAACTGCAAAACCTCGTAAAAAGAGGAAGCTCCAGGGAAATGGACTTCATGGCTATTTTCAATTAACAGCCATATCCCCAGCTTCTGAACCCTAAATTTTCAATAGCAGAGACCTGTAAAGAGGAATCAAAACCAGACCCATTTGTGAATATGTGAAATGCCATCTGGGTCTGCAGTTATTTTGAATTTGAATAAAGTTATGATTCAAAAAATGTACACATTAAAAAAAAAAATTAACACCTTTCTCTTTTTTGTTTTGTGCTTATTTTCAAACTGAGGTGTGAAAGTATCTTACCAGTCGTTGAGATATCCGAAACCAGAAAAATATATGAGCGGACTGAGAGAGGCCAATTGTCGTGGAGGATTCGTGGCTGGCGTAGGGGGGCTTGGCTTGCTCGTTGATATTGATAATGGGTTCGGGTCGGTTCAGGTCCGGTCGAACATCAAACAACGTTGTTATTGTGTCTTCGCTCGTTGAACATAAGAAAGTTTGTCCTTCGTCGATCATAGTTTGATATCAATGACGTTAAAAAAGTTTAATAGGTTATTGTAAATTATTTTTGAAATAATTCTGAAAAATAATTTTTAAAAACTATTCTTAAAAATTATTTTAAAATTTTTATAAAACAAAATCTTGTTTAGAAATCTAAAATGTTTTTAATATTTTTAAAAATAATTTTATATTTAGTATTTTTAATCATTTACACATTTGTATAATTATTTTTTTAAAACAACTCATATAAAACAAGTGAAGACAACATAAAATAATTTAAAATTGTTTTTTTCTAAAAACAACTTATTTTTTGTTTTGGAAAAAAAAACGGAAAATAGTTTGATTTACCAAACGTGTTTTCTATATTTTTTGTATTCTGGATAATAGAAAATTATTCTAAAAAATAGTTTTCAAACCCTACTATTTGTTTAGAAAGTATTTCGAAAAAAATTATTAAAAGCCATTTTAATTTTAATATGTTATAAAACAAAATTTTATTTGAAAACTTAAAATACTTTTAAGTTTTTTATATTTTGAAATATATTTTAAAATAGTACATTATTTTTAATCATTTTCTAGATTTACTTGATCATTTTTTTAAAACAACTATTAAAAAAACAAGTAAAAACTATTTAAAATAACATATAGATGTTATATGATAACATCATGTGTTTCTATTTTTCAAAAGAGAAAATCATTTTTTATTATTTTTATATTTTAAAGAATAAACAAGGACTTATTTTCTTTTTTCTTTTTCTTATTGAAATTAAAAAAAATACAATATTATTAATAAAATAAAATAAATCTAATTTTATTAAAAAAAACATTATATCAAATTTGAAACCATTCTATTAATTAATTATTTTTTAAGATCTCATTATTGTGTTGAATCGATATCTATTAAAAAAAATAGGAACAATCACAATGTGTCACATGTATTATTTGGTCTCATTTATTAATATTGTGATCCCATATATTTAAAATCATTAACCAATGACGCAGATTTTATCATACATTTTCAATATTTGAAATTACAAGTTGGATGGGTATCGAATAACTATCCTAGCACTTTTCTATGTTTTAACAATAATGTTAGGAATTTGAGGTTAATCCAACCTATGGTAATCACCCTAAAGGAGGGGTGAATAGGGTGATGGTCTCTTTTTACAAATTTAAACTATGTGAAAGTAAGAGACAATTATATGCAAGTATATAATAGACAATATAAAGACAATTGCATATAATTTAAAAGAGTAGGGAAGAGAGAATGCAAACACAAGATTTATAGTGGTTCGGCGCAACCCGGCCTACATCCACTCTCCTCTAGCTTCAATCCCGAGCTTGAGGTTTCACTAATTCAAGGTTTCCAAACCAAGCCTTCAAGCTATACAATTGGATTATGGTTCCAATTCACCCTCTTGGACTTTTGGCTCCAAGCACCCTTTACACTTCTTCAAGAGATATTCCACTCTTGAACAACCCCTCAAGTGATACCACACACTTGAGAACTTTCTCTCAAAGGTTTACAAATAAAGATCTCACAAAATCCTAGCACAAAACTTTTAAGTTCAAATGATACAAGAAAAACTAGGATTGAATGGTGCACTAAAGATACGCAAGTTTTGGAATAATGGTGCACTCAAAAACACTCTTCTAAGGCTCAAATATATTCAAGAAATGTTTGGAAAGGTTAAGCTCTTTAAACAATGAAGATTGGAGCCTTTTTATAGAAGAGAAAAACCAAACTAGCCGTTTGGGGGTTCGTCCGGTCGAGCTAGGGGTCGACCGGTTGACTAGCCGTTAGCATTAAATATTTGGCAGGTGACCGTTGGGCCTCAGCCGAACCTCGACCGGTCCACGACCGGACCTCAATCGGGAAGAGAGTTACCTCGACCGGGAAGAGAAGGCCACTAGGAGAGAGAGAAACTTTTGGCTTCCCTCGACCAGTACTCGACCGGACGAGCACAACCGGTCGACCGGTTGAACCGGTTGAGCCATTTTTTTGGCTCAACACCCAACCTTTTTCAACTTAAAACCTTTTAACACAAGTTTGAAAATCATTTAACACAAGGTTTTAGTTGAAAACATGAAATCATCCAATTCTTAAGATATTTAAAACAATATTATTCTTGGATGATTTTGGTGCATAAATAAAGAATGAAATGCATGAAAATCCTAGTGCACCAACAACCTTACAAAGAGATCCTAAGAAGCTTTGGTGTTGGAAAACTCTTCTCTTTGAGGTGGTCTTCTTCTTCATGATTTCTCCTTGGCTTGATTTGTCTTTGGATTGCCACTTTGGAAGTTGTCTTGCCTAATCACACTTGAAATATGATCATTAGTTCTAAACCTTGTTTTGTTATCATCAAAATCATGATTAACCAAACCTTGGTTTCACAAATAATTTAAATCCTTGACCCATCAATTTTTTCTTTCCAATTCTTCTTAGACAAGGATTGTTGCTAAGCACAAATTTGCTTAATTTGGATTGATAAGGATGGTACATTTGTTTGATTAACACTGGCAAGCCTATTGAGGTAGAAGGAAGGATATGAACACAATATTGAGAAATTGAATACTAATTAGGTATGTCACTCAAGGTAAGGGACATAAGTCTCTAACCCCCCATCATCCAAAGTAATTTTAGAATCCATGATACCTTATATAAGGCAAAGAGCCAAAGGAATAATGGATTATTAGCCACCTACTTTTTGGTAGATTTAAATTTATCTAGAAATTATTTTAATGATTGTGGCAATGTATCTTGAATTGGTCTCCAAAATTCAACCAATACTTAAACCAATCTGTTGTATCTTTTAGGTTTAAGGTTTATATTGGATTTACCAATTATGAGAAACTTGATCATTTTGATAGCATAAAACATATATTAGAAAGTCCAAGGGCTTAATTTGGAACATTTTAAAAAATAATTATCAAAAAACAGATTTTGAGAACAATTTTTAAAACTAGTTGTCTAATGTTAGAATATAAATTTGTTTGAAAACTTAGAATATTCTGAACCTGTTTTTTATGTTTCCAAATATCTCTTAAAAAAAATTATATATATAATACTTTAGTCTTAATCATTCTTCATATTTGAACAATTATATTTTAAAATAGAAAACAAGTGTAAACAACCATACACAATTAAAATATATTATTAGAAAACACTCTATTTTTAGAACAAGTTTTCAAAAAACTATTTTTATCAAAAAGTAACCAAACATGTTTTTTAATTTAGAAAAAAAAATTATTTATTTTTAAGAATAGAACATTATTTTGTAAAATAATTCTCAAATAGGCTCTAAGATAATTTGACTTATTAGGGTCAAAATCCCAAACCTTATATAATATTGCATCTAGGATTTAAATCTTTGAGTATGTTGTAAATCCCTCTTTGCTTCTCCAATTGTGGTAGATGTCAAAAAACCAATATCTATAAATATTGTTTCATAGACTTCATTGTTGGGACAAAACCCTTAAAAACAAGATGTGATGTGATAAAGTTAGACTTGAGTTTTCACTCACTATTCTTTGTATGTATTGATATTGATTTAAGTATTCAGATTCATATCACTTGCATTGTACATAACTTGGGTATATTAGGAGTTACACATAAGATACAAGTTATAAGTTCTTTGCAAAATGATAAGTTGTTCACAATTAGTTCATAGATTTGAGCAATTCAATGGAGATTGTAATGCACTATATCATAATTGGATGGATAGCTTATCTTAGTTATCAAGATAGGTTTCCTATGGTGAGCGCATTAGTATGTATGGTTATATATTAGACAAAATTTATGGTGAATCATAATGTAAGACTATTGGGTTGTCACGATTTACTAAGCTATTATGTTGTACGAACTTTCAATCTTGAGAGGATACTAAGTCTATACTGAAATCAATATGAGACTTTTACCTATAGGTGAGACCCTAATGTGGTCATATACCTCTACGAATTGGGTCATTATTGATGGAGCCTGGTGGTAATAAGTATTCTTTATAAGGGCATCATGACATTTTATAGGATTGAAACAATGTGCCCCCTTAGTTGATCCAAAGGGCATGTGATCATGAAATTTATGGTCATAGTAATTCCTTTAATGGAATTTGACATATGCTCATTAAAGGTAGAGTATGAGAGTTGACCACATAATAGAAGGATCTATAACTCAATGCTTGAAGAGGTCATCTTGATGGGTTGATAATACTATCCTGTTAGATTACAAACACTAGTTCATAGGAAATCTACATACAATGGATAGTAAGTCATTAACCTAAACTTTGTCTTATTGTAATTTTATAAGATACTGGAGATCACTTGATTTTCTTTAGTATAGTGTTGAGTCAACTTTAGAATTGGATTATGAGGGAGTCATTATTTTTCCTATGGGGTGCATGGCACACGTTTTGAGGGTATTTTTATTCAATAAGTGAGTGAGTCTTTAAAAATTAAAGAATGTGGGCTTTACCAATGACCAAATTAATTTTCATGGACTAATCCACATCCTCAACCATTTAATGATAATGAAAGGAAGTTCATGAGGGTTAAAGATAATCCCATTAGATTGAGTTTTGTGAAATTTATCTAGGTTTTCAAAATTAAGAAAATTTGAAAAGTACAAGTTTTAAAAATGAGTGATGTAGGTCGAAGGAAAGAGTCACGAATCAATCCACATGGCATTCAATCCTTTTTAACCCTCAAATGAGTGTGGAATTAAAATCAAGAGTCATGGCAGGCCAATGGACACTCACAATTAAAAAAAGGGTTAAAATGAAAAAAGAAATACCAATAAGTAA
The DNA here is from genome assembly GCF_030704535.1 of Vitis vinifera. NCBI lineage: Eukaryota > Viridiplantae > Streptophyta > Magnoliopsida > Vitales > Vitaceae > Vitis > Vitis vinifera. Next base: position 23,827,922 of record NC_081805.1, on the reverse strand, counting down.
GAATATTCTCATATGAATGAAAAATGTACCATAAATCATGACAACCATTAATGACCATAAAAACAACTGTAATCTTAGTCCTTAAATAACCATGAAAGGGGATAAAAAGAGTTGAGAGTGGTTCATTAAAAATCAATTCGACAAACCTTTTAAAAAACCTATAAAAACCAAAAGAGCAACCATTGATTTTTCTCAACCATAAAGGTTAGATCAAAACCAATGGTGAGAGACTTGATCCTTGACCATGAAGTAGCCATAAAAAAATGTCTGAAAACTTAACCAAAGAGAGTTGAAAAAGAACTTCTACAACCAAATTTGAAAAGAAAATAAGCAAATGAACAAAATAGGGTTCAAAAGGTATTTTTTTATATAAAAAATTCATTTTGACAAATAAACAAACACTTATATGAGTCTCAAATTTATTTCAAAATCAAAAAAAAAAAAAAAAAAAAGGTTTTCAAAAATCGTTTAAAATGATGGATAAACCAAAATCTCTAAGGAGAAAAAAAAAAAAATCAAAATCAAGCAAATCATCATTTCATGAATCATTAATGAGGTTGAAAATGGGTAAAAATAACCAAAAGAGACCAAAATCAAATAAAATCAAACTTCAAAACCACTATACAATAAGATAAATCAAATATTAAGTTATCTTTCAAGCAATCAAGGAGAATTAAAAGAAAAAAAAAAGAAGAAGAAAAACAATCATAGATCATAAATAAATAACCAACAATCCAATGTGTGACCTCTAATATCCACATCCAACAAGTATATATCCTCAAAGAATCAAAAGAGAAGAAGAATGAATTATAACTGAAAGATAAAAAGTGAAATTAAATCATGCTTACAAAGTTTTCTCATCACAAGTAACCAAACCTATTTTTCAAGCAAGCTTCAATGCCAAGAATCCTTCCAAGAGAGCTCTTCTTCCTCCTCTTACAATTTTGGCAGTGTCTCATCTCTAAAGCTTAGAAAATCCTCCCTAAAACTGAGCTTCCAAGGCCCTTTCTTATAAGGCAAAGAAGAGTGGAGATTTGAATGCTATCATCATCTACCTAAAGATTAAGAAAACACCTAGAACTTTTTTAAACTAAACCTAAACCCAAAGATACACTATCTTAGAGTTAAAGGTCTTAAAAAAAACACCCTTAGGAACCCTTAAAAAATGGGGAAAAAAAGGCTCCAAAAAGAGCCAAAAATAGGCAAAAAGGAAAAAAATTAGACTTAACCGATTGAGCTTTAAAAGTCTATTGGTCAACCTGATTGCAACTAGTTGACCTCTAAAAGTCTACCGGTGGACTTGACAACACACCAAAAAAAGGTTTCGATAATCAAAAAGTGTCAAAATAAGCTTCGATTGTGCTAAAACTTTACGGGAACCTTGGGTACTTTTAAAGTTATGTAATAGATCTAAAAAAACCCCTCTAAAAGGTCTCCAAAAGTGACTCAAGAATCAATGTCAAAGGCAAGTAACAAGCATACCACCAAGGAGTGAGAAGAATAGAAAAGTCAAAGAGGATCCTATGCGTATACTATGCAACGGAATGAAGCGAGGAACACCAAATATGATCAAAATTATGTACTATGGGGACAATATGGAGACTTTATAATATGCTTCTGGTAAGTTAATGAGATTCCTATTTTTCTATAGTGACTCATAATTTTTTTTTTACATAAAATCCTTTTAAGTATGATGTTTTTCTTTATAATTTGAGATAAAACATAGATAGTTAAGAATAGTAGTTCATTTACCTTGTCTTTTTATACCTAGGATCATAAAGATATATAGTTAGTCAGGTTGATAACTTAGTATTTAGATTTTTCTTTTGTTAGTTATTTTTTGCTTAAGTTTCAAAGCACACACAAAGCATAGTATACCCATATGGTAACCAAGTTAATATAGATTTTCTTAGTTGAAAAGGATTTTTATTAAGTGAAACAAGGATGAAACACTTATAAGGGAAATAATCCAAAAATAAAAAATAAAAAATTGAGAATTAAGGATACATGATTGATAGAAGTTTGAGCAATTATCCAAAGGGTAATGACCTTGTGTCTGCAAAATGTAATTCGCAAAACCAATTGGAACTTAAGAAATTCGGTACACAAGCTAAATTTAGGTTTGTGAATTTTTTTTTTTTTTTTGGAAATTCATATTTAAGAAATTTGACCTTATTCTTGTAGGAATACCTTGGATAAACTCAATCCAAGCCTTGGATCACAAAGGTGCATGTGTATGATTTTCTAAAGCATTTATATGAACAACCTTAGATCTAGGGGGTTTAAAAATATTGCTTTTGATCTAAATATTCCCAAATCAATTCCAATTGGTGAAAAGAATCTCGAAAACCAAAGATCTTATGCCCAATAGCTCTTTCCTAAAACTTGGCACTTGAGAAGGGTGAACTTCTCTCCTTATAGAGATGAAGGCTAGGGCTCTCTTTTTGGAAGACAATAATGAACTAATGTCTCAAACTTTAAACGCTTAGGGGATTTATATAGATTTCCTTGTGGGTTTAAGTGACTTAAACCCATATTGGGCTAGGCTTACTTAATCTAGCCCACTAGGTCCTTATTGATTAATTGACTCTATTGAGTTCCTATTAATTAATTGACCCAATTAAAAAAAAAACCATTCATAAGCTAGCTCCTGTGTAGTTTTGTGTTTTTACAAAAAAAAAAAAATTATGCACATATATAAATAAAAGCCTATAAATCCTTAGAAATAACATGCCATTAAGGAGTGAGAGCTTGAGTAAGGACCATTCGGATCCATAAGAAAATACTATTGTAGACCCTCCATTTTGTCATCTTAGCACATGTCCTATTAGATATTTGTTCGGTACTTTACAACAATTCCCTAGTGACCCATTACTACTTGTGTAGCTTATCTTTTCTGAGCCATCTTAGGGACTTTGGTTAAGGGATATATCTAACCCCATTATGACTCTTGGCAGTCCTAATTTAGACTTAGACCCACTTAGGTACCTTAGGACCACTTAGGCACCCTAGGCCCATTTAGGTGTGCTTGGCCCATTAGGCACCACCTTAGGCCCACTTAGGTTCACCTTGACCCACTTAGATTCACCTAGACACCTTCCAACTTGCACACATTCACCCTAGGTTACTTAGGCACTTTTTAATAATAGGTCACTTGGACACTTCTTTTAGCATAGTTCACTTAGGCATGTTCTTAATTTTGATTACTTATTTTATCGAGATAAGATGAGTATTGCCTTGACTTTTTATTGCATGAAATGAATTTTTTTTTATTTTTTTTATAGTTTGAGTTTGACGTTTAAATTATTATAATCCATTGCACTAATTTAATTTCTTGATTTTTTTTTTCTAATTGCATACGTCTAATATTTATTTTTATACCTTTATCAATTTATTGGTCTATTTACTTATTTATTCATTCCTTAATTCCATGAATTAATATCTTAGATTTTGTGGCTATATGATTTAACATTTTTTTTTATTCTATTCCATTTTGATCTTGACTTCCAATTACATGATTTCTTATTTCAATTTTATTTTAGAATTTTGCATGGGACTGGGAGTCATCAAGGATATTAGATCACGACTAAATAAAGAGACTTGGAAGGAATCCTGGAGGAGCCCATGAAGAAGGAAAGTCAAACACATTTTTTTTTTTGGAAGCTTGAGACCACACTTTGGAAGGTTTTTTAGCATATTTTTTGAGGAAATGATTCAGCAGGTATTGGGATGGAAGAAGGACTGTGTTAAGAGAGAGAGAGTGGAAAATTTTCAGCACGATAGAAAAGAAGACCGGAGGGGGCTGGAAAAAAAAAACTTGGTTGTCAGTTTTTGGACAGGTGCACTTTCAGATGGAGCAAGAAAAAAAGCAGGAGTCCCCTTCACCCCTACCTATTATCCTAAGATTAGATTGCATTGATCGCCTGCTGCAGTTTCTGGAAGAGAAGCATTGCTCGGTGAGAAAGCAAAATTCCTCCAGTTCTGCCATCCGACAAAGCTAGCCAGAAGATTAGGAGTTCAAGATTCTGTCATCTGCACTTGAGGAAGTTCATCACAAAGGCACACTTATGGAGCGAGCGACAATGCTTGAGAATCGTGTTTTACAGTTGACCTTGCAGATGGATGAAAACAAACATATCATAGTAGAGTTCTTCCACTATTCTAGATCCTGTAAAAACTAATAAACTTTTGGGTTTACACACTACCACCACGTTTTCTCTCTCTCTCCTCTTATCGCCGATAATTGCGGTATTCTGGACATTCGCCATCAATTAGTTTCAAATAGAGAATGAGGGAGTGGAGGAAGGACTAGCTGAGCACCAAGACTAGAAGAGGAAGCAGCTGCACCAAGGAAACAAAATTTTGAGCATTTGGGAGGTGAGAAGAAGGATCAACAGCACCACAACTGGAAGAGGATGGTGAAAAAAGTGGATTTACCTGTGAAGATGCCCCTACTAGTTACTCAGGCTTGTGATTCTAACTCTTCTAGAGAAATTGACAACATACCTCTCTTTGTTGCTGAAGGAACTGAAGAAAATGATCTTGGTGATCATGCTAAGGAGAATTCTTTTCCATCTGAGACAGAAAGTGGCTCCAAATTCCGCATGAATGACGATTTTGCAACATGGCAGAGGATCATCTGCCTTGATGTTGTGCGAGCGAATGCTGAATAGATCATTTATTCACCATCTCAGGTTGATGTGTCAGAGATCAAGGCATAGAGATTTGTAGAGAGTGTTGGATTGAAGGATTATGATCACTTGGAGCCATGCAATATTTTCCATGTTGCGTGCTTAGTTTCCATTCTAGAAGCCTATACACTCTATGATTCAGAAATTGGTTATTGCCAAGGGATTAGTGATTTACTCTCCCTAATAATTTCGGTGATGGAGGAGGACCATGATGCCTTCTAGTGCTTCGTAGGTTTTATGAAGAAAACTTGGCATAACTTCTGGCTTGATGAAGTGGGGATTCGAAGACAATTGAGTATCGTGTCTAAGATTATTAAGTGTAAGGATTCTCATCTCTATAGGAACTTAGAGAAGTTTTAGGCAAAGAATTAGGGCCAGTTTGTGGAATAGTAGTTTCAGCAATCGACAATGGAAAAGTTTGAGAAGTGAATGAAAGGCCAAAACGATTAACCGCGTTGTTCTTACACCGGATATTGACCAAGGGAATATGATATTTGAAGGACCAGTTTTTGAGAAACAACATGCTGACCCAAATAACGTGGTTGAAATCATATTGGGTGAAGGTTCTGAGACTCGATTATTTTCTCTTACCAGTAGAATGAAGAAACCAGTTGTTCCAATTGGAGGTCGTCATAGGCTTATTGATGTCCCTATGAGTAATTGCATCAACAAATCCAAGATCAAAGTCCATTCTAGGTATTAACATTCCAAATCGTCCAACAGGCCAGTGACTTGAAATGACTATTCCACCAGATGCAAATCATTTTCTACAACATGGGTTTTGGTTTATGGGAGGATTAAGGGGATTTGCACCAATGGAAATTGAAAGATTTGGGAACTTCACGTTGTCTGCAGCTTTTGGTGGGTTTTTCCCATCGCTTTCTAACCTTCAAGTGCATGGATTCCCTGATGCTACCATGTGTGGGCCAGATGCTGGTTTCCCATATGGATTTTCTAATTTATTTCATGGTAGATATGCTCATGGATTCCCTCAGCATCCACCAACTCAAGGGCAACAAGCAGATTACCATATGAAGATGTTATTCTTGATGATTGGTATCTTTATGATCATTGCCCTAATTTTGGTCATAGATTAAATTTTCTGGCAGAGTGCAAACTACTGACAGATGTTTAGGTATTGAGCCTTATATAACTTTATACCATTGAGATCTTCCTTTATATCTTCATTGGTTAATGAAAGGGTGATTAAATGAGCAAATTGTGGAAGTCTACCATTGAGAGTTTGAAGAAGAGTGGGAGAACAGCACACACAGTTGGCCGGATGTGGAATTCTTGGATTTGGATTTCTTTGTTTCCTATTCTTCTAATATTCTCCACAAGTTGCCACTTTAGAGGCATACTAGTAGCAACCCACTATTCTATTAAAGGAACACCATCCACTTTATATGGGAATGAGATCACACACACAATAGATTTCCATGGGCTTTTGCCTTTAAGGGTACCACTACCAGAATTTTAAAATGGGCTGCCATTTAACAAGGGAATAAAAAAAAAAAAAAAAACACTAGGTCGCTCCATTAGTGGAAGGAAAAGCACACATTCTAAAAGGAAGGGCGGTCATCTGAATGATTTATCAAGGAAAGCACATAGGTCGCACCATTCTCCAATGAGACACAACAACATGCATTCTTGAAGGTAATTTCTTTTTTAAAATTTTATTTTAGTTTAATTTTAATTTATTTCGTTAGTTTAAATGTTTTTTCATAATTAGTTTAATTAATTCTACATGATAAAGTTCTTATTTTTCATTCCGATTTAGTTTAGTGTTGATTTTTCTTCATGATGTGTTTGTGAGTTTCTAATTTTTTCGATTTAATCAATTTTATGTGAATAAATCATGTTTTTAGTCTACTTTGATTAAATTTAATTCAGCTATTTAGTTTGAATACTTTTATAGTTTTAGACCATTAATAAAATTGATTCTATGTTTGAGAATCATGTTTTTAGTTTGCCTTGATTTAATTTGGTCCCATTTCAATTCGTGTGTTTTTAGGAGTTTTAGGTAATTAGTTTAATTGATCCTATAAGATAAAGTTTATGTTTTTTTAATTCAGAATTAGTTTAGTTTTAACCAATTTTTTAGTTCAAGTGTGTCTGTAATTTTAATTCATTAGTTTAAATAATCATGTTGGATAAAGTTCATGTTTTTTAATTCCGAATTAGTTCAGTTTTAATTTATCTTTTAGTTCAAGTGTGTTAGTTACTTTAATCCAGTAGTTTAGTTAATTAGGTTAGATAAAGTTCATGTTTTTAATTTTGATATAGTTCAACTTTTTTAGTCTAGATGTGTTTATGTGTTTGGTTGATCTTATGTTAGTTCTTGATTATTCTTCTCAACTTATGTGTTTGATTCACCATTTTTAATTCTTGATCAATATCTTCTAATTTTATTTGATTGAAAGTCATTTAGTTTATTGCTTTGATAGTTCTTTGTGCAATTTAATTTTCAAAGGCCATTGGAAAATCATGAAGATTGGCCTCTACCCTCACCTTTATTAGTTTTTGTTTATTACTAAAAAATTTTACTTTGTGATTTTGTTTTCTTTTGGATTGCCTATGTTTGATCTTTGCATATTGTCGTTTGCGAATAATGTCTTTCCTTTTAAAAAGAAACCTTTTCTAAAAAATTTTCCTCATTAAAGTGCATTTCAAAAACTCATTTAGAGTCATTAGAATCAAAATCTAATTTTCTTAAATAATATGCAACCATGTCTTGATCGGTTCGCATATTTCTCAGTTTTCAATAAAAATTATGGTTTTGAGTAAGACATGAATCCAAGCTAGTGGTCTCAAACAAAGAGGCTAATTCTTGGCTAAATTTGTGTATATCAATTGGGGAATTGGTGAAACCCCTATATAAAATCATTTTTTTCAAAACTCATCTTTGCTACTTGTCGTAATCATATCCATTTATTTTATTAGGAATTATATATAATATATATGTGATAATTGATTATTTTGTATACTTTGATAATTTTTGCTATGTTAATTAGATAACAAGCATGCTAGGATTTCTTTATTTTATTATTTATTACCTATGCTATCCAGGTACGCTTCTTACCTTTGTATCTTAATTCTAGAAATTATGTATTGCTTTATACATGATCGTTATGTATTGCTTTAGGGTTTTCTTTTTTATTTTATTTTCCTTTTAAAATAAAAAATAAAATAAGTAACGACTCCAATTTTTCAAAAACTAATTTTTCACCAGTAAAAATGAGTTTCGCCATAGAGTGGGGACACATGTGAAAAATGTGGGTCCACAAATTGGTGACTCCGCTAGGGATCTTGAGGATCAAGCTTGAACACTAGTGTAGGAGAATGTGGCATTTAATTGGTCGATTAGAGGGTACCTCCTTTTTAGGTAAGGTAATCCAATATGCTTACTTGCTTGTTTTGCTATCTTAACACGTTTGATTGCCTTGAATGATCATTTGATTGCTTGCTCACTTTAGCATGATTCACTCTCACATATGTTAGATAGAACTTTGTTTGTATGATATCTATTTGCTTGGTATGACTGTTTGTTGCATGACAACCCTTGCTCCTGCATGATTGTATGATTCCTTGTCTCTGTTTACTATCTCACTTTAGATCTTAGGTTATTCGGATGCACCCGCATCCTTCAATGTGTACTTTAGATTATCCCTAAGTGTTGAGAGATGGGAGAGTCTTCACCGTTAGGAAACCCCTTAGGAAAGCGAGGAAGTGTATGTGTGAAGGTGATGACCACCTTGCATGAAAGCACCCCATCTCCTTGGAGGCGTGCAGAGGGTTGCGTACCATCGGAGAGTACAATTGCTTCTGCTAGGGATCCTTTAACCCACCCATTTTATCTTATAGAGCCATCTCAACCTTGCAAGTTAACCTAGACCCAATTAAGATTTCATCCCTACAAGTGGGTGCATCTGTGAACCTTCAGAGCTGCCTTGGTCACAATTGGGTTCAGTTATCCTCTTCATGGTCTCCTTTTGGTGCGCTCAAAGATTGGTCATGTTTAAGTTTCAATTGGGCCACCATTCTGCATTGTGATTAGTGCGTTTCCACATCTTCTGAGATTCTTTCATGTCATTTTTCTTTTCGTGCCTATGTACCTTATATAAGTGTTATTCATTGTGGTTTGGATTCGAATTCTTAGATTAGAGTTGGAGATAGATTGATCAAGGTTTCAAAGTAGTCAGGTATGGATCCTTAGCATGTTACAGTTGATCAACTTACAGTCACCATGACTTCATTTAGGAGGCATTAGCAGGTTTGAGCCAAATGATTGATGGACATTGAGATAGATAGCCTTTAGTTCAAGATGATATGTCGTGTGATTCATTACTGCCCCCCCACCACCCAGTTAGCTAGTGACATTGTTGAGGGTGACGTCGTACATATGATGAGTTTAGTGGATTTTGAGTCAAAGTTTATAAGATGAGAGTTCTTATAGAGGATGTTAGTTTTTTCTCTAAGTTGGGAGATTTGATTGACATGGTTTTCTTCATGACGAGCATGACATGGACATATTGGATGATAATTGGATGGTTAGCATAGATTAGCCAGAGATAGTTCATTCTCTTGATATGCTTGAGATCTTCATCATTGAGAGTTCAGAAGATATTCAGTTTATTTATGTTGGGGCATCCCGCTTATGTTAATGATATGCTTGAGGATGATGTTATCCCAGTTATGGTCATGGAGATTCATCTATTTCAGGAGACCCTAAGGACTTACTTGGAATACATTGCTTGTCATTAAAGAGTTGACCACAGAGAGGAAATATGATTGACATATCTGGATAGAGACCGGTTCTCAGACCCTACCAATGTGGATAAGCTAAAGAAGTATTACATTTGAGACCATGATCGTAGGATGGGTGGCCATAATTTTGGTTAGCCTTACACTTTATCACCTCTATCTATATATTAGACCGTTGCTAGCCCATTGAGCCTCACATGGTACGTTAAAGCCTTTTTCTTTCTTTCTTATAACCTTGATTACCATTTCTACACTCGGGTTGAGGCTCTTTGATGTAATGCATGCTTTGCTAGGAAAGTCTCATGAGCTTTAGACTTATAAACATATCTTCTCATTCTTGTTACCATCCCCTTATTACCCAATTTGTTCTATTTTACTATCACCACATTTTCATTCTCTTTTTTGTTTTTATCAGTATTTGTTTCATCTTATCTCTTCTCTTCCTTGGGTTGATGATTCTTCACATATTGGTGCAAAAGAGGGTCCTCATATCACTCAATTCATCCCATCATTTGGCATTGATTCAGAGATTTTAGTTTGAGAGGTTGTCTCATGGGTTGGGTTTCATGTAGGCATCAGTGATTTGAGAGAGTTTGTTAATTCCTTATATCTTTCCCATTGGAGTTCGATTTATTGATGATCAGAGCAGGCGCATTCAAAAAAAAGAAAAAAAGAAAAAATCGCAATGATATGTTTGTGTATGGTATCTTGCTCCATTGGGCACTTATATCACCTTTTGAGGTATGTTTACTGGGTATATTTGTCATTGTGGGTTCTTGTGATATTTTTATATGAGTTTTCATTCCTTGAGCCACTCTTGTTATGCATTTAGAGTGTCGAGGGTTCATGTGAGAGTTCTATGAGATCCTATGCTTCTTGGATCATGGTAGATATGTATTAGGTATGAGAGATGAGTGACCTTTTACTAGGGTCTCGAATCATTGTCTTATCCATCATTCCATCATTGGTGATATGACTTTTCTTTATTGTACTAATATGGGTTGATCATCATTCATTCCACTTTCTCATTGTCTTCTTTTGTATCTCATCACCTCTTTCCAGATCTTCGTTTCACATTTTATCCATTCCCTACATATTTATACACATTATTGATTCGATATCTTCTTCACATCATTCACATGTTTTGTTGATGGTTGGACCACTTATCCTTTCTCTTGTTTTTCCATCGACATTTTCTTTAGTTACCTTTAAGTCCATGGCTCATGAGACTTTTCTATGCATTACATGTTGTACATGAGGGTATGAGTTTGATCATTAGGTATTTGAGCCTAGTTTCCCTTCATTTCTTTCACCATATCACCTTGACCTACGTTATGTCCCGTGTCTTAACACCACCCTGAGGCCATGAGATTAGATGCTATCTTTGACAACTTCTACTTAGTTTGGTGTTTGGGATTTGGTTGACATATAGACGTCGTCCCGTTTCTTCTTCTAGGATATGCTTCATTGATGCTTGGAGATGATTTAGTAATGAATGTAGATGATTGCTTCATCTTATGGATGATATTTGACGTTGTTCGGTTTCCCATTCTATTGTGTATCAACTATCATACTAGGACATATTCCCCTTTCATTTGGTTAAGATGAGCCTCTACTTTGAGCCTAGGCATTTTCACCGATTAGAGATCCCTAATAGAGTATGTTAAGATGACATCAGTTCTAGTGGAGCATTGTTGAGCTCATTGACAGTTTTCATGATTTTAGGTTCCCTTTGCGGAGTATTTCTGAGATGGACTAGTGGATTATTGTTGAGCTGGAGATAGTTGATTGATGATGTTGGATTCATCCTTTTGTTGTGCATTAGATACCCACACTGGGGCATATTTTCCCATTTTTCTTCGAGATTCCTAGTTGTTGTTGGACGGTATGGCTATCCTTATTTATGGTTATAGAGATGTTTGATTGATTTTGACAGATTCTTTATTGTACATCAGATATCCATACTGGGCATATTCTCCTCTCCTTGATGAGATTGTGCATAGATGGATGATTATTGTTGGTTGTTTACCTCATGATTTTGACATCAGATTCCATATTGGGGCATATTCTCCTCTCCTTGGTGAGATTGTGTTTGGGCAGCGGTACACAGATGGATGATTAGTGTTGGTTATTTACCTCATGACTTTGACATCAGATCTTATATTGGGACATATTTCCCCGTTTTCTTTGAGTATCCTTGAGATTGAGACAACGACCAACTTGGTTTTAGATTGAGTACTAGTTTGGGGCTTTCGACGATTGATTGTATCAGGATTGCCCTGTATGGATTTGATGAGATAGAGATGAATCACATCAAGTTTCACCTGAGAAGCATGGGTGGATCCTTTAGCCAGATGCTCATGAGATAGATTGCTTTCGTCATTGTTACCTTGTAGATTGGGTTATCCAGATGAGCAGTATTTTTGTGCACTTTGATATTTGCTTTTAGATGAGTCGCGATATACACACTCCGAGATTTACTTTTTGAGATTCATCGATAGAGCAGCTCTTGAGACATAGAGAGTTCTTTCAATTCAGATTTTTCAGAGGTTCGTCACGAAGCATTGGTTTATAACCCATTGATTTCAACAAATGATTGATTCACTGATTGTTTCAGTAGTGCGAGCACCCTGGATACTAGGGCACATTTCTCTTCTTAAGTTCAGTAGTCCGACCCTTAGCATTTCGAGTATACGACATTGAGCCTATTTACTTCCTATCCACTTTCGAGTTGGTCTTCTTTATCTATTCCATTTAGAGCCTAGAGCTCACGACCCAGAGTCATTTTTCTCATTTATGAGCCAAAGTCATTTCTTTTCCATTTAGAGCCTAGAGCTCATGACCTAGAATCGTTTTTCTCATTTATGACCTAGAGTCTTTTTTTTTTCTTTTCCATTTAGAGCCCAGAGTTCACGACCTAGAGTTGTTTTTCTCATTTATGACCCATAGTCATTTTTTCTATTTAGAGCCCAGAGCTCATGACCCAGAGTTGTTTTTCTCATTAATGACCTAGAGTTATTTCTTTTCGATTTAGAGCCTAGAGCTCACGACCTAGAGTCTTTTTTCTCATTTATGACCTAGAGTCATTTATTTTCCATTTAGAGCCCAGAGCTCACGACTGAGAGTCATTTTTCTCATTTATGACCCAAAGTAGTTTCTTTTCCATTTAGAGCCCAGAGCTCATGATCTAGAGTCGTTTTTCTTATTTATGACCTAGAGTCATTTTTTTTCCATTTAGAGCCCAAAGCTCATGACCGAGAGTTGTTTTTCTCATTTATGACCCAGAGTCATTTCTTTTCCATTTAGAGCCCAAAGCTCACGACCCATAGTCGTTTTTTCTCATTTATGACCTAGAGTCATTTCTTTTCCATTTAAAGCACAGATCTCACGACCTAGAGTCGTTTTTCTCATTTATGACCTAGAGTCATTTCTTTTCCATTTAGAGCCCAAAGCTCATGACCTACAGTTGTTTTTCTTATTTATGACTCAGAGTCATTTGATATTTGAAGGACTAGTTTTTGAGAAACAACATGCTGACCCAAATAGCTTGGCTGCAATCATATTGGGTGGAGGTGTTGGGACTCAATTATTTCCTCTTACCAGTAGAAGGGCAAACTAGTTGTTCCAATTGGAGGTCATCATAGGCTTATTGATGTCCCTATGAGTAATTGCATCACTAGATCCAAGATCAAAGTCATTTCTAGGTATTAACATCCTAAATCATCCAACAGGCCAGTGACTTGAAACGACTCTTCCACCAGATGCAAACCATTTTCTACAACATGGGTTTGGGTTCATAGGAGAATTAAGGGGATTTGCACCAATGGCAACTGAAAGATTTGGGAACTTCACGTTGTCTGCTGTTTTTGGTGGGTTTTTGTCATCGCTATCTAACCTTCAAGTGCATGGATTCCCTGATGCTACCATGTATGGGCCAGCTGTTGGTTTCCCATATGGATGTTCTAATTCATTTCATGGTGGATATGCTCATGGATTCCCTCAACATCCACCAACTCAAGGGCAACAAGCATATTACCATTTAAAGATGTTATTCTTGATGATTGGTATCTTTATGATCATTGCCCTAATATTGGTCATAGATTAAATTTTCTGGCAGAGTGCAAACTACTAACGGATGTTTAGGTATTGAGCCTTATATAACTTTATACCATTGGGATCTTTCTTTATATCTTCATTGGTCAATGAGAGGGTGATTAAATGAGTAAATTGTGGAAGTCCACCATTGAGAGTTTGAAGGAAAGTGGGAGAGCATCACACACAGCCGACCGAATGTGGAATTCTTGGATTTGGAATTCTTTGTTTCCTACTCTTCTAATATTCTCCATAAGCTGCCACTTTAAAGGGGTACTCGCAGCAACCCATTATTCTATTAAAGGAACACACTGTCCACTTTCTATTGGCATGAGATCATACGCTGATTAGATCTCCATGGGCATTTGCCTTCAAGGGTACCACTACCAGAATTTTAAAAGGAGCCGCCATTTAGCAAGGGGATAAAAAAAAAAAAAAAAACACTAGGTTGCTTCATTAGTGGAAAGAAAAGCACACACTCTCTGAAGGAAAAGGCAACCATCTGAATGATTTATCAAGGAAAGCACATAGGTCGCACCATTCTCCAACGAGACACAACAACATGCATTCTTAAAGGTCAGTTATTTTTTAAAATTTTATTTTAGTTTAATTTTAATTTATTTTGTTAGTTTAGATGTTTTTTTCATATTAGTTTAATTAATTCTACTTGACAAAGTTCTTATTTTTCATTCTGATTTAGTTTAGTGTTGATTTTTCTTCATGATGTGTTTGTGAGTTTCCAATTTTTTCGGTTTAATCAATTTTATGTGAATAAATCATGTTTTTAGTCTACTTTGATAAAATTTAATTCATCTATTTAATTTGAATACTTTTGTAATTTTAGATCATTAATAAAACATATTCTATGTTTGAGAATCATGTTTTTAGTTTGCCCTGATTTAATTTGGTCCAATTTTAATTCATGTGTTTTTCGGAGTTTTAGGTAATTCGTTTAATTGATCCTATAAGATAAAGTTTATGTTTTTTTTAATTCCGAATTAGTTTAGTTCTAACCTATTTGTTCAAGTGTGTCTGTAATTTTAATTCATTAGTTTAAATAATCATGTTGGATAAAGTTCATGTTTTTTAATTTCGAATTAGTTCAATTTTAATTTATCTTTTAGTTCAAGTGTGTTAGTGACTTTAATCCAGTAGTTTAGTTAATTAGGTTAGATAAAGTTCATGTTTTTAATTTTGATATAGTTCAACTTTTTTAGTCTAGATGTGTTTATGTGTTTGGTTGATCTTATGCTAGTTCTTGATTTTTCTTCTTAGCTTATGTGTTTGTTTCACCGTTTTTAATTCTTGATCAATATCTTCTAATTTTATGTGATCTAAAGTCATTTAGTTTATTGCTTTGATAGTTCTTTGTGCAATTTAATTTTCAAAGGCCATTGGAAAATCATGAAGATTGGCATCTACCCTCACCTTTATTAGTTTTTGTTTATTACTAAAAAATTTTACTTTGTGATTTTGTTTTCTTTTGGATTGCCTATGTTTGATCTTTGCATATTGTCGTTTGCGAATAATGTCTTTCCTTTTAAAAAGAAACCTTTTTCTAAAAAATGTTCCTCGTTAAAGTGCATTTCAAAAACTCATTTAGGGTCCTTAGAATCAAAATTTCATTTTCTTAAATAATATGTAACCATGTCTTAATCGGTTCGCATCTTTCTCAGTTTTCAATAAAAATTATGGTTTTGAGTAAGACATGAATCCAAGCTAGTGGTCCCAAACAAATGGGATAATTCTAGGCCAGATTTGTGTATATCAATTGGAGAATTAGTGAAACCCCTACATAAAAATCATCTTTTCAAAACTCATCTTTGCTATTTGTCGTAATCATTTCCATCTATTTTATTAGGAATTATATACAAGATGTATGTGATAATTGGTTATTTCGTATACTTTGATCATTTTTGCTATGCTAATTAGATAACAAGCATGCTAGGATTTCTTTATTTTATTATTTATTATCTAACCCCTCATGTCTTGTGGAAGCACATTACAAGCTACCTATGCTATCCAGGTACGCTTCTTACCTTCATATCTTAATTCCATTAAGTATGTATTTCTTTATACATGATCGTTATCTATTGTTTCGTATGCGGTTGTCAACCTATTCAACATATCTTTTTGATTGTTTGTTTAGCTTGCCATGTTTGATTAAGAGACCGGGGTAAAATATATGTTGTGTGTTTTATTTTCCAAACTAACCATTGATATCTTGTGATAGCACTTAAGAAGCAGTCCAGGTACACACCTTAAATCTTCTTCATGATTTGTGATTCGTTTTCTTGTTTAACATTCTATTTTTTTAAAATCACCTTAGTCTACCCGGGTATCAATAATCAACCGAATTAATTGTCACATTTCCCTCAACTTAGTTAGTAGAGACCTTTATAGGGCTTAGAGGGGTGCTACCTTTTAGAGGTACCTTTCCAATAGGTAACCTAATCCTTGGACCTAGACTCGGGTTTTTCAAAGACATGTTTTTCCAAAACTATGGAGTCATTTATTTAGGGTTTTCTTTTTTGTTTTATTTTCCCTTTAAATTAAAAAATAAAATAAGTGGCGACTCCAACTTTTCCAAAACTAATTTTTCACCAATAAAAATGAGGCTCGCCATTGAGTGGGGACACATGTGAAAAATATGGGTCCACAACTACCTTCCTCACAATTCAATTTTAAAGTAGACTCAACATCTCATTATAGAAAGTCAACTATAGTACTCTAGTATCTTATCAAAATCATATTGAAAAATAAATTGATTAAATCCAATTTATCAATTTCTCGAGTCCATGACCATTGATTCTCAAATCCTCTATCATCTTTGATTCTCAAATCCTCTTATTATGGGATCAACTAGCACACTTTAACTCACCAAGAAAATGTGTCAATTTCCATTAGAGGAATTATTCCAGGCACAAATTTCATGATCACGAGTTCGAGAATCACTCAAGATGACACACTATCTCAAACCCATGAGATATAATAATATTTGTCTTAAGAATGTTTGTTGCTATATGCCTTAATCAATAGTGACTTAATCTATAAGAATATATAACCACTTTAGGGTCTCACCCGTAGATCAAAGTTATTGATGACATGAATAGTAACTTAATATTATCTCAAGATTGAGAGTTTATGCAACATAATAACTTAATGAAGTCATAACTACCCAATAACTTATGCAATGATTTACCATAAGTCTTATTTAATGTATAATCATACACATTAGTGCACTTATTATGGGAAACTCATCCCAATGACCAAGATAAGTTATTCCTTAAATTTGGAGATAGTGCACTACAATCTCAAATGGATTGCCCAAGTCTATGGACTAGTTGTGAACAATTCATCAACTTGTAAGAAACCTATAACTTGAATCTTCTATGCAAATTCTAATACATCCAAGTCATATACAATGTAATTGGTATAGACTTGAATGCTCAAAATAAATGTAATGCATAAATAAGATAGTTACTACCATAAATATCAGTTTTTTACCATGATTTTTTTTTTTTTTTGCAATAAACTAAATTTCTTGATGAAATGTCATTTAAATACAAATTCATATTTCATTTCTAAAAATATAGCGTAAATAATTCTCATAGTATATATATAACATTTTGCCATGAACTTCACTTTTTGCTACAAAATTATTTGTAGTAAAACATTACATTCCACCATGAAGTTACATTTCATTAATAAAAATATGACGAAAATAATTCTTGTGCAATATATGATATTTTGCCATGAACTCCACTTTTTGTCACAAAATTAGTCTTAGTAAAATATTACATTTCACTCTCAAGTTACTTTTTGTTGCTAAAAATTTTAACCCATTTTTTTTTGGCAATATAGGACATTGTGCTATGAGCTTCACTTTTGACCACAAAATTATTTGTTACAAAATGTTCTCTTTATCCAAGAATATACTTTTTGTAGCAAATAATATAACATGAATAATTATGATGCAATATATGACATTCTACCATGACCTCCACTTTTTGCCACAAAATTATTTGTGGCCAAATATTACTTTTATCAATGAATTTACTCTTTGTCCTTAAAACTATGGTAGAAATTATTCTTACATAATATGTAACATTTTACCACGAAATTTATTTTTTAGTATAAAATTATTTATGATAAAAAAAACCTAAATTTCAATTTGTGTTCAATTTTTTTTAATAATCTTATTTGTGGTAGAAAATTACTTTTTATTTTAATTATATATGCACTACTTTTTCTATAATAAAATAAAATAAATAAAACTATTAAATAACTAATACTTACATATTTGATAATTTATAAAAAATTTATACAAAATAGTCATTAATTATAAAATAGTTTTTTGTTAAGGTATAAAAAAGTTTGATATTGATAAAAAAAAAAAGAAAAATAAAAAATAGCTATTTATTCTAATTTTGAAAATATAAATGAAATTTATAAAAATTAATACGTAACAAAAATTTTATTTATTAATTAAAAAATTATAATGAATATATATATATATATATAAAGAAAACTAATTAAAAATTTGCTTCTTATTCTTGACATAAATAATTTTTTTACTTCAATTTTTTTTTCTTCTAACTTACACAATTATTATTTTTTTTTTCAAAGATTCCTTTACTAAAATTTTTGGCTTCCCATATATTTCAATTCAAATAATTTTTATATTTTTCTAAAGTTTTTATTTTTTATTTTTTTCTTTTAAGCTTTAAAAATTTTTATATCTTGGAATATTTTCCAAAGAAGAATTATGCAAATAAGTGTTGAAAATTTTATAAGCTTTATTTTGAAATCTTTAGATTTTTTCTTTTCTTTTCAAGTTTGACTTGTTCATTGACAAAAATATGGAAAACAATTGTAGTTTGAGATTATTATAAAGATAAAAATAATATTGGACTTAACTAAAAGTTTATTATACCTCCTTAAATATGAATTGATTTATAGAAAAAAAAATGGTAAAAGTCTCTTTAAAAAATGGTGATAAAGTGAAGAGGGGTCATAGGTTTGAGTCACGAGAATTACAATTTAATATAGAAATTCTAGATAATATATAAATATTATAAAACACAACACTTATTTTAAGATAAAAATATTTTTTGTTATGATAGTTTATTTTTGTCACAAATATTATTCCTTCTTAAAAGTAACTTTTAGTGACAATTTTTTTTATTTGTAAGTAAAATCAATTAGTCACAGACTTATTTTGAAACTTGTCTCAAGACATATGTATTTTTTGCTATGATAGTTAATTTTTGCCACAAATATTATTCATTTTTAAAAGTAACTTTTAGTGAATTTTTTTTATTATTTATAGGTAAAATTAATTAGTCATGGACTTGTTGCGATAATTGGACCACAAAATTTTTTCGTGAGAAATATATTTTTGCCACAAAAACCCAACTTTTTGTCACAAAAAACATAAGGTGTGTATTTTTTGCTATGACAGTTTATTTTTTCCACAAATATCTTTTAGTGATATTTTTATTTGTGATTAAAATGAATTAATATTGGACTTGTTGCGAGTACTACACCACAAATTTTTTTCATGGAAAATATGTTTTTACCATGAAAAATATTTGTGGTTAGACACCATATTTGTTCTAGTGATTAGTAAATGAAAACCAAAATTACAATATAAATATTAATGAAATTAAACCTTTTATTTTTATATCATGTCATTTTTTTAAGAGCTCCATCCTAATAGTTCCACTTTGAGATAAGATGATGCTTAAGGGGTAAGTAGCTTGCACAAGTTCTTAATGCCTACCACCTAGGATGAATATATACCTGAGATTACTAGTGGATCCCTATTGAGCCATATAAAAGAACATTTTTAGGAAAAATAGAAAAAGAAAAAGAATATCAACTTTCCATAAAAGGAAGATAAAGAGCATTTACATTGGACAACCTTATGGAGTGACATGATAACAATAGGTAGGTTATAGGTAGACTAGTGAATGGATCAAGCAAGGTTGGGGTCCTTTTGGCAGTTCTTGTTAGGATTAAGTCACTCTTGGTTTGACTCATTCAATCCTTTGGGTTGGAAATTTAATTTCTAACTTCAGCCTAATCTCGAGCCCTATAATTTAACAATTTTTAGATTAATTTATTTATAATCTAGTAACAATGTTTGGTTTAGTGATAGTACCTTACACATTACCTACATTTTTAAGGGGTTCAAATCTCTCATTACCTACCTTAAATGTGTAGGAGGAGCCTTGTTGTGGACTTGCATTTTTTATGTGCGTCCTTACTCAATGACGATACTCATTTTTTATTTATTTATTGAAAAATTGATTTTTGAAAAAGTTGGAGTTACCATTTATTTTTAAAAGAGAAAACAAAATAAGAAATAAAACCCTAAGTGATTATTTTTTGAAGGAAAAACATGTTTGCAAAAAATTGAGTCTAGATTTGAGGGTTAAGTTACTTATTAGGAAAGGTACTATAGGGTAACACTACTTTAAGCCATAAAGAGGACTTTATTAAATGAGTGGAGGGCTAAGACAATTGACTAATTAATTAATGAATACCAAGATACAAAAAAAATAATATACAATAAGGCAATGGTGATGAAGAGCAAAAGATAACACATATAGTATAATATGCATGTCATACAAATAAACCAAGAAGGGAAGAAAGTGTACCTCAATAATGCCCAAAATAGGGTGGGGCTTATAGAAGAAAAATATGGTTAGTTCACAAGCAAAATATGAGATATAATATCAAAGTATGAGCCACCCAATATATACAACAAGTACACAATCAAAATTAAGAGTAAAAGAATAACTAAATTAGCATTAAAGTGAACTAATATATACCAAACATGTTGAGAGATCAGAATAAGCTAACAAACATGTAATCACAAAATAAATAAATAAAAAATAGATAAAAAGAGACATGATACAAAATAAGTTTTTTTTGTAATCTATGGAAGATGTCTATAATACAAATCAAAAGTTAAAAAAGGTAAAAAACATTCAAAAAGAGATTGAATTAGCAAGTATATATAAGTTATATAAAAGTTGGACAACAAGTAGACACTCACAAAATAAATCCAAATTAAATAGTTACAGATATAAAATATAAACAAAAATTCTACAACATACTCAAAGTTTCTAGAAATATAATCCTAAAGCCCAAAATGACTAATCATATACCAATTACCCCCGATTTAACTAAACATTTTATTGCTAAAAAAAATGGTAACATAGAAAGTCATGCAAAGATTAAATTATTCTGCAAGCATAGGAGTGAAGTAAAAAAAAAAAAAAAAAAATACACAATATATTTAGAACATATGAAAAATTTGTATGAAGCTTAGACATGCACTAACTATTCTAGATTTCAAAGAACATTTCATTACTCCAAATTTAGGTTAACAATAATCAAGGAAAGACGAAATCAATTCTCAAGGTTGGAAAATGACTTTTGAATAAAATCAAAGCCCAAAACCTCATTTAAGAAGTCTCTAATGCTGAAAAAATATAAAAAATAATTAAAAACCCATGAGTTAGGACTAATTTGCAAAAAAATTTTAGAGGTAAAAAACATGGTAGAATCTAAGCAAATTTTGAAAATCAAAGAGTGTCAACTTTGCTATAAAGCCAAATTAATTTCCATGAATTGACTCACATCCCAGCCTTCTAATGATCATGGAAAGAAGCTCATAAGGGTTGGAAATGATCCAATTAAATTTAGATTTGTGAGATTTATCCATGTTTCTAAAATCAAGAATATACGAAAATCATATATAAGTTTGAAAAAATGAGTGATGTAGGCCAAATGAATGAGCCATGGATTGACCACAAAGCTAACACTCCTTCTCAACCCTCAAATAAGTATGGATTTAAGCTTATAAGAGGCATGAAGGACCAAATTAATACTCAAACATGAAAAAGGAACTAGAATGCATATAGAAAATACCCATAGATGAGAATGTTCTGAACATGACAACCATTTATGGCCACATAATGACCATAATTTCAATCCCCAATTGACTATGAATAGAGATTCAAAATGGCTAAAAAAGGTCCATTAAAAATCAATTTGAAAAAACTTTCCAAAAATTACAAAAACCATGAGAGCAATTATCAATTTTATCAAGCATAAAGGTAAGATCAAAGCCTATGATGAGAGATTTGATCCTTGGCCATGAAAAAGACCATTAAATGATGCTTGAAAAATCTATTAAAGAGGGTTTGCAAATGGGTTTAGGACCAGATTTGAAAAGAAATAAAAAAGAGCGAAAAAATGCCTCAAAAGATATTTTCTATTGAATCGTTTTGGCAAATAAATAAACACTTGTGGATCTCTAAATTTATTTCAAAATCAATCAAAAAAACTTTAAAAAATCATTAAAATGAAGAGAAAAAAAATGAAATCCCCAAAATAAAAATCAAAGGAAAAACAATGGTTTTAAATCCAATTAAAGCCTCATTTTATGAATTGATCAATAAGCTTGAAAAAAGGTAAAATACTCAAAACAAATCAAAATCAAAGCTCTAATAACCACTATGCAACATCTTAAACAATTTCTTGGATGATCAAGATGATCAAATTGCATAAAAAAGAAGAAATCCATGGATTAAGAACAATATAATCAACAATCAAACATGTAACTTGAAATATCCATAGCCAACATACAATTTACCTTAAGAATCGATAAAAAATGAAAACAAACTAAGAATAAGAAAGAGAAAAAAAAATCCAAATGAACTTACCAAGAATTCTCCACATAAGTGAACACTTGCCTTCTAGCTTTCCGAATTTTCATCCAAGCAAAGCCTTCAATCAAGCTCTTTTTTTTTTTTTTCCTCATTCTCTGAAAATTGGCAGAGTTTTCCCTTCCAAAAAGCTTAGAGAATCCCCAAATTGAACTCTTAAGACCCATTTTATAAGGTAAAGGATGATGGAGATTTGAACGCTTGTCCTCATCTCTTCCAAAGCTCAAATCTCCCAAAAATAAAAATTAAACCCAAATGACCTCCCAAAAGCTCATAAAAAGCTAGCTTAAAACACCCTTAGGAACTCGCAAATACTAAAAAAAAAAAAAAAACTCAAAAATGGCTCAAAACGGGGGAAAAAAACATAAACCTTGATCAATTAGTTGAAGCAACTAGTTGAACCAGTCGCAATTGGTCAATTGGTTACCTTAACTAGTCAATTGGTTGCCTTAACTGGTTAATCGTTTGCCTCAATTGGTCAATCGGTTGCCTCAACTGATCAAATTGGTTGAATTGGTTGTCTTAATCAATTGAAATAATTCCTTCAACCAATTGAACTAGCTCACCTTGACCAATTTGACACCAAAAGGATCTTAAGTTACATAAAAAGGTCTTGAATGGGTTCCAATCACACCAAAACTTTGGAAAAGCCTAGGGTGCCACTAAAGTCATACAACAAATCTAAAAACTCCCTCCAAAACATCTCTAAAAGTGACCTAAGAGTCAGTGCTAAAGTTGAGTAACAAGCGAACCACCAAGGAGCATGATGAATGGCTAAGAAGAAGGGGATTCTATGTGCATACTACACAAAAACACGGAGCAAGGGGTGACAAATATGATCAAAGAGATGTCTTAAAAGGAAAAAATAAAGGGTCTACATTCGTTCTTTATTCAACTAGTAGGATAGATGTTTTCATTTCAAGATTGTTAAGATAATTTACATCTATATCTATCATAGGTAGTCACTGATATCTTATATACATTTGAATAACTTGTCTAAGCATCTTTAATAAATAACAATCAATAATATATTTGATTTTACATCAACATAGAAAAGAGACTATGTGGGAATGGAAAGACATAAGATGACCTTAACCAACAACACTTATAGATCTTCTATTATGTATTTGAAATATGGTTGGGTATTTGACATTTGATTGGATGAAATGATATTTATGATGAGAATTTTGAAATGTTGCTTATGTAGCTGGAATGATTCTTATTTAATAATGAAGTTATTTATTATTTGGCTTTTTTTTTTTTTAAAAGATATTCAAATATTTTTCAAACATTTGACAAAATATAATATATTGAAATTTATCATTGGGCAACTAAAAACCATAATGAACTATTAGTTAGGTTGATGGTGACTACCATTTTATGTTAGGATTAAAACACCCTAATCCTATTTTCGAAAGGGATAATAAATGATTGCGAAAAAAATTAAAGCATAAGAACACATGAAATTTATAATGGTTTACTCTCAATGTGAGAGCTACGTTCACTTGCAACCATTGTAGATTTTCACTATGATGAAATAGAGATTATAAGAGAATCATAAAACGCCTTACACCCTTTAGGTCTTTCTCTCTCTATTTCTCTATCTCTCAATACTTTAATCTAACCAAGTTGGTTACCTTAAACATAACATAATTAGGGTAACCAAATTACATGTGTAAAATCCTTAAAATACCTCAACTTAAAATATCCTTACATACAAAATGTTGTCCAAGGGGTTCCACCCCATTTAACCTTTAGGAGATAGGTTTACCACCCTCTTTTTAACCCTCACATTTGTTAGAAAATTAAAGGGAGAGATCTAGAGTATTCACTTGTCAAGGCTAAAAGATTCCTCCACAATAATAATCACATCTCAATAATAATAACAACCTAATAAGAATCAAGAATGATAATCCAAGAACATTCAAAATAAAAAAATAAAAATGACACCAAATATAATGTGGAAAAACCCTCCAAATGGAGCTAAAAAACCATGAAGAAAATTTCTTCCATTTCAATAAAGTGAGAATACAATAATTAAGTCCTCATAGGTTCCTCCACCTTGAAAACTTATATAAATATCTCAATGCTTGAGGTAGGAATCCATCACCCTAGAAAATAATGAACAAAAAGAGTTCAGAAAGAAATCATACCACATGGACTTCCCTAAAAGGTTGATGAAAGAACTTGTAACTTCATCCTTGAGCTTTAGAATAGTGCCCAGAAAAAGAACCCTAATTTTTTTTTTCTCAATCAAATCCCATTCTTTCATAATGCCAAAGACCTAATGCTATTTATATATCTATATTTGGGCTTAAGGAATACTCAACTATAAAATAGCCTAATATATGGGCTCATGGGCTGGACAAACATAGCCCAACAATGTTGACTTTACCACAAAAGTTGATCTGCGTGTTGTCTCTATATAGGTCAATTTGCATCATGGAGATCACCATCAGGATAATAATTAGGCTCCATACATCTTAACATTTTCTACTAAGAATACTACAAAATAGGCGTGTGTAATTAATGACCTAGACCTCATTTTTTGTAGCTTTTTATTTTTGGCTTTACTTGTAAGGTGAAGTTAAAACCAATGTCACAATTTCTAAAAGATAATATTGGTATTATAAAAGTTTTATCAAACATAAAATAGTTTCTATTTGAGTCAATGCAGAGATTCTATGAGAAGTAAATTTTTTTGGGCTTTTACATTAATTTTTTTTATAAGTTATAAGCTCTCATAACAAAATTAGTCAGACAAGAATAGAATATCTTATTAAGCTTAAAAATGGTTTTAACTTAGAAGCTAATCCAAAAAGGGTTATTATCTTCTTAGAATCTCTTGTGAAATTGAGCACATGACTATCTATGTTCCCTACAACAAATCAAATCTAATTCCAATTATTCAATAGCTCTAATAGTGTAATCTTGAATTGTCTATCAATAGTAAAATGACTTTGGAGATGTGTTAGCTTAGAGGACAAGATGTAGGTTAGAGTATTGGTATAAGAAATGAAAGGTAGAAAAAAGAATATTACAACGTAATAACCTAAACTTTGGGGTTTGCGTTTAACTTTATATTTCACTTTGATATTTGAATTCACGCTACTATGGTTGATCCCAACATTTATTGCTTACTTATCTCCCCTCAACGAATAAGGTCAAAACATAGAAGCAAAACCTTCTTTTGTTATAATGTTTTGCATTATGTGCGTTCTGTATCTCAATAGATTTGCTATTGAGTAAAAAGTAGATTAAACAAATGTAGAAAATAGTTTTTTTTTCTCATATTTACTGTTTCAAAAACATTACATTTCCATCTAAATTAAATTGGGTTTACTAAAAGGTAATAAAAAACTTTTATTTTACAGACTTACCAATACAGAAGAGGGTGTGTCGTAAATGAAACATAATATGCCAGATAATTGTGTTGTGAGTGAGTTTTCTAATGGAATAATTTCTATCCAATAAAAAGAACTCCAAATATTTAAATTAGTCTCAACTCTATTTTTCAATTTGACTTAAACTTGGCCAATTATACACCAATAGAGCATAGTTACACTGTGAATGATAACACAACCTATCTTAACCCTATTTCGATAATCCCAAATCCTTAAGATCAAATCGTGATCATTGATTTCTTCAAAAATAAAATCAAACCGTTGATTCAAAACCCTAGATTTGCCTATAAATGGGCATCACTTCTCAACGAGCGAGCAGACTTTTAAGATAAAATTGATAGTCAAATTAGACCATTAAACATTGAGTTTTGTTTGATTAATGTGAACGCATTAAGATTGCTTTGGGAGATTAAAAATGATCGAGCAAGTTACTTTGACGATGAAGTATACTCGTAAAGGTAAGAATTTCTAGTTTCTCTTTCTTTATCGGATTTAAAAAAAAAAAATCCTTTTATAAGTTTCCCCTATGTTCATAATATTGTCAACTATGATATTTCCAAGATTCAATTTCATCCCTATTTTAACTAGGGCTAATATTTAATTATTTGTTTCTTAATTGAAATTCTATACTAAAATCATGTAGTTAATTGATTTTATTTGTATGCCAATTTTGGTGATATTAATTTTGAGTGTATAGTTTGCTGAATTTTTGTTTGCATTACCTTAGATTTTGTTATGGAAGCACAAATACTACTTTGAAATTGTTTTCTTTCTTAGAAAAAAAATTATTTGTTTTATTGCCCCTTCACGTTTTCTACTATTTAGTTTAATTTAATTATTTATTTTGTTGGCGCATTTCTTCTTTCGATTAACATACTTTTTTAGTTTTTTTTTTCAAGCTTAGGTTAGGGAATTGATGATAAGTCATAAAAGTAGTAAAAAATCTTCATATGATATGTTAGACCTAGAAAAGGCATGTGGTGTGATCCTTAGAGATGTAGTTTAGAAGCTTTAATCTGAAGGGAAATTGTATTAATTGATATACTAATGTGGCTAAGAGCAACAGTAATGGAGCAACAACTGGCCTCAAAACAATTAGAAGATAAATAATTTCTTTACAATTATAACATAGGTTTATTGCAAAACTTGGGAAAAGACCATTAACTTATTTGCTTAAGTATTTGTCGTTTGTTATTTTCCAATAATGTAGTAAAATGAAATAATAGTATTATGGGATACTTAGAATGTATGGTTTTAAGATGGAGGAAAATTTAGGGCAAATTTTATAATATGTAACTTTAGTAAACTAAGAGTAAAATTAAGGGTTTAGAGATGAATTAGAGGCAACAAAGAAAAAGAAAATGAGTGCCTCTGTGATAAGGAAAAAAAAAAAATAGGTAGAGCATTCTATCAAATGATTTAATTGTTGCAATGAAAGAGAGCAAATTAACAATATAAAATGGTATATTTTATTGAAGTTGAAGATGCTACAAGGGCAAGAAAAAGAAGAGGTCAAAATGGTGATGAGTTGAAGAAATAGCAAAATACATATTTGTTACCTATGGTTGAGCATAGAGGCTTACATAAAGTTGTATATTGACGAAGAAAGATTCATGTAGCCATTTCTATGTACTTTGTGTTAAATAAGATTTTGTTTAATTGATTCACATGACTGTGTTAATTTATTTTCTTCTTTAGATATCATATTTGTTAGTTTCAACATGCCTAAGTTTACTTGAATTTGATGTGTGTTAATATAACTTACGCTCTTAGCTAAAAAAGATTTTCTCAATTTGGACTGTTTTAAGTAAAAAAATTTCCTTATATGCATATTTTTGGTCTATTAATTAAGTAATTTTCATTTATTAATTTTTACTAACATAAAAGGTATTTAAGTAAAGGCTAAACTTTTTAACAAATAAAAAGTGCTATCTAAGCAAAAGCATTTGAATTCTTGGTTATGCAGTATAAGATTGTGTATGTGGATTGGTGTTAGAAGTATTTTTGACTTGTTGCATTGTGGCTATAGACAAATTTAGGGTTGTTCTAACTTGAACTCTTCCCTCCGGCCTAGAAATGACCCCAGTTTGGTGCTGATCAAAGAGTAATTGAATCCTTGGTTACAAACACATGAGCACACTTGTTTGTTTGTATAAGTATGTCTATATGTATTGTAATTGCTACAGGTATTTCCGAATCATTGTATTGTGGCTACAGATGAATTTAGCATGATTCTAACTTTGAACTCTTTCCTGGCTAGACATGACCATAACTTGGTGCTGATTGAAAGCCCCCACTTATAAAGTTAGTAGAAAACCCCTGGTAAGTTTGTTCTCGGAATTATTGATGTCCTCTCATTAATAATAGGATGGGTTCTGATAGCCAAGACTTAGAACATGGTTTGTGCATGTGTTACCTGATAACTTGAGTCCATTTTTGGAGGGTCTGAATCACCATCCATTAGTTTAAGGATAGTACCCTTGATAGGTTTGTAGCAGTTATAGTACAGTTGTTGTTGGTGGATCTTGAAGTTGAAAGGATTGAGCTATAGTTTCTTGGCATTAAAATATATCCAAAGGCTTGTACTTCTTTTCTTTTTTGGTACTTTAGTTCCATGCTTATGGCTGTAGATCTTGAGTATGGAGAGCCTAGTTAATAAGCTCAAACTTTCCATATAGAGATTAGTCTCTATTACTAAGTTTGCTCCTAGTGCTACCAAGAGATTGGATAGATTTCCAAGAGCATAAGTGTATGGGTAACTTCAAATATTTTTACATGTAATCCCTTCCCCAACGCCCCCTTCTCATATTTAAGATCTTTTAGAAGGGGAAAACAATTTTGGTGGAAAATTAAGGATAAGGTATTTAAGCACCATTGCCTATATTTTATCACACTCTTCATTGTGGCATCCTTAGTTTGTGTGGCACAACATTTTTATAGTCTTGATGCTATAAATATGTTGGCTGAGAAACTTGGCTGGTTTGAGCCCAACTCCTATACTAGACTGCCCCTATTGGAGTTCCCATAACTTTCCATAATCTATTTTGTGTATTATCCTTTCATTTCTTCCACTTCTACCTTTGTTATTGTGTTGGTTAGCATTTTTGTCATTTTATCTCTTCCTCATTGTTAGTGACCCCTTTGGCCAAACAATATAGTAAAGTGAGAAGGGGAGATGGCAACAAGAGAAAATGTGTAAATCATCCTAATGGGCCAAACAAAAGAAGTTTAGTATCATCACCTAAATTGATGTATTGTTTCAAGGGGTACTAGTAAAGTGAGAAGTTTCAAGTAAACGGTAGGCTTGTGAGTTGAATATCATAGAGAGCACTGAATACCAAGCCTCTTCTTGTTGAATGCCATCTGATAATCATAGACATGTGAAATTTTTGTTCTTTTGATTCCTTGCTTTTGGTTGGAGAGCTAGAGCATGGAAAACTTGGGCAATGGGCTCAGTTTTCCATGACTAGAGCTCAAGTTTTTACCATCTGGGCTTTGCATTGGGGTTAGGCCTAGTGCACATTGTTTTCATATATAAATATATATATAAAATGGAATTCAAACCCAATAATCTCACCTTGGTGGTGGCATGATTGCTTTGAAGGTTCTATCCAAAAAGACACAAATGCCTTCAATTTTTTCCTTTTCTTTATTTATTTATTTTTTATTTTTTATAAAAAAACTATTCATTTATCTCTAAGTCACAGTTGTCTCGAGCTGTTGTCTCATACTTCTTGTGGTGTACTTCAATACTAAACTATTCACTTTTGATTTTGCCTGAAGCTTCTTGTGTTGTACTGGAAGATTACACCAAGTTATTGTTTCCTTGCTTTAGGAAAATTCAACAGTAGATTATATGTGTTTGGTTTATTCTCATTCTCTCTTTGATTTTGCTTGAAATTATTGTCTCTAATATTCCTTATACTGCAATGGAGAATTACGTTATTCACTGTTGAACAGTGGTGCTGAGTACTGTTGTTGTGCTTAAGTAATTCATAAAGAGAAGTTAAGACGTGACTTTTCTGGAAACAAAATCCTAATTCTTTTCTGAAAAATGTTTCGTCTGGTCTGAATACTTTATTGGAGATGATCTATGAGACTTGAGAATTTCAATATCCTAATGTGCAGTAGAGTCTGCAGTTTCCCTTGTTTCCATGCTCTTCACACGTCCATTTCAAGCTTCATACACACCGACTTGTAAACTGGGCCAAGAGAATGATACCAAACCCTCAATCTTGTCACCTTTATTCCTCACCGTTTTCCTCTGGTTTTTGTATTACATGCAAGTAGGAGTCATGAAGCTTCCAAGAAACCCCTTTCACTTTCCCTCCTCATTTCTTATCACCACGCTCTCCTTTGTCTCTACATCATCATATAATAGGCGAATCCCACGAATGAAAAATGTGCATTCTTACAAAATATATTTAAATAAAGAATCATCAAATCATGAATAGGGTTCGAAGACTTGCTAGGGTTTTACTAGGAGTTAGAATTGAGCCTCAAAAAACATAGGAAATTAGTAATCACGTCTCGGTTAATTTCGCTAACCATTTTAAAAATATGGTCGATCGGCCGGTTCACTAGGAGCTAGGGTTCAAACTCGCCCTCTTTGCTACATGGGTCGGGTTGCGAAACTTGACTCAAGTGGCTGGTCCAATTCCCAACCCAACCCAAGACCATCACCGTTTGGGCCCGGCCCATGGAAATGGTCCGCCCTCAATTAATATCACCATGAATGCATGGGGAACGTAAAAGAGAGGGTGGTTAACAGGTGGAGTCAAAAGGTGGTGAAAGCAAACAAAAAAGAGGAGAGAAGGTGACGCCAGAGCAGTTGATCAAAACGCAGCGTGTCGATGTTCTGTGAAACCCTCATAGTCTTCGTTTTGAAACGTACTCGTTTCTTGTCACTGCATGGCCTCACCGCTCACCTTAGCCTCTGGTCAAATGCCTGCTATGTTCCATCCTTTGGATATATGTATATGTAAATTAGTTTCTTAGGCACTTCTCTGTCTCTCAAAATATGGAACTTTCTATATTTGTATACATATATATACTTTGTATTTTTTAAAAAAAAATTATATACTGTTTATATTTTTTCAGTCTTAATTTAGGAATTAATGAGCTCTTGAAATATTAGGAAATATTGATTTTTTTTCTTGGGAAATTTATCTTTTTAAATGACTAAATACTATGTATCTTACTTTTTTTTTTTTGGAACAGGTTTTAGGAAAATAATAATATTATTTAATGGTCTCTTAAAATTTTAGGTATTTTTTAGGTAATACTTAAAATTTTGACATATTATTATTATTATTATTATTATTATTATTTTATTGTTGCAATGCATGGAAGTAATAAATTCAGATTTTGGTGTGATTTTCCTTTAATATGTGATTGATGATGGTATTTATTGTGAAAATTATCTTTTGAATTTTTCCCCCTTTTTTCTTCTGCCTGTTTGGACTCATAAATTTATTGAATTGAATGGCATTAATTATTATGTTAGAAATTTTTTTACATGCCATTTTCAGTGGGTTCAGCTTGGAAATTAAACAGAATAATTATGACTTTTAGGAAAATGCATAAGTAAAAATTAAAATATACTATATCTACAATAGACCTTAATTGATAAAGCATTAATGGCCCCTTAATAATTGTATAATTTTGAAGCTCTTGTGATGCTAATATATTCATTTTTAGTGTTATTTCCTTTTAATGATATTTAATGTGCAAAAACTTTGACTACTTTTTTTTTAATTAATTTCATTTTGGGTCTGCTAGAAATTATTAATTGCATGTCATTAATGCTCTACCATTGTTATTTAAAAAAATACATTTTTATGCATTTCATTTCCATTTAAGTTTGGAAATTATATATCTATAATAAATAGTTATGATTTTATGGCAAGTATATGCACAAAAAATTAGAAAATTTTAGCCTATATATATATATCTCACCAAAGTGGTTCTAACAAGACTCATCAGCTATTTCAAGTTCTCCAAGCTACACTTGAGAGTGATGCAGGCTTTTTGTTAGTCTTTCATTTTGATAATCTTCTGTTAGAAGAGGATAGCTGGTAAATATTAAAGTGTCATTTTTGAGAAATGACACCATGGTCATACATTTCATTGTCATTAAAAGAGAATTATAGCCTTAGCCCACTCTAAACTCAAAATCTACACATTCTTTTCCATTCATGTGATGATTATTTCTTTGATGATTACATTTTCCTTTTTATTATAATGTTCTATAGTTTTATCAATTGATTTGTTTTGTGGGTATGGTATTTTTACTTCCTAAATTGCAAGACGATTTGAAATAATGTATGATTATTAAAATTTAATGATTAAAATTGATGATCCGTATGTTGGCGATGCCATTTTTTTTTCTTAAATTAATGTAAAATATTGCACTAAAAAAAAGGAAAAATATTTATAGGACATTAGAGATTGCTTAGAAGGCCTTATATTTTCATCCTCTAAATCCTAAGATATAGAGCATGTGTTATCTTATAAAATTGATATTATTCACAGGTTTATAAAACCATCATGAAAATAAATTATCATCGTTGAGATAGACTAAGATTGATCTATAAATCAATTATGATGATCATCAAGCTAATATAATTTTTATTTTTTACTTTGAATTGTTCATTTATGTTCTATAATCAAATTAAATAATGTGATTTGACTGTGGTTTTTCAACAGAATGCATGGCCAGTGGCCACTGTGTAGAGAGGCAGCCCTTGTAGGGCTATCTAATTGTAGTGTGTCTAAAATTCAGTGTGGGCATTTGTTTATCCTCAGTGGTTGGATTAGGTCTTTCCAAGGTCATGACGTTGATTTCCCTCTTTTTTTTTTTTCTTTTTCTTTTTCTTTTTCTTTTAATGACAGAACTGTCCCTGCTGCATGACCTCGAGGCTTGATGCTTTGATGTGACCCGCACATAAAAGCAGTATATTGTAACCTTACAAACTGGATATCTCAGAACCGCACACACCTCCCGAAGCTCTCAAACAGTAAGAGTACACTGCCCTCAAAAGCTCATCTCCAGGTATCTCACTCACCCAATCGAAGAACTGCTGTCCTACCCATCAGATATATGTATTGAAAATGCTCTTTTATCTTGCTTCTTTTTAATGCTTACATTTCCGTCTTATCTGATATAAACTTCTGTACCATTGGAGATATTCATATTTATTTTGACTGATTATAAATATTTTTATTTGCACTTCTTTGAGACCCTAGATCATGTTGAAGATGGGTTTATTTAATTTTGTATAGTGGGTGAAGGGAATTGAGGGAACAGTGTGTAAGTGTTCAAACTTACTAAAGACCAAAACCTTGAGATCATTTACTAACTAATTTAGTTTTAGTTAATCAAAGATTGATAATTCCTTGGAGTTTCATTTTCACTTTTATTTTTTTGATATATATTTTGGTTTTATGTAATATAGTATGTGGCCCAGTATAGAGGTGATGAAGGAAGTTTTGTCTGGACATGAGGAGGAAGATCCTAAAAGAGAGAGTGAAAGAGAGGGTGGGGTTGCCCTTCATGCTTGCTCTCACGCACCATCTTGTGTCGCTATGCGGCGATGGTTGGGGCCACCGACCCTCTCTCTCTTCTCTCTCTCCCTACAATTCTCTCTCTCTATATTAATTCTCATCTCAATTAATTCCCATTTGTGTATTTATTTAAGGGAGAGAAGGGTGAAGGAAAATGGGGTAAAGCATTAAAGGGAAAAGGAAAAAGGTAAAAAAGAGAGAGAGAGAGAGAATAAAAGGGAGAAAGAGAGGGTGGGGTTGAGGTTTGTGTATGTGTTTGTGTATTTGCATGACACCAAATCACCCAAGAAGAACAGCAGCAACAACTACTACTAGTAGTACTGTTATACAGTAATATATATTTCTTGTTTTGAAGATTTTCATTTAAAACGCAAAAGGAAAACTGTGGGGTGAGGAAGGAGAAGGAGAAGGAGGAGGAGATGAAAGGGGAGGCTTCAGGTGTCCATGGGTTGATCCATTTTCTTTCTCTCTTTTCTCCCTTTTCCTTGATTTAGCTTTGCTATCAGATTCTTTCTTCCCTTTCTGGATTTCCCGTGCTAATTACCACCCGAAAGCTTGATTCGATTGCCCGAGTTTTACGGGTTGGAGATAAGGTTTCAGAAGAGCTTAAATTGCATGTGGGGTGTGTTGTTTCTGGATTCTAGATTGCTTTCCGTGGAGAGGAAGAGCTAGAGAGGCAACAGCAGCAGCAGCAGCAGCAGAAGAAGCAATTTGAAAAAGAAGAAGGTACAGAAAAGGTAAATTTGTTCAAGATGGCCGCTTCTTCAACGCCTGCGCAGTTGTTTGGAATCAGAGAGGAGGAGCAGAATCAGGTGAAACAACAACATTCCGCCGTGCCATCCTCATCGAACGCCCCAGCTGCAGCCCCCCCGAAGAAGAAGAGAAATCAACCTGGAACTCCAAGCAAGTATCTGACATCTTAACTTGTTTTTCAATTAAAAAATTTGAAAAAAAAAAATATTCATGAGAAAACCCTAATTCTGAAACTTGTTAGTGGAATTGGTACATGTGCGGTATGTTCTTATTTCTTTGTTTCTTCTAATTGTTTGATATTCCCAGCCTTTTTTTTTTCTCTTATGGCTTGGCTTTTTCCATGACAGATCCAGATGCAGAGGTCATTGCACTCTCTCCAAAGACCCTAATGGCCACAAATAGATTTATATGTGAGGTGTGTAACAAGGGGTTCCAAAGGGAGCAAAACTTACAGCTCCACAGAAGAGGACACAACCTACCCTGGAAGCTTAAGCAGAAGACAACAAAAGAAGTGAGAAGGAAGGTGTATTTGTGTCCGGAACCTGGTTGCGTTCACCATGACCCGGCTCGGGCTCTTGGCGACCTCACTGGTATAAAGAAGCACTACTCAAGGAAGCATGGAGAAAAGAAATGGAAGTGTGAGAAGTGCTCTAAGAGGTATGCCGTTCAATCAGATTGGAAAGCCCATTCCAAGACCTGTGGCACGAGAGAATACAGATGTGATTGTGGTACCCTCTTCTCAAGGTAATCAACAATCCCTTGTTTTTTCCCTTTTTTTTTTTCTTTCTCTCCCTTTAATCAATCTCGTAATAGAAGCTTATATATATAATGTTTGGGAGAAAGAGAGACATGCAAAGATGGGTTTCTTTGGTTTTTTAGTGCTTAGATTCCTCGAGTGATGGGAGAGAAGAAAAGGTGTTGATGCTGTTCTCGTTTTCTTTTCTCCTTCTCTTCTGTTTTCTTGCAAATGGGTGTCTCTCTCTCTCTTTCTCCCTCGGCTTGTTTTTGTTTTTTCCCTCATTTTCTACTGGTACTAAAAAAAATGCTCTCACGTGAATAATCTCTGGAAACTGCCATGTTCTTAGAGTTTTTTTTTTAAAGAAATTAAAAATAAAGGGAAAAGATAGAAAAAACAGTTCATCTTTTCTTTCTCCTCGGAACCGTCGCCTTTTACTTTTTTTCCTATTCACGTGTTGCTATGCCATGTAGAGAGTGTTTTTACCAGGTTTGTTCTCTTATGGGTTGGCTAGTTGTGTTCAGAGCTGTGCTCTTGCAGGTACTCCTTTTCATGATAACGTTAAGGGTAACCAACCCAACACCTCTTGTCTCTCCAACCACATCTCTCTATTTGAAGATGCCTCTCAGTTTTGGAGCTGTGCTGTTGCAGTACACAGATCCATTGCAGTATCTCTCTCTCTATCTATCAATCTATGGCAATTTAATTGAATAATATTTTCAAGCTTTTCATGGGTTTGATCATCCGTTCTTAGAATAATTCTCACACTGGGACACCAGACGGGTCATGGGTTTTGCATTAATTAAACAATGACTCCTGATCTGAGCTTCTTGATTGACCACTTTTCATCATTTTGAAAATATTCCCTTGTTGCATTTATTGAATATCCAGTTCTTAAAATGGTACTTCTGGTTGATTGTTTGATCATTTTCAAGTTCTAGTGAAATTCTTCCACCCACCCTCCTTAATTATCCTTCTGTCTTGTTTGGAAATTTTAGCGACTTGTTGACAAAATCTTGGGTTCCTTTCTTACCTACTTGCTTATTGACCTCTCGTGATCATGAAGATCATCGATGAATGCTAATTCAAATTATATTTATGTACAAACTGTTCATTTGTAGGGATGCATGCCTTAGACATTCTGTGCAAATTCAAAGATTTCACTGTATTTTTGTGGTTATGTACTCTGAACTAATATATGCCATTATGTCATTTAGCACGAAACCATTATAGAAACTGGGACCTAACTTCAGAAATGAAAGTGAAAATTGAAGGAAGGCAGTCCATGAGATTCTGTACCTTGTAATGGTGGAAAGACATGATGGGATTTTTAACTTTGTTTCTGTCCTTTTTA
Organism: Vitis vinifera; assembly: GCF_030704535.1. Taxonomy (NCBI): domain Eukaryota; kingdom Viridiplantae; phylum Streptophyta; class Magnoliopsida; order Vitales; family Vitaceae; genus Vitis; species Vitis vinifera. The sequence continues at coordinate 23,791,818 of NC_081805.1, read as the reverse complement.
CTATCGACTCCGATCTAATGTCTTTCTTTTTATAATAATTATTGCAGGCGTGACAGCTTCATTACTCACAGGGCCTTCTGCGATGCGCTCGCGCAGGAAAGTGCAAGACATCCGACGCCAATGAGCACAATTGGCAGTCATCTCTATGGAAGTAGTAACATGGGGTTAGGCTTGTCTCAGGTGGGTCCCCAAATTTCATCCATGCCAGATCAGAGCCACCAACCTGGTGACATGCTTCGACTTGGAGGTGCCCGGGCTGGGCAATTCGACCATCTGATTCCACCTGCGATTGGTTCGTCATCCTTCCGAACGCCGCAGCCCATGCCTTCTCAAGCCTTCTACATTCCTGAGCCAAACCAGGAATTTCATGAAGACCAGCAATCTCAACATGGGGGGTTGTTGACGAACAAGCCATTCCATGGACTGGTTCATCTTCCTGATCTGCAAAACAACACAAACAACCCTTCTTCTGCTGCTAATCTGTTCAATCTCAGCTTCTTTTCCAACAGCAGCAATACCAACAGCATGCTCAGTAACACCAACAATGCCAATAACAGCACTAATATGCCATCTTCAGGGTTGTTGATTTCTGACCAGTTCAACACTGTAAATGGAGGTAGTGGTAGCGAAAGGAATAATCTCTTCCCAAGTAACATAATCGGGGATCAAATCAGCTCTGGGGTCCCTTCTCTCTTCAGCACATCTCTCCAAAATGAAAATGCAGTTTCGCATATGTCTGCAACTGCATTGCTTCAGAAAGCGGCACAAATGGGATCGACCTCGAGCAACAACAGTGCCTCCTTGCTCCGAGGCTTTGCAGGTTCTTCCTCCGCCAACGCAAAATCTGATAGGCCTCTTGTTGGCCCCAACTTCGGGGGTGTTTTTGGGGAAAACGAAAGCCACCTTCAGGACCTGATGAATTCTCTTGGTGGTGGGAGCTCGTCCATCTTTGGTGGTGGGTCTGGAGGGGTGAATGCATATAGTGGACATGAGAATGAGAACACCTATGGAGGATTCAATGCAAATAGGTCTACTCTGGAACAACAACAGCAACAGCAGCAGCAGCATCGCCATGGCCCAAACTTTTGCAACATAGATGAAATCAAGCTCCACCAGAATCTGACTGCTAATATGGGGGGCTCTGATAGACTAACCAGAGATTTTCTAGGGGTGGGGCAGATGGTTAGAACCATCAGTGGAGGATTTTCACAGAGAGACCTACCACCTCCTGGTATTAATATCAGCACCTTGGATTCAGAGAGAAGCAGTGCACAGACAAGCCAAGCTTTTGGTGGTGGGAATTTTCAGTGATACAAGAAGAGATAACGAGGAAAAAGAAACAACTACAAGTCCAGGTACGTTAAAAACCTAGTGACTTGTTTGGATGATTACATCACCAAAGCAGCTACTCTCACTGGCAAATGTGTCTTAATGCTTTACTCTTTCATTGGGTTTACAAAATTTTCTGTTCTGTCTGTCTGTACTGTGAGGAGGCAGATACATTTAACTGGAGTACTATAGGAATAGGACTCTTGTTTGTTTCCCTGTCGTTTTGTTTTTTAGTTTTCTTTTCTTTTTCCTGGCAAGTCACGGGTGCTGGAATTAGGAAGCTCACATAAATGCATGTCTTCTCTTCTCAGCAATGATGTACTTAGATGTTATCTGCATGGATTAGCCATACATGAGTTGTTTTAAATTTTAATTACATATGCAAGTCTAGAGTACTACTCTCCTTAGGTGCTTAGGCTGTCAATACTATAATGGGTATCACTAACTTGGACTAATTTGAGATGTAGCTCTCAAAATATTCTTAGAGAAATTCAGCATTTTTAAGGGTGAATTAATGATTAGTTTTCCCTCCCGTGCTGTTTGTAAATGTATGGGGTTCATTTGAGACCCATTGGGGATCAGCTATCAAAAGTCTTTCATCAAGTTCTCCATTTCTAAATAATAATAATTTATTCTTCCATTGCTATTTGTAAATGCATAGGGTTTTAAACATTGCTGCATGATAATTATTTCTTGTTCCTTAATTGCTTTCTTTAAATGCATATTAAGCCATAGTGAGGTGACATGCTTTCACACCATATATACTTCAATGTTTCTTCTCTATTGCTGTACAATTTGATTTCTACCCATGCTGAACCGCTCATGATTAATTTCCATGTGCCCCCTTGAAAGCTTTGGTATATTTTGTTTATTTGATGTATTCTGATTTAATTATGTGTAGCAAGTGGTGGCTTATGATAGTACTTGAGAGGATACCTCGGACAAGACACAAACCCTCTAAACAGATACTTCTCAAGTTCCAAAAAAACTGCCGAGTTGTTTGGCTTTCTGTTTGTACAAGATTATGTCATGGATAATTTCTAGTGCTTTTGAAGAGAGATGTTATCTTATGTCGGTTTGGAATTAAAGACAAAGGCATATGAACAAAGTAGCTCTGAAAGTATATTCCTGGAAAGGGATATGTATTTCTTATGATAGACAAAAGCATAAAATACAAGATATTTCATGTATATATGTATATAGATATAGATATGTATGCATGTAATTATGTCTTTTTTTCATCACAGTTACTAAGTGTGCTCTTTTGCAGGAACTCTGGCTGTTCCATGGAAATGCCTTTTTCCTCTTCTTGTGGAGTAGAACTCTCTGGATGGATGATGATGTTTTGACTTGTTGATCTCAGACACAGTGGAAAACACAGGCAGCTTTTGCTTCTCCAAGCAATTTCCGGTTCCTTTTTTCTTTTTCCTTTTCTTTTTCTTTTTTCTTTTTTGGCTTACCCTCAAGTGTACTGGGAATACAGGTAGACCCTCTGATATTTTGGTTAATGACTTTAGCTGCAGATGGTCCATTTCGATCTGTTTCCTTTTGAACTAGTGGCTGTTAATGCATTTTCAGTTATCTGGAAAATTAGGAGATAGGAGCTTTAATTTACGGTATATCACCAAACCCACACAGTTGTGTTAAACTTAGGGTTCCTTATGGAGTTTTTGTAAGACAAGTATGAGACAATAATATGCATGTGGCTTCAAACAGCATCAATCTTACGCATTTGGTCTCTTCCTATAGTACTATTCGCAGTGATTCCCGCCCTATATATCCTTTTCTTTTCTTTCCTAATATATACAGCTCAGTGTATACCTTTAGCTTTAAGTAAAGTTATATTGCATGCCACTGAATTTTCCCGGAAAAACAATTTTAAAAAATGTTATCATTTCTTGATGTTGTAGCTCTTTTCATTCTCACTCATGTCTGTAGTGATGGCTTCATTTTCTTTATTATGTACGCGTTTGGGAAACAACAAAATCAACCTGTGAATGCAATGGGAAAATACTTCTACAGTTTGGCTGCATGCAGATTTTCTAAAGAGATTTGAGAAGTCAATCCTTTGCTGACATAGGAAATTCTACCATGATTTGTTTTGTTGCCATTCTGCAAAAGTGTAAAGCCAGAAAGATTACCATTATTCCAAAAGCCTCATAGCTAGCTACAGCTTGGAGGGTGCATGAATGCAGCCTAATTCACCGTACCATTCCACTGACCCAACGAAATTTCTGAATTTTGTACGTTGTGAATTGGGTTCCTTTATCCACCAGTTCAGAGAATATATCATTATAAATGCAGAACAAGACTTTCTTATTTTTATATTTTTTGTGTGTCCCATTAGTGGGTGGCCCCCCAACACATGTACAAACTACGAAAAGAAGGTTTGTGTGTTTGTGCAGTTGTCTTGTCAAGCCATCATGTCCAAGGAAAGCCTAGTGGGCGTGAGGAAGGATTCAAAAATGGAAATGAGTATGTGCTTTCCGGAAAACCTTTGCTTGTGACATGGGGATTAACAATGGGATCCTAGAGGGAGACTAATTTGAAAATGACTGTGGAAAAGGGAAGAAAAGCAAACAGACCCACTTACAATAAAAAGATAAAAAGAGGACAGTATGCACTTTTAAGATATAAGATATTTAGTCCATGTGATTAGTAGGTGCAATAGAAAATGTTGAGAGAAGGGATGTTGTAGGATAGGTTAAAAGAGGAAGAGGGTGGAGGAGATTTAGGGGGAGATAATAGGAGTAAATTTAAAATAAAAGTAGGTTGACAGCTCTTGTATTAGGGAGTTCTGTAAAAACGTGGAGAGTAAGGGAGGTAGAAGGCAGATACAGTGAAAGTCAATCTAAGAAGAAGAATAGAAGAACCATGGGCGTGGTGGGGTTTAGTCTATCTAGAGACACCAAAGCTTGCTGTTTTTATGCACTAATATGGATCATATCTTTGTTCCAAGTCTTTTTAATATGTATACTTGCTATGTACATTTATTGATGTTAATTTCTATGTGGCTGCGTTACTATAAAAGATGTGAAGATTTTGATCTCTTTTAGCCATGCAGCTTTGCAGCTTTAGTAGATTTTTATGCGTCTGCCACTAGACATAGGGAGAACGAATCTTTCATCGTCCCTTTACGTATTTCAATTTCTTAATACATTTTTTTTGGGATCATATTAGTTTGTGTACCATGGATATCTGCAATATTTTAAATATTTTTTAATTTATCTATGATTTCTATATGTAGGACAATTATAACCTTGTCATATATCATGTCTCTATATGGTGAAAATAATCATTAAGCTATTGTTTGTAAAGAAAAAGGTGAGAGACCCACATCCTATTTGTTAGGGTTCTATAAATGGCAATTCTGGTCTCAAAATGTGACATGGAGTCTGTTGTTTCCTTTATATACATCCAATATGGGAAATTTATTGCCCTGGAGTGTAAGAATCTTCCATCAAGTTCAATCATTGCTCGAGTTTTCATTACATAACTATTGTTAGGTTGTGAGGAGATAAGTTATTGGTTTTTGAAAATCAAGTTTCAAAATAAAATAAAATTGATGAAGTGAGAGGCTTGAAGGTTGATTGATCGAGGTTAATTTATCGCCAAAACCATGGATGCTACAAGAAGTTAGTATGATATTAAGACCAAAAATTGTGTAGCTTGCGATATTATTAAGGCATTAGTTTAGTTCTAATTAGAAGTTAAAATTGAAGTCAAGAACAAAATTTGAAGGGACAATTTTAGTGTCATGCAAGTCCAATTAAACAAGAAACAACTTTGTGCACGATCGAAAAAAAGGGATTTTATGAAATGCAACTATTAATGCATATATGTAAATGAAATAATAAAATTATGTAGAAATATTCAAAGAGTGTTATCAAGTTAAAAAAAAAGAAAAATCTAATTATTGAGTTCTTATAAAAAAAATCAATCCAAATATGTGTAAAGTTAACAAATTTGATTTCTTGATGAAGATATGAATAACATGCAAATAGAAACATTGTAAAAGGATAACCAAAAGTGCATTTTTCATTGGGTACTATATATAAACAATCCTAGCCATTAAATGTTGAAGTAGAGAGCAATATGGATAGGAAGCCAATCCAATATATAAATGAATAAAAAAAATCCATGAGATAATTGTTAAATATATTTTCGAAAAATATACAAATAAATAATAGAAAATCCATGAGAATATCACCTATTTTAATTTGATAGTTTATTGGATTAGAAATTGCTTGAGTATTTAAATACAAAATTTAATAAGAGAAATATTAATAATACTTAAATATATGAATTTAAGAAAATCTAAAATTTTGGTGTTAATTGCCCATAATCACATTGAATCAAGGCACTTCAAAATAATTAATGAGATTATACTACAACAAAATAAGGTTAAGATAGAAAATAATGAGATCAAGTAATTTGTACTTGGAAAGTAAGAAAAAAAAAGGGGAGTCATCTATAAATTAATAAGACATGGGTAGGAAAGGAAATAAGATCAATGTTTAAATAAATAGAATTAAGGTGCAAACAATGCGGTGAAGGTACAAATAATAAGACTAAGTCATAATAAAATGAAATTGAGATACAAAGAAATGAGATTAACTAGTATCTCTAAGGTATGAAGAAATAGGAAAATAGTACTAAGGTGCGACAAATCGAAAGGAGCCAATTTTAAATAAAACTTTTGAAGGTGCAAATAAAAAAGTTAAAGACATGATCCAATAACATCAAAGTAAACATAAATGAGACCAATCAATTTGTCTTAAAATGTATGGATAAATGAGATTAATATATAATAAAATGAAACAAAATTACAAATAAATGATACTCAATACGTAGAAATAAATAGTATGAATGTACCATAATTTGATAGGGCTAATTCTAAGTTGTTCAAAAATGAAAAATTAATAAAAGAAAGTTTAAAAAATAAATAGATAAAGATTTATGTTTGAAGAAATGAAAATAATATATAAATATCTAAATAAAAAAAGGGTGTGCTTTATTTTTTGAAAATTCCATTCCCATATATAGAAAACCATTCCCTTTAGTAGTTTATTGTGTAGAAGTGTTTTGATAAACTGGAATAATATACAAATCATATAAATTCTGCTCTTATTCATTCAATTCTCTTTTGTTGAGCATAATTTGCTTTTAAGAGCACTTTACTTAGGTTTTTGTTTGCATAATACATCTCCTTAATCCACTCCTTAAGGTTTTTTCCCTATATTTTGGGAATGAAAGTGGTGTTCGAAATGATCAATTTGTTTCATTTTGTTCCTACAAAATCTTAGGCTTCTTTCTTCATTTGTTGAATTATTTTTTGCACCTTTAAAGTACTCTTATTGCTTTATTTAGGTGAAGAAGGTATGAAACCCCTTTTGAAGTACTTACCATTATATTGAAGTTTAAAACATGTGGAGGAAAAAAAAAAAAAAAGTTTGCCAAGAGATCTTATACCTTCAAAAAATAAGTATATCCCTGTTTTATAAAAATGTTATACATAATTAAATAAAGATAGAATAATTATGGAACTAGTATGTGAAAGAGGATGCTTGCCACTCCATTGTTTTGATAGTGATATCAATGTGGATTGGATTTATTATATTATTCATATAAAAATTAAATTAGTATTTATGTTTTATAAGTTATAATGACGCTATTAAGTAATATGATATGTTAACTTTATGATAATCTATATGAACAATTGTAACTTGATTTATGTTGTTGAGAAGAGCATGCACACTAATCTACTATTGGAACGAGCAAGTTTAAGTTTGCAGGATTTGGGTTCAATATGTATATTATGCTCCTTAACATCCGCCCTTGCATATAACCACTTGCATGTGAAGAGAAACAAAATTTGCATTCATATCCAACAGACAGGAACAAATAGAATAGAAATGCAAATTGCAGAGAGGGGTGTTAAACCTAAGATCTTTCACCAAACCAAATTCTGATACCATGGTGAACTATCAATTTTTCTAAAAGATTAAGCTTACAAGATTTGGGTTTAATATACATATCATGCTCTTTAACAATGCCTTCCTCTTGATACAACTTTGACAATTAATTAAATACTTCAAATCATTATGAATAATGGTAAGAGAAGTAAAACAATCAAAGCTTAGCTAAGCCACATGTTCTAAAAGATAAGAATAATTCTCCTTACCTAATGTGTCTACTTGAATATGTATATTTTGGAGACTAATCTATAAGATGATATTATTCTTCAACTATTGTATAACATCTTTGGACATTATTGAATTGTATGACCTATACTCTTACATTACCATATCCTTTTCATTTATGGAGTTTGGTCATTGAGCTACTTGGTTTCCCTTTAGTTTTCACAATATTTAGATCCCAAACAAGACTCTATTATAGATGCTTACAATAAGGCTTATGTTCATTCCCATTCTAGAGGACATGTCTTCATGATCAAATGTAATATTATGAAGCTAATTCATTTTACATGTTAATCTACTTATTTCACACCTCGCCTTCATGAAGCTTTGATGTGTTTGTGAATCAAAATAAGTCATATTGTTGCACACAGAACTCAAATTACAATAACATACTAGTTGTAAAGTATTATCACTCTTTGCTTTGGTTGACAAGATTTGATTGCATATTAGATTTTATGAATTTTGTCTACTTGTCATCATACATCTTGGGAATATATATTTTAAATATTTGGTTTTTATTAAAACAATCATAAATGAACATGGGAGTCCATCCTACTAAAAAATTCATATATGTCCCTGTCATACTCTAGTCATGAGGATAATAATGTACTTTCTAAACTTAGATGACATTTGCATATGATAGACCCCATGGTCTACAATTCCCACTGTAAAGAAAAATTCAACATTTTTAAGTGCTTGAAATTTGAAAGAAGATTATCTGAAGAATACTATGGTTGCATGTTTTCTTTAGTGTTATTAATTTCATAGTAAGAATCAATAAAAAAAAAAAATGACGTGTATTAAACTTTGATTTTACCACATTATGTTTGTTAATGTCTTTTTTTGTTAGTTGGCAATTTTATTCCATTTCTTGTTGATTTGATGTGACTTACTTACTTAGATATTATCGGTTTTTGACTTCAATAAAGGTCAAAGTGTGAAACTTTGAGGGATCTATCAAGGAGCATGTGAGTGCTACATTGAGAATGTGGAAAATGGGTATAAGTGTTGATGGTATAAGAATGTAGGGAGTAGGTGCATCATGTCATGTAAAATTGTTTAGCGGATTGTTTAGTAGTTGAAATACTAATCATGGTTTTTAAAACCTAGTAGGTTTTACTTTTCATGTCATATACTGTCTTATATTATTGATTAGATTAGTTATTTTTGCATGAGATTGTTGTGCTCTCACTGAATGATTAATCTAAAGTGACAAAACCAGAAAATTGATAATAAAGTATTAATTTGAGATTAATCGATGAACTGTCTATTTAACCCCTTTTCCCTCGAATAGTTTCATTTACTAAAACAAAATTTCTTTCTATTGGTATCAAAGAAAGTAAGAATCATTTCAACTTTTTCTATATGATTCCTTCATTTGCTCTTGATAACATGGGGTTTAAAGGAAATAAAATTAGTTTTTATTTAACTTGTAAAATTTTTTATCTTGATTGATAAAATACAAGAAGACAAAATAAAAAATTGAACGAGAAACTTAAAAAAAAATTTGTTTTTTTGTTTTTTTGTTTTTGTTTTTTTTTTTTGTTTTTTTTTTTTTGTGTGTGTGAATCCTTGACTCTTAAATCAAAGAAGTAATGAGATGAGATAAATTTTTTGAATAAAGACAAACTTTCTCACCTTGAAAAGATTTCTTGTTAGAAAAAGAAATTCATGAGATCCAACATCATTCAAAATGTGTTACCTTTGTAGCTTCTATATAGATAACAAGGTTTGCCTCATGAAAGAAGAATGATATGACATATATAAAGCCCTACATCATGAAAGTTATGAAATTAAATGTGGAATGTAACTCTAAAGGGTTTTAAATAAAAAGAATTCTCTTATTGAATCTCTAAATTATAAGAAAATTGAATTGAATAATAAGATCAAGGAACTAACTTTGAAACATCAAAACATGCTAGATAAAATCAATTTTTGAATTTAAATATTTTTGGGTGCTTAAACACAATAAATCATTTGTTGGAATATGATATCTAGGCTTTGAAGTGCATGCATATAAGATCTTAAGCATAACATAAGCATTAGAAAACAAACTTTCAGCCTCATGGGGTGTGTTAGAAATCATATCTAGGGTTTTGAATGCTACCAAACCCAAATCTTTTGCAGAAGAGATCTTGAAATCCTTCTGATCTTTTGCCTAATCTGTCATGACCCTTTTTCATTGAAGGATATATGTCAGTACCCAAATACATTCCCCATTAATATATTTCTAAGGGAAAATTTTCTCTTTTACACTACGAATCTCTTTTTCTTCTTAAGTTGCCTTTTTCGAGGCATTTCCTTTTTACCTTTTTTGTTTTTTAATTTTTTTTCCATTTCACACAATTTTTCATCATTATTTTTTCTTACACAGCTATGATGCAAATGCAATGCACTATACCCACATATTAGAAACTATTATTTCTAGAATACATTTTTATTTTTCAAATATAGTCCAATAGTCTCAACATTCAACACCAATAATTTTTTTTGTTCAATTCTCATAAGTTATATCATCAAAAAACAACCATTTCATTCTTTCCCTCAAACACCCATTTCATCTTTTTAGGGATGAAATGTAATGCTAAAGTTCAATTGGGTGCCCATGGTTTTTTCAAACTTTGCCAAAATTGAGAAGTAAACTTAGGATTCTTAACACAATATAGACACCCATGAAGGGATTCTTATCACAAAATAGACACCCATGAAGCCTCACAATTTCTTGTATATTCAACTTAGCTAATGAGTTCGGGGAGTCAGTAGTCTTCATGGCTAGGAAATGTGATAATTTGGTGAGTTGGTCCACAATGACCCATTCTCAATTTTTGTTGCTTCTAATTCTTAGTCGCCTAAGGAAATTTGAAGATTGATAAGATGCATATAATGCCTTATGTTAGGAAAGTTATGAAATTTAAATGCGCACTTAAAAGGATTTTAAATAAAAAGAATTTTCTTATTGAATCCATAAATTCTCATAAAATTGAATTGAATAATAAGATTAGGGAACTAACTTTGAAACATCAAAAAATGCTCGATAGAATTAATTTCTTGAATTTAAATATTTTATGGTTCTTAAACAATAATAAATCATTTGTTGGAATATGATATCTGGGTTTTGTAGTGCATGCATATAAGATCTTAAGCATAATGGAAACATTAAAAAACAAAACTTTTGGCCTCATGAGGTGTGTTAGAAATCATACCTAAGGTTTGAATGTTTCCAAACCCAAATCTTTTATAGAAGAAATCTTAAAATCCTTACAATTTTCTACCTAATCACTCCTTGGAATCTTAACACTTGTGTAAAGTGGCTACACATTTTTAAAGGGAAAGAGATAAAGCCTTTTTGGAAGACCACTTTTTGAAATGGTTGAGAGTGTGTCTACCCTAAGAGTAGACTTTCTTATGGACTTAAGTGACTTTAGCTTAACTTGGGCTTGGGAGAGATAGAGGCTTTTTAGAAGACCACATTTTGAAACGATTGAGAGTGCATTTATCCTAAAAGTAGACTTCCTTGTGAGATTGAGCAACTTTGGCCCAACTTGGGCTTGGGTTACTTAATCTAATACACTCGGTCATAATTAATTAACCTAATCTAAAAAAAATAATTAATCATAAAATGTTGTGTAACCTTACTTTTTTACCAAAACGCCTTTATGCTTATTAATAATTAATTCTCTATAAAACCTTAAGACTTTGTGCCAACAAAGAATATGAGCTTGAGTAGGGATCACTAAGATCCATAGGAAAATACTAACTCTCTTAGAATCCAATTCTCAAATTGACTTAACACATTCATTAAAGAGAGTCAATTGCATTATAGTACCTATGAAATTATATCAAGATGAAAATTAATTAAATCCAATTTAATCAATTTCTTGAGTTTATAACCTACTATTAACTACAAGTAAAATCCTAATGAACTATATTTGTAATCTAGCATGGTAGAAGCTATCAACCTTTTAAGATTACCTCAACCATATTGGAGTTTTAGATCCTCTTATTTTGTAATAAATTGGCAAAATCTAATCAAATGACATATTTTAAATCTTAATTAGGGAATTATTACAATACCATGGACTTCATGATCACAAGTCCATAGGATTAACTAAAGGAACATATTGTTTCAATTCTACAAGATATCATGATGCCTTTATTAAGAATACTTGTTGCTAACTAACTTAATCGACAATAACCCAATTTATAGAGAATATATGACCAACTTAGGCTCTCACTCGTATGTCAAAGCCATTGATACCTCAACACTATCTTAGTATTCTCTCAAGGTTAAGGGTTCATGCAACATGGTGGTTTAGCGAAATCATGACTATTTGATAGTCAATGTCATGATTCATTATAAGTCATATGCAATGTGTAACCGAGCATATTAATGTACACAATATGGGAAACCCATCCCAATGACCAAGATAAGTCATATCTCTAATATTTAAGGGGTAGTAAACTACAACCTTAGATGGATTATTTATGTTCATGAATAAATTGTGAACAACTCAGTAACTTGCAAGAAACTTATAACTTGAATCTTTTGTGCAACTCTTAATGTACCTAAGTGATGTATAATGCAAGAGATACCAAACTAAATGCATAGATAAATATTAATGAAATCATGGATAGAATAATGGAAACTGAAATCATAATTAATGAAATATTATTTTATTACATCATTTTATGATTTTAAGGGCTCTATCAACTGCACTCTAGTATCTTATGAAATTACAATAAACATAGTGTAAGTCTATGTCTTACTATCCGCTGCATGCAAACTCCCCATGAATTGGTGTCTGTAATATAATAAAGTAGTGCTATCATCTATCAAGATTACCTTTCCAATTCTTGAGTTATAAATCTTTCTTATTATGTAATTAATTGACATACTCTAACTCCAATGAACATATGTCAAATTTCACAAGTGAAATGCTATGACCATAGTCTTCTAGATTACATGTCCTTTGAATCACCAAAGAGGGCATACTATCTCAATACCATGAGATATCATGGTGCCTCTATTAAGAATATCTATTGTCGCCACTTTTCATCAACAATGACCCAATTCATAAGGATATATGATCACTTTAAGGTTTCACTTATAGGTCAAAGATTCTTGTTGATTTTGGCACATGGTCAATACCCTCTCAAGGTTGAGAGTCCATGCAATATAGTAGTTAGGTGATCATGACAAATGATAGTCTTACATCATGATTTACCTTTGGTCTTGTCTAATTTGCATCACATATACAAGTGTACTTACCATGGAAAAACCATCCTGATGACCAAAACAAGTCATCCTACTAATTAGGAGGTATTGCACTATAGTCTCAAATGAATTGCCTAAATCCATAAATTGACTATGGACTACTCATCATTTTGCAAAGATCCCATGAGTTGGATCTTCTATGCAACTCCTAATTAGCCAAGTCATATATAATACAAGTGATGTGGACATGTATGCTCAAATAACCAATTAATACATATGGGATAAATGGAAATCAAGAAACATAGATAAATAAATTTATAAATGAATCTCAATATATTACATTACGTCATAATTTCTAGAGTTTATTCCCAACACTTTATATATGCATTACTTAAGAATGTGAGCTCAAGTAGGGACCATTAGGATCCATAAGAAAATACTGACTTCCTCATAATCCAATTCTGAAGTTGACTTAACACTCCATTAAAGACATTTAGTTGCACTCAAGTATCCTATATCATTACATCGAGATAAGAATTGATCAAATCCAATTTAATCAATCTTTCCGATCTACAACTTACTATCTATTACATATAGACTCTTCATGAACTATTGTTTGTAATCTAACAAGGTAGATGCTATCAGCATCTCAAGATTACCTCTACAATCTTAAGTCTTAAATCCTCCTATTAAGTAATCAACAAGCATACTCTAGCCCACAAAGAACATATGCTAAATTCCACTAAAAGAGTTACTACAATGCCACAAATTTCATGATCACAAGTCCTTAGGATCACCCAAAATAATACATTGTCTCAAATCCATAAGATATGATGGTATCTATCTTGAGAATACTTGTTGCTACCTATTTTAATCAATGGTGATCTAATCCATAAGGAATATATGATCACCTTAGTGTTTCACCCATATGTTAAAGCCATTGAAGATCACCTTAACACCAATTCAATATTCTCCCAAGGTTGAGAATTCATGTAATATAATAGCTTGATGAAATCATGACTACTCAATAATCAATGTCATGATCCACAATAGTATTGTTCAATGTGTAACCATACATACTAGTACACTTACCATAGGAAACTTATCACGATGACCAAGACAAATCATCTCTAATTAGAAGGTAGTGCGCTAAAACCTCAAATGGATTATCTAAGTCTATAAATCAACAAAGTGCAACTCATCAAATTGCAAGAAGCCTATGACTTGGATCTTCCGTGCAACTCCTAATGCACCCAAATCATGTATAATACAAGTGATACGGGTTTGAATGTTTAAATAAATCATAATGAAATTATTAAATAAAATAATGGAAATTCAAGTCTAACTTTATTATATCATGTCTTGTTTTTAAGGGCTTTATCCCAATACAGAGTTTAGGTAACATAATAGCTTAGTTAATCATAATTACCTCATAGCCAATGTCATGATTCAATGTATGTACTATCCAATGTGTAACTATACACAGTAGTGTACTTAACATAAGAAACTTATCTGAATGACCAAGATGAGTCATTTATTTAATTAGGAAGTAGTGCACTATACACTTAGATCGATCTAAGTCCATAAACTGATTGTGAACAATTCATCATTTTACAAGGAATTCATGACTTGGACCTTGTGTGAAACTCTTAATCAACCTAAGTGTTGTATAGTACAAATGATGCAGACTTGAATATATATTAAATAAATCTTAATGAAATTATTGGATAGAATAGTTAAAACTCAAGTAGTATAGTTTTATTGCATCATGTCTTGGGCTCTATCCCAATAAGTCAAACTCTTGTAGGAATTAGACCTTTAATATTTAAAAGTATGGCTAAGGAAAAGTCCATTTCATACTGCCCTTAAAACTAGGCAAATTTGGATTAAAAAAGAAGACCTAATTGTACTTCAAATTTTAAGCCTAGTGAATTCAAAGTCAACTCCTTCAGATTCTCTTAGAATTTCTCCTTCTAAGAAATCCTTGGGAACTTTCTTTTCTAGCTAGCATACTTTGTTCCATAGTGTAGGGTCTAGACTTGGTGTTTCATTAGTTTTCTTTAGTGCTATATTATTTAATTTAGAAGTCCTTGAGTCCTTTATTTTTTATTTAAGACTTCTTTGCTAGCTAGTCTTTGTTGAGTTTGGATCTAGGATTTAGGGAAAGCTTATCTATTCTTGAGTTTAGGACTTTACATTTAGGGGGAGTGATTTACTATATAAAGTGTCTTATCCCTTTAATGTCCTTTTATTTCAAAACCTTAGAAAATCTTTAAAGGATTGGTATCCTAGATTAAAATTGCATTTCTTCTAGATTTTAAACCCTTGAGATTAGGGGAGAGGGTTATTTTTTGGAATTCTAAGATCTAGATTCATGTCCCTAGAAACTAATATACTTTTATTTATCATTTTAAAAAATCAAAATATTATGGAATTTAGGAAAGATGAACATGAATTTATTATGTTTCTTTATATTTAGAAACATCTTAATTGATTTATAGAATGATTTAGAAAAAAAATAATTTATAAGTACTTCCTGATGTTAGTATTTTTGAAAATTCTAAAAAGTTGTGAATCTATTTCTTCATGTTTTTGAAAGGAAATCAAATAAATTTATTTTTTCTTATTAATATATAGGTCTCTCAAGTGTCCAACATGTTTGAATTGTCTCATTTACTTAAACGAAAAGTAATATCAAATTTGTGAAGTGATAAATGCTACCTTAGACAAATTCTAAATTCAAAACATTTAATCCAAGCATAAAAGTCATCTCTTAATTGCAAAAGTGAAAAAAATCCCCAAACTGGAATATGCAATTATAAATGAAAGGTATGCAAAGTTAAGGTCACTTTCTAGGTGTTACCTAACAAAGGGGTTGTTGTGAATTGGATGAGGTCTAATTTTGCAAATTTTTAACCAAATGAATGCAAAATACTATTGCTAGAGATGGTAACCACTTAAAATAATATTGAAATAAATTAAGAAAAAGATGAGATTTGTAAATTCATGATTTATAGTGGTTTAACCCCAAACCTAACCTATGTTCCTCAAGTTCCAAGTAGGTTGAGAGTTTCATTAGCTTCCAAAACTTCAACTAAGCTTTAATTCTTTCACTTGGATTCTTGATTCCAAGGGACTCCTCACCCTTGAAGTCACTCACAAAGTAGTACTTGAATAAGATTTGTCTCATAAAATTCCTAGCATGAGTTTAAGCTCACAATGATACAAAAATGAAACTAGGATTAAAGGTGGTGCACTCAAGGATTGCAATTTTTGGTTCAAATGAAATTAGCAAGATGTTGAAAGCCTTTAGATTGATGAATAGATCACACTTCTCTTGACAATAATGACTCAAAAAAAAGTCTTAAGAATGAGAAAAATACTAAACTAGCCATTAGGCACAGTTTGCCTTGACTAGTTGACTTTGTGATCAATCAATATACTAGCCATTAGAGGTATGAGCATAGTAGGTAGTCATTGGGTAGTGACATGATCAACTAGTTGAATTGGGCAATCAATCAGTTTCTTTGATTGGTCAAGCTTCCTGCTCAACTAGTGGCCACTATCAAATAATGCAAAAACTAGAATTAGGCCATCTCAATCGGTTGACCTGGGTGGTTAACTAGTCCTCTTATAACTTCCATAGTTTTTCTTAAAAATAAAAAATAAAATGCAAGTTTAGGCATAAAATAAGGGAATAAAACATATTTAAAATCATTCTAGATGAGTTAAGTGCTCTAAAATGTAAATCAATGTGATAGACTCCTAGTGACACCATTCAACATTACAAAATATGATCCTAAGGGTCTTTACTACATTAAAGTCTTTAACATGATCCTCATTTGTCTCTTAGCTTGATTAACATTTTTAGAAACTAAAAATTTAAATCCATTAAACTCATTAACACTAACCTCGCTTTGTTATCATTAATTAGAATTTCAATTAGGGAAAACCTTGGACTAATAAGGTAATATTTTATTCTATTCTTGAATTGCCCTATTAAAGAAAAAATTATGATTGAAAAATTAAATCGAGGTTTAAGGGGAATTCTAAAGGCACTTGATGTGTGTAGATATTTATGTGAAAGAAATGAAGTCATGTTAGTTAGAAATCTGGTTGAATGACATTCAAATTAAATGTGTTCTACTTTTGGACCTTAAATTAATTAGTTGAAATAATAAAATGAGATGGAATGAGGATATTAAGTTGTTAATGATTTCATTTTTTGGAATTAAATTTTAATTCCTTTACTACCTCATAATTGGAGAAATGACTTGTCTTGATCATTAAGATGGTCCATGATGATTGCATTAATGTGTATGGTTACATATTAAACAAGATCTATAGTGAGATATAACATTAGCTATTGGGTAATTATGACTTCATTAAGCTGGTATGTTCCACCGACTCCCAATCTTAAGAGAATATTGAGCTAATGTTGGGGTCTTCAATGACTTTGGCTTATAGGTGAAACCTTAAGTTGGATATCTCATGGGTTTGGAATAGTATGTCCCTTTGGGTGATCCTAAAGATTATAATACAAGAGTTTAAATTTTCAATTCAATTAATCCTTTGAGAGTGTAAAATATAAAAAGCAATCAAACACACACGAGATAAAGGATTGTTACATGGAAAATCTCCACACAATGTGCAGAGATAAAAAACTATGAAGCTAGAGACTGTAGAGTTATAATTCACTAAATATGAAGATACATAGATTTACTTGGCAATTGCCACTTTCTAAGACTTACACTCTAGAACCTATACCTAATATCACATCCATGACAGAGTACCATCATGCTTCTTAGTGGACTACTCAACGCCTTGAGGGGATGCAAATCTCTCTCAGGAACCCAAACATAAGAATCATGAAATTTTTTAGAATTTTGGGTTAAGCGCAAAGAATAATAACTTAAAGCATAAACGTATCCAATTTTTGAAGAACACTTCCAATATGCATATATAAGAGAAAACCTAGTGGACTTGGAATCAATTTAGAAATTATATTTTTGCCAAAATAATAATTTAGAAACTTAAGAATTTTAGAAATATTTGGAAAGATTCCTTTCAAAATTTAAATTATTTCCAAATCTATTTTCCAAATTCCGATCCTTTAAAAGATTTGGAAAGATTCTCTTTTAAAATTCTAAATTAATTTTTTTTTTCAAATTAATTTTATTATTTGAATTTTTTTTTCTTTTTTTAAATTCCTAAACCAAAATGGATGGAACGAAATTGCCAACTTAATCTAACTAGCCTAATGCACTAACACTAACTAACAATGTGTTGCTTGTAGTAGTATAGAATTGGAGTATTGATCTTTTAAGTGCTGCAACTAGTGAACTAGTTTAGCTTAGTTGTCTTTTTTTAGAGATTTGGCCTTTTGTCTTCAATAGTCCTCTTTTTCTTTGGTGTGACAATATTGATGAAAGTACCCTTACTTCTAACTCGATATTTCATGTAACAACAAAACATATTGAGCTTAGTGTTCATTTCCTTCATTGAAAAGTTATCTTCATGGACCTTGATGTTTGTTATGTTCTTAAAAAACATTAAACTACTGACATATTTACCAAAGCCTTGTATATCTCATGATCTACATTATTTTAGGACAATCTCACTTTGGCTTCACCAACGTCACATTACATGGTTGTGTTGAAGAAATTGATTGTTAACTAATTTGATGTACTAACTTAGAATGTATTTGGTAGTGATTTTAGAAACTGTTTCTAACCTTTGTAACACTTGAAAATTTTCATTCTTCAAGTATTAAAAATATTAAAAATACTTCCTATAATTATTGTCAAACGTACTTTAAGAGTGTATTTGGTGGTGATTTTGAGAAGTATTTTTAGCATTTTTAATGCATGAAAAATAAATATTTTTAAGTGTTAAAAAAACAAAAAACGCATTTTAAAATTACTGTCAAACACACTTTTAGTTTGTTAGACTATTAAAAATTAATTTATTTGTTATATATATATATATAGATGAATAGATCAAAAGTTTAGTTGAACCTTTCATCATTCTCTCATTTCATGACTTCTTCGCATGTGGATGTAGATTTAGATCAAACCATATAAATGGTTTTGTGCTTTATGTGTTTTCTATCTTGACTTTCTTATTTTCTTTTACCTATAAATTATTTTTCTGTGTCATGATTCATTACAACATTTTTTTTTTTTTTTTGATATCTCATTTACTACTCTATGATCACATTTATCTAGATCTCAATGTAGGCCTACTAGTGCCTAACACAAATTCCCCTAGTCTATGTGATCCAAAAATTACACAATTGTTAAGCTACCTATTTTTTCAAAAGCTTAATATGCATGTAAAGTAGTAGTACTTGTGCACTTAATAAATTGGGAAAATAACATACAACATTCATACTCATTACCTCTTATTAAACAAGACTCTAATTCCATGTTAAATAAATGATTATTCTAAAACCTCAAGCTGTGAGGTAGTATGAAGCTTATCTACTCTCTCTCATGTTAATATTGTCATGTAGGTTGAGGCCCATATGACTTTAAAATACATATGTATAGTTCAAAGGAATCTACATCACATAAAATATAAGAAACTTTTCTCCTTAACCAAGGTGAGATGTTTCAATCAACCCTATATAGACACGACATTCTCCTTGAGTCTCATGAATTAGGGGTTGAATAAATGGTTGGATAGATATTAATCTTTATATGATCAGATAAGTAGATTCTCACATTAGGATCAAGGATTAGCTTTAATATCATATTAAATTACCTATTTTTCTAGAAACTAAAACGATTACATAACGGGTCAATGATATATATTATTCCTAATAACAACTACCACCTAATAGAAGGACAATTTGAAAAATTTGAAGATTTCCTCTTTTAAGAGGACTAGAGCTTGCCCCACCAAATAAATGTATTCTCTCAAAATCAAGGTGCAGATTCGGTGGTCAAACAAAGGCCTTTGCTAGTGAGGATGCTGGAAATCTTACGATGCTTGCCACCTTATTGTAGACCACCTCGACCTTGCTCGCTCTTCTTGACGTCAGACATGGCTTCATGGATTCCTTGCCTTCCCACTGATCACAAACCACCCTGAGTCGATTTCCATATTATTTAGAAACGTCTTTTATTATTATAAAGGCAAAAATCTGTAATTTACCAAAAACTAAAATATAAGCGGGATCATAGTTTAATCTTTTCCAATGTCAAAGAATTCTTTAAGGTGCGTGGTATATGTCATGACTGCCAACTGCCAGCTCTTTTTATGAATAAAAGCTACAGCAGATTGATGAAGCAGAGAGCCATGATTAGGCAATTATGAGTCAAAAAGGTGTCCAGTGCCAATACTTTATATACATACATACGTGGGATTGAAGAATTAATATTAATAATTCCATACAAAAGCCAAAGCCAAATCCAACAAGACAATACAAGAAACAGAGTCTTCAATGTCACTCAAAATTTAACCACCTTGTTTACATTACTTTATATATACTTCTTCAGCACTGTGTCTGCCCCGAGATCTACTTACTTTGATTCACATAACCCTTTCCAGAGAATGTTTTGTCCTCTTCTCCTTGTCCAGAATCATTCCGGAATTATAAAAAGCTCAAGCGCAATGCATGGATATATATATTTGAATATTTTAATCCATTAGAAAAATAAAAAAATGTGGAAATTATAAAAGAAGAAAAAGAAAAAACTTGAAAACAAAGGAACAACATTTTTATATCTTGGGCACGTGATCCATGCTCAGAAGACTGGTCCCACCACAGTAAAAACAACGTTTATTAATTTTTAAAATAATTTAAAATTAATAATAAATTTTTATTCAGTTGTGCGATAATACATTCTTTTAATTGTAATATTAGTTAATTTAATGCTTAAAAAAAATATTATAAAACTAATATATTGAATGTAAAAATGATCATGGGCTGGGGTTCGATGAAAACTGAAATGTCCTCTATTTTGTCGTCAAAAGTAGGATAAGTTATAATAAATGTGTAGATAGGAAAATAATAATAGTTATCTAGATATTAATTATTTTATCACTTGTACATTTTTATATAATATTAAGAAATTCATAAAACTAGAGAACACAGAATTTCTGTATTTACATAACAAATGATATAAAAATAAATATTTTAGACTAAGAGAGTGTTTGATAAAACTTAATACTTATTACTTAATGATTTAAGTTAATTTTAAGTTAAATTATATTTAAGTTATCGACTTAAAACTTATTATTTAATTATTACTTTAAACATTAAAATTGTTTAATAAAATAACTTAAAATTTATTCTAAATCATCAAATTGAAGTATTCATATTTATAAATTATAATTATGATAAAAAAATATTTAGTTACAATGAAAGTTGTGGAGCAGCAAAAAAAATTGTGAAGGTATCTACGACAATTGGTGGTAAAAAAGCAAATAAAGATGTGAATTTAAAAAATAAGTTAATTGTTTTTTACTTATTACTTAAATTTGTTTTTTACTTTAAATATCATGTCATTAAGTTATTTGATCAAACATACTTAATTTATTTAATGACTTAAGTTAAGTTATTAAGTCACTTTAAGTGATTAAGCTGGTTTACCAAACACTCACTAACTTAACACCATTGTTTCTGCACTATTATGAATCAAGTTCTTCTTCATAAACTTGGGATTTTCTTACAATCTTACCTAGTTATTTATTTTGATAACATTGAAGCTACTTATAATTGTGTCAATCCAGTATTTAATCTTGTATGAAGTGCATTGCTATTGATTTTCATTTTTTTCATGGAAAGGTTCAAAAAGGTCAACTTTGAGTCTCATATATGTCTTTATGAGATCAACTTGTGGATTCCCTCGTCAAACCTCTATCTCATCAGTATCTTCAAAATCTTTGATTAAGATTGGTGTCTCTATGGAACACCATCTTGAGGGGCATAATAGGGTATGAGTATTCACTTCTCATATTTTTAGGAATCTCTGTAAATATTCGCTTTAGTTTCTTGATTTTACTTCCCTAATTTTAAGAGATTTATTCCTTTGTAAAGTGTACATTGTACATATAAATATGTGTGTAAAGCCATAAAAAAGAATCAAACCATTCATTCTCCAAGCCCTTCAAGCTTACACTTTCTCCCTCAATGTTAGTTCGGTTCCAATCATCATATAATGCACATATTAAATATATATATATATATATATGATATTTAAAATTTTAAAATAAAATAATTAATATTATAAAAATAAATAAAAATTAAGTGCTTGATAATTTTTTATAATTTTTAAAATAAAAAATTAAAGTGACAATATGAAAAAATAAAATAAAATAAAAGGATAATAGAAAATAAGAAGAATTTTTTTTTTTTTTTAAAAAGGATGATGTTGGTTAATATTTTGAAAAAAAATTCCAAAAACATAAAAAAGAAATATTAGTGATAAATCTCCCATATTTTACATGAATAATCCAACTTACATTGATTAATAATTTTTTCTTAATTTTCACTGATTTTTTGCCAAATATTGGTTGAACCAAGTTTTCTTCCATGTTTTTGTATCTAGGTCCCCTAAATTTGATATTTTACCCTATTTTTCAATGATTTTCACTAAAAATTTCTTCCTTGCCCTCACTCCATTACAAGGGTACCTTTTATTATCATTTTCTCTTCTATATTAGATGATAGACACCTATATCAATGCACTCTTCAAGAGTATCGTGAGACCCTCTATTTATCTCATCAAGAAAATATCATGGATTATTGCCTCAATACACCATTCTAATGGGATGGTCATAGAAGAATGTTTCCTTAATAATGTGGACAGATCATCTTACATATGGTATACACTTCCTTTAACAATGCCTAATTATAGTGAGGTTTAAGCCTGCCAAGCTGGAAGTTAAGTTCAAAAAGCTTAACATTAGCACGCTACACCTTAATAATGATCTCACCTTTGTAATCAAGCACCTTAGTTTAGTTATTAGAGTTGAAGGTTTTGCCATGTGATTAAATTGTACTTTAACAATTTTTTGATGAAGGGATGGGAAGGAGAATACAGCATCATATGTTAAATGTATATTACTTTTTAAGAGCAATCTTGGAAAAATGGCTTTAGGTGTGATCTAAAATTAAGGGCTATTATATTGAATTTTTAAGGTTCTCCTTGATTATAAAGTTTTTGAATATGAGCTTTCCACACAAGTTCACTTTCATTCTCTACAAGTTTGCATCATCTTTGACTTCGTACCCCACTCCTTTAGATTTCTGGTTGCATAATCATCCAATAAGTTCTCAAGGATTTAAAAACATGACAAATCTAGGAACTTGTCTCCCTAGCTATGAGATATCATACCCACCCATCATGCAGATATGAAGTCCTCGTCATGGGGTTGTGGGCCTAAATAGGCAAACACCTTATAAGGGTAAACAAAGTCCTACATTAGGGTCAAAGATAAATTCTTATATGATTTGCAATGACTTGCTTCATATTGTGTAAATATTATTCACTTTGGGCCCATTGTGATATCTAACATTAATGACGAAAAGTTCTTAACGCTATATAAGTAATTGAATTTTTGTTATTGTATAGATAGATGTATTTTAAAGTCATGAACAATAAATTATCATTAAAAAATATTTTCCACAAAACTAAAATCATCACCAAAGACACATCTTTGTTCATAAAAACTTTTATCATAAAAAAACTAAATTTGTCACTAAAGATACTTCATAAAAACTTTCATTACTAAAAAAATATAGTGATGATACTTCATATTTTGTATAATAAAATATGATTATTCAATGATGATCATATTTTAGTGATGTGTTTTTGTCTATAAACCTTGTGAAGCAAATTTTTCATTAGAACACATCAATAGTGATTAATTATTGTTTACCAATGACTAATACTTTCGTGGCAAAAAGTGACATTTGTTGTAGTAATTGGTTAGAAACAAAAATTAACACTATATATGTAGTGAACTTGTCTTAATTATATAGATATATTTTAAAGTCATGAAGTGGACTTCTCAAAGTGGATATATATATATATATATATATATATATGAGCTAATCACTAACCCATAAATAGGAATTTGAGTGTTTTGATTGATCATAATTAGGCCTACCTTACCAATTAGGCAACTAGTTCTCATGCAATGAAGATGTATAATAGTCCAGTAAAATTATTTTGACTAGAATGATCATGACGCTTGCCATTCTTTTCAATTTTAGTATCACTAAGAACTTTCAAATACAGGTTAAAAAATGGCTCAATGACCCACACCGAGGCCAAAGCTACAAGGCCTTGGGCTTAGGCCTAATTCTTCAGTTCAAGTGGTCCAGGGCCTCCTTCTCGAGATCGAGATAGATCCTGCCTAGTGGTCATGAATAGCCGGGTCCTACCATGCGCGGGACCAGCACTTCATTCTCAAAATGGAGCCCTCTTGAGGTTCGACTCAAATTTTGATACGAATATCTATTCATGCATTCATGGTCAAGGACAAATGATTTAGAAAAGAGAATAAGGAAGACAATGATTGGAATAAACTGTTGCGGGTTTCACAGTATTCACCATAGCCTTTTACTTGAATGTAAGTCTTGCATAAAACATGGAAGAAAAGGCTAGACATACCAAGTATTGATTGCTCCCAGAGATTATCATATAAATGGCGTCAGGGTCAAAATTTTCTAACTCAAAATTATGAGGAGAATGTATGCGAGTCTCCTCAAATTCCATGCTTTCTATTGAATTTTGTGCCAAAAAGTTAAGAGCAGTGGGACCTAATATGCTCCCAAAACCCATGATGCTCCATGTTTGTACTTGAAATTTATTCCATTAAATTATTGGGCTAAAAGAGAGAGTTGATGGCTACTGGAATAAAAAAGAAAAAAACTAGTGCTTGTAAAGGGGAACAGTGAGCTGAGACATGTGCATCTCCCATAAAAGTGAGAGAGATAAAAATGAAGTATATCTAAAGGGAGTCAAAGAAGCTGCAAGTTATAAGGAAGAAAAAGTGTGGAAAGTCTATACGGAATGTCAACAAAGGACCCTGAAATTCAGAAATCTTTTTTTTTGAGAATTAGGATTAGGTATTAGGTATTAGGTATTAGGTGGCCAAACAAATTCCTTAGGAAATTACAAAGAAATATATTTCTAATTCATTCTCTCTCTCTCTCTCTCTCATCGTGTGGACAAAAAAAGAATAGAGTTTTAGTCAGCACGTGAACATTCTTAGTGGTCTTCAGTGTCCTTGTTTCAACATTCTGCTTTAACATCACTTACCTCATATTTTTATGAGTTTATGGATATCCCAAGACAAACCCAGAAAATGACTCTCAAGTATCCATTTGAAGGCAACGGATAATTGCATTTATTCTGAATAATTTGGAGGTTTGTGTATCATTAGTTCAAATTTTTCTCTAATAGACATACACTTAGATGTGTGTGCGTGTCTTAGAGAGAGAGTTTTGTTTTCATGACCGCATGCAGCTGACCAAGCAAGAGAATAACTAAAACTGGATATAAAGAGGAAGAAAGCCTTACTTCAAAAAGTTTACCAGTGAAACCCTAATGGAAGTAAAAGAACTAAATCATAGTTTCTTCCTACATATTCACCACACATGCACATCTAAACCTGCATTTTCCTTTTCTTTCTTTCTTTCGTTCTTTCTTGCTCCTTAGGTTTTATCTTCACTGCAGTTTTGAACCTCCAAATGGCCGACTTCCCTGCGCTGCTGCCGCAGTCTTTATTTCAGAGTCCAAAGAGCTCATTTCGACAACGTGTCGCTGTTCTCTCTGCGAGAACCCACCACCCACGTTTCTTACCACCCCTCCCACACCCAGAAAATCGAGTGTTAATCTATCAGGTCCCCCCATGCTGACACCAAGACTTTGATGCAACTTAGCATCATCAACCTTGGAGAAGTTGGTGTTCTTGTGCTGCTGTTCCAATGTGATCCCTCTCCCATTAAAGCCACCAAAGTTATTTTCTTGTGCATGGCCCGATCCTCCAAAGATGGAAGAGTTTCCGTTTGCAAGTGAATTCATTAATCCTTGGAGATGATTTTCGTTTTCCATCTGTGACCTTAGGCTGCTGAAGTTGGAAGAGAGGAGTTGCCTATCAGACTTAGCGCCGGTTGATGAAGAGCCGCCCAAGCCTCTTAGCAATGAGGAGCTATTACTGCTTGTAGTTGGACCCATTTGAGCAGCCTTTTGGAGCAATGCAGTTGCAGACATATGTGGGGCAAGGCTTTCCTGTTGCATCGAAGTGCTATAGAGAGAAGATAGACCCGAACCGACGTGATCACTCATGCTACTGGAGAACAGCGTTGTTCCTTGGCCACTGGCGTTCCCATTGTTAAACTGATCCGGACTTAAGAACCCTGAGGGCGGAAGCGTGGTTGAATTGTTGGCATTGTTGCTATTACTAATACTGCTACTGGTACTATTATTCGGAAAGAAACCAAGGTTAAAGAGATTGGCAGCAGCAGAAGGAGAGTTGTTGGCATTGCCTTGATGATCCGGGAATTGCATCAGCCCGTGAAATGGTTTATTCCCCAATAAAGTATGATGAGATTGGTGTTCTTGATAGCCTTGGTTTGAATCTGGCATATAGAATGCCGACGAAGGCATTGGCTGCGGGGGCTTTCCAAATGAAGGGTTAGATGGAGGAAGGAGGTGTTCATATTTTGCTGCTCCGGCACTGTCCAGGCGTAAAATGTTACTGGATGGATGGTTCTGATCATGGAGCGAAGCAATCTGGGAACCCACTTGAGATAGGCCCAAGGTCATTTGGCTGGTTCCATATAAATGGCCACCCATGTTGGTCAAGCTGGGAGGATTCCTCGCACTCTCCTGAGCCAGTGCATCGCAGAATGCCCGGTGAGTGATGAAACTATCGCGCCTGCAACAATAATTACAATGAGTAGGAAGCCATTAGATCATTGTTCTTTTTCCTTTTCCTGGTGGATGGTAGAAGGGTTTGTACATTAACTGGTAAAAATGGGAACAAGGAAAGGATAGAGGGCCTTGTTTCTGTAAGGAGGCCTATGTGAAGACAATATTTGAACAGAAATTCTTGTCTGTGGTGTGTCACTTCTAATTATAAATAAACCCTCTAAAGTGTTCCAGCATAAGATTCAAGTGAAATCATTCAATATTCTTTCTCCAATTGTACAAAATGAAACCATTCAATTAATTAAACTTAAAATGGTTTCTGAAACAAAGAGGAATTAAGTTCCATTTTCGTTTCTTGGCCAAACTAGACCTTCAGCGTTCCAAGTTAAATGAGCAGTTATTTTCATTATATATAGAGAGAGAGAATAATTGTTAGATTAATTGTAGTTTCCCTAAGTGGGAAATATGGGAAGGAATTTTATATCCAGAAAATGAAAAAATGAGCATCAAATAAAGAAAAAAATAAAAAACCATTTATACAGGAATTTATAGTAATAATTTCTACGGGAAAAAAACAAAAAAAAGAATATAAAAAATGACTACTATACATCATTTCAACTGCAGAAGAATAAAGATGGGAAGCGAAAGGGAGAGAATTTAAAAAACTTAGGACTGAAGGAGTAACTTCTCTTTCCCAAGAAGAAGAAAAGAAATTAAGGATGCTGAGGCATCCAATTTTGCTAAAGCCTGGAAATACTTAATCAATCAAGCTTGAACTGCCATATCCAGGACTGACTCTTCAATAAATGAACAAGGGAATTATTTTTCAGGTTTGATGAAAAACCAGCAACTGAGAAGCCTGTTTCTGGGACTTATCCTCATTCATGCAATACCCATGGACTGTGATTTCAAACCCAAGAAATTTTTTTTCCAGACCCATGAAAATTAACTTCAGATGATCGCATCTCAAAGCCTCTAATGGACCAATACTTGACCCAAAAGATTGTTTTTCACTTCCAGTGACTGTAAAGGTTGGGAATTGGTGCTGAGAGAGAGAAGTTGTTGGCCACATAGGCCCACAGGTTTCCATGGGAAGGAGAACCTGCAAGAGCACAGTTCTGAGTACATGTAGCCAACCCATAAGAAAACAAACCCAGTAATTATGTCCAACTCATATGAGAACAAATCCAGTAACACCATCCCCTTCCTTACATTTGTAATAACGGCACGTGAATAGGAAAAGATGAAGGGCGATGTTTTCGAGGAAGAAAAAAAATGAACCTTTTTTTCTCTCTCTCTCTCTTCCCCCCTCAAAATTTTCCTTTTGACACCTCTACACTATGGCAGTTTCACTGCAGACACTACTCACGTGGAAGCAGTCTCTTTGCCTTTGTCTTCCACACACAGACAGAGAGAGAGATAGAGAGAGATAGGGGAGGAGGATTTTGAGAACCTATGCCTTGAAGGAGGACCCATATAAAAGATAATGGAGGAAAAGTGCTCACTCTTTCTGTTCATATCCTTGTCATCTTGGAATATGATTGTATGAATGGGTGAGTGCCTAATAATATAGTTATATAATCTTGATTATGCATATGACTAATGTGAAAATTAAGTGTGATTACCTTGAGAAGAGAGTGCCACAATCGCATCGATATTCCCTAGTACCACAGGTCTTGGAATGGGCTTTCCAATCGGATTGCACGGCGTATCGCTTGGAGCACTTATCGCACTTCCATTTCTTCTCGCCGTGTTTTCTAGAATAGTGCTTTTTGATGCCAGTGAGGTCGCCAAGAGCTCGAGAAGGATCATGGTGGACGCATGTGGGCTCGGGGCATAGGTACACCTTCCTCCTCACTTCTTTTGTAGTCTTCTGCCTTAGTTTCCAAGGCAGGTTGTGTCCTCTTCTGTGTAGCTGTAGGTTTTGCTCCCTTTGAAACCCTTTGTTGCATACCTCACAAATGAACCTGTTTGTTGCCATTAGGGTCTTGGGAGATAGTGCAATCACCTCCGCATCTGGATCTGTTTAGTTCGGGAAAAGCCAAACAACAAAGCAAATAGAAAAATCGCAAAAATTATAAAGAGATCTTGGAAGAGAAAGAGACCATAAAGAAAAAGAAAGATATCACTCTCTATGAAGTTTTACAAATTAGGGTTTCCTTATGGGGTTTTTTCTAGAAAAATGGATGAAGGAAAAAAGAAAAATTAGGAAGAAAAAGATGTCAAGGTTTGTTACAGTCAATTAATTCATTTACTACATATCTGAGGTAGATCTTCTATGAAATTATTAGATACTTGCTTGGTGTTCCTGGAAGATTTCTCTTTCGCTTTTGAGGTGCTGCTGCAGTTGGAGCTGTGGAGGAAGTGGGTGTGGAGGATTGTTGTTGTATCATTTGGGTTTGTTCTTCTTCCCTCGTTCCGAAAAAAGGCGCCGATGAGGAAGGGGCGGCCATCGTCAACAATCTCTTTATGCAGCTGCAGTTGTTTGCTCTATCTTTGTGATCTTCTTCAACAGAAGCAAATCTAAAATTGGAAAAGGGAAAGAAACATATAGCTTAAAATCAGCCAAAATAATCAATTACAACCCACATGAAAACATGCAAAGACTTAGAAATTTAAAAATAAAACATAAAAAAAAATAGGTAGCTCTTGGCTGCCATTAATCTAACCTCCACTCTAGTACCCTGAAAACCTTCAGATACAAGCCATAAAGAAACAAGAGGAAAGTATCCAGAGGGACAGCTACAATCCGGAGATGTAGAGAGAAGAAAACAATCAATCCATAGGCCTATTTTGCTTCTCCTCTATTGTAGTACTTGCTGTTGTTTTTTAATGAAAAAGAAGAGAATCGATCCGGCATGCTCTTATTGTTCCTCAATGATTAATTCTCATGTACATACGCCCTAACCCCCAATATATATCCACCCATATGCATACCCATCTCTCTTTCTTTTTCTCTCTCTGTTCCCCAATATTCTTCCTGATTTTCCTCACCCCTTTTCGATTGTAAATAAATTTAGCTGCTCAGTATTTTCCTTTGTAAATAAATCTAGAGTTAGAGAGAGAAGGAGAGAAGAGAATTAATTGAGGGGTGTTGGTGTTTCTGTTCATGCAGCTCTTACGCACCCTTAAGTGTCGTTATGCGGCGATTGTTTGGGGCCACCGACCTGTAGGCCTTACCCTCTCCCCATCTCTCCTTCTCTTATTTCGTATCTTCTCTACCATGTGAAGACAAGCCTCTCCTTCGTCACTCCCTTTCCCCCAAATCTCCATGCTCCCCCTATACTTCTATTTATTTATGCGCGCAGCCCTGCACTTCCACCACAAAATTCCATATTGCCCCATCATTTTTCAGCTATAGTTCTTACATATGCAGCTCATGTGTGTCACAGACTCACAGTTTCACCTCTTTTCACTGATGTAAATCTTAGCTTTTTGTCCCCTTCGCTTTCTTTTGATGGAAAGATAGCATGACCGTCAAAAGGATACTGTTTTCTCTAATCCAAATTCAAATTTGCTCATTTTTCACCACACTGTATAATGAAATCACTCTTTTTTCTATTCCTTATAAACTCCACATCCCTTCAGAATATCTTGCAGATTTCTACCCTACCTTAATTAGCATAGTCCATAAGATTGTAAATCACAAATCGTGTTCATAGAACCATCCTGGCCATTACCAATTTGAGTGCTAGCCACTCCCATCAGTGGAGGGTTGTTTAGACCATTTTGGGCGCCTTTTTTTTCCCCCAAAGGGATTGGTACAAGGCATGAATAAAATCAAGGCAATTCAGGCTAACCAAACACTTATCACACCCACTATATTGTAGTTAGGTATATATGTTCCTTCCCACAATGCTTCCATAAAAAGGTATGTCTTTTGATGACAAAATTAGATTAAGCCTACCATTGCTCAACGATGCCATGTCATCAAGGTGTGATTGATTCGGATGAATAGAAATGGGAATAAAAAATAGAGATGAAGGTGAATCACAGTGACATAAGAAAAGGAGTGAATATTGATTTCATCGATAATGAAATTTAATTCCTATTCTCGGTTTAATTAATTAATTCAAACATAGTAATGAATGAAAAACGAAATAGATTTTACATTCTCATTTTCTATTCCAATGTTCGGAAGATACTCTAAGAAAAATAGAAGTATGAATTCAATGTACAAAGACTAAGGACGAAATGAAGTTATTGCCAAATATAGGGTCCCAGCTGCAAGAATTGCTTCTTTTCACATTGGATTCCAAAAACTAATTATACACTACCAAACTGAATTTCTTTTTTCTTTTTTTCTTTTTTTTTTTTATTTGGGTGTAAAATTTTAAAATCATATTAATTATATTCTCCAGGTATATGGCTTATAACATTAGACTACCTTTTGACAAAATGGTCGAAGGTTACACATTCTTGACAGAGACTTTTAGCTTACATATATGCTAGTTCAAAACACAATGTCAAGTATAGGTAAATCATGTAAGAATATGTGCACCCACTAGGCACTGAAACCCAAACTGCATTGGGTCCATAGGAGGGTCACCAACAGGTGCAGTACATCGATCACAAATGTCCCATGACAACAGAGAAAAGTGATCATTATGGGGAGGATGGATATATATATCTGAAATTTCGTTAAGACCATTGCACAGGAAAAGCCTTGATGAGCTAGCTCGTTACCTGACATTCATACTTCTTTCTTCAATTCTATAATACTATGCCATTCGCTTAGAAATCGACCATGTTGATTGACCTCTGGATGGACTAACAGGACTAGAGTCAATTACTTCAACTACAGCATATGTAAATATATATATACTGTGCATATGGAGATTAATTAGGCAGTGGCATATTCCATCTACAGCTATATTTTGCTAGTGAAAACATGTAATATTGATTGTTTTTAAGAGGTTTGTGTGAAGCCCTCAAGATATTATCTGAAATTCTAGTATTGGGAAAAGAGGAAACCACTCTACTCCCCATTAGAGGACCAATTTTATAAGCTAAAAATTGCATAAGACAAAGGGATAAATGAACCCAAGGGAAACTGTAAATGGAACAATTTTTTCCAACAATTGGAACAAGTCCATAACCAGAAATTGTACAAAGTTTTTATTTCCCAACCTAGAATTTGGTTGGTTATCTTAAATTTTAATGGAAAAAGAAAGTGGCGGTTCTTGGAGTAATTTTCTTTCTAGACATTTTGAAAATTGGGTAAATGTCCTTTTAACTTTCAGGTCAAATACAATACAATGTGTAAGAAAGACATTCTAGCATCTGTATGTAAAGGATTGTTATTCCTTGTGAACATTATTTAAAACATATAGAGCATCATATTAAATGTGAAGGAAAAAAAAATTATGGCCATGAAGGGCGGTCAAAACACAATCAATTGGGAAATCCATTAGGATAGATAAGTCAAATCTAATATCATCAATATTCATTTTTCTCAACATAGAAAAAGTAAAATAAATAAATAAATAAAATTAAACAGCATGCCAAAGGAGAATGACTAATTGCTTTAAAAACATCAATTATACATTTATTAAGAAATTGAAAATTCATTTATAGGTCCAAAAAGGAGGACAAAAAGTTTTTAGAGGTAACATTACATTGCTACAAATGCATCAAGAGCACAATTGAAAGAGCAACTTAGTAGAGTAGAAATGATATTGAAACTCTACTAGGGTATTGCAATCATCTCTACAACTTGAAATTTGAAGTTTTTTTGTTTGTTAATTTCTATTTTTTTACTCATTATTTGTACTCTTCGGATTTCACCATCATTTAGACTGTAGTTGCAAGTTAGCTTATGTCAATGTTTTTAAAAACTATGAAGCTAATAGACTCAAAACGGATTATATTTATACATAGATCATTATACATGGTATTAGAGCTAATTTTCACTTGAAAATGTATGAAGCTTAATCACCTTCTAATCTCATGAGTCACAACAATAACATCATGTTTGCATGGAAGACTGAATGTGATCACATATTACCTTGGGGGAAACTTTATGATCCTTATAATGGCACAACTATCCACAATATATATAGATGAATTTTGCATAATAAATGCTAGTGGAACTCAAATGAACATTATCTATATATATGAATATGTCGTTATTGATGATATTAGAGCTCATCCCTAATTAGAAATTTGTTAAGTTTTGCTATACATTGATCCTATGGGCTATAATAGGAATGCTCTATTTGTTTAGGAGGGAAATGTGATACCCTTTATAAGGGGCAACTTAATTTTCTGGTACATATAGACATGTTTTAAAATATTAAGGGTCAATGAGCCTAAACATAGAATATCTATATGAGTTGTTGCATTGGAGACCAGGGTCAAAGGGTTATGATGAGAATGTCACATCTATATTGGAGAATAAATATGATATGCCACATTCTCATGAGGCTAGAAGGCTAATAGACTCAAAGCAAGCAATATGATCTCATGTGTCCGAACAAGATACCACACATAAAAGAGTGAGTGTGATATCTTACATAACTTGAGAGAAAATTCACTTTTATCCTATTTCATACCGTATCTCATTTTTCATCCGATCTCATGTTATATCTGGTCAATAAAAAATTATCTTAAAGCCTTTTAATGCTGAATTTTTTTAATCTTTTCAATTTTATTTGTTTTTTATTTTATTGCTTCTTTCTTTCCTTTTGTCTCTTTTATTTTTTCACTTCCCTATTTTGTTGTTGCATGTAAATATTTTATAGCCTTGGATATTGGGTGAAGGTAGACTCCAATTTAAATTTTCAGTTTTATTTTTCTTAAAAGGGAGAGAGAAATTCAGAAATAATTGCTATTTTAAGCATTTTTTTCCTCTAATATTCTGAAAAGGCTAGTGCTGAAATTTAAAATTAGTAAAGGGTCCACCGACATACTATAAGAAGGAAAATAAAAAATCTGAAAATTGGGCAAAGGAGGTAGAGCATACATGTGTCTATCATTCAGTAAATAACATGAAAATTGCATGCAAAACAATTTCCTTGAAAGGGAAGAGGAATCTCTCCATAGAAATGCTTCAGATTGAATGGCCACTGGCTAGGCTAGACTAGGCCAGGCTTTATTTAAAAAATTTGAAAGCCTTGAAAGCGTCCCACTCGTGATCCAATTTTGTACTTTTCTGAAATTCATCCTAATAATTTACTAATATTGTTAAATAGGTACTTGCATTCTTACATTTAAATGCCTTCTGCTTTGCCTTTCAAAACAAATTAAAAACCACTTGTAATATTTACATACCAAAAATCAAATATTATGATATGTGAGAGAAAAAAAAAAGTTAAATTTTATACATATAATAATTAATTAATAATCTAATCTAATAAGAGAGAAACATCATGAGCTCATTGGTCACAACATGATAAGGTTTGATTGGCTAGTGAGATGCAATGGATGGAACAAAGTGGAAAAGAGCCCAATAATTTTGCCCCTTTCTAGCAACTTATCCTTTTCAACTTTTTATCACCAAGGCTTTTAATTTTTGAGTGGAAGGAAATATGTTTTTATAACCAATATTCCACTGTGAGTATATTGTTTACAGTACATGTATGTAGTTGCTTTATATATGAACATTTAGTTCAGATCCTGAAATTCTTGTGGGGCAATTTCAGATTGACTTGCCAGATACATATGACCCCTCTTGACTAGGACTGTTCATCTTGAAGGAAACAATAGAAGGAATTAATGTTGAGAGTGAAAGCATTCCACAAGTGATAGGTTGTGGGTTCAAAATTGATATGAATCTTCCTCAGTACCCAACTGCCTTCTTTTTCCCATTATGGGTTAGCAAAGATTGATATTAAGTACAAATTAGCTTCAGCTAGCTATCACTCTCATTTTGTTTAGAGACTAATTTCAATAAAGATTGCTGATGGATTTCATGGTTGATTGCTGAGTCAAATATGAAATTTATTTGGTGGCCATGGGGCCAAATTAAATCACAGTATCATGCATGGACTTGATCATAATCGTTGATGTGATGGATAGATAACTTGAAAAAGGAGTAACCAGTTTGATCATCTTAGAGAATAATTATAATCATAATCAAGCGGAAAATGGGGTTTTTAAATGTTAAAGGGTGAAGGGGTACGGACGGTGGTTGGCAATGCTTAAAAAATGGTCCAAGGAAGAACATGATAATCCCAGGGAATAGATTTCTTGTCAGGTTCAGATGATGTCAGTTTCGGGGATATTTCCAAAAGCCTTTTTCCTAGCCTTTCCCGGAAATTTCCAAGTCATTCCTCCAAAAGCTTCTTTCCTCCAACTGCCCTTTTATGCAGTTCCTGCGATGACACTCTCAACCCTCTACTTCTTTTGATGAATTAATTTAAAAGCCCTAATTAAAGTAGTTGCAGAATATATTCCATAATTGGTGTTTTCAATGATGACAAAATGAATGAATGAAAGAACCAATTCAAATTGCCTCATGATCGGTTTTATTTTACCTTTTGTTTCTATACACAGAATATTTAATAATAGCAAGTGGATTTGAAGATTGGGTCTCCACCATTGATTTGAAAAAATAAAAAAAATAAAAAAATAGGATGCTGGTTAAGGGAAGAACTGATTGCAGTACTCCTTAATTTCTCATATCCCTCCCTTACTCCATTCTTTTTATGTTTCTATTATCTAAGATTTGACCCTTCAAAAAATAGGGTCATCAAGTTTCATCGCTGAAACCGTGTACGATCCACCCTCTTCAATTTTATTTTTAGTAAAATCTTAATCTTATATTGCAACAACTCGCACCCAATTATATACATAATGTTCTTGTTACGTTCCAAGACATATTCCAAGAATGTAACACTTATTTTATACCTCAAACCCAAAAGCTCAAAATATAACTTGATTCATCTAATTATAAGATGAATATTTAAATCAAGTCACATTTTGAACCTTTGGGTTTGACATGTGAAATGATCATTATGTCCTTGGAGTGGGTCATAAGGTGTAACTTGAGGAAATACAATTAAAGGATGGAGATTTGGAAATTTTCCTTTGAAAACTATAATACAAAATTATAAAGAAACAAAAGAAAAAAACTTGCGGGTGCTTGTCACTCTTGCTCTCCCACAATCCTTTTTGTCCATTCACCAGAGAGACAAAAAAAACAATCTGGGAATGCTTCAAACAAACCCTTTTCCTTTTATTTTTTTGTTCCTTGCTTTATGATTTGAGAGTGGCCTTTGTTTTCACCCACAAAGCAACCCTATTCAGTTCTATTAATTTACACATTACCCAGTGTTCTTTAGTCTTTTTCTTGACCATTTCATGGGGGATGGAGACAATCTTGTTGGTTTCTGAAATCCGAATTCTTTCGATACTTCCTCTGTCAACCTCAGTGGCTCAGTCATGTAAACCTCTTTGCACTCTTTCCATATCTGTGTGTAAATATAGCTATATACATTCAACAATTGCAAGGAGCCAAACAAGTGTGTTGTCTAAACTGAAGAAATTAAAGAAAGAAAGAAGTTGAACACAGAGGCTGTCTTTTGAGACCCTTTTGGTAGGTGGATGTGTCACAGTTGAATCCAACGGTTGCCAGGTTGTGAATGGGTCAATTTTGTTGCTGTTTGTGGTCTTTTTGATGGGGACTACTAAATGCATGAGCCCCCTTCTAGTCAACAACTTATTTCTTGTGCAACCAATAGATGCTATATATACTGAAATGTGCCACAGGATATATGCTGATGGCATTATTGATAGTGAACAGTCACCATAGCTGTGTGGTTTTGGACAATCATGTGGGACATGGTGGAGTCTTGTGGGAACTTTTTGGGGTGGGTGCGTTACAATTGTTGCGTGGTCCAACACTTGGAAGATGGTGTTCCCTAATATGAAGAAATCAAGATTTAGTTTTCATATTATAAGTAGTTAAGACCCTAAAAAGTTTTTTTATCATTAAGCGTCTCATTAACATTTAAATAAGAGTGATGAAAGCATAATAAATTTTTATTAGTATTTTCTTTGGTTTAACATATTGTGCTGGTTAAAATAGTGAAGTTATTTAGAGAAAGCCTCTTAGAATTCATTTTAATGGTGTTGGAATCAAACTTTGCTAGTTTTGGTAACCTTTAGCTTCACCTCATCATATGCTTAAATTTTATGGTTAATAATATTGTGTTTATACTTTATAATGCAAGGACTTTAAATTTGTAGTATCTCAATCAGTATCAAGTGTCCTAATAGATAAGTGACATGGTGAGATCATAGTAGAGAAAGGTGAGAATCAAAAAAGGTAGAAAATATAAGTTTGTACCCTTATATATGTTGCATTCTAAGGGGTATCATACAGGGGCACCATCCTACTACTCTCTAGTGAAGGGGAATATGCACTTTAAAGAAATGTCTGAAGGAAATGGATAATTTATCTTTACTATAACAATCAATTATATATACAACAATGAAATCTCTATAAAAAAAAATTACAAACAAAAAAAAAAGGAAAAAAAGATATAGAGTAGTGAGATCTCTATTAGAAAGGCAAGAAAAAATCTCAGTTATAGGGAAATAGTAGAGAGGTTGACTTGGAGAAAATACACAAAATCACAATCTCAATCTTGTAAAGAAGAATCCTTGAGATAGAGCTCTGCAGATGGCAAAGTTTGTTAAGAGGAGGTTTTCTTCTTTGAAATATTTGAAATCTGATATGTTGTCACCTTCCTAAAGCTAGTGTGGGGAATTTTGTGCACACCCAGCTTGTAGTAAAATGTGAGGAACAAATCCTTTGGAAATCCCTTGGTAAAAATATCTACAATTTGCAACTTTGATGGAAGAAAATGAGTGACTAAGGCTTCAACAACAACATTTTCTCGAACCAAATGATAGTCAAGCTCTATATGTTTAGAGCGACTATGAAAGACAAGTTTGGTAGTCATGTGTAGAGCACTTAAATTATCACAAAAGAGATGAGGGGTTGAGAGAGAGGACCAATATCATGAAGAAGAATAGTTAACTAAGTAATTTGAACCATTGTAGATGTAAGAAAGTGATATTTGGCTTTGGCATTGGATAGAGATATAGTTGGCTGCTTTTTGGAGGACCAAGAAAAACACAATAACCTGTGGTGCTTCATTTTGTATCAACACATCCAACCTCATGAACATCACAATACCTAGTTAATTTAAATGGACTTTGAGAAAGAAAATGTGGTCCATAATCCTTAGTATCTTTGAGATACCAAATAGCATGCTTAATTGCACGAAGATCAACCTAAGTTTGCACTTGAAAGTGTTGACAAACCTTATTAACTACCTACACAATATTTAGACAAGTGAAAGTAAGGTGCTAAAGTGGGCCAACAAGTTGTTGATATGAAGTTAGATCAACGGGCTTCGTGTTATTGGAAGATGGGAGGATTTTTATAGCAATAAGAGTGGCATAATGACTTCAATCAAGCATCTTTGCACAAGCCAATAAATCTTTGATTACTTTGTCTATGAAAAAAAAATGCCCCCATCGAATGAGCGGATCTCAAAGCCCAAGAAGCAATGAAGGTAGCCAAGGTCTTTCAATGGAAACCCTTTTCTAAGTTGATGATGAACAATTCAATGAGAGTTATATCATTGCCCATAATTATAATATCACCAACATATATAAGCATTAAGACAATAGCAACATGCTTATGAAGAATAAACAAGGGTTGGTAGTACTACAAAAAAAAAAAAAAATCCAAGATGCAAAAAGATTTGAGAAAGTCAATCAAACCATGCATGTGGTGCTTGTTTAAGCCTATATAAGGAGTAATCAAGGCTACAGACATGATCTAGAAATTGTGGACTTAGAAATCTAGGAGGTTGCTCCACATAAATTGTTTCTTTAAAAAAAAACATGAAAAAAATCATGTTGGGATTGAGCCCCTAAAATCAAGACTTGATGTAATAAAGTTAAACTTAATTTTTCTCAGGTTGTCCCTTTTATGCATTAATATTGATTTGAACATTCAGTCCATATCACTTGCATTGTATATGAATTTGGTGCATTAAAAGTTGTATAGAGGATACAAGTCATGGGTTCTTTGCAAGGTGATGAGGTATCCACAATTTGTTCATGGATTTGGACAATCTATCTAACATTGTAATGCACTACCTCTTAATTGAAAGGATAGTTTATTGCGGTCATCGAGATAGGTTTTTTATGATAAGTGCACTAGCATGTATGGTTACACATTAGGTAGGACCTACAATGAATCATGACATAAGGTCAAGATATAAAAATGATGTTACAATATTGCACTACACTTAAATTCTTATAAGGGAAGCAAATATAAGCACTGAATGAATTACTTCACTTTTTAAGTTCGGCAAATGATTGTCTAATAGCAATTTCTAATTAAATTAAATGGAAGTAAATGATTGCTTAGACTTTATCCACCTTAATGAAGAATTTATAGCTTACATACAATGTGAGAGGAGGTCTATCATTCTAGTTATTGGGTATATATTTTTGTTCAAGTTAACCATTATTTCACCAATCTTACTCATATTATGAAAAAAAAAAAAACTCAATCATTCACTAAGCCTTGCTAATAATATCCCTAATGATAATAACAAATATACAAACAAATCAATCATCCACTACAATTCTATTATTACAACCCATCCATTGCCTCACGTAATAAAGCTTTTAGAGACAGACATGTAGGAAATCCTGAATCTCTCCATTCTTTGTCCTATGCTCATATTAGGTCTATGAAAACTCCCTAAGGCATCTAGATCCTATGCAATACAAGCAAAATAAAAATTTTAACATTAAAGGATCTAAATTAAATGTTCTAGAAAACTTTATAATTTTGATGTTCCTAAGTCAAATTTGTTCAAAGAATAAGCAAATTGAAGTCATCAAATGTCTCATAAACCCATAATCTTCCACCCAATGACTTTACCTCGATCCTTGGCACTCAAATAGCGGGGTGTTTAGGAGGATGGAGGTTAAAGCTTTCTCTACTCTCTAAATGATAGAAACTGACTAACTTGAAGCCCATTAAGGGCGTGTTTATAGATTCCCCACTAAGCTTAAGTGACTTGAGCCTATTAAGGGTTTGGGTCACTTAATTTAGCCCAAAAAGGGTCATAATTAATTAATTAATTAATTGAATAGAACTATCCAATTAATCAATTATCTCAATCCAAAAATATCATTTACTAACCATGTGCAACCTTACATAATTACCAAAATGTTCTTTTGTACATAATTGAACCTAGAGTTATCCAACCTTCATTAACTGTGTCATCAAGTTATATGAGCTCGAACACCACTGGGACCCATAGGAGTATTAACCCCCTCATAATCCAATTTTAAAGTTGATTAAACATCCTATTAATTATAGTATTGGCTCCCCTATAATCTAATTTTGAAGTTAATTCAATATCCCACTATAGAGAATCAACTATACTCCAATACCCTATATAAATAATAATGAAACGAAATTTAAGTCCATTACCTACTATCCACAACATATAAACTCTCTATGAACCAGTGTCCGTAATTTAATAAAGTAGTATTATCATCTATTAAGATTATCTCTCCAATGATTGAGTTATAGATCTCACCCATTATGTAATCAATTGATATACTCTAGCTCCAAGGAGTATATGTCGAATTTCCATTAAGTAAATGTTATGACCATAGTCTTCTAGATCACATGTCCTCTGAATTACCTAAAAGGACACACTATCTCAGTCTCATAAGATATCATGGTATCTTTATTGAAAATAACTATTGTCACTAGCCTCCATCAATAGTGACTTAATCCATAAAGACATGTGACCACCTTAGGTTCTCACCCATAGGTCAATTCTCTTGTTGACTTTGACACAAACTCAATATCCACTCAAGGTTGAGAATACATGCAATAAAGTAGCTTGATGAATCATGACAACTGATAGTCTTACGTCATGTTTCATTGTAAGTATTATTCAATGTGTAACCATACACATTAGTACACTCACCATTAAAAACTCATCCCAATGACAAAGATAAATTATCCCTCCAATTATGAGGTAATGCACTGAAGTCTCTATTGAATTGTCAAATCCATGAACCAACTATAAAACACTTATCCTTTGCAAGGAACCTATGACTTATACCCTCTGTGCAACTATTAATACATCCAAGTTATATACAATACAAGTGATATGAGTGTGTATGTTCAGATTACCAATTAATACATATTGGATAATAAAGGAAAACCATAAGAAACATAAATAAATAAATAAATTTATAAATAAATCTTAATCCGTCATATCAAGTGATGATTTCTAGGGCTCTATCCCAACAAAACATCCATGGGAATTTTGGAATTCCATATTCAAGAATTTCATTGATATCTCCTCCTAGTTGCATTGTATCAATTCCAATTATATATTATTTTATTTCTTTTTTGGTAAATAATTGTATAAATATGCTAAGAATACTCAAGGATGGATAGTCTTGTTTTTAATTAAAATCTTTTTTATTTAATTTCTCTTATGGTATTAGAGCAATCATTTGTTTCAAACATGCTCGTGAGTTATGAACCATGTCTAACCTTCCAATCATTCTACCAATGTATGAGTTTAGTTTCAATCAAATTAAGCTCCACCAATTTCTTTCTAAGGTGAAGCCAAGTGTTAACATTGATATAAAATTTCAAAATATCTCATCATATCACAAGTAAGAAATGGGAGGTAGAAGCAATTGACTATATAAGAAAAAAAACTTAGATTATGTTTGGAAATTGTTTTTAAAAATATTACTTTTTTGTTCTCCTTGATAAAAAAAAAATAGGAAAATATATTTGACAATAAATAAAAAAAATGTTGTTTTCTATAAACGTCTTTTAAGTATTTTTAGTGGGCATTTTTTAGTTTTTTTTAGTTATTTGTATTAGCTTTTTAAGGTTGTTTTAAAAAATAATTATACAAATATGGAGAAGGATAAAAAAGTAATACATTATATACAAAAAGTTAATTTAAAAATATGGAAAGCAAGTTAAGAACATTTTAAGTTCCCAAACAAACTTTTATTCTACAAAACATCAAAAAATAGTTCTAAAAAACTATTTTTAGAACCATTTTAAAAAATACTTCTCCAATAGAGCCTTATAAACTCCAATTTGTAACTTGGATGAACAACAATGGAATCTTAATATCTTGGCTTCTCAAAAATCCGACTAAAGAAGCCCTTAACATGGTTTTTGGTGCAAATATAGCCCTAAAGATCTAGAATATGGTGGAAAATGATTGTTGCCCAACACTCAGGAAAATGAATAAAGATTGACAAATCATCTCTTTACGCTAAGGAGGGGCTCTCAATCCCTAGATGAGTACTTTAAAAAGTTTAAATTAATATGTGACAACTTGGTAGCCATAAACCAACCTTTATTTGATGTTAACAAAGTTTTTCACTTTGTTTGTGGTCTTGGTTTAAAATACCGAGATTTTGAAACTGCAATGCTATATAACCATCTTATCCAATACTAACTAATTTGTTTTATCTCTACAAAATTTGTTTTATTTCTAGTTAAAGAAGGAGAAATGAACACTATAAATCACTTTCAAGCCTTCTTAGGAGAAAATGGAGACTAAATGGAAGTGGTAGAGGTTTTAATTTATGAGGAAGAGGCTTTGCTCCTGCATGATAGCTAAGTAACCAAAACTCTCCTAAAAAACCAAACAATGTTCAACAATGGAAAAAACTATATGGAAATAGGCAAAGCAACAATAAACTATTAGTCTTTTGCCAAATCTATGGAAGGGCTAATCACACTATATTGAATGTTATAATCATTATTTGTGCTTACTAGGAAGAAGATATACCATAGGTCCTTGCAACTATGAATCTAAATGATAACAATGACCAAAATTTATACTAATTTCAAAGATACATGGCACATGACCAACAAATATAGGTAAGTTAACCTTTTTCTAAAGTCTATAAAGGTTAAGATATTATTTATGTTGACAATGGCAACAAGCTAGCTGCTCATATCACACATTGGTCGTGTCCAATTACACACATCTCGACTTATAGTGATAATTGAAAAGTGTTGTGGTTTCAAAAGTAAAGAAAAACTTGTTGTTAGGTAGTTAATTTAGTACTAATAATTCATGTCTCATTGAATTCAATTCCAATGCTTTTTTCATAAAGGATCAAAACTAAAAGATCTTGGTGAAAGGGTATAAACACATACTTTTCTATGCACTTAAAGAAGAGTTCAATACAATTAAGGATGATACAACACCAACTAGTGTTTAGTACTAAATATTGGGTCATCCACACTCAAAGCTTCTTCAAGTCTTAGAGAGAAAAACTATTATTAAGATTTCAAATTGGTTGAATAAAATCTTTATCTATTCAATCTATCAATTAGGGAAAATATACAAGTTGCCTTTTAATAAATCTAATTCTAGATTAAGGTTCTTTAGAGAAAATGCACTATGATTTATAGGGGCCTAACCTAATTATTTTTACTCAAAGATTCCCTTATTATGTAATCTTTGTTGGTAATTTTAATAGATTTATTCATACCCTACTAAATTTGATGATTTGTATGGTTGTTTTTTTAAGTTTCAAAATTTGGTTAAAAACCAATTTGACAGAAAATTAAGTTTGTTTAATGTGATAAAGGAGTATAAATCACCTTTAAT
The DNA here is from genome assembly GCF_030704535.1 of Vitis vinifera. Taxonomy (NCBI): domain Eukaryota; kingdom Viridiplantae; phylum Streptophyta; class Magnoliopsida; order Vitales; family Vitaceae; genus Vitis; species Vitis vinifera. The sequence goes on along the minus strand of NC_081805.1, from coordinate 23,748,521 downwards.
GTTTTTACTAACTATTTAGTTCAATGTAGAATAAAATTATTATTATCTTACCTAGGTACACCTAAACAAAATGGCTTAAGAGAGAAAAAAGCATAGACATGTGATAGAAATAACTCCTACCCAACTATTTGAATGCCACCTAACCTTTAGGCAGACATTTTTTAACTACTAGCCATCTAATAAATTGGTTACCTTATTTATCCCTTAAAATGGAAAACTCATTTCTTCCAACTATTTATAAGCATCTCGATTACATTATCTTAAAAGTGTTTGGATGTTGCTTAAAGTATTCATATACAAATAAATTTGAAAAGAAAACATTTCCTTGTATTTTCATTGGCTATGACCTCTTTCAAGAGGGATATTGATGTTTACAACTAAAATAAAGAAATTTTATATACTGAGTCATAGGGTGTTCGATGAAAGTTTTTTCCTTACTCTTTTAAAGCTTTTCCTAGCTCTCATACTATGCAAACTCTTCCATTCACAACTTTTGTAGATTTAGAAAAGTGTTTTTGATAGGTCATCAAAGTAACAACCAACTTTTAATACTACTGCTATTACAAATCCCTCACAAGAACAAGTTTCAAAAATAACTAACATTAACTATTATGACATTAGTTATCAAAATTCTGGCAAACTACAATACGATTAATAGAATAAAGATGTATAATATTTGGAAACACCCATGCAAGAGCCCATCCAAGAATTAGAAAGAAAATTATGTTAGGATGACATCAATTCTAAAGTTGACTCAACATTCTAGTAGAAAGAGTCAACTATATTCTAGTATCATAGGATATCATATTGAGAAGAAAATTGATTAAATTCAATGTAATCAATCTCTTAGTTTTGTGACCTACTATATATTCATTGCATGCAAACTCTCCATGAAGGGGTGTCCATAATTTAATGAGGTCTAAGTTTCTAACCTCTCAACATTACCTCTACTATTCTTGAGTCTCAAATTCTCCTATTTTATTATTAACTAACATACTCTAGTCCACAAATGACATATGTCAAATCCAATTGAAGGAATTATTACAACACTACAAATTTCATGATCATAAGCACTGAGGATCATCTTAGGGGTTTGTTTCAATCACGTGAGACATCGTAATGTTTCTATTAAAGAATACTTGTTGCCATCTATTTTAATCAAGAGTTACACTACTTTGTTTAGTTTGTAGTCAAATTCTTCTCTAGAGATTTATTTCTCACAAAGTAAGTATATCTAGGATCTTCTTAACCATAAAAAGATGTTAGAATCCTTCAAAATGTCTAGACCCATTGCTATTAAGCCCTTAATCACACTAGATGATCACTTACCGTTGATGCAACTGAATATCATAATATTGTAAGGGCATTTACCTTTACTCATCCCAACATTACTCAGGTCATGAATTGTGCATACCATTACTTTCAAAATCCCAATAAAGGAAATTTAAAGGTTGTAAATGTATTTTTCAATATCTTAAAGGAACCTTAACTTATGGCTTAAGATTTCTTTCTCAAAGCATTGTAACTTTCTTTGATTTTTATGATCCAACTTAAGTTGGTTCCTCCCAAACCAGGAAAAATGCTCCTGGCGATACTTATATTTTTAGCTTAAACCATATCTCTTAGTCATTGAAAAAGTAGCATACAATGTCCTGGTCTAATGTTAAAGCCAAATATACAGAGCTCTAGCTTCCACTTTTGTCAAGATCATATGAATCATTGATCTTTTAAGAGACATTAACATTACTCTCAAGCACCTACCTCAATTTCTAAGTGATTGTACAAGTGTTCAAGCACATGTCAATCAATCTTATTTTCCTTGATAAGACTAAACACATTGAATTGGAATACCATTTTGTATGAGAAAAAATGGTTGTAAGAGCATTAATCATTTATTGTATACCTAATTATCTTCAAATATCAAGCATGCTAACAAAGCCCTTATATCATAAATATTTGAAGAATTTCAGCTCAAGTTGGGAGCCTATAATGTTTCATTCACTAGCTTGAAGGAGCTCGATGAAGTTAGTCATTGTAAAAATATGTTAAGGATACTTAAGAATGCATAGTGCAATATTTCATTCAAAAAAAAATTCTACAGACTTGTTTAATGTTCTGGCTCATTCATATCATATATTTATCAATAAATTTCATAGTTAGTTTACCAAGATCATGACGAACCTATAAAGAACTTTTGACTTTTTAAAAATTAATCCAAATATGCCTATATATAGAAAAGTGAGATCAAGCTTAATCTCTTAATGACCATGGCTAAACATAAGTAAACTTAAAGTGGGATCAAGTTTAATCTCTTCTACCAACTCATGCATGGGGACTTGATAAAACTAAAATAAATATTTTTATTCTTTTTATTTCCCAATACTAAACAAAGTGGACACACTTTTTGTCAACAAAATAACTTGATCCACTTCAAGGATCTATTATACTTTGTAGAAAGAGATGATTAAATGATTTGTTTACAAATTTGTTGGATTAATGTTCTTAATGTAAAATGTGAAGCCTTAGATTATTAAACTGGCATAGGTATAGGGAATTAGGTATAAGGTATAAGGTGATTTCATATTAAGCTTCAAAAGACCAAATTGCAATCCTTTAGACCTTAGAGACCTTTAACTTGATTCTAAGATCATTAAAAACATTTTCTAAGTATTTTAGAAAGAGTAAGGTTGTGTTAGGGTACAAGAAATGATTCAAAGTTATAGAAGATTTCTTTTTTGTTGCTCTTACTCCAATTGCACTTTGTGTGCACATGATGATTACAAAAAATATGATAGATTGCATGTTTTAGTGAATACTACAACAAATGTGAGATTTAGTGTCAATTTTTTTTTGTCGACATCTAAAATTTCATCACTAATTATGAATCTTACGCATCTAAAGAGACATTTTGTTATAGAATATTTTACCATTAAGTTTTTTTTACAAAATTACTTTTTGTCACAAAAATTTACCAGTAAAAAATTATCACTCCCACCCTTTTGAGAATGAAATACATATATTTTTTATTTTTTAATAATGAATAATTTTCTTCACCAGTGATTAAATATAAGTTTGCAATGAATTATTTGTTACTAATTTTCAATTGACCAGCAATGAATATTTTTCTTCACCAAATCATCAACCATTTGTTGGAAAATATATTTATTGTTTATAATTATTATTCTATGATAATACTATTGCATTACGAAGTGAAATTTTAAATTAAAAAATCACTTACTCTTCTATGACAAATTACTTTGTCTTCAATTTATTTATTTATTTATTATTTTTTATTTTTTTTGTTTGTAACAACAATGGTTGATGATAAAAATAGTGATACTTTTACATTTTTGTAAACTTATTTCAGAATAGATATTTTAATATGACAATTTTTTTGTGAGTGTGTGTGTGTGTCTATATATAGATATGTGTGTGTATTTTTATAAATTTATGTGATTTAATCATTTGTGACATAAAAGTTTTTATCAAAAAATATTTAATAATATATATATATATACATATATTATATCAAATATGTATTTCCTATCATATTTAGTAATGTTTAATCACAAAAAATAATTAAATAAATAAAAGTAATAATAGAAATTTATATATATATTTATGGTAAATAAATATCATTGTAATAACATTTGTTATTTCCCATTGATAAAAGATAAAAAATTTTAAAACTTAAAAATTAATTCTCATTATATAAACAATTTTACTTTTAAATTTAAAATTTTCTTTTCTTTAGCTTTTATTTTTATTTTTATTTTTTTTAAAGATCATAATGTTTGTAAGCAAATTAAAATTGACAATTTTGTAAAGTTTGATTTGAAATCTTCAATTTTTTTCTTAGCCTTTTTATTACTTCATTGACATTACTATAGAAAATCATTCAAATTCGAGATTGGTGTAAAGATAATTATAATGTTGAATTCAATTAAAACTATAGTATATCTTTTAAAACATCAATTGATTTATAAATGAGATGGCAAAAAGAAGTGCTTTCAAAGTGAAAGGTTATGCGTTTGAATCACTATAAACCTAGTATAGGTATGAGATATGTATGAGGGGTGTCATCTTGACTTTAGAAATTGATTTGAGCTTCCTCTATGTCTAGCATTAATTACACAATAACAGTTGTGCAAGTTACGATGCAACATTCCATAAAAAATACTTTTTTAGTTCTACCTACTCAATCTACAAAATAGACATGGCACATGTTGGAATAGAGCCCACAAAAGCATGATATGACTTAACAAAGAAGGATTCCATTAATATATATTTATATATTATGACTTATGTTTCCACTATTCTATCCTTATTTTTATTAATATTTATTTGAACATTCAATTTTGCATCACTTGCATTATACATGATTTGAGTGTATTAAGAGTTATACAAAAAATTCAAGTCATGGGTTTCTCACAAGTTTATGAGTAGTTCACAGCTAGTACATGAACTTAGGCAATCCATTTTGAGGTTATAGTGTATTACAACATTACCAAATTTGCCACAAAAAGTGTTTATCATAAATAAACAATAATTCATCACTATTAGTGTATTGTGACGAAAAAATTTGTCACAAGGTTCATAAACAAAAGTTTGTCACTAAAAGTCATGATCTACAAATCTTCTATTTATGTCACAAAAAATTAAACATTAATGGTAAAATTAGAATTGTCATTATATAATCACATTTTATGATGGAAAAAAAAATCATGGGTTGTCTCCCATGAATTTTTTAGTGATTTATAAGATGGTTTTTGAGCTTAAAAAGAAAATCATAATTTCAATCTTCAAACAATGAACGTAATTGAGTTGAATGAGAGAGATATGATCATTTGAAGCGAGCTAAAAATGGTAGAAGCCTGGTTCGAAATTTACAAGGGTATTTTGAACTCAACACTTTGGCTATCTAAAAGCCACTTACTAATTCAAAATGGATTTCACATTCACCATTGATTTCAAACTTAGGGGCTATTTTGGCTATCTAACCTTTGTTCCAATTCAAAATCAATTCTAAAGACTCCAAGCCAATGCAAAATGAGCAATGGTCATTTAGAATACCTAATTGTTTTGGATTTTTAAGACATTTGTGGTGTAATTTTGGAATAAACGGTTACTTCAAATGTGTTATATGTCTTTTTAGGGTTAGGTTACATATATTTTCTTCGTTTTAGGGTTTACACAAGTAATTCATAGGGTGAAAGTTAAAGCTCTTGTTTTCAATTCTTTCTTCAATACACTTTATTTTTCTTTTCTTTTCTTTTCCTTTCTATTCTATTTTCTTCAAAATTAAATATGGATTGTGAGGAAAAAAATCCCCCACCATGTTTGGCTAATTTGATGCAATCCGAAAATATAATATAAAGTTGAAGAATCCAAAGGACAAGTAGCAATAGCATGACAATATATTGGTTCAATTATGTTTTTATATTTAAATATTTAAGAATAAATCCTCTATGTTGGTTTTCCTTTTATAAGATATATAGGATTCTTACTAATGTACATGTAATTCTCAAGAAGACCATGATCGCTAATTAACTTATAAGTTTGATTTTACTATTAACAAATCATTAATAAAACAACCAAATCTACCATATGGATATGGATTGTGAATATTTCAAATTGAAAACTTAATGCACGATTATATTTAATTGGTTTAAGAAATCACCTATTTTCCCAAGTTAAAATCCTAGTTCTAAATATATGAACTGGTCTTACGATTCAAATTAGATCTTATGTAACGACCCGCTCCCAACCGTGTAAATATTGTCCACTTTGAACCCAAAGGAGTCCTCACGAATTTAAAATGCGTCTACTTGGTTAAGAGAAGCCTCTACATATATAGCGCCAGAAACTTTTTCCCCTATCCAATGTGGGACATCACAAACACCCCCCCATGCAGACACGACGTCCTCGTTGTGTCCCATGGGATTGCGGGGCCAAATAGACAAACACGCCTTACGGGGCCAAACAAAACCCCCACACCCTACTCCCAATCATGTAGATATTATCTGCTTTGAGCCCAAGGGGGCCCTCACGGCTTTAAAACCCGTCTACTTGGTTAAAAGGAGTCTCTACATATATAGCATCAGGAACTTTCTCCCCTATCCGATGTGGGATATCACAAACACCCCCCCATACAGACACAATGTCTTCGTTGTGTCCCATGGGATTGCGGGGTCAAACAGACAAACATCCCTTATGAGGTCAAACAAACTCTCACACCGTGGTCGGGGATCGGCTCTGATACCATTTGTTATTGAGCCCAAGGGGGCCCTCACGGCTTTAAAACCCGTCTACTTGGTTAAGAGGAGTCTCTACATATATAGCATCAGGAACTTTCTCCCCTATCCGATGTGGGATATCACAAACACCCCCCCATGCAGACACAATGTCTTCGTTGTGTCCCATGGGATTGCGGGGTCAAACAGACAAACACCCCTTACGAGGTCAAACAAACTCCCACACCAGGGTCGGGGATCAACTCTGATACCATTTGTTATTGAGCCCAAGGGGGCCCTCACGGCTTTAAAACTCGTCAACTTGGTTAAGAGGAGTCTCTACATATATAGCATCAAGAACTTTCTCCCCTATCCGATGTGGGATATCACAAACACCCCTCCATGCAGACACAATGTCTTCGTTATGTCCTATGGGATTACGGGGTCAAACAGACAAACACCCCTTACGAGGTCAAACAAACTCCCACACCGGGGTCAGGAATCGGCTCTGATACCATTTGTAACGACCTACTCCCAACCATGTAGATATTATCCACTTTGAGCCCAAGGGAGCCCTCACGACTTTAAAAGTCGTCTACTTGGTTAAGAAGAGTCTCTACATATATAGCGCCAAAAACATTTTCCCCTATCCGATGTGGTACATCACAAACACCCCCCCATGCAGACACAACGTCCTCGTTGTGTCCCATGGGATTGCGGGGCCAAACAGACAAACCCCTAAACCGGGGTCGGGGATCGACTCTGATACTATTTGTAACGACCTACTCCCAACCATGTAGATATTATCCGCTTTGAACTCAAGGGAGCCCTCACGGCTTTAAAACGCGTCTATTTGGTTAAAAGGAGTCTCTACATATAAAGCGTCAGGAACTTTCTCCCCTATCCGATGTGGGATATCACATCTTAGCTAAACTTCGATCCTAAACCATAATTATAGAATATTGTCTCTCAATGGGTTTGACACCAAAATAAGAAATTATCTAATATATTTTCTTTTGTTTTGTTTATTTCTTAGGTACTTAACAAAAATTTTAAAAAAAAATTCTTATCTCATCTTTTTATTCTTATTTATTTCAAATTGGGATTTCATTAGTACAAGCAATTAATTAATCTTTATAACATAAAACAATTAAACACATTAGTATTGATCTCAAAGGATGATAACTCATATACTATGAGTTGTAGTAATTCTATCTTTAAATTTTATTTTTTTTAATCAGAGTAATCACATATTTAAACTTTAATAATTTAATTATAAAAGAGATTTGTGATTAGTTACCTTGAACTTGAAAAATGAGGTGAAATTTGAAATAAATAAATAAAAAAAGGGTAGTTGTGGCCATGAAAACATGGTTCATAATCACCATAAAGGCAAAGCCACCAAGATTAGACAAATTGTCTTGGCTAAGCAATCAATAGTTTATGCCAATCATG